>NC_090859.1:13237112-13938362 GCF_024217435.2 Syngnathus scovelli | reverse complement strand
CGTGACTCACCTTTGCCAAAGCATGAGCTCATCTCTCGTCACCGCCCGGTGTTGTTGCTCAGCTTGAAGTAGTTGGAACGGCTACACAGTGGTGACCTTTGACCTGTCGGGGTGTGGGGTAGCGTTTGGGGCCGCTCTGGCTTCATCTCTCTTGTGCTTTATGGCCCAAGGGGGACTGCGACCAAAAGGTCTTACCGTCACGCTGCCACGGCTACTGCAACTTTGAATCACTTGCTTGCGTATTGTTTTGATTATTTAAATATTTGGGGGTTTTTTTTGTTTGATATATTTTTTACATATTTGACTTGTGCTTCTCACAAGTCGTTAGCCCTACCCGGCCTTTTTTTTTTTTTTTGCTTCAGGCTACGTGGTGCTTTAAAGTAGCGTGTGACCCGTTTGCCTGCTCGAGCTAGCGTCACCAGAGCCCGCGGAGAACATTTGACTTGATGAACGGTGACAGACAGTGACAGCAAATTTAGGTTGCCTCAACTCGCTTTTCAAACGCATGCGGCTTTTTTTTTGCTGTGAAAGCTAATAAAATCCAGACATGTTGTTTGCTTTGCTTTTGTTGGCCCTCCTGCAATGAAAAGTGACAAATCCACTTAATCTGCTCTTTCCTACCGATTTAAAAGTCTGGTGATCAAATGAGGATTTTCCCAGAGGGGTGTCTTCTGTGCAAATGCAAAGCAGATGCATTAAAAACATTGATGCTAATTGTTGGTGCTAATCGCATTAAGATGAACAACATGGCGGCAGCTGGTGGTCTGGAATCAGCTCAATTGGAGGGTCCCTTGTGGAACCTCGTACAGTAAGTCTTTTGGCCTGAACAAATTTCATCAAATTATCTTCAACCAAGTGAGCAGTGTGTGTTTAGATGTTTTTGACAGTCGCAAAAGGCAGTCTACGGCCCACCAGCCATACTTTGCCCACCAAGCCTCATCTGGGATCGACGGGACATGAAGAGCCGCTTAGTGAAGATCCTGGGTGTGGAGTTAATGTGTCAGATGCGGAACAAGCGAAATCTGACATCACTCTCCTGCCATTCTTGTGTTTTCCTCCTCTCGACCACAAGCGCTGCTCGCTCTCTCACGATCCCCAGGAACGCTGCGGTGTAGTCGCTAAGCGAGGAGACCAGCGAATGGCGCTATTAAAGCTTGGAGTGTGGAGCCACTAATAATTTATTTACCGTAGTCCGTAACAAGACAAAGAATAATCGGCAAAGCATCCAAAGTGCATCGAGGATGTACTGTGTGATGTTCTGAACACATCCCAGCTTCAGTGGGGAGGGGAGGGGGTGGGGGGGGAACGCTTGAAGTGTGGAGGCAGCAGCTCTCTGACCTCACTTTTGAAAGACACTCACTCCCACTCTCTCGCCTCTCTCTAGTATTTCTGCATCCCGCTCTCAGTCGCAAAGCAGCCGAGCGGCAACAGCGAGGAACCGACACCTTGCCGCGGAGGGACCATCATGCTGTCATCGTCGTCCGTCCACGTGTGAGGGAGACTTTACCGCCAGGGACAAAAAGGCTGCATGGTAGGACAGCAACCATTTCATGAACACCTAATCTTGAAATGTGTGTTTTGAAATGAATTGAATTCTTCAAAATTGAATGAATAAAAACGTTAAATATCATTTCACAACTTGATTTTCCAAAGAGCAAGGCACATTTTTTTGCTTTAAAGAAGACAAATATGATTATAATATTTCTCAGCTCTCTATGAAACTTTCAAACTAATTATAATGAATTAATTTAAAAAAAAATCAAAATAAAGGTAAATCTGCTTTGGGTAAACGTGCTTTGGAATACAATGTTCTACCGAGTGCTTTTTAGCCAATTAAACAGTTTTGTTACGGTCCAGAACCTGCGCATGAACCGAATTTATTACTATTTGACTACATTTAGCAGGAAATGGAGAAATCTGTTAATGAGCTCTTGCGTTGCCTCACTGAATGGCATTCAAATGACTTCCAGATGCAATTCGGCCGATTGGCAATCACAAGCTCTTTGTCACTTTTTAAAAACGGGAGATCGGATGCAGATGGCGGATGGAGCGAGTCGCACCGTTTGCCGGCTCCAACCTTTGCAGCTCCAACATTCCCGGCCGGCATCTCCTTTCCAGGCTGGAAAGTTCTCGTCCGTCTGCCAGAGTGTGGGAAGCGACGGCAATCTCTGGATTGTAGCTTACTGAAGTCGAGCAGCCGCATGTCTGCTTTTCATGCATCGTTAGCCTCGTGGATTTGCCATTTCAGCGTTCGCCGGTCCAAATTTTCAGCACCAGCCAGCACCTGACTGGACTTTGACCACACTGTTGCCGTCATAGGGTGGGTTCATCCCACTAAATGTGTTAGACAGAGTCACAGAGAGGTTCAAGCCAGCCATGGGGTGAAAGGCCAAGACAATAAAATCCAGAGAGGCCGCATACCTGCGCCTCGGCTCCGACCGTTTGGAAGAAATTACCGGCCGTGTTTAGCTGGATGACAAAGGGGAGCACTGACAGGCCCTCCGTCAAACGGCAGTCCAAGACGCCCAAGAATTGTTTGATGCTCTTTCAGAAATGATCATTTTGTGGCTGGATTTGGCTAGAAAAAAAATTCTTTTTTCAAATTCAGCCTGATTTTCCATTCCAGATCAATCTACGTCGCCGAGTCTCAAGGTGAAGCAGCATGGCCCCAAGAGTTCACATGTTCTGCCTCCTCGTGAGCGCCTTGCTCGGCTTCTCATCCGCCGGCCTCGTGACAAAAATACTCCGGCATCGCCGCCACTTGCCTCAGGAGAACAACATCACCTCATCTGGTGCGGACCGCCAGCCGGTGGTCTTTAACCATGTTTACAACATCAACGTCCCCGCTGGCCACTTGTGCTCTGTCGACCTGGACGCCACGGAGAGCACGGCGCCTACGGAAACGGCCGTCACCTCCGGCCGCTACCATCCCGCCGACAGGGAGAGCCAGATCGTCTTCACCCACCGCATCAACATACCTCGCGGGGCCTGCGGCTGCGCCGCCGACCTGCCGCGAGTCCAAGACCTGCTGAGCCGCATCGAGATGCTGGAGAGCGAAGTGTCGGCGTTGAGGAGCCGGTGCGGGGGTGGCGCGAGCGTCTGCTGCGAAGCCCAGGCAGCAAGGAACGCGAGGAGCGGTCCGCTGTGCGGTGGCCACGGAAACTACAGCGCCGAGACGTGCCGATGCACGTGCGAGCCCGGCTGGAAGGGCAGCAACTGCACCGACATGGAGTGCCCTGAAAACTGCGAAGACCACGGCCATTGCGAGGACGGCAAGTGTGTCTGCGACGAGCCCTGGACCGGTTCCGACTGCTCCGAGCTGCTCTGCCTCAACGATTGCCTGGCTCGCGGGCTGTGCGTCAACGGAAGCTGCCGCTGCGAGCCCGGATTTTCCGGCGAGGCCTGCGGACAGCTCAGCTGTCCCGCCGACTGCCACGGTAACGGCATCTGCGTGGATGGCCGGTGCGCATGCGCGGCGGGTTACGGCGGCGACGACTGCTCCCGCTTCGCTTGCCTCAATGACTGCAACAATCGCGGCGCTTGCTTCAACGGGATGTGCATCTGCGACGCCGCCTACCGAGGCGACGACTGCGCCCTCTTGGCGTGTCCCGACGACTGCAACGGCCGAGGCCAGTGCGTCGACGGGCGCTGCGCCTGCGACCTTGGCTTCCGAGGAGACAACTGCGGCGACCTTTCCTGTCCCAGCGATTGCCTGCAGAGGGGTCGCTGCGTCAACGGGCAGTGCGTGTGCGACGAAGGCTTCAGCGGCGAGGACTGCGGCGTCAGGACCTGCCCGGCCAACTGCTACGGTCGCGGGGACTGCGTGGAGGGCCGCTGCAAGTGCCACGCCGGCTTCACCGGTGACGACTGCGCCCTGCTGAGCTGCCCCCGCAACTGTCGCAATCGCGGGCGCTGCCTCGACGGACAGTGCGTGTGCGATGAAGGCTTTGCCGGCGACGACTGCGGTCGTAAGGCCTGCCCCAACGACTGCCTGGCTCGAGGCCACTGCCGCGACGGCGTGTGCGTCTGTCACGACGGCTACTCGGGCCGCGACTGCTCCCGGGTCACCTGTCCGGAGAAGTGCAACGGCAGGGGGCGCTGCGTCAAGGGAAAGTGCCAGTGTGAAAGCGGGTACGAAGGGGTAAGCTGTGCAGAGAGGAGCTGCCTCAACGGCTGCCACAACAGAGGACTCTGTGTCCAGGGTCAGTGCATCTGCGACGAAGGCTACATCCGAGAAGACTGCTCTGAAGGTAACCAAGGTTTCGTGTGTTCCTTTTATTGTCACATTCCCATATGTGGGTAGGCACTTTTTTTTTTTTTTTAATAACTCCACATTCTGTAATTTATTGCAAATCACTTTGCTGACCCGCACGTTACGGCTCCTTAAAGCCACTTCCATAACCACCGCTTTAAATTGTCTTACCTAATATATGGTCGGAAGCCTTTTTAAAATCGCTCCCCCCAAATATATACTTGTGAGCACTTTTTTTTTTTTTATCTTCGGCATCTCTTTCACTACTTCCAGATGTTTCTCTGGAGCTTGCATTAGCTTGTGCGCAATGGACCATAAGAACCTTTTTTTTTTTTCTTCCTCCCAGTGTCGCCTCCTAAGAATCTCACCGTGGGTGAAGTCGCCTCGGAGACGGTGGACTTATCCTGGATCAACGACATGCTGGTGACGCAATACCTGGTCACGTATGTGCCCACCCAACCCGGCGGGCTCCTTTTGGACTTGACCGTGCCCGGGGACAAAAGCACGGCCACGCTCAAAGAGCTGGAGCCGGGTTTGGAGTACAGCATCAAGGTCTACGCCATTCTGAGCAACGAGAGGAGTGTGCCGGTTAGCGCCAACGTAGCCACAGGTACCCAAAAGCTATTATGTGGAAAAAAAAGACCAGTTCCCATCAATTCAACCTATTCTAAATTTAGCCTGTTCAGCTCATTTAGGAAAATTCCCAAATGTTTTTCCAATGGTTTTTGGTTTGAATCTTCGCAGCTCTTCCAAAACCAGAAGCTTTGAGATTCAAGTCTGTGAACGAGACCTCCATCGAGCTGGTGTGGGAGCAGCTCAACTTTCCCTTCGATGGCTGGGAGATCCACTTCCGCAACATGGTAGGTTTCCTTTGAACGCTTTCCCCGGGATTTTATGAGTGCGAGGTGCTAAAGCGGGCCCTTTTCATGGAAATCCTTGCTCAACACAACATGCATTTGATTTAGTCGCCAGCGTTTCTTTTAACATATGGAAAATGATGTCTCATACACTTGTTTGATTTGTGCTTGTTTTTGGGTGTTCTTTCTTTTTTAAGAAAGAAGAAAATGGAAAGGTGGTGAGCACAGTTCCCTCATCTCAAAACCGCTTCCTCCAGTCTGGCCTGGGGCCGGGTCAGGACTACGAGGTGTCCATCAGTGTTATAAAGAACAACACCAGGGGACCACCGACGATCCAACGAGTCACAACCAGTGAGTTATTTTTTACCTTTTTTTTTTAATTTGGGGAATTAGCTCCGTAACATTTAAACTTCCTGAATATTATTAATAATAACTTCAAGGTCACGCCTGAGCTCAAGTCTGTCTGACTTTTGTCTGGAACTATTAACTGTGTCTTTTGGATTTCATTTTGTCAACTTTGAACAAAGTGTTTTCCTTGGCTCTTTAAAGTCTTGACTCAGTCTCAACACCCCTTCAAAGTGTTGACCTCACCCGACGGTCTCTGATGACGCGACTCTTCCCGTCTGCAGACATCGACGCCCCGCAGCGGCTCCAAGTGTTGGACGTGAGCGACTCCTCGGCGCTGATCGGCTGGTCTGAGCCCGCGGCGCCGACGGACCGGGTGACGCTGCTTTACAAGCCCAGCCGAGCCTCCTCCGAGGGCGCCGAAGTGGAGATCTTCCCGCCGGACAAGCAGCACAGCCTGGAAGGCCTGAAGCCCGACACCGAGTACACGGTGTCGCTGGTGGCCCACAGCAAGAACGTCAGCAGTGAGCCGGCCACCGTCACCTTTACCACAGGTGGGCTCCATCCCGAAGTTTTGCTTCCGTGCTACTCGGATGACTAAAGTGAGAGTGTGATATGGCGTGAAGCTCTGGACGCCCCCCGGGAGTTGCTGGCCGTGCTGCAGACAGAAAACAGCATAACCCTGACGTGGCGCAACAATCAGGCCGACGTGGACAACTATCGTGTGAAATACAGCCCGCTGTCTGGCGCTGCCCACAGCGAGGAAATGTTCCCGCGAGGACCGGGACTAAGCACCACGGCCACAATTACGGGTAAGTGTAGAGGGGAGGCCAACACTTTTTTATTTATTTTTTTCACCTCTGGTGGCTGTCCAGGGCTAAAGCCAGGGACCGAATACGGGATTGGCGTGACCAGTGTGAAGAATGAGCGGGAAAGCCTCCCAACCACCATAAACGCAGCGACAGGTGAGTGACATCATGAACCTGACGAAAAATCAGATTCATGACTGATGGTTTCTTTTCAGATCTGGACCCTCCCCAAGGTCTGGAGCAAGCCGAGTCTACGGAGACGTCCATCCGCATAAGATGGAAGAAGCCGCACGCCAAGGTGTCCCGATACCGGCTGGTGTACGTCTCCAGAGACGGACAAGTGGAGGAGGCGGAGATCCCCGCCTCGGAGACGACCTTCGTCTTGCGCGACCTGACGCCGGCAACGAGTTACACCGTCACCTTAACGGCCGAACGAGGCCACAGGATGAGCTCGCCGGTCACTCTGGTGGCATCCACAGGTACCGGGGGGGCACCGTAACCCATTGATTTCCTCACAGGTACTCTTGGAGTCCTTTTGAACTTTGGGGAAGAAACATTTCTAGCCATGATTTGAATTCGTAAAACTTGAATGGAGGTCACTGAATGGAATGAAGGCTCCCAAGAAGTCAACTCAAGTGTGCAAAAATTGCAGTGATTGTGGTTTTGTTGGCCAGCAGAGGCAGCCAGCCCCTCAGCGAGCCCCTCAGCGGGCCCCTCAGCGAGGCCCTCAGCGGGGCCCTCAGCGAGCCCCTCAGCGAGGCCCTCAGTGAGCCCCTCAGTGAGCCCCTCAGTGGGGACCTCAGTGGGGACCTCAGTGGGGCCCTCAGTGAGCCCCTCAGTGGGGCCCTCAGCGAGGCCCTCCGTGGCCAACCTCACCTTCTCCGACATAACCTGGGACGGCTTCACGGCTTCCTGGAGCCCCTTGGGCGGCGACTTCGACAGCTTTGTGGTGGAGGTAACAAACTTGGACGATATGGCGCAGAGCCAGAACCTGAGTGTGTCGGGCGGCGCGCTCAGCCTGGGCCTGTGGGGCTTGAACGCTAACACCACCTACATGGTGGTCCTGTACCCCCTCTACCGGGACACCTTTCTGGAGCCCGTGTACGGCCAAGCCACCACAGGTACCAGGTCCATTCCCGTGCCTTGCCACGCTAGCTTTTTATTCCCCTAACAAATTGCTCAATGATGTCATCAACATTCATGAAGCTTGGAATGAGCCGTCAGTGCATGGAGATCATAGCGAGCATGCCCCTCAAGAAAAAGGAAGATGTGCTTGCCTTTCAGAAATGTCACCTCAAAGCTGAGTCTCGCTAACTTTTTGTGGAGTCTAACTATTTGCTGAGCTGCTCAAACAGCTTTGACTGATTTTCCTTCCAACTTTCTCTTTTGTTGTGCCGCATGCCGCGCATACATGGCCCTAACCTCATTGAATCACGCGTCTGCCTAACCACAACCGCAGAGAGAAAGCCCAAAGCGTCCCATTCTTCTATCAAAGTGCATGACGCTCAGCCCCGCCCCCTGCATCGATACGCTGCGAGGACTGCCAAAGCAAATCGATCTCGTTTCTCAAAAGCATCTTGTCGTAATCGTTTGAACAACTCGAGAGCATGATTGGTTCAGTCTACTTTTGCTAAGCCGCACCCCCTCGGAAACGGAGACCATTGCAACGTGACAAAGAACAGAAATCCAAAACTAACCAAAGTCAACACAGAGCTGGATAAAATTTGGATTTTGGGAGCCCCAAAATGTCTAACGGCGCTTTCTCCCTTCAGCGTCTCAGCCGTCGCTCGGCGAAATTAACGTGTCCAACGTGACGTCCGAGAGCTTCTCGGTGGTCTGGAACCACACCGAGGGCCCCTTGGACGGGTTTGTCCTGGAGATTATTGACTCTGATTGGCTGATGAAGCCGAGGGAGTACAACCTGTCCCGCTTCGCAACGACACATCAGGTGTCGGGGCTGCGGCCCGCCTCGGACTATGTAACCTTCCTCTACGGGACGTACAAAGGAGCCCGAACGAGCGCTGTCAGTGTCGTTGCGACCACAGGTATTTTTTAAAATAATCGCCAGTGAGATTTTAGAAGAAAAAAATGGTGCTGTCGTCCCTGCGAAGGATCTCGTACGCTTCAAATCAATCGTCTTGCTGACTTCTAAGCTTGCATCGTACTGCTGACATCAGCAGTTTTTGAGTCGCGTGAGAAAGTCCTTTGACGGCCTTGCAGGGACGACATCACAGTGATGTAAAAGAAAAAAGTTTTAGTTTAACAAGCATCTCCTGTATATCTCTTTCTCCCCTCTCGTAGCGGAAGAGCCAGATTTGTCCCAGCTAGTTGTCGCTAACGTTACCTCAGACCGAGTGTCTCTGACGTGGCGGGCGGCTGCCAAGACGTTTGATAACTTTGTCGTAGAAGTCAGAGAGTCTGCTTTGCCCTCGCAGGCCATGGGTCAGGTTCTGCCGGGCCACGCGCGCTCCACGCTCATGGCCGGCCTTAAAGCCCGTACACACTACAATATAAAGCTGTACGCCAGCACCGGCGGCAGCAACACGCCGCCGCTATTCGCTGAGGCCACGACAGGTAGGCCCCTCCCACCACCACCACCACCACCGAGCCGCCCCTCAACCGCTATCTTCTTCTTTGTGTTCAGAGGACGCCCCCGTGTTGGGGCCGGTGAGCGCGCTATCTAGCGGTCCGCATAACCTCAGCGTGAGCTGGACTATCGCGTCCGGCCACTTTGACGGCTTTGTTGTCCGTGTCGGTGACGCCGAGCAAGAGTCTGAGGCGCGAGAGTTCAGTTTGCCCGGCCACGCCGCAAACCTTACCGTCTCTGACCTGATGGACGCCACGAGCTATAACGTGGAAGTTTACGGCTTTTCCCACGGCCGCCGCACTCCCTCCACGCTTGTCCACGCCGTCACAGGTACCCTCCTGCTTCGCACCTTGCTCACTGCATGAAACCAAAATCCACAAAATCAGAGAGAACCAGAACAGGCCTTTCCCAAGACGACTTAGGTGACAAAAACAACCTCCTCGCCCCTCCCTCCAGCACCTTTACCCAAAGTGGAAAACCTGACCATTTCCAACGTCACCCCCTTCGGCTTCCGTGCGTCGTGGAGCGTGAAGCAGCGGCAGCCGCGGGAAGACTCGGCGTGGTCCTCCTCCGGGGCTTTCAGCCACTTTAACCTAGTGGTGACCGACTCGGGATGGCTTTTGGAGCCTCAGGAGTTCAAGGTTCCAGGAAACCAGAGCCACCTGGACATCGGGGGGCTCATCACCGGGATAGGCTATGAGGTCAGGCTGACGGGCGTGTCAAAGGCGGGGCTCCTCTCTCGGCCCCTCACCGCGCTTGCCCTCACAGGTACCAACCGCAGGGAAAGCAACTACCTTGACTTCAAGTTCTTTGACCTCTGAATCGTTGCTTGCTCAGTTTTTGTTTCTTTGTTTCAAGCTCGCCACACGGCAACGCCTCCGTTGATTTATTTGTTTTGAAGTCATGGAAGACGCCGGTCACTGGGCTCTGCCATGTTGCCATGTTTTGCTGCTGAGGCTTCTTCGTATTGCCGGCCGACCTGATTTATGACGAAGACTGGTTTCCACTTCTCATTTGCTTTTAAGCGTCTATGACGCGGTCTTGGCAGGAGCAGGCATTGTGGCGCTCCTGTCCCTTTTTTTTTTTTTCTTTCCCTTTCCCCCCCAAATCAAATGCGAGCCAGCTCGTTGGTTTGCGTGCGTATTTGACAGCGTGTTTTCCTTCCGATGGTTTGAAAGGGACACTTGTGCTTCTATTCTCGGCATCAGCGTACGATGGGAGCTGGAGCTTGTTCCATTCTACTAACCCGGGGCTATCATTGAACCTGAGCTACAATTGGATGTAACAAAAAATATTGAACCTCTGAAATCGAGTGAAAGGAGCCAAACTGTCAGAGGAAGGAAAACATTGAGCATGACGTTTGCATTCTCTTTGAATGCGCTGCAAGCGTGTCTGGCGGGAGGAAGGACGCATGGCACCAAACTGGGTTCCTCCCGTCTGAAAGTGACTCGATTGAAACTCTCTGACAAGCTTTTTTTGTCTCTTCCATTTTTCCTTACTTCCGCTCGGACTAACTTGCACTTGCATCCCGATCGGTGACCTCCGAGGAACCTTCTAATGTGTCTGTCTGAAGATCCCCAGTGGATGAACCAACCAACAAACTTTCTTTTCCGGCCCAGAGGCAGAACCCGAGGTGGAGCACCTCTTTGTCTCCGACATCACGGCCGACAGTTTCCGCGTGTCGTGGGCGGCGGACGAAGACCTCTTTGACAGATTTGTCATCAAACTACGGGACAGCAAAAGATTGTCCCGTCCTCAGGAGCACATTGTCCACGGTGCTGAGCGGACCAGGCTAATCACTGGACTCATGGCAGGCACAGAGTACGAAATTGAACTTTACGGCCTTTCTTTGGACCACCGCTCCCAACCGATCATTGGGGTTGCTCAGACAGGTACCCGACCCGAACTACACACCTCTCAAAACTGGATCTGCTGCTCCACACTAACCCCTTGAACCTGGATTTGCATTTTGCATACGAAACTCTCAGACCTCCCAGAACTGGATCTGTTACCTCTGGAGCCTCTCAAAAATGTTTCAAACTAACTCCTTGAAGCCCTCAGAACTGGATCTGTTTTTTTTACTCTACTAACCTCTGCTTCGAAGTGGATCCAATGGTTTTACATCAGCCTCTGGAACCTCATTCTTATAACTAACCTCTTCGAAACTTGTTCCAATGCCTTAGTTGAACTTTGTGGGACCTCTCAGAACTGGATGGTTTGTACTAAACTCTGGAACCCTTCCAAACCAGCTTGTCTACTAATCTTTCGGAATCCTCTGGTCTCATCCTTTGGTTTTCTGCTAACCTCTAGATCAAGTTACCAATTGGTTTTCTTTGGTGGAGGCTTGCTGAGGCCGGACCACTTTGAGTCCTTGGACCTTTTCTCAAGTGCTTTTAACTCCTTTTCCCTCCACCAGGCCTGACTACTCTAAAGGGCCTTCGTTTCTCCGACGTGACCGACTCGTCAGCCGTGGTCCACTGGTCCACGCCTCAGTCCGCAGTCGACAATTATCATATCACCTACGCGCCATTTGAAGGAGGTGAGGCTCGTGAGTCCCGAGTCGTCTCGGGCAGGGATGAGGACTCGAGTCCTAATCCTTTCTTGTCCGCAGGAAGCCCGATGAGCATAACCGTGGACGGCGGCGTGCTGCAGGCTCTGCTGCCCAACATGAGTCCCGGCAGGATGTACCAGGTGACCATCAGCGCGGTGAAGGGCCTGGAGGAGAGCGAGCCGAGCGGCGACGTCGTAACCACCGGTTAGTCTACGCAGCGCTCGGGGAGAAGATCTTCCAATGAGACCGTTGCTATGGATTACCCCGACAGCTTTGGACCGACCTCAAAGTCTGACGGCGCTTAACATCACAGACAGCTCGGCCCGGTTGCGATGGCAACCCCCCGTGGCTGCGGTGGACGAATACGTGATAACGTACAATTCCGAGTCAGGTTTGTCTGTTGTGCTGCTTGACTTGAAAATGTCTCCGTGTTGATTTGTGCCCACTCCCCCATCAGTGGCCCCGATCGTGGAGCGTGTTTCTGGAACCGAGTTGCAGATAGGCTCGCTGCGTCCAGGCACTCTCTACTCAGTGGAACTCTTCGCCACCAGGGAGGCGCAGATGAGCGCGTCTGTGCTGACACAATTCACCACCAGTAGGCTCGGATGGAAATCAAATCAATCGTGTTGCAACTTTGCTAACCCAGATTTGTTCCCAGAGGTGGACCCCCCTCGAGATCTGGTGGCCGTCAACATTCAAACGGACAGCGCCACTCTGACATGGAGACCCCCGCTAACCGCCATTAGCGGTTACTCGCTCACCTTCTCCGCAGCAGATGGCACCACCCGGGTATGCCGCAAGCGGCCTTTGACACACGAGGCCAACTTACCGGTAATAATTTGTCGCAAACGATTTTGTAGGAAGTCATGCTGAGTTCCACCGCCTCTTCGTACAACATGGCCCAGCTGGCCAGGTCCACAGAGTACACGGTACACCTGCAAGCCATCGCCACAGCTGGGCGGAGCCAACACGGGACCACAGTCTTTAGCACAGGTCTTCGCCATCATGATCCCAAAGTCCTGTCAGTGCTGCATTCTGGTGGAAAACTGTTTCAAACTGTTTTTTTTTTTTTGCTTGTTTCCAGTGGGCCATCTGCACAATTACCCCAAAGACTGCGCTGAGCTCTTCCAGAACGGGGAAAACACGTCTGGCGTGTATGCCATCTACGTGGCCGGCGTCGAGAGCCAGCTCATCCAGGTCTATTGCGACATGGAGACGGATGGCGGCGGATGGCTGGTGAGCATTTGAGCAGCACTGCCAGTGACTTTTTGCATTCATTTCTCTTCTCTGACAAGGAACCAAAGCATGTTGCTCACTTCCACAGGTCTTCTTGAGACGGCAAAATGGAAGGCTCGAGTTCTTCAGGAACTGGAAGAACTATACCGCTGGTTTTGGGAACATGAACGACGAGTTCTGGCTGGGTACGTTTCTTCTCCCTCCGACTTGTTGAGGGTGTTACTGCTCGATGGTGTTGCCGAATCAGCTCGACCGTTGCAGGTCTGGGCAACCTTCACAAGATCACCTCCGCTGGCCAGTACGTGCTGCGCGTGGACCTGAGGGACGCTGGAGACACAGCCTACGCTCAATATGACAAGTTCTCCATTGCAGAGCCCAGAACACGCTATAAACTTTACATCGGCACCTACAGTGGGACAGCAGGTAAGCTTTTTTTTCTTTCTTTCTTTCATCAATATAAGAAGCTTACAAGTGTCTTCCCTCATCAGGTGACTCCATGACTTACCACCAGGGCCGTCCTTTCTCCACTTTGGACAACGACAATGACATCGCCGTCACCAACTGCGCTTTGTCCTACAAGGGAGCCTTCTGGTACAAAAACTGCCATCGTGTCAACCTGATGGGAAAATATGGAGACAAAAGTCACAGTAAGGTGCGGGACACGTCGACTCGCAGAGACGTACGAGCGGTGAGCACACAAGCTCCTTAAATCGACTAATAATTTTGTTGTGATGGTTGCGGTCCACAGGGCGTCAACTGGTTCCACTGGAAGGGCCACGAGACCTCCATCGAGTTTGCTGAGATGAAACTCCGACCGGCCAACTTTGGGAATCCTGAGAGCAGGAGGAAAAGATCGTAGAGTCGCATGTGAGGACTAAGCTCCTTGCCTAAAACACACACATACACATTCAGTTCGACGCTCGGGCCCATCCCTCCAGGGACAAAGGGCTTATTTGTTCACCATTTATTTGTTCACCATCTATTTGGTACATTATCCACATGATCATCATTGGCCTGTAATGTTAAAATTGAACCTGAACTCTGCATTAGCGATCGTTAAATTGAGCTTTATTTACTGTGTAGGAGGCACTGTAGAATGTCAGAGAAAAGTTCATGTCATTTCCATTGATAGCCACTAGGTAGCAGTGTTCACCAGTTTCTACCATTACTTTAACTACATCGCCGATAAAGTATACTGGTTATGTTACACACAAATAAATAAATAAATGACTAAACAGACATTTGATATTTACCCTAAATTTGTTTTGAGATTTTTGTGGAAACTTTGGTGCAGTGTGATCTGATCTTTTGGATTAAGGATAAGGTTTGGGGTTAGGGTTAGCGTCCACTGGACTCTTTGTATGGGGTGGGGGGGATCCAGAACTCATGTATGCCTTTTGTTGACAATTTATGAACACTTAATGTACTTTCTGTTTTCTCTTTATGGATCATAGCGAGATGGCACGGCGTAAATAAAGCACATTTGAGTGACTGAGCTGGCGAAGATGATGATGGACAGACGTAGCCTGTAGTGATGTGCATTCCAGTTCTTTTAAGTGAACTGAATCTTTAAAATCAGTTCACTCAAAAGATTCATTCAAACG
This sequence comes from Syngnathus scovelli, assembly GCF_024217435.2. Classification (NCBI taxonomy): domain Eukaryota; kingdom Metazoa; phylum Chordata; class Actinopteri; order Syngnathiformes; family Syngnathidae; genus Syngnathus; species Syngnathus scovelli. Next base: position 13,924,121 of record NC_090859.1, on the reverse strand, counting down.
AATCGTTCGAATAGTGTTGGCTCGTGAGTGAACGATGGGTTCAAAAGAACGAATGTTTTCAGTGAACGAGAGTGAACGAAAAGATCTCAAGATCTTTGTAGCCACGACGGAAAAACCTGTTTGGACCCGTTTGAAAATCATTGATTTGATATGACTCAAGAATTGTGTCTGTGCAACGGTGTGGTGTTTCCTAACAACTGAATTGAAAATGAGTCCACGGGAGCACTGCAACGGCCGCAGAATTTTTGCAAGAACAATTCATTTTAGGATGAACTCTCGATACAAATATTTTCATTTGATTGAAGGCAATGGCGTTAACCACTCGACCAGAGCCTGCTCGGAAACAAAAGGAGATTTTGGTCCTATTGATAGGACTCCATCCAAACATGTTCGGTGTTGAAAGTTTCAACGGATAGTCCGAAGCAACCCTTTCCACAGTAGTCACCATGACAGGCGACCACCTGGTGGCGTCAGTGTGCCGAGCGCCGTTGGACGATCAGGAGAAGAAGATTTGAATCGACGGATGTGACGTCAGGTCTTTAGGGCAATTGAAGACAGCCGTGCTCGCTCAAGGGGAGTTATCATATGCAGGTGCCACCAAGCGCGTGGCGCTCAGGTAAGCGAGCATGCCAGCAAATGTTTGTCGTCTCCTGCCGTTTTTCACGACGGACGCCGTGTTTGTTGCACGAATGGCAGGCACGCTTTGTTGCCTTTTCAAACAAGCCTTTTTTTTTGCAGGATTTTCGCTGTCTAGGGAGTGCTTGAGTTTTCGGCACGGCACGACACGGCACGCCACAATCCACTTTGCGTCGCGTCGCGTCGTTGCGCGTTTTGGTGGTATTTTGAATGTCCTTCGCGGTTGTTTTTTTTAATGCCGGCCAGCCTTTTCTTCATTCGTCTGTCTGTAGACGGTTCGTCAATGACGCCGCCGATACGCGCGTGTTTGTCTGACTATAGGAAATGTTAGTTTGACTCTAGTCAACTAAACCATTTTTTATTATTTTATATGATGCGTGTGCCATTTCCGTGTCATGCAAACCGGTGAACGCAACGTATATGTTACGTCGTGTCCAAATCGGACCAAATCCATTCAAAGATGGCGCCCGCCCGCTTTCGTTCCGTTACGCAACAAACATTTGCGCGGCGGGTTATTTTCTCCCGTTTTGGACGCCGCCAACCTGGATCATCTGTCCAATGTGAGGGAAGTTGTAGATGAAATTAAAATATGAATTATAATCTTTAATAATTCTTGTAATTTACTACAATTTAAGGATTATATATATTTTTCAAATGTAAAACTACTTAGAATGTATAAAATAAAAATATTAACTATAATTTTGATAAATTATCATAACTTACTACAGTATATTTTTTTTCAAATGTAAAACTTCTAGTATGTATAATTCTTGTAATTTACTACAATTTAAGGATTATATATTTTTTTCAAATGTAAAACTACTTAGAATGTATAAAATTAAAATATTAACTATAATTTTGATAAATTATCATAACTTACTACAATATAATATTTTTTTCAAATGTAAAACTTCTAGTAAGTGTAATTGTTGGTAAAAAATCATGCCATTGGCACTCGACTCATGTCTCTTTTTGTTGCAATAATTTGCTTGTCTTTTGTAGCACTAAAAAAGGCTGCCCAGCCAGCATCCTTCTATACAAAGCAAGCAGGAGGCTCTTGAAGGAGCCCTTTCAGTGATGTTGAGGACACTGAGGAAGAGTAGTCCTAAATCAGGTGAAAACCTGTTTTTGTCAAGTTTCAGCTTCCCAACACACAATGGTTGTCGGGTTTTAGCTTCCCAGCGCACAATTAATGGCTGTCTGTGTTTTTTGTAGGCTGCAAGAGGAGCCGAATGGGATAAGTATAATTCCGTATGAAAAGGCAAAATGGCCTATCCAAAGGAGCAATGGCCTATCCAAAGGAGCAATGTCCTATCCAAAGGAGCAATGGCCTGTCCAAAGGAGCAATGGCCTGTCCAAAGGAGCAATGGCCTATCCAAAGGCGCAATGGCCTGTCCAAAGGCGCAATGCCCTATCCAAAGGCGCAATGGCCTGTCCAAAGGCGCAATGCCCTATCCAAAGGAGCAATGCCCTATCCAAAGGAGCAATGGCCATATGCAAAGGAGCAATGGCCATATGCAAAGGAGCAATGGCCATATGCAAAGGAGCAATGGCCATATGCAAAGGAGCAATGGCCATATGCAAAGGAGCAATGACCACATCAAGTCAAGAATCAAGCAGCGCGCCGCAAAATTCGACGTGTGCGGATCATGTGCCCAGGAGGGGGCAGCGTGGTTGCCTTTGGTTATGGGTGCACGACGGCAAGGTTGCAGGTGTGGCCAGTGTTTGGGGGCTCTGATGGTTGGTCTTGCTTTAGAGGTGCGCTGTGGTTGTGGCTGGTCTGGATCCAGCGTTGTCTTGTTCTTGGTTGCCATTGACGGCTCACTTGGGGGAGGACGTGGTTCCGTGGATGGACACAAAACTGAACTTTGAGGTGGAGCTGAATGTCCAATTTTGCCATGACTTGTACCATTTTGTATCTTTTTCTAACCTGCCACTGTCGTAGTTGCTGCGTTCTTTGTTCTTTCCCCTCGGTCTAGGGTGGCGTTGGAGCGAGCCGATCTCGAATGTCCAATTTTGCAATTTGACTTGACATTTTCTTTTTCTAACCTACCACTGTTGCACTTCCTCTAACCCTAACCTACCACTGTGGTACTTGCGTTCTTTGTTCTCCCCTAGGTGTTGGAGGAAGACAGTCAAATTGCGTCTTTTTCTAACCTAGCACTGTCGTGCTTGATCGAAGCCTAACGTACCACTGTGCGTCCTTTGTTCTCTAGGTGTAGGGGGCGGTGTTGGGGCGAGCCGGTCCACGATGAAGACTTAATGATGCGAGCGGCGCCCAACTCATTGCATGTTCTGCCTTTTGCAGGCCGGACGTAAAAGGGGGGGGGGGGGGGGGGGGGTGCATGGCCCGATTCGACCCGGCGACAGTCAGCAAGAGTACCTAACCGCTGTGATCAAGTAAGCAAGTGACCTACAACTTGGGGTGCTCTTTGAGTTTCTAACATTTGTTTCTGTTTGTGCAGATGGCGACCGGGACGCGACATTATCTACTCAGAGGTGGACGGACCGCTGTGGCATCGCTCTGAGGTAGCAGAGTTCTGAGGGAGACCCGCTTCCCTGGAGGCGTCGACCTGCGCAGCTTCAGCATGTGAAATGGATTTTTATTTTTATTAATTCACACCAGCGGTGTCCAAATGTCTGTTTGAGGGCTGCATACTGAATCAAATTGAGAATTCTTTGACACAAATTCATTAACTCAATCACAAAATGTTGCCATTCATATTTTGTGCTACAAAGCAGTGTTGCGTTCATTCGTGTGGTGTGTTGATCAAGTTGGCCCGAGGCTACCATTTGGACACCAATGGTGACATGTGTGCAGGGCTGCACCTGGATTGGAAAACTGTCATATGGTGGTATAGGTCATTGACATGCACTTGAGGAAAACAAAGATTATTTTCTATTCATGTGGCAAATGAAACATGTTTTCTGGCCTCCTAACTATTTGTAATGAGTTTAGAAGATAACAAGTCATTGATGCAAGTTGAAGTTAACTGATCTAAGTGATGTCATTGCGATCAAATAGTTCCTCTCCATCCTAGAATTTTGCACAACTTTGCTCAATGCAGTGGTCTGGCCCAATACTGCCATATCGTTGGTTTTCCAAAATGTTGTGCAGCCCTCATAGAGTGCCAAACGCGCAGCGACGGCAGGCGCAAGCGACCGCGCAAGCGACCGCGCAGCGACGGCAAACGCAAGCGACCGCGCAAGCGACCGCGCAGCGACGGCAAGTGCAAGCGACCGCGCAGCGACGGCAAGCGCAAGCGACGGCAAGCGCAAGCGACGGCGCAGCGAGACTTTTGTGCTTGTCTTGCAAGGTGGAAGAGACGATGTATGAAACGAAGAGCCGGTGGACGGAGGCCACCAGACCCGCGATTGGTGAGCGGGGTGCAAAGGAAGCAATCACCCAAAGAAAGCAGTCGCCAAGTGTTGAAGAGGCGCCTGATGCATGACTGGCCAAGGCTGGCCAGAGGTGGTGACATGGCAATCCAATATGCAACGCACATGTTTTTAATTTGATTTCCTTATTTGTCTGCCGTTCAGGGTTGCCGGGGCGGCCGACGGGACGAGCGCCAGCCTGCACCGAGAGGGACTGGGCTGCACCCACAAGACCAGGGAGGGGGCAGGTAATGAGTACGTTGACAGAAGTGAGCCGCATGCAACTGAGTGCCGTTTGTCTTTATGCACTTGTGCGAGGCGGAAGACGAGTCCAACACCGGCCGGAGCAGACCCGGACCTTGGCCCGTGACGAGCGGCCCACACGAGACTGATGGGTGCAGATGCAGCCAGCGTTTCGGGGGGAGTATGACTTGGTTTTTTTCTTTTGAGCTTTCCCTACCCCTGTCTGTTTGAATAGGGTAACTAGTAGCACGCACAGGCATTTGGGTTGCTGTGACCCTCTAGATACGAATTGGCAAAGTAGACACCCCCTCCCTCCCTCCCTCCCCCTCCCTCTCTCTCTCTCGCTCTCTTTCTCCAATGCGCCCGGCAGTACCTGCATGGCCTGGTGCACTCAGGGTGGAACGTGGCTATACCTTGCCCTTTGTGGAACACCAGGGTATAATGTCTGCCAGTCTGGGTCCCAGTGTCGTCGACGGTGTCGAGGACAAGGAGATTCTCCGTGACGCTCTCCGTGACGTCACGTTTTCCTCTTTTTTTTTCTCCTCTCGGGGCCAAGCCAGCTCTACTCAGGGGGAACTGGCCGGTTGCGCTTAAGTGCGCACCAAAGCCTCTTCTCATCTCCTCTCGCTCTCTCCCTCGCTCTCTCCCTCCCTCCCTCCCTCCCTTTTTGTAAGGGGTTAAACATTTCATAACCCGCATCGCTCCAATGCGGGAGGGCCGTATGAGACATGTGCCAGCCCGTGCGTGCCGCTAGTTACCTGATTCAAACTTACCTTAGTCAAGGTTTGGGGGGAATGCTAGTGAAAATGTTCCCCTTGCCAAAACCACCACAATGTCTGCCTTTCAGGATTGCTGGGCGCAGTGGATCAGACGAGTGCCTGCACAGAGAGGGACTGGACAGGACCGCGAGACCAGAGGGTAATAATAAAAAACTTTATTTGTAGAGCACCTTTCATACAAGAAATGCAGCTCAAAGCACTTTACAACAAAGAAATAAATTATAAATATTGAATTCTTCATATAGGAACAGACGTAAAAAAACAAAAACATTCATGTATGCATACGCAATTAATAAAGGGAGTTTAAAATAGGAGCAAGCTTTAATAGACAGGTACTGAGTACGTCCACAGAAGTAAACCGCATGCAACAGAGTGCCGTTTTTCTTTTCGCAGTGGCACGAGGCGGAGGATGAGTCCAAACGTCGAATACCGGCCGGGGGGGGAGCCAACCATCGGCCGACCTTCGCCCGTGATGAGCGGCCGACACGAGGCGGATGGGTGCGGATGCGGCGAGGGCAAAGCGCCCAGCCAGCATTTAAGGAGAGTATGACTGTTTTTCCTTTTGTGCTTTCATTCTTTCCCTCCCTCCACTTTTTCACTGGGTGTGCACACTGGCCGTCTGCATGAGGCCTCTCTCTTTCCCAGCGCTGCGTCATTTTGCAATATTGTTGTTTTATTATTGTGTTTTTTTTTTAAATACATGAAGTGAACTGTTTGTACTGTAATTGTGTGTGCATGTACCTCTGAACCTGAATTAAACTGTGAACTGAATTCAAGTGGTCCATTTTAAACATTGGCATGGGCAGTCTATTGTGCATACAAACTGGAATCATTTGAGACGTTCTCAATGACAAGACATTTGTAAAGTTAGTCTCAAACCAAATTGTCTTGTTAAATATGCCTTTTATTTTTTTTTAACTACACAAAGAAAAGCTGCATGCATTCTAAATTGTTGACAAAAGCCAAGAAGCCAGACACCCATGGATGCAAACTACAAGCGTACAAACGGTGTCTGTTGCGATCAATAAGTCATCTTTGGCAACCCTGCTTTGAAATGGCCACCGAACTCAGAATCTTGCAGAATGTTGGTACATTTTTCTGTATGAGTTAAAGCTGGTATTTTAATCTAGTCAGCCATTTTTTGGTTTGTTTTGAATCATGCATCGTGTGGGCGTTCTTGTGAATAAAATCAACAGTGTTTTCTTCCTGTTGGTGGTCTTGTAAATAAAGTCAACTTTGGTGTCAGTCATCATTCGCGATGAGCCTCAATTGAAGCTGCATCTCTTGAATGTGAAACTTCTTGCATGTTTTGTTGCAGGGCTTGACGTCCCCATTGGCTGTCTGACTACAAAGAAGGCTGTTTCTGTACAGTCCAGGTTGTTGCTGAGGTCAATTGAATTTATAAACATAGCGTGTAACGTTTAGGACCTTGGCTTTCAATTCGAAGCACAGTTTCTTAACTACACGGCCAGCCTCGGTACATGTACTGGGTGGTACCACCCAGTTCAGAGTAAAGTAAAGGCCAGAGTGGTCGTCTTAATACCAGCATCCTCATGAAATTGACCATGTCAGACAGGCTAGATCAGGGGTGTCAAACTCATTTTGTTTCGCGGGCCGCATTGTAATCATAGCTTCTGTCGGAGGGCCGTTATGACTGTCAACCCAAATGTACGAGCACCTCATATTATATACAGTAAAAGCTACAAAACAAATTGACAAATCATTTTCAAATCAGATGAGTAAAAAAAAAAAAAGATATTAATAGTGAAGACCATTTGCAAATCTGGTAATGACACACGAATTTGATGCACAGTTAGTCTTCGCGGGCCACATAAAATGAAGTGGCGGGCCGTATCTGCCCCCCCCCCCCCCCCCCCCCCCCGGGCCCTGAGTTTGACACCTGTCGGCTAAATGAATTCCAAGTGCTACCACTGGGTGGCAGCATATTTGCCTCAAGCTGTCTGGTGCTGGGTCAATGCGATGCGTCTTTCGTTGTTTTGCCCAAAGCAACCTAATACACAATATTTGCCTCAAGCTGTCTGACGCTCCATTGAACTGTATGCAATAATTTTTAACTTGAAACAACTACATTACAAATGATAGGCGCCCTAATGAGACAGCTGGGTCAATGTTACCCGTCTTTTGCGGTTTGTTTTGCCCAAAGCAACCTAACAAATACGCATAGGTACTGCCGCTATCTCGCCAATGTGCATGTCTCTAAAATGTACAAAGCAAATTCATTTGCATAGTAAACTTCCAAACCACATGCTAAAAAATATTCATGTGATGCAGAAAGTCTTCTTCTGTAGCTTGCTAAGATTTGCCAATTTGAGCAATGCCGTATCTGAACCCGACGCTGGGGGTTGCCCGTCCATGTGCCTAATCGCTCGGCCATTGATACATCAGCAATGCTTCTTTTTATGTCTCCTCATGTCCTCAGCACTGCAAACCTTTGTGCCGGTACACCATATGAAGTAAATGACGGAATGTTTTTTTTTTTTACACCTCCTCTAATGTGTATCAACCATACCAGATGGTGTTTTAGAACAGCCTAGAATAGTAAATTACAAAAGGTAAAAAAAAAATAAAAAAAAACTTGTAAAGTCCTAAAAAGTTATTATTCGCTGTAAGTGGGAAGTACAGGTAAACGTCTGTCTATTCATAGCTATGGCTTTGTGGAATATCGCAGCGCGGCGTATGCGGTAGGTGGCGCAGGCGGCGTGGAGCGCAGGCGGCGTGGAGCGCAGGCGGCGTAGAGCGCAGGCGGCGTAGAGCGCAGGCGGCGTAGAGCGCAGGCGGCGTGGAGCGCAGGCGGCGCAAGCAGCATGGGGCGCAAGCAGCAAGGGTGGGGAATCGAACCCTGGATCTCAGGTGTTCAAGCGCAGCGACGGAGCCACTCGCCAAGCGTGGCGAGCTCGGCAGTCACCCCGCTTTCACTTCGAGTCATTCTTACACGTTCAGTATTTCGCTCCGCGCGCGATGGGTAAGTACAAAAGGGAGCTGACGGCCGCCAGCTGCCAGGTCACACTGGCCGACCGGTTAGTGACACGGCCTCATACCCCGTACAATGCTGGTTCGATCCCAGTGGTGGGAGCTTTCTCCAGCCCACTTTTGTAAGTGTCTGAATACATGCATATAGACTGCATGTCTACGCATTTATTTATGTGTAAATACCCAGTGCGGCCCCGCCCGCAAGTGGGCGGGGCGATGCAGCGGGCCCCGCCCCCACTGAGATGGCCCCGCCCCTGGCCCCGCCCCCATCGGAATGGCCCCGCCCCCTGCCCTACAAAAAGACAGTAGGGTAGGGGGCGGGGCGAAGCCCCGCCCCCTGCCCTACTAAATGACAGTAGGGTAGGGGGCGGGGCGAAGCCCCGCCCCCTGCCCTACTAAATGACAGTAGGGCAGGGGGCGGGGCGAAGCCCCGCCCCCTGCCCTACAAAAAGACAGTAGGGTAGGGGGCGGGGCGAAGCCCCGCCCCCTGCCCTACAAAAAGACAGTAGGGTAGGGGGCGGGGCGAAGCCCCGCCCCCTGCCCTACTAAATGACAGTAGGGTAGGGGGCGGGGCGAAGCCCCGCCCCCTACCCTACTGTCTTTCAATACACTATTAAAAGACAGTAGGGTAGGGGGCGGGGCGAAGCCCCGCCCCCTACCCTACTGTCTTTTAATAGTGTATTGAAATTGAATTAAGCACTATTAAAAGACAGTAGGGTAGGGGGCGGGGCTTCGCCCCGCCCCCTACCCTACTGTCTTTTAATAGTGTATTGAAAGACAGTAGGGTAGGGGGCGGGGCTTCGCCCCGCCCCCTACCCTACTGTCTTTCAATACACTTTCAATTGTCTTTTGTAGGGCAGGGGGCGGGGCTTCGCCCCGCCCCCTACCCTACTGTCATTTAGTAGGGCAGGGGGCGGGGCTTCGCCCCGCCCCCTACCCTACTGTCTTTTTGTAGGGCAGGGGGCGGGGCTTCGCCCCGCCCCCTACCCTACTGTCTTTTTGTAGGGCAGGGGGCGGGGCTTCGCCCCGCCCCCTACCCTACTGTCTTTTTGTAGGGCAGGGGGCGGGGCTTCGCCCCGCCCCCTGCCCTACTGTCATTTAGTAGGGCAGGGGGCGGGGCTTCGCCCCGCCCCCTACCCTACTGTCTTTTTGTAGGGCAGGGGGCGGGGCCATTCCGATGGGGGCGGGGCCAGGGGCGGGGCCATCTCGGTGGGGGCGGGGCCCGCTGCATCGCCCCGCCCACTTGCGGGCGGGGCCGCACTGGGTATTTACACATAAATAAATGCGTAGACATGCAGTCTGTATGCATGTATTCAGACACTTACAAAAGTGGGCTGGAGAAAGCTCCCACCACTGGGATCGAACCAGCATTGTACGGGGTATGAGGCCGTGTCACTAACCGGTCGGCCAGTGTGACCTGGCAGCTGGCGGCCGTCAGCTCCCTTTTGTACTTACCCATCGCGCGCGGAGCGAAATACTGAACGTGTAAGAATGACTCGAAGTGAAAGCGGGGTGACTGCCGAGCTCGCCACGCTTGGCGAGTGGCTCCGTCGCTGCGCTTGAACACCTGAGATCCAGGGTTCGATTCCCCACCCTTGCTGCTTGCGCCCCATGCTGCTTGCGCCGCCTGCGCTCCACGCCGCCTGCGCTCTACGCCGCCTGCGCTCTACGCCGCCTGCGCTCCACGCCGCCTGCGCTCCACGCCGCCTGCGCCACCTACCGCATACGCCGCGCTGCGATATTCCACAAAGCCATAGCTATGAATAGACAGACATTTACCTGTACTTCCCACTTACAGCGAATAATAACTTTTTAGGACTTTACAAGTTTTTTTTTATTTTTTTTTTACCTTTTGTAATTTACTATTCTAGGCTGTTCTAAAACACCATCTGGTATGGTTGATACACATTAGAGGAGGTGTAAAAAAAAAAAACATTCCGTCATTTACTTCATATGGTGTACCGGCACAAAGGTTTGCAGTGCTGAGGACATGAGGAGACATAAAAAGAAGCATTGCTGATGTATCAATGGCCGAGCGATTAGGCACATGGACGGGCAACCCCCAGCGTCGGGTTCAGATACGGCATTGCTCAAATTGGCAAATCTTAGCAAGCTACAGAAGAAGACTTTCTGCATCACATGAATATTTTTTAGCATGTGGTTTGGAAGTTTACTATGCAAATGAATTTGCTTTGTACATTTTAGAGACATGCACATTGGCGAGATAGCGGCAGTACCTATGCGTATTTGTTAGGTTGCTTTGGGCAAAACAAACCGCAAAAGACGGGTAACATTGACCCAGCTGTCTCATTAGGGCGCCTATCATTTGTAATGTAGTTGTTTCAAGTTAAAAATTATTGCATACAGTTCAATGGAGCGTCAGACAGCTTGAGGCAAATATTGTGTATTAGGTTGCTTTGGGCAAAACAACGAAAGACGCATCGCATTGACCCAGCACCAGACAGCTTGAGGCAAATATGCTGCCACCCAGTGGTAGCACTTGGAATTCATTTAGCCGACAGGTGTCAAACTCAGGGCCCGGGGGGGGGGGCAGATACGGCCCGCCACTTCATTTTATGTGGCCCGCGAAGACTAACTGTGCATCAAATTCGTGTGTCATTACCAGATTTGCAAATGGTCTTCACTATTAATATCTTTTTTTTTTTTTACTCATCTGATTTGAAAATGATTTGTCAATTTGTTTTGTAGCTTTTACTGTATATAATATGAGGTGCTCGTACATTTGGGTTGACAGTCATAACGGCCCTCCGACAGAAGCTATGATTACAATGCGGCCCGCGAAACAAAATGAGTTTGACACCCCTGATCTAGCCTGTCTGACATGGTCAATTTCATGAGGATGCTGGTATTAAGACGACCACTCTGGCCTTTACTTTACTCTGAACTGGGTGGTACCACCCAGTACATGTACCGAGGCTGGCCGTGTAGTTAAGAAACTGTGCTTCGAATTGAAAGCCAAGGTCCTAAACGTTACACGCTATGTTTATAAATTCAATTGACCTCAGCAACAACCTGGACTGTACAGAAACAGCCTTCTTTGTAGTCAGACAGCCAATGGGGACGTCAAGCCCTGCAACAAAACATGCAAGAAGTTTCACATTCAAGAGATGCAGCTTCAATTGAGGCTCATCGCGAATGATGACTGACACCAAAGTTGACTTTATTTACAAGACCACCAACAGGAAGAAAACACTGTTGATTTTATTCACAAGAACGCCCACACGATGCATGATTCAAAACAAACCAAAAAATGGCTGACTAGATTAAAATACCAGCTTTAACTCATACAGAAAAATGTACCAACATTCTGCAAGATTCTGAGTTCGGTGGCCATTTCAAAGCAGGGTTGCCAAAGATGACTTATTGATCGCAACAGACACCGTTTGTACGCTTGTAGTTTGCATCCATGGGTGTCTGGCTTCTTGGCTTTTGTCAACAATTTAGAATGCATGCAGCTTTTCTTTGTGTAGTTAAAAAAAAATAAAAGGCATATTTAACAAGACAATTTGGTTTGAGACTAACTTTACAAATGTCTTGTCATTGAGAACGTCTCAAATGATTCCAGTTTGTATGCACAATAGACTGCCCATGCCAATGTTTAAAATGGACCACTTGAATTCAGTTCACAGTTTAATTCAGGTTCAGAGGTACATGCACACACAATTACAGTACAAACAGTTCACTTCATGTATTTAAAAAAAAAACACAATAATAAAACAACAATATTGCAAAATGACGCAGCGCTGGGAAAGAGAGAGGCCTCATGCAGACGGCCAGTGTGCACACCCAGTGAAAAAGTGGAGGGAGGGAAAGAATGAAAGCACAAAAGGAAAAACAGTCATACTCTCCTTAAATGCTGGCTGGGCGCTTTGCCCTCGCCGCATCCGCACCCATCCGCCTCGTGTCGGCCGCTCATCACGGGCGAAGGTCGGCCGATGGTTGGCTCCCCCCCCGGCCGGTATTCGACGTTTGGACTCATCCTCCGCCTCGTGCCACTGCGAAAAGAAAAACGGCACTCTGTTGCATGCGGTTTACTTCTGTGGACGTACTCAGTACCTGTCTATTAAAGCTTGCTCCTATTTTAAACTCCCTTTATTAATTGCGTATGCATACATGAATGTTTTTGTTTTTTTACGTCTGTTCCTATATGAAGAATTCAATATTTATAATTTATTTCTTTGTTGTAAAGTGCTTTGAGCTGCATTTCTTGTATGAAAGGTGCTCTACAAATAAAGTTTTTTATTATTACCCTCTGGTCTCGCGGTCCTGTCCAGTCCCTCTCTGTGCAGGCACTCGTCTGATCCACTGCGCCCAGCAATCCTGAAAGGCAGACATTGTGGTGGTTTTGGCAAGGGGAACATTTTCACTAGCATTCCCCCCAAACCTTGACTAAGGTAAGTTTGAATCAGGTAACTAGCGGCACGCACGGGCTGGCACATGTCTCATACGGCCCTCCCGCATTGGAGCGATGCGGGTTATGAAATGTTTAACCCCTTACAAAAAGGGAGGGAGGGAGGGAGGGAGAGAGCGAGGGAGAGAGCGAGAGGAGATGAGAAGAGGCTTTGGTGCGCACTTAAGCGCAACCGGCCAGTTCCCCCTGAGTAGAGCTGGCTTGGCCCCGAGAGGAGAAAAAAAAAGAGGAAAACGTGACGTCACGGAGAGCGTCACGGAGAATCTCCTTGTCCTCGACACCGTCGACGACACTGGGACCCAGACTGGCAGACATTATACCCTGGTGTTCCACAAAGGGCAAGGTATAGCCACGTTCCACCCTGAGTGCACCAGGCCATGCAGGTACTGCCGGGCGCATTGGAGAAAGAGAGCGAGAGAGAGAGAGGGAGGGGGAGGGAGGGAGGGAGGGGGTGTCTACTTTGCCAATTCGTATCTAGAGGGTCACAGCAACCCAAATGCCTGTGCGTGCTACTAGTTACCCTATTCAAACAGACAGGGGTAGGGAAAGCTCAAAAGAAAAAAACCAAGTCATACTCCCCCCGAAACGCTGGCTGCATCTGCACCCATCAGTCTCGTGTGGGCCGCTCGTCACGGGCCAAGGTCCGGGTCTGCTCCGGCCGGTGTTGGACTCGTCTTCCGCCTCGCACAAGTGCATAAAGACAAACGGCACTCAGTTGCATGCGGCTCACTTCTGTCAACGTACTCATTACCTGCCCCCTCCCTGGTCTTGTGGGTGCAGCCCAGTCCCTCTCGGTGCAGGCTGGCGCTCGTCCCGTCGGCCGCCCCGGCAACCCTGAACGGCAGACAAATAAGGAAATCAAATTAAAAACATGTGCGTTGCATATTGGATTGCCATGTCACCACCTCTGGCCAGCCTTGGCCAGTCATGCATCAGGCGCCTCTTCAACACTTGGCGACTGCTTTCTTTGGGTGATTGCTTCCTTTGCACCCCGCTCACCAATCGCGGGTCTGGTGGCCTCCGTCCACCGGCTCTTCGTTTCATACATCGTCTCTTCCACCTTGCAAGACAAGCACAAAAGTCTCGCTGCGCCGTCGCTTGCGCTTGCCGTCGCTTGCGCTTGCCGTCGCTGCGCGGTCGCTTGCACTTGCCGTCGCTGCGCGGTCGCTTGCGCGGTCGCTTGCGTTTGCCGTCGCTGCGCGGTCGCTTGCGCGGTCGCTTGCGCCTGCCGTCGCTGCGCGGTCGCTTGCGCCTGCCGTCGCTGCGCGGTCGCTTGCGCCTGCCGTCGCTGCGCGTTTGGCACTCTATGAGGGCTGCACAACATTTTGGAAAACCAACGATATGGCAGTATTGGGCCAGACCACTGCATTGAGCAAAGTTGTGCAAAATTCTAGGATGGAGAGGAACTATTTGATCGCAATGACATCACTTAGATCAGTTAACTTCAACTTGCATCAATGACTTGTTATCTTCTAAACTCATTACAAATAGTTAGGAGGCCAGAAAACATGTTTCATTTGCCACATGAATAGAAAATAATCTTTGTTTTCCTCAAGTGCATGTCAATGACCTATACCACCATATGACAGTTTTCCAATCCAGGTGCAGCCCTGCACACATGTCACCATTGGTGTCCAAATGGTAGCCTCGGGCCAACTTGATCAACACACCACACGAATGAACGCAACACTGCTTTGTAGCACAAAATATGAATGGCAACATTTTGTGATTGAGTTAATGAATTTGTGTCAAAGAATTCTCAATTTGATTCAGTATGCAGCCCTCAAACAGACATTTGGACACCGCTGGTGTGAATTAATAAAAATAAAAATCCATTTCACATGCTGAAGCTGCGCAGGTCGACGCCTCCAGGGAAGCGGGTCTCCCTCAGAACTCTGCTACCTCAGAGCGATGCCACAGCGGTCCGTCCACCTCTGAGTAGATAATGTCGCGTCCCGGTCGCCATCTGCACAAACAGAAACAAATGTTAGAAACTCAAAGAGCACCCCAAGTTGTAGGTCACTTGCTTACTTGATCACAGCGGTTAGGTACTCTTGCTGACTGTCGCCGGGTCGAATCGGGCCATGCACCCCCCCCCCCCCCCCCCCCTTTTACGTCCGGCCTGCAAAAGGCAGAACATGCAATGAGTTGGGCGCCGCTCGCATCATTAAGTCTTCATCGTGGACCGGCTCGCCCCAACACCGCCCCCTACACCTAGAGAACAAAGGACGCACAGTGGTACGTTAGGCTTCGATCAAGCACGACAGTGCTAGGTTAGAAAAAGACGCAATTTGACTGTCTTCCTCCAACACCTAGGGGAGAACAAAGAACGCAAGTACCACAGTGGTAGGTTAGGGTTAGAGGAAGTGCAACAGTGGTAGGTTAGAAAAAGAAAATGTCAAGTCAAATTGCAAAATTGGACATTCGAGATCGGCTCGCTCCAACGCCACCCTAGACCGAGGGGAAAGAACAAAGAACGCAGCAACTACGACAGTGGCAGGTTAGAAAAAGATACAAAATGGTACAAGTCATGGCAAAATTGGACATTCAGCTCCACCTCAAAGTTCAGTTTTGTGTCCATCCACGGAACCACGTCCTCCCCCAAGTGAGCCGTCAATGGCAACCAAGAACAAGACAACGCTGGATCCAGACCAGCCACAACCACAGCGCACCTCTAAAGCAAGACCAACCATCAGAGCCCCCAAACACTGGCCACACCTGCAACCTTGCCGTCGTGCACCCATAACCAAAGGCAACCACGCTGCCCCCTCCTGGGCACATGATCCGCACACGTCGAATTTTGCGGCGCGCTGCTTGATTCTTGACTTGATGTGGTCATTGCTCCTTTGCATATGGCCATTGCTCCTTTGCATATGGCCATTGCTCCTTTGCATATGGCCATTGCTCCTTTGCATATGGCCATTGCTCCTTTGCATATGGCCATTGCTCCTTTGGATAGGGCATTGCTCCTTTGGATAGGGCATTGCGCCTTTGGACAGGCCATTGCGCCTTTGGATAGGGCATTGCGCCTTTGGACAGGCCATTGCGCCTTTGGATAGGCCATTGCTCCTTTGGACAGGCCATTGCTCCTTTGGACAGGCCATTGCTCCTTTGGATAGGACATTGCTCCTTTGGATAGGCCATTGCTCCTTTGGATAGGCCATTTTGCCTTTTCATACGGAATTATACTTATCCCATTCGGCTCCTCTTGCAGCCTACAAAAAACACAGACAGCCATTAATTGTGCGCTGGGAAGCTAAAACCCGACAACCATTGTGTGTTGGGAAGCTGAAACTTGACAAAAACAGGTTTTCACCTGATTTAGGACTACTCTTCCTCAGTGTCCTCAACATCACTGAAAGGGCTCCTTCAAGAGCCTCCTGCTTGCTTTGTATAGAAGGATGCTGGCTGGGCAGCCTTTTTTAGTGCTACAAAAGACAAGCAAATTATTGCAACAAAAAGAGACATGAGTCGAGTGCCAATGGCATGATTTTTTACCAACAATTACACTTACTAGAAGTTTTACATTTGAAAAAAATATTATATTGTAGTAAGTTATGATAATTTATCAAAATTATAGTTAATATTTTAATTTTATACATTCTAAGTAGTTTTACATTTGAAAAAAATATATAATCCTTAAATTGTAGTAAATTACAAGAATTATACATACTAGAAGTTTTACATTTGAAAAAAAATATACTGTAGTAAGTTATGATAATTTATCAAAATTATAGTTAATATTTTTATTTTATACATTCTAAGTAGTTTTACATTTGAAAAATATATATAATCCTTAAATTGTAGTAAATTACAAGAATTATTAAAGATTATAATTCATATTTTAATTTCATCTACAACTTCCCTCACATTGGACAGATGATCCAGGTTGGCGGCGTCCAAAACGGGAGAAAATAACCCGCCGCGCAAATGTTTGTTGCGTAACGGAACGAAAGCGGGCGGGCGCCATCTTTGAATGGATTTGGTCCGATTTGGACACGACGTAACATATACGTTGCGTTCACCGGTTTGCATGACACGGAAATGGCACACGCATCATATAAAATAATAAAAAATGGTTTAGTTGACTAGAGTCAAACTAACATTTCCTATAGTCAGACAAACACGCGCGTATCGGCGGCGTCATTGACGAACCGTCTACAGACAGACGAATGAAGAAAAGGCTGGCCGGCATTAAAAAAAACAACCGCGAAGGACATTCAAAATACCACCAAAACGCGCAACGACGCGACGCGACGCAAAGTGGATTGTGGCGTGCCGTGTCGTGCCGTGCCGAAAACTCAAGCACTCCCTAGACAGCGAAAATCCTGCAAAAAAAAAGGCTTGTTTGAAAAGGCAACAAAGCGTGCCTGCCATTCGTGCAACAAACACGGCGTCCGTCGTGAAAAACGGCAGGAGACGACAAACATTTGCTGGCATGCTCGCTTACCTGAGCGCCACGCGCTTGGTGGCACCTGCATATGATAACTCCCCTTGAGCGAGCACGGCTGTCTTCAATTGCCCTAAAGACCTGACGTCACATCCGTCGATTCAAATCTTCTTCTCCTGATCGTCCAACGGCGCTCGGCACACTGACGCCACCAGGTGGTCGCCTGTCATGGTGACTACTGTGGAAAGGGTTGCTTCGGACTATCCGTTGAAACTTTCAACACCGAACATGTTTGGATGGAGTCCTATCAATAGGACCAAAATCTCCTTTTGTTTCCGAGCAGGCTCTGGTCGAGTGGTTAACGCCATTGCCTTCAATCAAATGAAAATATTTGTATCGAGAGTTCATCCTAAAATGAATTGTTCTTGCAAAAATTCTGCGGCCGTTGCAGTGCTCCCGTGGACTCATTTTCAATTCAGTTGTTAGGAAACACCACACCGTTGCACAGACACAATTCTTGAGTCATATCAAATCAATGATTTTCAAACGGGTCCAAACAGGTTTTTCCGTCGTGGCTACAAAGATCTTGAGATCTTTTCGTTCACTCTCGTTCACTGAAAACATTCGTTCTTTTGAACCCATCGTTCACTCACGAGCCAACACGACACTGCAGTAGTGATACACACACACACACACACACACACACACACACACACACACACACACACACACACACACACACACACACACACACATACACACACACACACACACACACAATGATACGACAAACACGATGATACGACTTTTCATGCACCTGCACTTAACGAGGTAATCTTGGAAAACATGTTGGAACGCGGCCCCGAGGACGAGAGCTTGACACCTGTGATCTTTGACCATAATATTTCCCTAATAAAGTGGCCTGTTATTAGGTACACTTGAAAAGGGCGGTGTACCTAATGGAGTGTCCAAATGATGTTATACATCAAACAGCCAATCAGGAGGTTAGGGTGAGTGAACCGATTCTATAGATTTAGTTCACTTGAGATCTGGAATGCACATCACTAGTACAAAACAGTGCAGACGAACATTGGCTTCCAGTGATTCGTTCACTGTCGTTCACTGAAAAGATCACGAGCCAACACGAGTAGCCTGAGGAGAAGCTGCTTGCGTGGCCTCGCACGCCAAGCAGAAATCAACTTATGTTGTGTGTTCTTTTCTTTCTAGGAATCATCATGCCGAGAACCATCTGTGAAGTGACGGTACATAAATCAACACATTCCTGAAGTGCATAAGAATAACCCACTTTGAAGCCTGAAATCTGATTTTGAGCCATAGTTTGAAACCTTAACCACTGCTTTGGAACGCTAACTTCAGTGTAAAAAAAATGAATATAATTGTTATGAGAGATAGTAAAAATGTAGGGTAAGGCTCTTTTTAGTGAAAAAAAAAATGACCAAGGCTGACCCTTGACCCCCCCAACCCCTACTTTTAACACGTAACCTTAACCATAGTTTAAAAGCTAAAAAGTATTAAATCTTATATATTTAGATTTACATTGTAATGCGTGAAAACAAAACCAAATTGTGAACATATTGGACACGTTGCAATAATGGCACCAAGAGTTTCTTAAAAAGAAAAGGATTTTATTTTGTAACGGAACCCAAAACAGGTTTGAAGCAACACTGGTAAACCATCAAGTTAATCAACCAAAAATGGGACCTCCCGCCGAAAACAATTCCAATAGTCGTACAAAGCCGGAGAAGAAAACAAGAATGGTGATGCTGAGGAAACTAGAAAAAAAAAAATCATCATACACCATAACATGAAAGAACAAAATCAGCAGCTTGTTTAAAAAGGTGAAACATAATGTCACATGTGACACATCTAGTAGCCTTGATGAGCATTTTTTTTTCTCAGTCAAAAAGATTTTAAAACAAAATAAATGTACACGTGCTATGGTTAGCAATGACATTCTGGCATTCTATTAGTTAGCTTATGAGCTAGCTAACACAGGATGTTGGAAATGATCCAATTTTGCTTTACTTGTTGACTGCCACTTGCACTTGCACATCAACATTTCACACAGTAAGTCAACTTGTAAGGGAAATGAGCTGAAAATTGAAATTGTGACAATTTTTCTCGTGGTGTACAAAAAGTTACAAGTACTGTATTGGTATTTTTCAGAAAATGACTTCCAAGGACGTAAGCTTGCATTGCTTTCTTTGACTGCTCCATCCAGTCTTGCACAATGTGCTGTCACACTCTTGCCATTGTGCAAGTAGACATCCTTGGAATTTTTTTTTTTTTCAAATACCCATAACTTTTTGTGAGTCTTTAAAAACGAACGTGGACGGCAGATGTGCTACGTCATTTCAGAAGATAACGCTAATAACGTTAGCATGGAAACGGTAGGCGAAATGAGCTAATCCACGCGGTCTACATATGTCTATTTCTGATACAGAAAATTACTTAAGTGAATGGTGAATGTTAATCTTAATTTGCCACTCTTGTCTCATGTGGGGGGCACGTATATATTTCTATTTATATATATTTGTTGTATGAAAATAAATCTATACTGCGGTGTTCCGCATCAACAGCAATTGCGAGTGAAGCGGACTGGACCATTCTGAAAGTTCTGCCTGAGAACGGGAGCAGTTTGAAGCAACGCAGGATTAATAAAATATCTTTTCCCTCCGCCCGTTGATAAATTCATTCAAAATAAAGTCGGACTATTATTATCTTTTCTAAAAACAAAATCATACGTTGACGGTAGGTTGGCATTTGTACATTGAAAATACCGTTGTGGATATTTACACAAGCTTATATCACGGTTTGCAACAGAGTGTGAACAAACAATTGCATAGCAGATCAGAAACCAAAAAGAAAATCAAATCAGCTGGAACTTTTTTTTTTTCAATGGGATTTTTTCTTCTTTTTTTTTTGCTTTGGTGCGCTTGGTTCATAGTTTCATCACTTCCTCTGCCACCAAAAAGTCCATAGGACTCATCCAAAATGAACCAAAAAAATAAAAAAACTTTAAAAAGTGCCATTATGCTACATTGATCAGCTGATCCACGTCTGCTATTCGACAGGTCATACGAGTGAGTACCTCAACACGCACGCACACGCAACACTCTTCTTTCGTGATTTCCCGAGTTTTGGTCACATGGACAGTGTCTCCAACACATGCATTCACACGCACACTCTCACCTCTACTCTCATACGTACACACGAACACCAAAGACAAACAAGGAAAACACACATTACCCCTAACACACTCTCCCGTCGATACTGTCTTGCACACATGCTCAAACACACACACGAACAACAGAGGAGTCGAGTTCCATCGCGGCCGGTAAAGCGTTATAGAGTCCACAAGCACCGTTTAGGAAAAGGCCTCAAAAGTGTCCTTGGGCAGGGGGTCCAGGGTGGGGGATTGGGGGGTGAAGCTCCATCCCGCACACAAACGCTTCAACCAAGATCGGTCGGGTGTACATTCAGACTCGTCAGGCAGTCACTGACAACGCTTCAAGTGTCCTTTTAGTCGTTTGGCCCGCCCCCCCCTGGCCAATGAGGCCTCGTCACCCCCCCCACCCGCCTCACCGCCTTTGCTGCGCGTAGACCGGGTAGGCAAGCGTCACATTCAGAGAGTCGTTGTGCTGCACCAGAGATGTGTGCTGGTAGTGGAGAACCAGTTCTTTCAGCGAGCCGTACAGGTTGTACGGCTCGGCAAAGCCGAAGCCTGACGGCGTCTTGTTGATGACGCAGTGCTTCACCTCGCCGTCCACGCTGCACCAGGAAGAATACGTTTGGCGTTAACATCACGTCAACGGGAAAATAATTCAGCGCTTTCTGAGTAAGCGGGCGGGATACTCACACGACGCTGCAGGCGTAGCATCCCGCCTTGCTGCTCTCGCGCACCAGAAACGTTCCGTCTCGCTTGTCCTGGAGGAGCGCCTCGGCCTGCAGCCGGTTGATGTTGCCCAGTTTCCAGGAACGCTCGTCGTGATGGGGGAGGTCTTCGTCGTCATCCACCATCGAGTATTGACTGCGGGGACAAAAAGGATGCACGTTAGCATGTTAGCCATTAGCGTGAGATTTCTTGGCGCAAAGTTGACGCTTACTCTTCGGTGTTGTCGTTCTTGATTCCCAGCCAATCGTTGAGCTTCTTCTGCCGGACGCCCTTCTGGGTCAACCACCTGCAAGACCACACTTGGATGTTAATCGCAATGTACACAAATCAGTGAGTCACGCGTCAGATTACAACAGTAGCGCAAATAAAGCTGTGACTTCTTCGTGAGGCGGGTCCACTTACATGAGGTACTGGTCTCGGGTCTTGCGCAGCTGGATGAGGTCCGGCTTGATGCTGTTCATACGCTTGTCGATTTCCCGGTAGTCGGCCGCCTGCTTCTTCAGGTCCTCCTCCAGGCGGCTCTTGCTGTCCACAATCTCGCTAATCCTGGATTTGAGCTTATCGTAGTTGCCCATGATCCTGAAAGCACAGGTTGCTCTCATTTAGTTCTACTGTTAACAGCTCCTGGCGGAGCAGTGGATGCTAATGCTAATGTCTTGTTTACCTCTGGATCTCCTTGTCGTTGCCCTCCCTCCTGAACTTCTCGATGTACTCTTTGCTGTAGCGCTCTTGCGTTTGACACTGCTCCTCGAAGATCTTGATGGTTTCATTGAACGCCTCAATGGCGGTCCTCTTCATTTGGATTTCCTGGACGAAGATGAGGACGCGTTTAGCCCAACGCCTTCGGCTCCGTGGATGGAACAATGCCAAGAGGACGCGGCACTTACTTGCGACGTTCTGGTGTACTCCTCGTACAGACGGTCGTACTCCTTGTTCTTCTCCTGGTACTGCTGGTGGTACTCGCACAGCTTCCTGCCCACGGCTTCGATGTTGTCCTCTTTCACCACTTGATCCTGAGAGCGGAGCGCACGGCGTCAAGCTTGGCGTGGCGGGATCCCACCGGCGGCGGCGGAAGCACAGCGCTAACGTCACCAACCTGCTGGTGCTTGGAGACCGGATAGAGTAGCTTGACGTCCAGCTTGGGGTTGTACTGCGCCAGCGACTCGTTGCGGTAGTGGTTGATGAGCTCCACCACGGAGCTGAAGGTGAGCGGGTCCGAGAAGCCGTACTTGCCGTCGCGGTGGAATATCTTGATAAGCTTGTTGTTGCCGCCTTTCCTGTTAAATGGAAGAAAAGAATAAATAGAGTAAATCAATACTAGCCGCTAAACGCTAAATGGAAACGGCCAAGACAGGAGTGAGTGCTTACCTCAGCGTTAGCGTGTAGTCGCCGTGCATCTTGGTGGACGCGTCGCGAACCAAAAAGGTGCCGTCCGCCGTGTCCCGTAGCTTCTCGTTGACCTCCTCGCGGGAGATGTCTCCCCAGTACCATTCGGCGTCCTGAAGCGCCATGCTGCTGTTCTGAACGTTGTTAGTGACGGGGGCGGACTTAGGCGGCTTCGGAGGAAGAGCTGGAGGAGACAAAGACACACAGCAGGTCAAGTCAAGTCTTTTTTTTTTTTAATAATAAAATCATTATTAGTATCTTTGAAGTAATACCTTTAAAGAAAAAAAAACTGTATGCAAAAAATGCACGGGACACGGAGCAAACAAAGTTTATGAGCCAGTCATCCATGCAAATATTCAATTGATCTTAAGACATCCCTCCAGTCGCCGCCCCTGGCGGAAAGATGTCGATTCATGAGCGTGAATTCCATTGAGAAAAGCCACCCATGAATCCACAAAGCCGTTCATGCTTTCATTGGCGGAACATTCCAGACCTGAGTCTCATTTTTGGAACGGTGCGTGCGTGCGTGCGGACGGGCGCGCGGCTTTTAGGCAACAGCTGGCGACAGCGATGGCGTGTGACCCGTCGGAACATTGCGAATGGCGGAAATAATCTTAAATCCGTGACGGTGCCCCTCGCTCGTTGACAGTTTAACGGGTGGTGCTAAAGGTGCCGCTCTATTTATAACCAGCCTTTGCAGCGGTGGAGGGGGGAGGGGGGGTGGCTTCCTGCCTCTGCACAGCCGGAACACCACTTTTACATTTACATGCCATTAAAAATCCAGTCCTTCCATCTTCTTTAACACTCCCATGTGGGACTGGTCGCCAGTCAAACACGCCACTTTTTCATACTCTGCACTGCTAAAAAGCCTGTCCATGTTTTTTACACCAACTACACAACTATTGACATCATCCAATGCAAGAGTTTCCAACACAGAACCTTTTGCCACACACGCTATCTTATAAAATCACCACAGCGGGAAGAAAAAAAAAATCCATTAAAGAGAACCTGCTCGGTAACGCGTTACATCACTCACCGCAGCCAATCAGGCGGGAGCTGTGTCACCGGGCGCTCCGGCATCCTTCATTTCCCAGCGGCATGAAGTCATCCCAAAAGCTTTTCCCTGTGTTCCCTTCTCGCTTTGATTTGCAACCAAAAACACTCAAGAGGATCATTAAATGACTCCTAAAATGTTCCGGCGTCTTGCGGTGACGAGACCTCGCGTGCGTCTGACATCTCTCGTCCTCTGGCTGCCTCACACTCTTCCTCCCTCGCCATCCTCTCCCTCTCTCTCTCCCTCCCTCCTGTCCTGGTTCTCTCTCTCTCCCTCGCTTGCTCATTCGCTCTGGTCCCCGCAGCCCACCCGCCCCTCCCCTACCCTTCCCTCCCGGCTGTGGCCAGCACACAAAGCCGAGCTGGCTGTGCTGCGGCAACGCACGTCCACACAACCCCCCCACCTCTAAAATACGCTGGTAATCCCGCAGCGTGACACGGATAACCGCCTCCATTTCCTGAGCGCTGCTAAAATAGATGGCGCTTCTTGGAAAGGTGGAACAGCTCAAGTGGAATGCCGTCAGGTCGTCAAAGTGCACCGACTCAAATAAGCGTCTGAAAATGCGACCTGGTGGAGGTCGCAATTTCAAATTGAAACGTTTGGATTTGTCGATCTGTCCAGTAATCAATGAATCTGATAGAACAAAAGTTTGAGTCGCAAGAATAACAAGAATGAATTACGGCGATCTTCAGGTTGCTGGTGAGAAGTTGGAATTGTGAGGATTTGGACCAATCAAATTTGATTATAAAATATAGTTAGGGAGTCATTTGAGAATGTAATTCTCACTGTTACTTTTGCTCAGGCTGCAAAGTTTCGCTAATTGTTCGTAATTGCTGCCCGCGGGCACCAGTTGCTGTCAGGAGACTTACGTTGCAAGTTGTGCATGCTTCTCTTGTCGGCGTCTTGCCTTTCCGACGGCAACCCAAAAAATTGCATTAAATCCAAATGGAGTTCACGTAGCGTAGCGTTCCATGTGCTCTGCTAGAATCCGGATAATCGGCGGCGCGCGAGGACAGGTGCGGCGTGCCCAACGTTGCCACACTAATAATTAGCCTCCGCCGCCGCGCTGAGAGCTGCACTCTCACTCGCTCGCTCTCTCTCGCAGTCCCCGCCCTCTCTCTATCTCTCTCGTGTGTTTGGAGAAGAGGAGGTAACTTATGATTAACTTGCAAACTTTCAAATATTTGCTGAGCTGGACACTCAGGGCGGGTGGGGGTGGCGGCTAGGGCTGAACAAGAGGCGCTCTGTGGCAGCTCCGCTTTCCAGCCAACCAAATCTAAGTGGACCTTTTGTCGCAAGCTTAAAATAGACGAGCGGTCGTCGGGAGGAGGCGTGCACGCACGCACACACACACACCTTTCACTTAAAAATGTGTGTGTGTCGAACACTTCCTGAGCCGACTGGCGCTGCTTTAAAGCAAAGCTCCCCACCACCTTTTTATCTAATTTAAGCACTCTTGTTTACAACACACGACCAATGTAATCACGAAAATCAATGAGTTATTGCAATTTTATTCTGCTAAATATCAAAATCACCCGCCCCTCCAACGCAAAAAAAAAAAAAAAAAAATCAAGATTTGAACGCAAAGAATTGAGGGCTACTTTTCAACTGGGTGAAAAGTATAATTATAGCCCTCATTTTGGAATTCCAAAGCTGCCCACGTCTCCAGCGTTTGACTCTTCATGAAGTAACACGGCTATAAATAAAGCAAGAAAGCAAACAAACGCCAGTGAAAATGACTGCGTGACATCAACGAGTGGCGTAAAAGCGCCATTGTGCCACGTGCCGCCGACAACGGACAGCAAAGAGTCAGCCTTAAAAACCAGCGTGACATCGGAACGGCAATTAACATGCACACGTGTGTGCAAAGCGCTTGGAAATCCCCGTGTGCAGACTTTGTTCGCAACTCGGACGAGATGCTATCAAGATTTCTTAACGATCCAAATCTAGGCCTACTTTTCACACAGCCTGTACAAGAGATGTGGCTGTAAAAAAAAAAAAGTGCATTTGAGCACAAGACACATTTTAACAACGTGCCACAGAAAACCAATTCGGAACCATTTGTCAAATTTGTGAGCTAAGCTTATTGAAGATAGTTGAATGGGTTAAAGTTCAACTGTGCACGATAAGAAGGGAAAAAGTACCTGGAGCCGCCTGACTTTCAGTACTTTCGCTGGCTATGAGAAGCTCGATGATCCTGACGTGGACGTCCAGGCTGGGCTCGCAGCTGAGGAAAAAGAAAAGGACAAAGAAGACGTCAGCAGGCGTGTTGGCTGCCGCCGTGCTTGTTCCTGCTTAGCAACAGTTAGTTAGCTGCAGCCTACGGAAGGCATTTCTTCGACTGCTTTGAGACCTTTCTGGGCACCAGAAGGACAACTAAGAGAATGATTGAGTGTGACTTTTTCCACTCCACTTTTGTGAATGACGAAATGAAGCAAAAGTGCATTTCTGCGACGACGTCCCTCCCTCCGTCCCTCCCACCTGGTGCTCTGCTGCCTGAAGAAAACCGGGCTGAAGATCTCGCCCAGCGCTCGGGCGTTTAACAGGTTCTTGGCGGCGTTCTGGCAGACGCGAGCCAAGTGGCGCAGCACGCACTGGAGGGCCAGCCAGTACTGGGGGGGCAGGGCGGGGCTGTTGGCCGCGCGACGCAGCTGTTGGCCGCACTCGTCTGCATTGGACACCTCTGTCCCAACGAAAAAACAAACAACAACGTGTGAGAACATAGCAACCGGACTTGAGGAATGGAACAAAATGAACAAAGTTTTTTTTGCAAGCCGCAGAGGGGACACGCTTGACAGAGAGAGAAAGCTACACTAGCGGCTGATTGGCTGCCTGCCTGCCTGCGAGCGACTTGTTTTAGTCGCCTTCAACCGCACATATCCTGTTTCGGGCCATGTGACAGCCTGTCGAGCAACGCTGATGATTTTGCACAAGCACAAGACGGGCCGCCATCACAATCGTTTGCAATGAGTCGACGAGAATTTCGGCCCTGCGTTTCGTGCAACCTACCATTTGTAAAATTGTCTCTTCACCGGCTCAACGTTAGACGCATTTTACAAAATAAACGCAAACAACTCACTGTGCATTGGAAGCGGCCTGCACAATGGCAAACAGACTATTGAGGAAACCGTGCAGCAGATAGGAAGTGATTCTCAACAGCGCCCGAGTGTTTATGTGCGGCGGAGAGAAGATTAAACAGTTTGGAAAGGTGTCTGGAAATTCAAGCGTACTCGGGCGGTCTGGCGGTTTGCGCTCAGAGTACTCCGTGTTCAGCGCAGTTGTACATGACGTCAGCGAGGAAAAGAAACACATGTTCACCTTTGGCGGTGTGCACCAGCTGCGCGTAGACGGCGGTGGGGACGATGGGCTGAGGGAGGTCCTGAAGGTACCGGCGCAGGCCGTCGCACAGGGCGGGAAGCTCCATCTGCTCCAGGTCGCCAGAGGACGGATCTGCAAACGTGGCACAAACCGCAATGTTTTTTTCTCAAAAGCAGGTGCCTGAAGCGGACCTGCCAATTTCCCAGCTAGTACTGGAAGCGGGACGCTAGCTGGGGCTAAAGGCGCAGCGGAGAACAGGTTTTGGGATTTTAAAATCTGACAATGATTTAAGCCACAAATTTTTGTTGATGTAAATATATATGCTAATGGATGCTAATTACCATTAAGCATTTTGCAATTTGTTTAATTTTGTATCGTGTCAAATCTACTTACCAGACTCCAAATATTGCCTGACTTCATTACCGCCCCCTGCAGTAAAAGTCCGGTACAATGTGGGGTTCTCGAGACCTATAAAAAAAAAAAATAATTGGTGGCTTTGTTTATTGAGGAATGTATTATCCCGCAGGTTGTTTAGATAACGATAATGAGTACATAATGGATGCTGTCAAATCAAACACACCTTTTTTCTCGATGGCGTCGAGCAGACGGGCCAGGTGTGGCGGCGCCGTCTCAGGGAGTGAAAACTGCTCTGTCAGGTCCAGCAGCCACAAGCCTTTCAAAAGAAAACCAAAAAAAAGTGAAGATTTGAGAAGAAATAGTTAAGCGGCAAAAAGCCAACGGGAGAGAAACGTGCTTTGCGGTTACGGTTCGAGTTGACTGCAGGCCTATCTGACGGCGGACAGCCGCAGCGGTTTCCGAAATTCCGTTTTACCGATATGCGGCGAGAAAGGCGCTGCCGCGCTTTTGATGCTGTTGCTTTCACGCACGGCGTAGGAACAAAAACTTTAGCGGGCAAAGCTCAAGTGAGGACGCCGCCGCAAGCCTCTCGGAATGTTAGGAATGAATGAGTCCATTTATCTTCAACAACAGGAATTATTCACTTGAAGGCAAAAATGTAATTCTTTATGACTTCAAAAGACTTGAGTGTACAATCGTTGGGTGTACTTTGGGTTGGCTGGCTGGCAGCAGCAATAAGAAAAAAAAAAGAGCAGCGTTGTGGTTGGAAGCCATGCACAGGAAGCGCCGCGCTCGGCTTACAAGCTGGCAGGAAGTTGAAAAAGTCGCGGACGGCCAAAAAAGTTGAGTATTTACAAGGGCGTGAGGCGCTGAATAAATACGTTTGCCATGATGAGAGGTAAGGCAGGTTGGCAATTTTTTTTTTTTTTTCTTTTTCCTTAAGCGCTTTAGTGCCGGCCAGGTGTGGACATGAAAGCGCAGCGCTGAAAGGCTCCACTGTCTCCGCTTTCAAAAAAGGCCAACAGACTATGAATGGAAGTCTTTCTTGAAAAGCATATTTTGCTTTCAAAATTCTTTTTTTTTTTTACCTCCCCTCCCGTCCTACTTTTTAAACCTGGCCAATTAAACGCAAGCTTTGCTAGCCGCGTCGCACGTGTTCAAAGAATGAAACGCTTCATCCGAAGCCACTTCCTCTTTGGCCGCCATCTTGCGTGTGAAGAAAACGCTTGGTGACCGCACTCCAATACTTAAAAAGTGCATGTCGGACAAGAGCGAAGGGGGGTCTCAGAAGCGGTGAACTCTGAGACGGAATATTTCCCGAAATAGCGGCACAGACATGATGTGCTGCCACGGGGCACCTTGACTCGATGTCCAAAACGGATGACGACTTTTTCTCAGAAATTAATTCACAAGTTATATTTGAAGCCCCCCCCTTCCCAATTGCAGCCATAAAAATGACTGACTGCAATATCTGGGCTCGCCTTACTGGAGATAACGTTTCGGACAAAGTCGAGACGTTGCCGTGCTGTGCCCGCCGACGCTGCCCGGATTGCCTTTCTTCTTGGTACCGCGGATGGGCGGGAACTTTTGGCACGGCTGAAAAGTCCAGTGCATGCATGTAAAAAAAAATAAAAATAAATAAATAACGTGTTCTCTCATCACAATGCCACCACGGGTTTGGACAGGCCGCGCAAACGGGGCTTTCCGTCCCAGACAGATGGCAAGGTCAACATGTCTGCAGATAATTGCGGACCTTGACGAAACTTAAGCACCCATAATGGAGGCCGTCTCTATGCAAAGAGGCGCCCCCGGACGGGTCCGAGCAGGCCCGCGTGGTTGAATGAGTGAGCCCGAAGGCAGCTGCCGCCGCTAAACGCCACGTCTGAACCGGGCGAACTGCAGACCGTGTGGGCAAGACTGGGCCGGACGCTAAAGATAGAGCGCGCCGAGGTAAATATAGAGAAGCTGCTCAAGTGACGGCCATTTTCACATTCTAATGTTTCTTCTCGTCTGGGGAGGCCAGGCGGCGACAAGCGGCAAAGCTCACGTGGTGGCCGCAGGTTTAGAGATATTTTGCCCGACGTGCAAGCAAGTTTGGGACGCGGCGCGCTGGAGCGCATTCCACATCCTGGTGAGACGCCGGGCCAGCGGAGACAGTAGCTCGCCCTGCAGGCCCAAGCGTGCGCTGCGCTGTGAGCGAGCGAGCGAGCGAGCAGGAGTCGACCAATGACAGGACTGTTGCCAGACGGCGCCGCTCTCTGTTCCCGTCGAGGTCTGCTCAGGTCACAAACATTTTATAGAGAACCTTCAGTATTTCACGGTCCTGTCAGAGTGACTGGAGCGAGCGCGGCCAAAGTGTGCCTTGTGGTTATGTTATTCAAAGTATTTACTCGCAAACAAAATGCAGAGAAACTCCCCCCCCCACACACACACACCCTTGAGCTCTTGCAAACGGCGTGTCATGCGCTGGCCTGAACAAACAAACCATTTTCATGTCTTCTCCGGGCCCTGGGCTCGACTTAACCCTTTTGAAGGCGCGCATAAAAGCGACGTTGATCAAATGGGCGCCGTGGACGGACGGCGCGGCTCGAGAGCTCCGCCGGGGTTTTTTTTTTTTTTTTTGGTGAGGTTTTAGGGCGTCGCCGCACTGTGAGCGTTACCAGATGTGCCTGGCCAGCGCTGCGCGGAGGAGACAGGATGTCGATGGAAACTTAACCATTTGAGCATTTAGTGAGGTCCATCCGTGTACTCGTGTGCGTTTTGTCTTCACTGTTGCTGGTGTACTGGTGAGATGATTCCGTCATTCCACAACTGCACGGAAACGTCAGAGCTGAAAGTGGCTATCAAGGCCGTGGCGTAAAAGCTTCCCATTTGCCGTCCAGCGACCCGACAGCCAGTGATGGATGTCGGCGGAGCGGTTAAGTGAGGTCACGCCCCTCCCCGAACGTGTTCCGCACGCTAAAAAGCCGTCGCACCTCTCGTCTGCGCGGCGCCTAATCCCGCTCTCAGACGCCGCCAAAGAAGCTTTGCTGGTCCAGTCTCTCCGCGCCATCCGCTAATGAGGCGGATCCGACATCTTTGTTCAGATATGGTGGCGAGGCTCTTTGCCGTTGGTGCGCCGCACTTTGACCGCGCGGTCAACAAGGCGCTCGACGGGGACACTTTGAGCAATGTTTGTCTACTCGGAATTTGCTTTTGCGCCGAAAGAGTATCAGGTTGCTCCCGAGAAAATGAATCAGTAACTCTCAGATGACTGCGTACGGGCCCAGTTCACCAAAAAGATATTTTACTGTTTCATGGAAGATCCCTTGGAGAGCACGCCAAGCTTGTTTTGGGGAAACGCCAAGGAGATGCGGCCTATGTGTATTTTGCAAAATATTCCCTGGCGCACTGAACCATATCACTTGGAGGAAGTGCGCTTTCAAGCAAAACTATAATTTTCTCTGTCAAAATTCAGTCACCAAGGAAATCATGAAAACATTTGTTGTTGTTGAGGAAATCTAAGAAACAAAAGCTTCTCGGCAGAGGCAATCAGGTGAGAAGTTTACGGTGGCCGCTAAATTGTTACAACAATGCTTCAAAGTCGCTAAGCGTACTGTTTGCCACCAAAGAAGAACCTTCCGGCAGCTCGCCACATCACACGTAGAGAGCCGCGTTATGCAAACTCTGCCCATCCGGCGGATTTAGTAATCTGGGCTAAATCCTTCCCCGGCCAGTTTCAAAGCTTCACGATTCAAACCAGAAATGCGAGAGATGTGCCGAGCGGCGGATCACGATGCGGGCTCCCTCGCTGGTTGGCAAAACCTCAACGCCCCCCCCCCAGCCTCTACGAGATGCAGCCCGCGGCACTTTATCTCAAACATGCATTGACGTGTTTTGCAGCGATAAGTTACACTAAAACGGCTGCATTCCACCAAGCGACGCAAACACACAACGGCGCAATCCGGGCTCCAAATCAGACATCAACAATTCCGCCCTTCAAAAACGTACAGTTGATAAAGTACAAGGCAAAACAGTAAGTTTGGTGAGCGACATTTTCACTTGGGGTGTGCTCACTTTTTCTTCGCCGTTGTCCCACGAAAAGAGATCAGACAATATTTACACAAATGTCAGGTTGTGCGCTCACTTTTTGGGCAAAAAAGCAAATAAACTTTAAGCACTTGAGAAAACATCGCACATTTCTCCCCTCGGCTCCAAAAACAGATTTCGCAAGCGTCACGTCGGCGTGGCCCCTCGGAGAAGACATGAGCCTCCTTCATTGTTCGCCAAGCGGGCGAGCGGGGCCCGGGAAAAGGGAACGACACTTTCATGTTTTTGGGAGCTGAGGAATGAGGCGGAATGCTTTCTCGGCCTCTTCACATCTGCTGCACTCATGTAAGCTCCCGTGGCCCCCTTTTCCCACCCTCAATCATCCTCCTCCCCCTGGCAGTCCAACTGCAGGAGTTATCCAAACATGCAAACTGTAGAGGAGGATGGGGGTGCTGGGCGATAAATCAAAACGTCCCCCCGCCCCCAAAACAAAAAAAACCATCGTCAAAGCCCCCCCGGAGCTGGAAGGGTCCTCGCGAGCCTGTCGCTCAGGGCCCTCGCTCCACTTGTGCGCTTACTTATCCTCTGCACACACATTAGCCTTTTAGCCGAGCGCCCCCCCACCCAGATAGACGAGGACAGTGAGACTTTTCTTCTCTTGGTGCTACGTATGCCACAACGCCACTCATGCGCGCTGCGGGTACTAAACGCCGCCCCGCCCGGACACTGCTCCTGCTGCTGCCCGTAAAACCGCAGCAAAAAAATGTCGTCATCATCGGCCACAAACGGGTGCAGGAAGCTGAGGCCACACTCGGCTCGTTCTGATCAAGAATGTCACTTAAAGCCCCTCGCAGTCTCAACACGCGGAATTACTTTTCGCCAACTTAGCACGAGATGTTAACTAGCACAAAACGTCACAAGAAACAACCAAACGCTGGGACTCACCTTGTTCCGAGTCGGAATCGGCTTCGGTCCTGAACCCAGCAGGGGCGACGGGCAGCGGGCGCAGAGGGCGGGGCTTGGGCGTGGGCGGCGAGATGCGCTTCTTGCCGATGTACTCGACGTACGTGCCGGGGAAATCTCCCTTCTCCTGCGTGGTCTCGTTGAAGCCGGGCAGCCAGCCGATCTCGTCGGGCCTCTGCTCCAGGCCGTCCGTGTAGGCCAGAGACGCTAGGCCCACCAGCGCACCTTTGCTCACCAGAAGCACGTCCCCCACGTGAAGGTCAATGTCCTCCTCGCGCTCCTTCTTGTAGTCGTACAGCGCTCGATACTGGTAGCCTTCCGTGCTCATGTTGTCCACAAGATGTGTCACGTTTCCAAAGGGGAAAATAAAATAAAAACTCAAACTGCGATTCTTTTTGGGAGAGACCGGGCACGTCTAGCTGGTCTTCATTCTTTCGCACTTGTCGTCTCGGTTGGGTGATTTGCGGCTGTTTCTGTGTGTCGCCACCTCGCAGTGCGCACCCATCAGGGAAGAAGGAGGCCTCGCGGAGATGCTGTAGGGATGATGCTATGTAGAGCTGCGGAATGACACGCTGCTTTTAATATGACAAGGCAAACTATGTATTAAATGCAATTGGAATTGATTATATGTGCCGGCATTGGATTTATTACAATAGTGATACTTTGAGATACGAGTGATAGGCTATGTTCCCGATGGGGCCGCGGACCAGTGGTTTGAGACCACTGACTTACACTACATGTACTTCAGAAGACTTTGGAGAAGATTTCAAAAAGACACTCACAATTTTCTAATATTAAAAATTGTGTGAATGAGAGTATGTGGGGTCCACTGTGCCATAAAAAGCGCTCTGTGTGCATCTCTTGTACATAATAGTATCCATTTAGCAGCATAGCGGCTAACACCTCCTTGCTTTCTCGCTCCCCTGACAGCTCAATATATTGCATCGTCAAAGTTATATAACTTCCGCGGGGGCGAACAGGGGGCGAATACTACGACGTCGGCCGAAAGTCGTGCGGCGTTAAAGACCAGGTGGGGCACTTTGGACTTTTTCCCGTCGCGGTTTTTAAGAGGTTAAAAGTGAAAATTAGAGAGTGGCTGACGAAATGCTAACAGTTAGCAAGTCGGGGGTGGGTAGGGGGGTGAGCCCCCCTGTAAAGAATTACAAATTGACTTACTTGAATGATCTTAAGTTTACAATTGAAGGGGAAAGTTGACGTAAAAGTCGCAAGTTAATTTAAATATCCTCGTATTTGCCTAGCATTTTAAAATCGCGTCGAGTGCGGTCGATATACATTAAGCATTTTGCGCATGCGTAGCAGCGTACACCACCTACCTACCGAGCCAGCATGAATGCCCCTCGCTCCAAGTCGTTCTTTTCCGTCCCGTTTCCTCTTTTAGTTCCACTCCACGAAGTGCTTCAATATCGTGCTCAACCCGCGCGGAGGGCGTCGGAAAATGAACTCTCGAGTTGACGTGCTTCACGAAAAGTACGAGCAGCAGCTGCACGTCGACGTAGCGGTGCTGGCTGATTCGGAGTCCGGGACAAACGTTGCCCTGTGCAGCCAAACTGAAAGGGAGGGCACGAGAGGAACGAACGAGAGGGGGCGAGCCGGAAACGAAGGCGCTGATTGGTTCCTTCTTCTTGTCAGTCACATTCCTGACCAATCGGCGCAGCGGCGCCGCCCTTTTGTTCTCCCTGTCCTGGACTCATGCAACCCGAGCTGCTCGTGGAAGTTACGTAACGACGACAAAGTCCTGCTGCTTTTACGACGCGCTTCACACTTAAGCGCCATTAAATCGTGCCCTCGTATTCATAGTAACACAACGTTAAAATGTGTTGCGTCATCGCAGCATCCATATTCCATTCAGGTGTCAATACATCAAAGTTAATTACTTGTGTGCAGGGTAGGAACGTTGGTGTGTGTGTGTTAGTGCAAAGAGCGCATTGCATGCTGGTTAATGCGGGTGGCCTAATTACGGCAAAAAAAAAAAAAAAAAAAAATCCCTATCAAGAGTAAAGCTCCGTGTACTGCTAAAGGAGGCCGTATAAGCAGATTTGCAGCAGGCATGCCCCAGGCGGGACGGCCTAACAGCGTGGGAAGTGGACGTTGTGCATTTCTAACACACTGCAGAATACTGACAAGATTAAAATGCGTCAAGAAAAAGGGTTGCGTGTTCAAAAATGTTTTTGCGAAAGTCCAAAAAGTTCCCCCCTCTGCTATTGCGTGCGTATGGTAAAGGTTTTTGCATTTGTGTGTTGTTAGGCCGCTTCCTTCCTCTCTCTACCTCACTCAATGATTCATGAGCAACAATTCCCCATTTGGACACGACCACGACAGTCTGACCGACTTTGCCAGCTCGCTGGGCGTCTTCTCCCTGCATGATTCATATGCTGGGCTCCGATGCTTTTCTTCCTTACAGACCAAAAAGAAACAACAAATTTGC
The DNA here is from genome assembly GCF_024217435.2 of Syngnathus scovelli. NCBI lineage: Eukaryota > Metazoa > Chordata > Actinopteri > Syngnathiformes > Syngnathidae > Syngnathus > Syngnathus scovelli. Next base: position 13,889,803 of record NC_090859.1, on the reverse strand, counting down.
TTAAACCTATTATTATTATGAACCCCACCCTCTCACCACTCCTCCAAACTGTACATGTATGAAACAATAGTGTTTTGCCCAAGCCTCGTAAAGGTGTTTACCAGCACCTCTCTTTTTTTTGTCTAATCATTAACTAGAATGTGGAGGTTTGAAGACACGCCGTGAATAATTCATGGCGCTTTCGTGTACCGTGAGGTTCCAGTCGGCGTCCTGCCTCCGTCCTTTTGCTATGCAAATGGGGCTCATGTGCAGACTACCTAGCGAGGGGCCCATGTTGCACTTGGCTCATTAGGGTCACTAAACATGGCGTCTAAAATATGAAATTTGCACCCTCACACTCTCTGCGGGAGGTGCATTAGACAGGAATACACAGACCCAGCCAAGAAAGGAAAAGAGGAAAACTACAGGAGTGCTGGGGGGGCGTAATTTCCAAAATTCGACTGGGTTGAACACGTCTGCAGAATTGATTGAGTTTCACAGTGTGGTAAATCCGTGTTGGTGTTAGAGGTCAAAAGTTCAAATGTGTCAGGCGTCCCGGTATCTTAAAAGCAGGTGGGGCCCCTTTAAACTTTCATTCAGCGTCAATCAAGTCTCTCACTCGCCATTCATCCATTCACTCATTCATCGAGTCATTCAACTTCTCCGAGCTGACATACGAGAGGCCCTCGTCACATCAACGCCATCAACAGCCCCTTTCACACGTTTTGTTTTTGTACTGTGCATTTAGTGGAGCACTAAGTTCCGCCGTGTGTATTTGAGTAGCCATTATTTGAAGCTTTAGAGTTACCGTAACATCTATGCAAATTTTCCTTCGCCCATCTACGACTCTAAAATGAAGACTCTTTCAAAGTACTAACATTGAACATTTTGCTTGATGTGCACAAACACACACAAAAAAACAAACATTCACTTATTCTTTCACGTACGCACGTTTGAAAACTGTCAAGATGTGTCCATGTCAAGTCTTGTGATGTCTTTGAGAGGGGTGTTTCAAAGAAACGATGGAGGCTGGGGGGCATGAGGAGATGGAGGAGGAGGCCATGCATCAGCCTTAAACACGTCACATGAAGTAGGTCACGCCAAGAGCAGGAGCAAAACGGGGCCTCCGCCGCCAGCTCGCAGGCACCTTCATCATGTGACCCATTTCCCTCCTTTGTCTGCAAGACACGCCCACCACCATCATCATCAATATCATCATTTTAGAACAGTTTACTGTAAGTATCATGTGAATGGACAGACAAAAAAAAAAAAAGTGTTGCAATTATATTTTTGGTCAGTGTCAAAGTTTAGGCCTTGGCAGAGTTGTCGTTTATTTCTGGCTGGTTGGTCACTAAAATAGGACAAAAAGCAAAGTGTATGGTGAGAGGAAAAGGAAAGCCAACGGTCGGGACGCTTGTCCAGTCAGTTGATGCCAAAGATGTGGGACAGCCTCAATCCCGCTCTTAACGCTAATCTTCCACCAAAGCTGATTTGTCACCACTCGTTCCGCCAACTCTTACGCAAGCTGCAGCTTTTTGGGCCCACGTTTACGCTATGCTGCCAAAACTCACAACGGCCCCTTTCACACTGCCTGGCTTTTCCCCCAATGTTACCTTTTGAGTGAAAGGTACCAACAATTTTCCACCTTAGGAATCAACAAATGGAAGTAAAAATAAAAGTCATTGAATTAAAAAAAACACACAAACCACAACGAAATAAAAGCTATGATGGAAACTCCAAAACGATTATCACCCAGGGACAGACTATATTGACTAAAGGAGGTGACCCAACACTGAACCCTGTGGGACACCAATTTTCCCCGAGGTAATATCAGAGGCAAAATGTCCTACTGTATGTGTCCACTCTTGTTGTTGTGAGCATGGCGGGAAAAATAAGACACCCACCCGGCTGTCTTGCGGAGTGTTTGGTGTGCGTGGAATGTAAGTGTGCTGCAGTGGAACACAGTGTGACTTGGGCCCGGGCCAACGCTGCCGCTCGCCAATCTCATGTTCCAAAATTCACGGCCGCTGGATGAGCTTTAGCCTTCGGCGAGGGAGGGAGGGAGGGAGGGAGAGGAGGACGGGGTGGTTCAGTCACAGGTTAGATTTGTGTTACTGTGTACCAGCATGTGTAGTTTGTTCTTTTTTTAATTAAAGTTTGTACATTGTGTTCATGTGCTCTGAAAGGCATCTATATATAAAACACACTAGGCTTATCAGTTTATCTGTGTATCAGTCGACCAGACTGATAGCTTGATAAGGTTACCCAACATACTGGTGGTTATAGACTAAGTAAATGACTGACAGGCAGGCAGGCAGATACGCTTACATAGTTTTTGATAACATCAATCATACCACGCTGCAACAATTTGCAGGGTGAGGCAAAACGGTGCACAGAAAAACCGGTTTTATTTTATCTAAATGTCCATCGTGTGAACATGTTCACTGTAACCAGTCCAGGGCATAACATTCTTTTAACAAAAATCAGGAAGATTTGTTCATTAAATGGAAGATAATCTTTTGTAAGGCTTAGCTTGGCTAGACATGGATAAACACCGCCACCTTGTGGTCGCCAGTGAATCCTCCTCTATTATGACTGAGAATAAGAGCCAAAGGCCAACGTGTCATCTGATTCAGTTTTATTCTCGTTATGACGCAACATTAGAAGTATATAAATATCTGTTTTCTTTTTTTTTTTCAATATACAACATCTATGACATCCATAGAGCGTTTCTCCTCGGGCAAAATACAAAAACTCAATAACAACTTTTTATTGCACATCTTCTAAAAGACAAAAAAGCAAGTGGGAAGCAAACGTGGCTAACGCTAGTGTTTACACAGTGGAAATAACAACGGCACAGTGGAGACAGGACAGGACGGGCGGACCACTTCGAGACGACTTTTTTTTTTTTTTCTCCACGTCAGACCCAGTGGGTGACACAACAAACATTTTGGCAAATGAGCACTATAAAAAAATAGACAGCGGCGAAGGCGAGTAAACAAACATCAATGTGCTTTCGACTGGATGCTTTAATGGCTCTGTTCAAGACAAACGACGTTTTTTGTTTTGTTTTTTGTCTCGTCATTCATTACGCCCGAGCTGTGAGCATTTAAGGTGCGTTTGTTTCTTCCTATGATAAAATGCCCCAAGAAAATCAATCCCAAACTGCTATTGACTCGTGCTTATTTTTTAAAGGCCTCATAATGCGCAAATGACATGAATCCCCCTAATTCGAGGTAACATCTTTTTTAACCAATTGGGACAACTAGTAGGGCGGCACCAGTGCAGTGGAGCGTCCCTCACCAGAAAACATGATGTCCATCCAGTACGTTAGACACCAACCACATTCTTAATCCGTTTCATTCGCAAGATGCTACATTATCACGTACTCACTCTCGCCTCACTTTCCCGACGAGAAAGCCATCCGCGGTGAACGCAAAACTCCGAAATTAAGCGACCAATCCAAACCACACAGAAAGGAATGTGAGGACGAGTTTCACCGTTGGTGGACGCCAAGCAACGCGACGGCGGCTGTACTGCATTAAAACAACAAACAAGCTTTTTATGGCACCTAACCGGCGAGGCGTCCCACGATTGGCCGGGCTCCGGCGTAACAGCTTGTCCGGTCCTTCGTTTAAAAACAAAATGAAGATGAAAACGCACCAATGTTATTTTGTCGTGACAGGAAGTCACACACGACGCCTTCCCTCGAGCTGAGTCTTTGACCGTGCCCCTGCACGGGTCTCATTTGTGGTTTCTCGGCGCGCCGGTTTCTTTTTGGCGCCCTTGTCGGGAGGCAACGTTTTGTCGGGGGGTTCCGAGGCGTCGGCGCTTGCCTTGGGTTCGGGGTGTTTTGGCTTTGAGTCGGGATGCTCCTTAACGGGCTGCTTTTTGGGCGAGGGATCTTTATGCTTGGGCGGCACCACGGATGGCTTGTGTGGCGCCCCCATGGGGATGCTCTTCAGAAGTTTGCCCTTTGAGTTTGTGCTTTCTTTGACCGCCGGAGGGGAGGCTGCTACTGGACATTTTGGTTCCGGCGGCTTGGCGTCAATGGGCTGCGTTGATTCCTCACCAAAGGGCAATGTAGGCTCCCTACATTTGGACTCGAGGGCTACGTGAGAAACAGGAGGGGCTTCTCGAAATGAATGTTTTGGATCGAGGACTGGGGTGGATTGGGGGCTTGACCTGGTTTTGTTTCTATGGTCCAAAGTGGTTTCACTAGGACCTACCGTGGCATCTACGCCTTCTTGCTGATTCAAAGTGCAAAGGTCTGGAATCCTCAAGACCTGTTCTTCCAACAGCTTCGAAGAACCTTCGGCCTTGGAATAGTCTGATGGCAGATCCTCTTTCTTGGGCATTGGTGTGACACCCACTGACATGGCGGCTAAATTGAACACGGACACTGCTTGTACACCACCCAGTTCCACTTTTGGATCACTAACCTTTTTCGAGGTGGACCCGTCACAGTGAACGGGAAAGCTCTGACCGGAAGAGGTTCTGACGAGCTTAGATGAAGCAACATTTGGGCCACAACTAGAATTGTCACTGGGTATGCTTTCTTTGTCCAGACCCAACCTCGCAGGAGAAATCCTCCCGTCGACTTGAGGCTGATCCGTTTCGTCATCCTGGTCTTCGTTGCTGACTTCCCGGATGGAAGGTGTCTTCCCGCAGGAGAAGTGCGAGCTGTGACGGGAAGCGACCACCTTCATGCAGGTTCTGTTCTCCTGCTTGGGGCTGTCACCATCATGTCTGCTCTTTGTTTTCTCTCCGATCGAATGCTCCTTGGGAAACAGACTCGGGGAAGCGGCGGTATCGGGACTCGTGGGGCACGCTAGAGGACTTTTGGGTTTGTCGGGAGCTTTCAGTTGTCGTTCGGCCACATTCTGGAGCCACTGGGGAGGGACGGCTAATTTGCTCTCTGCCATTTTGGATAGACACGTGTCCGTTTTGGAGATTCTGGGACCCGAGAGGAGGCCGATGTCCAGGGTGCCCTCCAGAGGCTTGAGAGGGGACACGTGCCGGCCCTCCAGTTTGTAGTCCGACGACGTCTTCCTCAGAGGACACTCGCCTGACGAAATGAGCTGCAGTTTCTCCACGGCGCTCTCCCCTCGTCCCGAAAACATCTTAGAGCCCATCGGCCCTTCGCCGCCCAGTCCGGCCTTCATGTGCTCGTGAGCCGCCACGGCCGTGTCCAGCTGGAGACTTTTGGAGCGGGTGGCGCCGAAATGGAGGTTGTCATGGATGGTGGGGGAAAGTCGACACACAAAGTCATCTCGCTCTTCGAAGGAGAGCCGCTTCCTGGTGAAGTCCATGCTAGAAGCCTTGAGCTCCGACCTCTCCATTTTGTCTTTGGGCGCTCGAGGATGCGAGCGCTCTGCATCGCTCGCGACCGAGTCGCTGACGACGGCCGACGCGCGGCTGAGTTTTTTGTACAGGTTCTCTTTCAGGGCCACGCTGGCCGTTTCGGTTTTGCTTTGAGTACGGGAAAGGTAGTCATCGCCGCCCGATGGATCAGATTCCCGCTTGGTGCTGGTTTTGTCGAGTTCGTCCAGCGACTCCTGCCGTTCCCTGCGGCCCACCGGCCTCTTCAAGCAGCCCTGCTCGACGGGCCGAACTCGGGGGACGGCCGCTATCGCCACCTCGCAGGTGTTCCCGTCCGTGGTGCTGCTCTCACCGGTGTCTCCGTCCTCCTGATCCTGTGCCTCCTCCTGCGTCACCTCCAGGCTTTGCTTGCGGGCACACAGGTGCTTCTTGTCCGTCACGTAGGAGGGCGACAGCTTCTCCTCGGACTGCACCCGTTTCAGGAGCGGGGAGCGCGGCGGCTCGGCGCTTTTAGGTCGCACAATGTGGCGGATGATGGTGGGCGGCGAGTGGATCTTGGTGGGGAAGGCCTGGGCGCTTTTGGAAATAGCCACCGAGTGTCCGCTGAGCAGCGGAGAGGGCGAGCGCTGAGGGGAGGTGGGCTGTGGGGTCGGCGAGGGTGTGCGCGCCAGAGGGGAGAGAGGAATGCTCCCTGCGGACTTACGCCGCCCCTGACGGAGCCGCTGGCCCGGTAGCTTGGGGCCCAGGCCGTGCAAGGTGCTGGGCCGGATGTGAGTTGAACCTGCGGGGGAGTTTGGCGTGCTGGAGCTGGGTGAGCTGCTTTGGGAAGAGTTGCCACCTGCAATCCCCCAAAGAAAGTCAATTGAACAGACTGTGTAAGCAAAAAGGCATCAACTTTGTCCTTTGCGGGTTCCAGGCTTGCAGTCCCGCTATTTTGCGTATTTCTTTTGTATCTTTAATAACTATTTTGGGCTTTTGTTTTAACTGGGTGTAATTCTCCAATTGACCAAGAGATGGCAGCACACTTAACCTTAAGGTTTTTTTTTTTTTTTTAATGATGGAATGGCGTGAACATGCAATCTTTACCTGAGAGGGTGAAGTCAGGAGGTGGGCGTAAAGCGGCGGTGGGCGAGCGGGGCGAGAGGCTATGCGTGGGCGAGCCGGGCAGACTCTCACCCGATGACAGCGAATGGTTGAGCGACGTGAAGCTGCGACTGGTGTGAAGCAGAGGCGACGGCTGCATGGCAAAACGCCGGAAGAGGGAACGCCGCCTAAGGGGAAAAAAAAAAAACATTCAGGGGTTAGGAAATTTACACTCTGGACAGAAATCCTTGCCGACTTACTGGTACCTTTCCGGTGTCTTCTCCTTTTTGGCCTTCTTGGCACATCGCACCATCTTGCTCCTGTAGCTGTTCCTCCTGGCAGGGCCTCTCTTGATGGACGTGTTTTCGAAAGGGGTGGTGGTGATTGACACCTTCCTTCCGCTCTGAGGACGACCAACAAGCAAAATGAGAGGCAATAGGAGAATGTTCCACTTTTTGAATAAAATAAGGACAGATTTGATAGTAGGGTAGTGTCAGTGCACTAACCTTAACTAGAAGCTCCACCACCTCGGTGTGGACGAGCCCGTGGACCGCCTCGCCGTTAACGTGAGTGATGAGGTCGCCGGCTTTGAGTCCGGCTTTCTGCGCGGGGCCGCCGTCTTCCACGTTCTGTCACGCAAAAGGGGTGGGCGCTCGTCATCACGCCGCTCCAATTCGAGGACGGACGTAACGGAATCTGCGTCCTTACCCAGACCATGTGGTAGACGGTGTAGACGTCGCTGTCGCAGGCGTACACGCGGATGGCCCGCAAAGTGAAGCCAAATTTCTTGCCGCTGCCGTGGATGACTACCGGCTGCCGCGCCAAAAGCGAGGAGGAGAACGAGTCTCGGCTGGGCGAAGAGTCTCGGGAGGAGGAGGGATCCGACGACAGCGAGTAAGGGGACAGTGGGCTGGCCAGCGGTGAAGCGCCAAACATGTCTGGGTGGATCAACCAGGGAAGACTTTCAGATCATGCCAAACAAAACTACTGACTCCCTCGAGTGACTTTCGTTGCACTAACCTGCGGGGATCATGAGCGAGAGTGCGCCGGTGGAAACAGACTTGGGGACTTTGGATATTTGCGGCTTCTCGTGCCCACCACCTCCGCTGGGTCTGGGAGAGAGCGCAGACGTCCCCTGGTCTCCGACCGGGCTCTGCACGCCCTCGCCCCGGGGCGTCAGCTGGTCCAGATGCTCAGAGAAACTCCCTGATTGGATGCAAAAACAGTCAAGTGTCAGACACTTGGCTTGCTACCAAAATTAATTAAATCGGGAAAAAAAAATAAAGGGTAGCTGGTCCATTGTAGTTTTTTGGTTGTTCACTTTACCAGAGAGTGTTGCCCCACTGCGAGTGCTCCCAGGCGTGGTGGCATCGTGCTCGTCACGCGGCAGCTCTCCGACAGACATGGACGTCTTGCCGGAAGACTCGTCAACTTCGTTCTCCGAGGCCGAGATGGCGAACTTGGGGAGCAAGCCGGCGCCTGGACTCTGCGGGAGGGGCTCGCTGTCCGCCGGCAGTGATGGCCTACGAGGCAAATATACACTTAGTCCTACTTGGGAGGTACGTGGGTGTATTATTTGAGGGATTCATTTACATGTCTGTGAAGTCGGGCGTCCAGCTGAGCGTGTCCAGCATAGGTGGGCTCTCGCTTTTCTTGTCTTCCGGGGCGTCGCCTTTCTCCTCGACGTGGCCCCGAGACAAGTCCAGACTGCTGTATACCTGACCACCAAGGACACATCTCAATAATTATCACAGCGGTGTCTCGTCCAATGATTCCATGAAGTTTGTTTCCTTTTTCATGGACTGAAGAGACGGTGTCGACAGTCACCTTGGAGAAGCGGTGAGAGCAGGAGGAGAACTGGCGCAGCTCCACGTTGAAGTCCTCGTCGTTGGTGTCGTCCTCCTCCGTCTCCAGGTGGTGGTAGCGCTCTGAGCGAGCTGTCGAGACGAGACAGAGTTAGTTTTTTAGCCCGGTTTTCAGACACAAAAAAAATCCCCCAAAAGATGCCCAAGCCTACTCACTGTCGAAGTAGCTGGTGTCATCCTCGGACTCCAGCTGGGGGATGAACTCGGCCTTCTGCCGGAGGAGGCCGTTCCAGTCCAGGTGGTGAAAGAAGGAATGCTGCTTTACTTCGGCAGCGCCACCTACAGGCACAGGGAGGGAACCCGTTTGCGCTTTTCCCCGGCTATCAATGTGAAGGTGGTCTCTACCTGCGCCCATCCTCTCTAAAGGATTCTGCCTGAGCAGAACACCGATGAGCTCTTGGGCGTCACCAGGTGGTGCTTCTTCTCCGTCGGGCCAGTTGATCTCATCTGCACACACATTGAAAAGTTTTTTTGTTTTTTTTAATTCACCTAAAATGTTGTTACTCCTTTCAATTGTTTGCTTTCCACTGACCGCTGATGACCTGCCCAAAGAGCTCCTCGGGCGTGTCCCCGAAGAAGGGCACGCAGCCCACCAGGAATTCATAGAGGATGATGCCCATGGCCCACCAGTCCACGGGCTTGCCGTAGCCTTGCCTCAGGATCACCTCGGGAGCGATGTACTCTGGCGTGCCGCACACCTAAACGCAAACAAAACAAAAGTTGCGACCAGGAGAAATCAGAAACAGAAAGTAAGCCGTGACGATCGCTCACCTGCTTGTCGGAGAACTCGCGAGCGTCCTTCTCGATGTGGCCTTCGTACAGGTTTGTGGTCATGTTCATCAGGCCCACTTTGGACAGGCCGAAATCCGTCAACTTGATGTGGCCCATGGACGTCACCAGCAAACTGAGAAACAAAGAGGACCGAGCCCTGCCGGGGTTAGCGAGAAATAACAGAAGACTTTTACGCAAGGGTGGTGGGAGTCGCTCACTTGTCTGGTTTGAGGTCTCGATGCACGATGCCGTAGTTGTGCAGGTACTCCAGTGCCAGCACAGTCTCGGCAAAATACATCCGGGCCATGTCCACGGGAAGAGGGCCCATGTTCTTCAGCAGGGTGGCGCAGTCTCCTCCTGGGAGGTGGGATCAACCATGTCATCATCACCATTACCGTCATTGACCATCTCAGAATATCATTTCTGTGGCCGCTCACCTTCCACGTACTCCATGACCATGCAGAGGTGCCGTCTGGTCTCGAAGGAGCAGTACATGGAGACCACGAAGGGGTTCTCTGCAAAAGTGAGGATGTCCCTCTCCACAAAAGCCTGCTGGATCTGGTTCCTCAGCATCAGGTTCTGCTTGTTGATCTTCTTCATGGCGAAACGCTGCTTGCTCTCCTTGTGCCGCACCAAGTACACCGCGCTGCACCACAAACATGTCTAATTAGGCTCACTTCGTTTTCATATATCTTGTTTCCATTTGGTGGCCTTTATTTTTATACAGATAGATGTTTGGTCTTACCCGTAGGCGCCGTTGCTGATGAGTTTGGTCAACTCAAAGTCCAATTCGCACGGTTTGCGTCGGGACCTCAGGGCGCCGCTCAAACTTTGGGACTGAAGCAAAAAAAAAAGATATATTTATGGATGAAGAAAAAGAAATATTTAAGCAATCGATAGGATTATTTGGAAATCTTACGCAGTCGTCGGTTTCAGGAGTTTGTGCAATGCCGCTGTCACTGCTGCTCAACTGAGCCATCTCTGTACGAACAAAGTACAAATGAGCAAAATGCTAATCTATGGCGTTTCGCATTACACGCTAGCAATAAGCTAACAGCCTTTCATTAGATGAGATTTAATGAGTTGGAAGAGCATTTTGGTGTTCAAATACACATTCTAGTTCCATTTTCATTACTGCCTAAGAGGGCAAAAATAAAGTTTTTTTTTTGAGCGAAACACAAAATGGCAAGCGGTAATGGCGCTGACTGAGTTGATCTGGAGTGAAAGTAAATGAGGTGGAAACGAGACTCATCTAAAAGTCATTAGCAGCCACCTTGCATCATAATAAAACACACCAAGGTCCATGTGCGCCCATTACGCCAGGGAGCGCACAACACGCGTCTGCCGCCATTTAACATCTGTCCATGTGTGTGTGTGCATGCTTTTGCTTCTTCATGGACATTGTAGAACGAGTAGGGTCATTGGGGAGACAATCTGTTCACGAGCAACGTTTCACTTTTTTTTCCCTTTTACAGCTCAACCGAGATATTACACACCGTTACCTCCGCTAGGGAGCTTACGTTTTAATCCCAGCGCAGTTTCCCGTCTACATTTATCTCCCATACGTCAACGTGGATCGGTCAATGTTTAGTGTGATTGACTTTATAATTGTGTTGCATTTTAATTGTTTATTTTTACTTCAATATTTCTTATATTTTTCAATTGGATTGTACAGGTCATAGGTCATATCAAAAATTAAATCGGTGATATTGAACAGGGGTGTGTAGACTTTTAATGAATACCATGTGGGTGAGATAAGAGAATGGAGTTGCAGACCTTCCAAAGGATCTCTGGTCAGACCCAGCTGGCTGATGATGTAACGCGGGATGTCGGTCTTAATACCCTGACCCTCCTTGGCGTGGCCCTCGGCCGCCTCCAGGAGGTGGTAGAACTCCTCGGGGTCAAACTCCTGCACAGGGGAAAAAATATTTGACTCAAGTCAAAATGTACAAAGCGTGCTTCCCGAGTGACATCGGAGGCAGCGTACCAGACATTCCAGCAGTCGGGCTGGTCGGGCGATGACCATGAGGATCTTCTTGGCCAGCTCGCGGATGAAGTTGACCTCCTCGCTCTCAGAACGCTCGGTGGACTGCGCCGAGAAGACCCATTAAGTTCCCCCATTAAAAATTGGATTACGAGCGCACTCACCTCCTGCACGAGCCTCTCCAGCTTGTCGGTGAGCTCGCAGAAGTAGCTGGACGTGACCAGGCCCAACCGGCTCTTCTCCAGACAGTCGCGTGCCAGCTCGATGATCTGGTGGTGGGCGAAGCCGAGCACGCCGTCGGCCAGTGGCAGGACGCTCTCGGGAGAGTTGCCGCGGATGATCTCCTGGATTTTCTCTTCCATCTGAGCGGTGGCCTAAAGACGAGAAGGAAGGTCACGTGAGGTCAAGTGACAAAGACGGCTGGGAACGTCGGCAGCCCACCTTGGGGAAGCGCTCCTTGTAGACGTGATTCATCATGATGATCTCGTGGTCGTAACAGGACGGAGACCTCCCAGGGCTGGCCGAAAACAACACAGTCATCCACACGCGAGATTGTGTAACGGGACAGCGAGGCGTTCGTACCTGAGGCTGCGCGAGCGCGGGCGCATGCCGGCTGCCCGGCGACACTCGTCGGCGGAGATGTTCTCGGTGCAGAAGTGCTTGGAGAGGAAATGCAGCTCGTCCGGCGTGGGCTGGAAGGGCAGCTGGTGTAGCTTCTCCTGTGATGAACAGGATGACTGGAAGTGAAACAAATATACATTCAACAAGAAAACAACACAAAGGAAAGCAATTTTGTTAGCGTTAGCACTTAGCATGCAATGAAGAAAAATATGACTATAAAAATATCTTAGAGTTAAATCAAAGTTTTGGGATGCTCACAGAGACGGTGGAGTTGGGCGTGTTGGTTCCATATCCAGAGGAGGGAAGGGAGGCCAGCGACCAGCGGCGACCATCGCTCCTGACGCCACAAACGCCAACGTCAAAACAAGAATTCGTCTTAGGAGCCACGACAAAAAAAAAATACCTTCGTGCAAAGGAGAAATGAGCGGAGGCACTCGGGGAGAAGTTCCTCGGGCTGTCCTGTGGACTCGTGCCTGCGGGAACAAATAGTGATGAGTTTCGTTGCTCAAAAGACATCAACTGCACTTTGACTGAAATTTAGCATCAAGTAACACAACATGGATGCCAAAAGGGATAAATGCTCGCAAGGGCAGGAGCCAAATGGCTAATTAGACAATACCCCCCCCCCCCATATATGGGCATAACAACAAAAGAAGTCCACCAATGAGAAGCAACGGCAAAAAGCTCCCACTCATCCAGTTTCTTACCTCGACTAGCAAGGCCGCGCCTGAGCCACACAGTCAAGTTGTCGGAGAAAATATTTTGCGGATCCGAGCGCATCTTTCCCCCGCTGGGCTCAGACTAAACACTGAGTCGCCAGTGGCGACACGGCTGCTTTTTGCACCGCCAATGGCAGGAAATAAAACGCCCCACGGTCAATGAACGAATCCCTCCCTCAGCCGTCGCAGCACTTCCTCTCTGGAGGGTCTTGGCTTCCTCAAACGACACAATCGTTTTTGGTGGCGGCAAGCGCCTCTCTTGCATTTTCGTAACAATAATAATAATTAAAAAAAGCCTTTCTTGTATTTTAGTAAAAAAATAAATCGATGAATTGGAAGATTTTTGTTTCCAAATATTTGAAATTGTTTTCCCAAGTAAAAGCAGAAAAAAAAACATGAATGAATGACTTCAATACCTGTGAAAGACGAGAGTGGCGAGTGGGGTCGGGGTAAACCTGCGGACTGGCTGCTTCCAATCAGGCTTTTCCTGTTGCTTGTCCGACAGCTGGAAGAACAGATTAACAGTCAGTGACACAGATCCACACAAAAATATGAAGACTGTACTGGGAATCACGACCGAGTCAGCCATTTTAGAGTGAATCATTCTTGGTCTCATTTTGTTATGTTAACCCAGTCGCTACATTCACAACCGTTCACTCGTTCCCTATTTAATGATTTTTTTTTGTCAACTATATTGCCCACTACTGTATCTTAAAATTCTAAGGTAGATGGTTAAGATGATGACGTGACTGAACACAACGAGAGACGTGTACATAACAAACACGTCTGGCGGGAACAATTCAGCCACGTTGGCGACCTTTCTGTACGGCCAGGACCGATCAAAAGAACAATGGGACGCTCTGTGTGCGTGCGTAGAAATGCCCGAGTAGGCAGACTCGGCGTGGTTGTCAACGCATGGCTGCAGAGGTCACGCCGAGCGCCCCGTGACACGCTAATGTCACGTCTGCGGCACTGCTGAGCTTCACACTTTTATGACATAGATATCTTACAATAGTACAAAATGTTTGAAAATAATACTGTTTCATTATGTAAAGGTACAAAAAAAGTCGAATTGGACTAAATGAAAATAAAATTCCACAAATATTTAAATTAGGGACAACACCAAGCGAGGCGCTGGTTAGCTCGCTATCTTGTTGGCTAGGTGTTGTCGTCCTTGTTTGGCTTTGGCGAGATCCATCCTTTCTGCGCGTTCATTCACGGTGACGGCGTGAAAAAGCATCTGGTACACAGGTGCGGGCGTCAAAGCGGATCAGGTTTAACGGCATCTATTTATACGCGCTCGCTGCGGATTAGGCCAGCGGATGCCACGCCGCTGCCCAATCAGCCCTCGGCACGCTTGATCCTCGCGCTTCCTGCCGCCGCAGTGTTTGGATCAAAGAGTTGTTGAATGGTTAGCGTTGACTTGAACTTACGGGAGAGTGAGTAGTCCCCATTCACGCTGGCGTTCGGGTAAAGCGCCGCATAGATAGAGCTCGCCAAAGACTTCAAACCACAGGCCCAATGCTAATGGTCATAAAGAATTAAAATCAGGGAAAAAAATTGTATTTTTAGACCATACAAAGTAGTCTCAATCTGTCAAAAAGACCCTTTTAACTTATTTTGGAAATCAAGCGAGGCAAAAATAGATGAAGATGAATGAAATAATTTTAGCCCGGCGCAGAGACTTTTGCGTTTGTGCTGTCAGAGCTGTCAGGTGCGCCGACTCGCATCAACGACAAAACTACAACGCGATGTCACAAATCTGACACTTACCGCTTCTATTATTAGTCTAAAAAAATAAAAAATAAAAAAATAAAACACTCCCAGTCAAAATTGTGCATGTTAAATTCATACAATACAAATGATTACAACTGTAAATCTGTGTATGTTAAAAAAAAAAATTCTTGTAGACTTTTTTTTATTTTTGCTCCTTCTTGCATATGTTTAAAAACTCAACGTCATGTATCTCCACAACCAATATGAAACGCGAGTGTTGGAACGCAACACGGAGTGCAACAAACCAGCCGCTATTTACTGCTAAGCCGTTTTCCAAGTAGGTCATGAAGAGGATTAAAAATGAAATGAAAAAAAAAATGCATTTCTATAGCAGTTCAAACCATTTACAAAGACCTTGCGGGTTTCGCGCTGTCGATTGGTCGCCTTTACATACGACAAATGAAAAGTGAGGTTATACGGGGATGCTGGCGTATGCAAGAGAGCACTTTTCACATTTTCAATGGAGCGAGAATTTCAAGCGCTGAGCTCCCTTTGAGGGCCAACAATCTTCAACAGAGCCCAGCCAGCATTGAGGAATGAAAGCACGCTATCAGCGGGATTAGGGAAGCCAAATTTAAGACTCGGCAAATGTCTCTCAGGTGTCTTCAAAGGGATTTTTGTCATTAATTTCCTTGTTTTCTTTTTTAGATTTTGAAAAAAAATACACGTTATTTAGCACAATTTATTTTGCAAAATTATTTTAAAAAATTCTCTCGAAACACCCTTCTGATGAACTATTATTGTCATATTTAGACAATTTTCTTGAAAACGATTATTCTCCTTACAACAAATCGAATTGAAGTCTTTTCATATTTCAATTATCTGGGAAAAGTGTAACTTATCTTGTACATTGTGACTATTCAGCGTGATGACTCTGACTTTAGCCGACTTATTTTTAAATGAAACCAGAAATTGTGAATAAAAATTCTCCTCCGTCAACTCCCCGTTGTTGTTTTTGCAAACAGAAACTAAAACTCTGATCTCAGCGCGGGTAACATGACACATGGCAACGGGATGTAAACACTCCCGAGTCCAGAAAGCCCGTTGCGGCACGCTCCTGTGTCAAGTTGAGTTGCTCGCGGGTGGCGTGGTTACTTTTGGGAGCGACGCAAGCGAGCTCTGCCCCGAGAAATTCGGCGTGATAAAATTTGGACAGCATGTCCAATCGCTACAATCCCACATGAGTTGGGCCACATGAGTCGGAGAGTAAAAAAAAAATTCATGTGCAGTGTATGACATCATTCTCAAGTCATATAAATTACAATTTTGGATCAGGACATTTTGTCATTTCCCGTTTCTATTGGCGAGCAGTCCCGCACAGGTGCCAGTATGGTCTTGACAGAAGTTCTGACAAGCTCTCACGTTCTTGTCTTTCCTTCAAATGGGCCAGATTCAGCTCGTGGGAATGCAATGATTGTTTAATAATGAAAGTTTTCTGTCAACAACTACTTCACAAATCCATTTCAAACCATGCAAAAGAGCCTGTTATGTAGACACACACACGCACACACACACAGTGGACTTGACTCAGTAACTACGACTTGACAAAAAAAAAAAAAAACGTCTCCAGTTCCTTCCAGTCAGTAGAACATAACACTGCCCTAAAACACAAGCAATAACCGAGCGGCTGTAAACACTCCCGAGAGCAGAAAGCACGTTGCGGCTCGCCTCCGCGTCAACTTAATTCCAAAACAATCTTCCCCCCCACGAGACGAGGGTGGAGCGGGCTACCTTTGGGAGCGTCGCAGGCGAGCTCGTCCCAAGAAATGCGGCGTGTAAAAGTTGCCCATCGGCGTCCACAAGCTACAATCCCACATGCCGCCGTCCGAGTCGGGACAGAGGAGCGGGAGCTGAGCGGCGGGACCGCTCGACTCAAAGCGGCGGCGGCATCGGCGTTCCGTGTTCGGCTGCGCCGTCCTCATGCCGCGGATAAAAGACGTAATCCTGGGAGGATCCCGAGGGGACGATCCAGGTCAGGTTGCAGCGGAGCTGCGATGTGCCAGAGCAGCTGACTCTTTGTTTGCACGTAACAGGCACCTAGCGCTGATTACGCCGGAGGAGGAGGAGGAGGGAGGAGGAGCTGCTGCTGCTGCATCATCCCTCCTTTGGGTCGCCGCCAAAAATTTGACAGGTCAGCGTATTAATGTGGGAATTCCTCCAGTTGTGCTGTAAACACGAGTGGCCACTCAAAAGATGAACAGTAAAGGAGAAGGGCAAAAAGCTACCAAACAATCTCCATGACACGAACTTTGACCTTTTGAGCCGCCTGGGATTTGGGACGTGCCGATTGGCCGCTTGGCGCCAAAGTGCGTGCACGGTCGCACCACGGCGAACATTGTGTCAGGACGCCGATGAATTTGACGGCTGGGAGAAGCTCGGGCGGGGAGGGGAGAACTTTAGGAAGGAGGCACGACCTCACGGAAGAGAGCAAAGTCCCAGCTGTGCAAAAATGAAAAGTCGCCCGCTCTGCAATAAAAGCGGAGCGATAAGACTCACGTGATTTTTTCTAAACTGCCGCTTTGCGTTGTTTTGACATCCACATACAATAAACGGACGACATCATAAGACCAGATGGGTGGAATGTTTATATTGGATCATCTTTAGATTTAACATCTACACATTGTTAATTCCCTCAAACGTCCTCACACAACTCGGTCGTCTTTTGGGATCATTACGACTGGAGAGAGAGAGAGAGATAAGCCGTGTCGTCGACTTCGGTTTGACCTCGCCGTGGCGGAAAGACAGACAGGAGGGGAGCCGTTGCTGCGCCGCGGTCTGACACGAGCAGACTTATCGCGGGCTGATAAGACCGGAATATTCGTCTGTGACTTTCCCTTGTGTGTGCTGTGTGTGTGTGTGTGTGTCCCTGCTGGCCTTCACTCTAATTGTGGCTGCGCTCTCCTTTGGTGTTCCAGTTAGGACGTAACGCTTCACATGGGGACAAAGTCAAACTCACAGCAAGAACATGGACGTCACCGGCTGGTAGCACCAACTGGCTAACAACTTAAGTCTCTGTCTGCACGACAGCAAAGAGCAAATGTTTGCGAGTAGTAAACACACCCAAAGGTTTCAAATTGCTAGTAGAGGCCACAAGATGGCAGCAGAGCATTACTTTTTCTATTCAACCGGGGTGATAGCCTGTCTGAATGAAACTCCTCTGCTCACATCAACATAGCTTGCTGGCGCCAAAGCAACACTTTTATATTAGACTTCTGAAGTAGGCTATAGCATCAAACGGGGAAAAAGTCAAGCGCTGCGAGGAGTATCTGGATGCACTCTATCGCCACGGGGCTATTTTGATCCCATGCGGCAGGTGGTCGGCCGGTCGGTCGGTCGCACGTGGCGACCCTCGCTTACCTCCAGAAGTGAAAGGCGTGCAGCGGGCTACACGGACTGCAAGGACTAGTGGGAGTGGGGCTCAAACTTCGGGGCGTGAGGCTGCAAGTTAAACGGAGCAAAGTGAAACGGAGACGTTTTAGCACGCACGCACATACACGAACACAGAAGCGCATTAGATATCTAAAATCGGACACGTGCAATCGGCCGAGGCGTTTGTCTCTCTTCTGGAGGCAGATAAATGGCTTTGACATTGCGTCTCCTCTGTCGTAGAAGAGAGCGGAAGCAAAAAAAAAAAAAAGACGTCACACCGTGTCGCTGCAGTGCTGAGGTCACGCTGAGGTGAGCAGATTTTACTGCAGTGGGTTTAGGAGCTCATTAGCATCAGATTATGCCCGCAGGAAAATGCCTCAAAGCCTAATTTGGCATCTTTTGTAACAAGTTTAAGGTGTGTAACAAGTAACAACACAAAACGTCCAATTGGAAAACATTCAAAGGGTCACATTTGTCATCTTAGCAAACGAATGAAATCATTTTTGGACTAATAGCTCTCACTCTCATTTTATTGAAAAAAAAAATAATAATGACCTCCAGATGGAGTTCCTTTCCCTTTCACTGATGATTCATCCACATATTCGCAGGCAGCCCGACCCAGTTACTTGCATAAGAGGATACTGGAACTTCCCTCCAGAAAGAAACAACAATATTTGCTTCATACATGTATTGACTGGAATTTTGACTAGGTTAGCAAAAGACTATGACGCAATGTCCCGTGACTCAACTGCGTCGTGATCCATGGACCACCTGTGCTACGGATACCTGCTGTTGCCGTGTCGATACGGTCTCGCGAGATATTACGATACTGCGTGTCGCAGACTGATTTGAACGAGTTGACCGTGCATGTGTACGGTAATCCTATTAACGCGGAAAGTGAAATAACCTTGACGGTGTGTCCGTGAAAAACGGCGCGCACACACGCACACATTACAAGTGCAGAAAGAACTGCATCCAAGAAATATACCCCCTTTTCTTTCCTCCCCCCCCCCCATTGCGGATTAGAAACGGTGGAGACAACAGAAGGGAGACAAACGCCTCAACGATGCCGACAAAAGGACGGCGGGGAGCAGCCACCGTAGCCGCTCGCGCGCTAACACCGAGGTCGTTTGGAACGTTTACATTGCGGCATGGGGCATCGCGCGCGCACACGTGCAGCAAGCGCACAAACGCGCGCGCGCAGGCAGGCAGGCAGATGATAAGAGACTTCCTGCTGCAGATGCTAAAGCTAGCAAGGCAGCATACTCACTCGAGCGTCAGACCAGGAATTCGCAGCCGTTCCCGTTGGGCTTTCATGGCTGCTGTTTTGCTCTATTGTGATCATCATAAGCGCTCCCTGCTTGGCTGCAACGCATGCATGCCGTCAGCCAGACCAGCTCCCCCCTCCGCTCCCCTCCCCTCCCTCCCGCTGCTCGCTTCCCCTCGCACACGGACAAAGAGCAGTCAAAACAGTGCGATGAAACGACGAGGGCAACAAAAAAACCCCACTCCCCAAAATTAGAGGGGCTTAAAAAGAAAAAGACCCCACTCCGGGGCTTTTCGCCGTTGTTGTTTTGGTCCTTCCACCTTGAAGCTGTCAAACAAGACCCTCGGCTGCCTGCGGAGGGACAATAGCCCCTCCCTCCCGTGCCTTCATAATCGACTGCGCCCCCCCTAGCCCCCCTCTTTTGACAGCCCCCCCCAACAGCAAGTGACACCACCACCTGGTGACGAGGTGCAATGACTGATTATTCGAGGAAATATTTATTTTTTTTGTATCCTGATACGTCATACTGACGTCCTATAAATGGGAATTGATTTTTTAAATGTGTTGTCTACACACAGTTGGGTCTCTGTAACGGTGTGGAAAGTTTCCGATAAATATTAATCACTTAAGATGGGGATTTTTTTTTTCCCCAAATAGTGATTGCCCCCCCAACCACTCAAAAACAAGAGTGACACTTTCATCCATAGCAGTTCCTCAATCTAAATGCATTTGAGGCTGTCTCATCAAAGACCTGAGACCATCGCCATGGTTACCGAGGTCATTGGAGGCTGCGGCAACCTGTTTGCACAAGGAATATTTGTCCAGGAGATAGGTGACACCCAAATGGTGTCGCTGAACCAAAGTCCATTGTGACTCAAAATTGATGTTCTCAAAAAAAAAAAAAAAAATGTATACGCAATGGAAAGAACTACAATTATGGTGGACTAATCAGATAAATATAAACCTGTCAGATTCACAGGAAAGCAACCATTTGTAATCAAATGTTTCTTTTAACTTAATATGTTTTTGGTGTGTACTGAAAAGATGACAGACATCTGAATCAATAACAAATTTACCACACTTGTTTCCTCATTCACACTTGAGACCTTGCAACAGTAACAAGTAACATGAAACCGGAAAGGGGGGGGGGGGGGGGGGGGAGAAGGCCGACATTTTGGACATTTTCAGGGGTGTACTCACCTTTTTTTTCCAGTGGTTTAGACATTATGTGTATACTATGTGTTGAGTTATTTTTAGGGGACAGTCAAAATAAAATAAAGCGCAAACCCATAAACTGCCGCAAACCTTTTCATAGGAAATAAAAACTTCACCACAGCGGGTTGACCAGCATAAATTTGATTGACGGGTCACATCAGTCATGAGGGTACTTACAGGCTGCCTCTCCGGGGAAGACTGAGCTCTTTCTGTGAAAAGGGAAAAAAAAGGAAGAGTTAAAAGAGCAGCATTTAGACCACATAGTGCACAAGGTTAAACTGAGGTCAACCTTGTCGTGAAAAAGTCCAACAAAGAACTCACAGAATCGCTCAGGAATTAAACGCCCCGCGGCACTCGTTACGGGAGGGATAAGGCAAAATCCTCACAGCTCTAATCACCTGTGACTCACTTTGATTTATTCCATATTGAAAACCTCGACTATTGAAAAGGGAACATGCACGTTAATTAGCTTTTACTTGGAGCAATGCATATGCCATGCTGCTAAAAAGTGTTTTAAAAAAAAAATGGGTTAGAGGCAATTTACAAAATTGGCAGGCCTTCACTTGACTAAATGTAATTGTTTAATGGCCCGGGTAATTATCTCAATTAATACGGCATAAATAATTTCTTCCAACATTTTACTCTTAAGTACTTCACTGGATGTTTATATTGGTCAATTCTACAATTTACTGGCCTTCAACACAAGGTTCTCTTTGGGTTGAAACCTTTGTCCTTCAAGCAAAGAAATGGACGTTTTAAGGAGGCGCTGTCCCTTTGCTATCAATTACCGTCACGTCCGGTCATCAGATGAGCATCCCTGTTTCTTTGGGGAGACGAGACGGAGACGCGCGAGACGCTAATTACCAGTGGGAGGTGATTTACAGCAGCGACATATCCACCAATCACAGCTCGACGGCTCACAGCGGGAAAATCTGCTGCCGAGCATCCCTGAGGCAATTTGAGGGGGAAACGTAAGCCCGTCTGTCTATCCCAACTGTTATTGAGCCAAGGCACATATTTTGAATTACTGAGCAAAGATATCATAAAAAGTAGCTACGCTGAATCTGATGTGGCTAAAAAAAAAATCCTGATTCTGCAACAAGTGGTTACATAGGTAGTCAACTAGTGGAAAAATTTTTTGGGTCACTAGACATCCCAGGCATAGATCAATTAGACAAACAAAAAGATTATTTGTCATGGATGAATAATGTTCAGATGAGAACCTGAAAATTGTCACATATAACTTAGACTCAGCAAAATCCAAGACAAGCAAATTAGTGTCCGAAATCTATACAGAATGATAACGACACTAACAGACAAGGGATAAATTAAAATTGTTCTGCAAAGAAACAAGATATAGTACCGCAGCGTAGTCTTTGTACATTAAACCTGTGTATTATCTACATTTGAGCACCACACCGCCCCCTAGAGGCCAAGGCACACACAACAGAAACAGCACATACAATATAGCTAAACCGCTTCAATCAAGTGGCAATAGGTAATTTTTATTTTATTTTTTCAATTTAATGTTTTGTTTGCAAAGATATTTGGGTGAAAATTATATTTACATTTTAAGAGCAATACTTAAAACATTTTCATCACTGCAAGACGTAACACCATTAAAGTATTGGAACTCTGCAATGGCTCAAATACAAGTATTTGTACTCGAAATGTGTCAGGGGGGAAAAAAACAAGTGGTACTGGCGCATCCCTAGCGATCGTTTTACTCGTTAGTGTGTGAGATTCTTCGTTATCATAGCGTCAATTAAGTGTCAATACCGCAACAATTCTTGCCGCTTCCTTTCGGGCACACACGGGAGGATGTAAAGTCCCTGACTGTGGTCAACGACAACAAAAAATGAGTGCGGTCTGCCAGCCTACCTGTAGCCCCCGCCGCCTCAAAATGCTGGACTCGTCCATGGCAGAGTCACGGCTCGCCTCCGCATGTACGCAGCACTGGACAGCTCAACCTCCAGCCCGGCTACCTCGCTAATATCAGATTTGTGACGCCGCTCACTTGTCCCGTATGCCTCTCCCCGGCTGCTCTTCTCTGCGACTTCCCCCCCGGCGGTAGAGGAAAGGGAGGCAGGACGACGACGGGTAAGGTGGGGGGCGAGGGGATGGGAAGGGAAGGGAGGAAGGTGGGGGCTTTGGGACGATTCTCTCAAGGCATGAAAATGAGAGGATGTCCTTCCGTGCATTGTAGCGCTTCACAAGGCGGGAGAAGACACTCCGGGTTTGTGATAGGCGAGAGTTTAACTTGGCGTTCCGAATGCCGCACGAGGCGCCTGACGGGGGAGAGCCTGTTTCAGACCTAACGAGTACACGCGGCGGCGGGAGGATTATCAATTTCAGATTTTTCACACCTCTGGATGTGGCCTGCAAGCATAATTCTGTATTCCGTGACTGTGTGCCCCCCCCCCCGCTGTTATTCATACGGTGTGGAAGCACTGCACGAATATTAAGTGTTCCCTCTCACATTATCCTCATCAGCAGCCAAATTCCCACAGAGGATGGCCGAGGGGGGTAGCGGGTGAGCGCGTGTCATATGACAAATAGCTTGGTAAAGAAATTAGCAATATTGGAGGGGAGCCAAAAATAAAGCCCCAAATAAATCACGATACTAAAAGTATTTATAATGAAATAAATGAATACATTAATTTGAGTAGGATTTGATTCCTTTACAATCTGCCATTCAATAATGTGCAAAAATTTGAATACTTAGTTAGATATGCACTCCAATTCATGTTCACTTCTCAAAAAAACTTTAGAATAAAATGAACTGTCCAGCTAATTAACTTCCTTCGTTAAAAACCGAAGCAGCTTTTCATGCGTAACTTATTTTAAAAAAAAAAAAGAATAATTTAGTTTCAAGCCACAATCTCAGAACGGATGATTAAGAGAATTTCCTCATCTGGCTCTGAAAGGAACGTGAAAACACAAAAGAGGCCAATTTTTCTTTGCCTGTGTCAGAATCCTTCAATTATCCTTCGCACCCACGCTGCCACTCAAGTCTTTTCTATTCATCCATTCAGAGAAACCGAAGGCCGAAGAAAAAAGAAACTGACATACCTCTTATCGAATCCACGCAAAGTGGTTTGAAAGTTTAACATCTAAAGTACTTTTATATTAGCCTGTAGAGTTTTGCGCGACACGTTAGCATTAAGCTAGGAACATATCCCCCCTGATTTATCAGAAGTGACTGAAGACGGCTGCTCAAAAACGAAGCAACAATGGACAATATATGTCATTGTGGTGTTATCTTGACTTTCCGCCTCCGCCCGTTTCAGCCAGCACACCTTGGCGCCGTGGCATTATTGCGCCCCGTGGGTGCCGCGTCCTGCTCGCCGGCAGCAAATCAATACTCCACTTGTGCTGCGATATGGAGATAAGACTTTCATAATCCCCGCGCCACCATGTGGTGCCTTCTCCCCTCGTAGTGTTGTTGGGAGATGTCCTTGACTGATAACATTGACGTGTGCACGTTTTTTTAAGGAACCTTTAAAACTGACCACTGACAATCAACCATTTGGCTCAGACAAACACTTTTTCTCTCAAATATTGCATTGTTTACAAATGTTTACTTTTTTAGCTCATGTTTACTGATATTAAAGTAAAAACTTTGGTTTGACATTGTTCAATTATCTTTTAAAATGAACTTATCTGATCTATTATGACCAGTCATGATCTGCCAGCAGCTGCACAACAGCGCCCCCTGGTGCGCACAAGCAGACTGACACTTTTGTGTTCACTATGGGGCACGAAGGGGGGCCTTTCTCGGCTGTTGTTTAAAATGTTTAGAATTTAGCCTTGTGAAGATCTGTACTTTTGTTTTGTGCTTCGTTCGAGTGTATAATGAGAGATAATGTTATTCAAGAAAGGATGATGTCATGAGCCAGCAGGCTCACCTTTAGCGTGTCCAATGAAAGCAAACACGCAAGCGGCACGTTTGAGGCGGCATTAACCTTTCCTTCGCCACCGACTCATCGGATTAGCCGCTGCTTTTGATCAAATCTCCCGGGGAGAGAACCAGATCGCCGCATTGATCCAAGGAGCGGTGAATGTCACCTTTACACCGCGCTTTGTGTTTCCCAACACAAATGAAGCCCTGGCTTGCAACGAGCATACATGCCATGTTTTTAAATAAAAACGTCGAGTTCTTTTTTGGACTCTTTATAAGGCTCATAAGCTCCTTGATGCAGTGTGCGACTCACCTGGCTGGAGGTGAGGGACGGGTCCGACTTGCCGAGGTTGAGCGCGCGCATGCGGACTAGGTTAGAGGAGGTGTCGGGAAACGACTGCGGCGGCCATGATGTTTGCTGGGAGTGAGCTGGGAGCAGAAGGTACTTCCCTGACATCACACATGAAGCAGACAACATTTTAGAGTTGTGGTTTAGTAAGCAGTATTTCCCTCACGACATGTCAACATGCTTGGGGGCGCTTTTAAAAGCTAACGCTAACAACGGAAGCGCTGGAAATCCACGTTTACCTGTCAAACCGCCGCCCAAACTGCGTCGTCTTATGTTCTTGCCGTTGTCGCTGAGTTGGCGCTTGAAGCGTGGCGGCAGCTCGGGGTGGCTGGACTTCCTGAGCGACGACGCGGTCGAGGGTGGGTAGAGGATGTGGTCCAGCTGCACGGAAAACACGGTTAGCAAATTGAACGTATGTAAGGTACACCAGGGGTGTGCGCATGATAACACGGTACATTAAACATGTATCAACATTGAAAATGTAAATATGCTTTATTAGGTGTACAAACATAAAATGATAAATTTGGTTGCGCAACACTCAAGATGTGAATAAGCTTTGCCTTCTTGACTCAGTTTAAACTAAAAAAAAAAAGGTTTGACCAGGTTTTGACTGCTGATAAGCTATCAATAAAGAGCACTGCTAATGCTAGCCTGGCTAACGCCATCAGCTTACAGGCAAGACACACACACACAACCTTCCACAGGGTAAGTGTCAGGTGACTTTTGACCTTCCCCGCAGGGTTCCCGAAAGCAACATCAAACCTAAGCGAGCTCTTTCCTTCCTGCCTGGCTGGCCGGGCCGCCTGCTGTGGACACTGCCAACAAGTCTTTATTTCCACAGCAAACACCAGCGGGTCACCGTGGGCAACCTCTGCTGCTGTTAACAAGACACGCGCATGATCGTTTTGCGACAAACAAAAAGGGCCTCCTTTGAAAGCCAAGAAAATAAACATCATTTTGCATACGAAGAACTAGCAAACAATATCGACAGCCATTAATATTCCTTCCGATGATTAAAGCTCTTTGAAAGGACGCTCGTTCGTGTATGGAACTCTTATCGGGTCGGACGGTAACGGCAATTTTGTTGGCGTTTCTTTCAGACAGTTGCTAGGACACGGCGAGTATACACAGGCTCTTAAAAACGGGAAGCGAAACGGTCGATCACGACTAACCTCTCATCTTGCTCTCCCGCCATTGTCTTGCGCATATCCCTTCATGTTTCCTGTACGCCCTGGGCGGGGGGCATCTCTCGAAAGAACGCAAAGTATCCCGATGCGGATACAAAAATGAATTTTGCAATTATTGAAAATGTCAATAACGTATAATCTGATGGCACAAGAAGGTCAGAACTGTTTCTTGGAGGCCAAACTGACTTCTAACCTACTTTGCCGCCTAAACGAGTCACAATAAACATGAGTGATATTGCAAGCTAAGCGAAATTGACGTGCTTAAATACGACTAGTCAATTCCGTGTGAGCATAACTACATCAACACGGGCTGACTAAAGGTCCTCAGGCAAGCCAAGTTAGCAAAGCAAATCCCTGCAATAAACTTGACTTGAGTGTTGTAATATTCACTGTGTGACATAAACATCATTAGTCTCTCTTTCTGGGCCCACGGTGGTAAAGTAAACTCGAGTTCCGCCAGACCTCGTCAGCTGGCATCTGTCTTGTTTAACCCCCCAAGAGAGATTTTTTTTTCTTCCTTCAGTGTGAGGAGAAAAATAACATTTTTAAAATCAAACTCACAGCGGAAACCCAAGCGGCTCCGAAACGTTGAGCCGAGCGGACGCTGACACTTTACGCCATGTCAACTGGCCGCGGCCTCGGGTTGCTGAACTCTGCGAGCGGTCGCGGGGGGATTGCGTTTCCTGTGTCGACATGATTTAAAGTTGGAAAATGCAGGAGGCTCTTTCCAACCGTGACTTCACGCTGCAGCAGAACCAAGTGTCAAGAAGCACAGAGAAGTGCTTCAACGATTTTCTTTTTTTCCCCTTCGCTAATTCTGACCCAACATCTTGAAGCATTATTCAGAAAATTGAACATAATTTACATATATCAACATTCCTAGCAACTGAATTAAGATCAATTCAAACTCCGCCTACCTGGTTTCCCTCCGGCAATTGACCGCAGGGTAAATTCCGACCAAGCTCCATGTTTGCTGTTGTTTGACCCCTAATGGGCCCTCCGTCGCGTGTGTCCGAGTATCAAGACAGGTGTCAGAAATCAAAAAGATGGCGCGCCGGGGCAGCAAACGCTCTCGGGTAAGATGAGCGTTAATCAGATTGCGCTAATCCTCTTAGCCGCTAATGCATACACAGAAAGTGGACACCCGCCCGGCCAATGGCAATAGAAAGTTAAACATTGTCCAGTGTGAGCAAATACTATCGTGAAGCACCGATGGCCGCCAATGATGCAACTTGCTGGAATAAACAATTTGATCGGCAACAAGTAGCAACATTTTTCATGACGGCCATCTTGGTGCCAGCCAATCAGAGAAGGGGGAGTCCAAACAAAAGGTCGAGTCGATTTGGATCTATTTCCAAAAATGTTTCTACCACATTTTACTAATTGCGAGTGGGCGTAGAACGTATCCTCGTGATAAACGAAGGGTCACAGCGTATTTTTTTCAGCATTCGCCTTGTTATCAGACGCACGCAGGTCACGCCGAGGCGGAGCAATCATTTACACCCAGTTGCTTTACTTCCCTAAATGTAAAGTCCATACATGCTTGGGGACAGAAAACACCCAACAAGCCCCCACTGGAGTCTGTTTTCAGACACACGAGCCGCCCGTCGTCATCAGACGGCGGCGGCGACAGCCCCAGGATGCTTGTTCAGCTAAGCAGGATGCTCACGCCTATGAGACCAGCAGACAGGTTTTAGATACTTCAAGCCCTCCGCCGAGCAAAGTCAACAATGGTTAAATAAGAGGGATTTGAAAACATATTTTTTTAACATGTCAAAAAAGCTGAAGAGAAGTTTTCTTGTTCATAATTCACTGACATTGAAAGAGTCTGCATGAAAGCACTTCACAGTCTCGCAGGTACAATTACTTTTCTTGTATACACACACCTAAACCCTGAGGCCATCTTGAACAATCCATTTTTATTTTTTTAATGGAATAACCACAGCTGGAATTCTCCACATTCACAAGCAGCCTGGTGCTTGTCTGAGCCGGTCGCAATCCAAAAGTTCCCTATTTTCCCACCCGTCTATTTCTGGAATAAATGTCAACTAAACATTGCAGACACACACGTAGGCATAGAAACACACTCTGCAATCCGGAGGAGAACAAAAAAAAAACATTCCTGCCAATACCCACAAATTTAAGAAGAATAATTCATATTGTGGGTTTGCAATGTATCATGCATTATTACACTCACAAATCAGCTTAAAGTAATGACTGTGAAAGGATCTGATTTACATTTCTGGTGTTGAAGTTGTCAAATAATGGTCCTTTGTGGCATTTTGTCATGATCGCCTATACTGTAAACATTGCTTTTGCACCTGGGAAAACTAGGGAAGAGCACACACGTGGGAAAAAATGACAATATGCAGATCATAACCTCAAAGCACTTTGTCAACTTGGCACAAGCCGAGGAAGCCTAGCCACTGTTGGTTTGGCTCTGGGAAATTTCTTTCTTTTTTTACCAAAACGAGTTTTGCTTCCTTGAATGTTTGCGCTAATAAACATGTCTCATGTTTTCAGCCAGCTTGCTGAATAAATTTGCATTAAATCAGTGAGCAAGTAGTTCATCATACATTTGCTTTTGGGCCCTCGTTCACACTAAGATATTTTAAGAGGGACATATTGGGATTTTTTTGTTTTTGTTTACACATCAATAAAGTGATGACTTGTAGTACACGTGACCTGACCAAATTTGAATGTAAACTGGTTTTGTGAAGTGTAATTAATTTGAAACCTGATTGGTGCTGCCCAAATTAAAACTTTGTTCATTGAAGCGAATTAAAAGTGATGTGGAGGACCCATGTAGTGACCAACAGGCTAGCTGAGTGAAACACGTGGAGGGAGATGTTGTTTTTTAAGTTAAAAAAAAATCTCAAGTAAGTTGCTCATTTGTTTTGTTTACCTTCTCGTCTTCGTCACACTCATCTTCGGTACTCTCTGTATTTTGGTCCTCTCCCACTTTGGACTCGCTCCCGAAATCCGAGTCGAAGCGGTTGCTCCCCAAGTCCACTTCGGTGGACCTGTCTTCACACTCCTCCATAGTCGTCTCATTCGAGGACGAATAAAAAGAGAAGAAGAAGACCCCCCATGGAGGACTTCTCGAAAAATGAGCGTTAGCCGCTAATTAACCTGCACCTGCGTATTGACTTCATTCTCCGCGCGGGGGGTACAAAAACAATAAACGACCACGGAAGTAATTCTGGCGTCCCCGCACCGAGTGGCGACGACTCTCAACGACCGGAGGAAAAGTCCATATTTCAGAGAAAGTTCTTCCCTCGGCCGCCGATGTCCTCGCCACTGGAACCCTCACTACCTTGGCGTCAACTAGTCCGGAGAGCGGCGCTCAAAAGAGCCAAATGTAAACCACGCCCAAGGAAACAGAGCCAACCAATTGCGTCGCGGATAGTTTTGACCAACTTTCGTAATACGGAAGTCGTTGCGAGTTTAGCGTGTCACGTGATTAACAATAATATACTTTTGACTGTCTGCCGTAGTATCTAAATAAATATCTAATCCAAGAATTTTGATTGTTTCTTAAACATCAGTTATTAAAACTGGTCTTATTAAATCAATTAATCTTTGAAATGTCACACTCGGACTTTTGACTTTTTGCAGCAGCAACAGCGGCCTCTGCTGGATTAAGTCTGAACTGTTCACTGGAAAAGGCTCCATCGTGCTCTTGCTGATACATGTTGCGGCTCAAACGAGTTTGAAGTCGATGGGCGGAGGTTTTGAGACTACGGCAGCGGTAAATATGAAATATTTACGCCAAATGAATATTTTGCCCAAACTTTTTTAGTGGAGCTGATACTAGTTAGATAGCCACCGGGTAGCATAGCACTTCTCCCTCCTGCTTAACCCCGCCCTTACCCGTGTGCTCCCCTCAGGCCGCGCATGCGCACGGTGCCCCGCTGTGCGCCGCTCTCTCCACTGTTTGCATTGTGTCTGAGCTGAACGGAGAGCCGGACCGGCGAGCCCGTCCTTCGAATATTAAAACCCCCCACCGCGGCAATGTCGGGCAGGTCGGTCCGAGCGGAGACCCGGAGCAGGGCCAAGGATGATATCAAGCGAGTTATGGCCGCGATCGAGAAAGTACGAAAATGGTAAGCGGCGGTGGTGGAGGGCAAGGCGGGCGGGGGAGACAAAAAGCCGTCTCTGGTTATCTAACGAGAGAAAGCCGTGTTGGGGGAGGAGAGGAAACCGAATGAAAAGAGACAATCGGGGGGCTTTTTACGGTCGAGCGAGTTCGCGGCGCATGTGTGTACCGGCGGAGGGCAGCTGTAGCCCGGCCGCCGAGCAGCTTCTCCTCGCCGCGCGGTGGAAGCCAGGAGCCATTTCAAAAGCAGTCACATGAAGCCGCCTGACGCCGAGCACACACGGCTTTGAACGCCCCGGAGAGCCGCGGTACTCGACCCGGCGTCGTTTGGACGACGAAGCCCTCGACTCGCAGCACTTTTAAGCAGTTTTGGGGTTTTAAACCAAGCGCTTTTTGATCGAAGTGAGTAAGAGAACAAGGCTCCGGGGTGACTGTGGGGGTGGGGAGGGGAGCGGGAAGTAGGCTGCTGGGACGGGCGGTGAATGGCTTGACAATTATTTCAATTATTTCTAATTTCTTACTATTACTATCATATTTAATTAGGATGTACACTTGTGTGTGTAAAATCGTCACCACATCTGACCGCAATGTAATTTTGGGCTTGGGAGCATATACCCTTGGTCAAAAGGTAAAAAAAAAAAAAGGAATAATTGTAAAAGGTCATGCTCAATTAGCATTTGCATTAGTAATAGAAAACCAAATATTAAAAACAAGTTTTTGCTTCATTTCTCCTGACACCCATTAAACTTTAAAACCCTTTTCCAGCCATGTTGTCAGGGCATATTTAAACTGTGCATTTTTTATGAATATGTATTGCTAACATGGAATTCTGATGATGTGTCCAGGGAGAAGAAATGGGTGACTGTGGGAGACACATCTCTTCGTATCTACAAATGGGTGCCCGTGACGGAGCCCAAGTCGGATGACGTGAGTAGGCTTGCAAAATTCCTGGAAAATGGAATGGTTGCTTAAAAATAGGTGATATCATCTATCCTGACTAAAACCACATTTTATGCAATGTGGGCCCCTCACATGTGGGCAAGGAGTTTTTGGTTTTACATGGAGGACAAAACAAAATGTTTCTATTTATGTACACTGTTGATAGTAGTCAATGAAAGCGATGACAAGGAGTTTGATCGGTGTTTTGACTTTGGTTTTTTCTTTCTTTTTAATGTCTTGAAGAAAAACAAGAACAAGAAGAAGGGCAAGGATGAGAAATACGGTTCTGAGTTGACCACTCCAGAGAACAGTTCCTCTCCCGGCATGATGGACATGCACGGTGAGCCAATCATAAATGCTTTCCTGTTCTGCATTGCACCTTTAGAAAAAGTCAAATATTTGTTGTCGAATGATCTCTAGATGACAACAGCAACCAGAGCTCCATCGCCGACTCGTCGCCCGTCAAACAGGAAACAAGTTGTAGCACCAGCCCAGCACCCGAGTCCACCGGGGCGTCTCACCGTGAAAACAGCGACGTCAAGACCGAGCAAAGTCCTGACGCTAAGAGGGGTGAGACGTCCCAACAATAATATGCCTTGAAGCAGCAAGAACCAAATCAGTGCAGAATAGGGGACAGGCACAAAGTCAAGAACCTACTCTGCCGTTGTTCCCCAGCACCAAAGGGGGCTCGCAAAATAAATGTTCCTTCAAGGAACTCAAATTGGCATTCTTAGCTCATGTCTTGCTTCTGTTTCTGCCATCCTCTCAAGGTAAGAGCGTGGCATCGGCGGAAGCGTTGGAGCGTAGCGTCAAGCGAGACGCCGATAAAGACTCCTCCGACAGCAAAGCCGCTCAGGTAACCATGACAACAAATCATCTTGTAACTGCAATGGATGACAAAGCCGCCAATCCAAAGTGTTTTGGTTTGGTCTCAGGATGTGGACCAAGAGGCTCCGCCCACCAAGAAGTGCAAAGTGGAGTCTCAGGACTTTGAGGAGAGTTAAAGGTTCCTCGACGCCTCCCCTCCATTAACTCTATTAGGGCTAATGGACTCACACAGACACCCCCCCAACTCTGCCCTCAAACCCCCCCCTAGTACCAAAGGGAGACTCAACACCCCCTCCCCAACTAATCCCCCTACTGTCCACCACGGATGTTAGAAATTTGATGCCGCGCTTCCAGTCCACCAACAAGGAGCATCCGCCGGGATCGGGGAGGATTCCGGGGGCTTGGGGGGGTTCCTGTATGGTTCTGCTAGACTGATTTTAGGATTTCTTTTCCTCAGGAGGGTCAACGCACTGTTACGAAAAATGGATCACGGGAAAAAAAATCGTGCTGCTGTTAGTGGAAGTCTCTTCTCTCTCGCCATGGGGACAGCGTCCCGCTTTTTTAATCCAAGGCGGCTTGTGGTGCCATCTTTTTAGTTTTGCCTTAAAAATTCACCCTGGACGAGCACCATACAAGTTCAGTTAGCTTAGCGAAGTCAGGAAGCAATATCCCGCTTTTTATCGTCGCACCAGCTCATAGGATGAAAGGAAGCCAATCTATGTTACCATCTATTATTTTTGCCTTAAACTCTTATTCCATATGAAATAAGGATTGTCGTTGCACACTACAGATTTAGTTGGTTTAGCGTTCAATCCGGAAGCATGTTTTTGGGGGGTATGGGTTAATGCAGGAAAGCCAGAAAGATTTGTTCTGCTCTTCCATGCTTGATGGCAACTTCCTGCCCTGTTTTTTTTTTTTTTTACAAAATAACCCAGGTGACCTACTAAGGTTAGTGCAGTCCTCACACAGTAGGCAACCAGAAAATAGGACAAATTGAGGCCTGTTTGGCTTGATGTGAAATTTCCGGTTCTGCTTTTTCTTCACAGAATTTTCCAGATGACCATCATCTCTACTTCTGAGATGATTTTGACATTACTGTTGTTTTTTTGTGGATTTATCCAGGTGACCGTCATCCTCACGCTCAATCCGTTTAGTGTATGAAGGAAACAATGCTAACTTCCCACTAACATTTTGTTGTTTTCCGGTGCTGTCTAATGGCTCTCTACTTGAACTTCCCGCCGGTAGCAGACTGGCTAGCCGGCTAGCTAGCGGGTGCGCACACATGGTTGGAGAGAAGAGACCCAGTTCAGAGGATGGATTAGCATATACCTCATTCCCAATCCAGCCGTGCTGGAGTTTCCAATGCTATTCTCTATGACATTGACACAGTGTAATTAATTAGCATTAATTAATAAGCGCGCTCACTTTTTCAACACGTTGTAGCTTTTCACCCATTTGAGCCCAGGAGTCGCTTCTAAGTGTGTTCACAGTGTGAAATCTTTTACCCATTTTTCTCCTTTTCTCTCTCACACCCTCTGGACCATTTTTGTTTGTTTCACTTTAGAACTTGTACAGCTTTGGTTTGACTTATTTATTCCATCAGTAGTGCTCGGTTTTTATCGTCCAATGGTTTTTGTTTTCTTAATAAAATTCTTAAAATGGACTCTGTTGTCATTGTCATTGATTGCACCTTTGAAAATTGAGCTCCCAATTAGTTTTGGATATTTATCATGAGATGACCCACAAAAAAAAGATGCCCCAAAAGAGTGGACTTGCTTGTATTGGACTACAGTACAGTACAACATAGAAAAGGGGACATTGGACAAGTTGACAACACATCCATGAAGATCCCAGCCACGTATAAAACATGAATCTATAACGTACAAAGAGCACAATTTTTTTTTCCCCTATACATTAAATGGGAGGGCATCTTATAAACAGGGCAGAAAAATAAACTTTTTTTTTTTTTACACTTAAGCTCCATGATGGCAGTGTGCGCACATTGGTCACATAAGCTTCTGATTTGTATTATATACAATTTTTCAACATGTGAGTCACATTGTGGATAATAGAAACACCCAGAGATTCAATATGATCCAAAAAAGTTGTGCTTCACGATGACATTGATATGTAAGCAAGTTGTTTGGCTTTGCATAAAAGCAGGGGGGGAAATGTTTGCAAGCGTTTCCATTTTCGGTATGCTAATCAGCGGTATTTCATGATAATGCTAAATTATTTTTTCCCCTTTTCATCCCAGGTTTAACTTAGCAAACAAGCCAGACTTTAGACTAAAGTGAATAATAAAGAATAAAAAAAGATTCATGCAGTGATCATTAGAAACATTTTTTTTTTAAAGTGATTATGTTTGGAATCAATTCTTCCGACAAAAAAAACAACAACATATTTGTTAAGAATGGTTGCGCAGACAGCGTTAAAGCCGTTAGGTGTGGTTAAAGTGATCAGTGCAAAGACGGCGAGTTCGTACAGCTGCTACAATAGAACGAAACCGTGATAGCTAGCTTATGCCGCTGAGGAAAGCCACAAATATCAGGGGGGGGGGGGGGAACTCATTTTGTTAGAAATAACGCTTAAGAACAATAAAAACTATTATTAAATATTAAAAGTGTCAATGCATAAAATGTGTTTAAAAGCTCAAATCACTTAGCATAGCAATGTTTCTTTTCTTTTATAAAGGGGAAAATTAATAAAAGCAGGAAAGAATATGTGAGTAATAAAATCAGTCAAAATTATTGATGTTAGTAACGCGTTGGATTCATGGACGTGCCAATAACATTTTTTGTTTCCTGGCTGTGCTGTCGATGTCAATTAAACTGGAAAATGGAGGAATTGCATAAAAACATTTTTCCAAAGAAAATATTTTGTCCGATTGCTACCAAATGTTCACCTCATATACGAGACAGATCAACGACACCATATTACGAAAATGTTTTTTTTGTAAATGCATATGGGTGGCAAAAAATAAAGGAAGCATGCCATTTTGGTTTGAAGCAGCCTTTTCAGGGCAATTATAGCCATTTCCTTCAAAGATATTCCACCTATTGATTTGATCTACCAAATTTGAACCTCATGTACTACAGAGATTTGAGTTTTCGGCATTACATGTTGGCAAAGCATCGCGCCAAAGTCTGATGATGTCAAACATGAGGTGACCTTATTGGTTGGTAGCTTAACAGGAATGTCAAATACTTAGGTCCATATTGCACCGTGGTAGAAGACTGGATCGGTGGACTTTAGCATCTGGGAAAGGTCTAGAAAGTGCGGTCGTCGTTGCAGGACTCGGTGGCGTGGCCGAAGACCTCGCAGACGTCGCAGTAGGGTCGCTCGTTGTCGCGTTGCCCGCGGTAGCTGGAGTGCGGCACGGCGTCGGGACTCTGCGCCTGCGTGGGGCAGTCCTCCGTGTCGTGCTGGTCGAAGCAGTCGCAGATATCGCAGAAGGGACGCGGCGGAGCCTTGTTGTCATGCTTGGACTCCGCTGGCTCCACACTGACCAAATGAGGACAACATTATTTTCCATGTTACCCACGAGTCCACCATGCTACCCGTAAATTATTTTAATTTAGCGTGGTGCGCGCTTACCCGTCGTTGCCGATGAACTCGGCCAAAGCTAGCTTCTTAAGTTTGATCTTCAGTTCTTCGTTCTTGCGCTGCAGGTCGACGATGACGCTGTTCAGGAAGTTGATCTGACGGGTGAAACGTTTGGTCAAACATTTTGTGGGGTGACAAAGTCAATGGCAGCGGGGATGGGCATCCACCTCACCTGACCCTCGGCGAACTCCTTCTCCTCCCTGAGCTGCTCCATAGCCTTGTCACCTGCAGGGGGCAGTGGTGAGTTAGTGAATAAGATCAAATAGCGATACAAGAGTGACAAATGTAGATGGGCAGCTGAAAATGTTGTCTTCACCTGGAAGCACCTTCTCCTGCTTATCGTCCTCCGAGGCCGACCGTCCCATGAGCCTTTGCTCCAAGCCGCGGACGCGCTCTCGAAGCTGAGCTTTGTCATGCTCCAGCGTCGCCACAGCCGATCGAAGCGTCTCAGCCACGGCGTTCTGGCCCCGTAACGTTGCCACCTGACAGGGAAAAAAGTGGAGGGATGTCATAATGATGAGGATGATGTCATGGTCCTATTTCTGGGCAAGCACCTCATTCCTCAGAGTCTCCAGCTCGCGCTCTTTGTCGTTAGCGATCAAGTCCGAAGAGTCCTGGACACCAGAGTCCTCAGTGGACATCTCTCTGTATAAAAAAATGTAGTATTCATATTTATGAATAGTGTTTCGATTCAGATTCAAAAGCCCCAAGTGATGTTTATATCAGATTAAAATAATTCTATTTTATTTTTAATTGATATATTTGATACATGTTTGCCTAAAAACTGAGAGGAAGCAAATTTTAATTGGAACAAACGTCTGAGCTGCGGAGACAACAGCTGTTCTCTCACCACAAAGCCACACTAACACACACACAAACACACACACACACACACACCCAGTGATGTCATTACCGGAGCCAGGCGGCGCAAGGAGGACAGCAATTACATAACACCAGCAGAGTGATGGGAGGAAGCAGGAAGTGTTTGATTGCTTTTATGTGATGATAACTCAACCAATTACATCCATCCACAGCTGTGACATCACGGCGGGGGGTGCACGATATAAAAACATGTGCGCACATACACACACACACGTTCTAAAAATAAAAATGAACATCAGGGAGAAGAAGAACACAAAAACATGACTCATCTGCTACTTTGAATAATTACTGCATTCTTCGCACACTTCGCCTTTAATTTGGAGGGAGGGGTATACTCCCCCCCCCCCCCATTTGGCAGGTGGATTTGGAACATATCTCCCACATGAAAAAAAATCTACCAAAACCTGTAAAATAGTACTTACGCGTTCTTGTGGATGAGGTGCTGCTGCTCTCGAGCAAAACTTAACTCCTCCTGGTATTTGCAATTCTGCTGCTTCAGCGTGTCCAGCTGAACACAAAAAACCCAAGCGGAGGTCAGGAAATAGAATACGTCATGAATAAACCATACACGATAAGCAGCGGGAGGTCCCAGGACAAAACGGAAACAACATTTAGGCGTACTAATCAATGCATGTGAGCAAATCTGCGTCTAAAAATAAACTTTCAAACACATGCAGCAGGAGTCAATAATTGATTCAACACTTTCACATTCGTGCGCTGCGTCGTGCACGTTTGTTTAACGACACGCCCTTCACTTAATAGCATGAAATTTGGGAGGCATGTGTGTCAAGGGCATTTTAGTTATTTAATAAAAAACATGCAACCCAATGTTTCTGCATGGTGAGCTGCTGACTGACTCGCGGGGGTCCTTCGAGGCGAGTTTAAAGAGGAAGAAGTCGTACCTGGTAGCAAGGCGAGTACACGCCTCCGGAGTAAGCGTGATGTAGCGCCGCGACATCCATACCTGTGTTGTAGCCCCCCCTACGCTAAACACAGAGCGCCCGCTACGCTGGCATCAATAAAGTGATCACGCCGCCAGTACTGTACGACCGACTGCGAGGGAGATAGAACAGCCTCTCTCCATCTCTCTCTCTCTCTGGCTCAATTATGTAAGCAGGACTAAGACTCCGCCTCCATCCTCCTCCTGCTGCTGCTCAGCCTTTTAGTTTCCACACCGGCGACGACAAGCATCATGCCAGGATGGAAGCATCAGCTGATGTTCACACACGTCATAAACACTGGATGTCACTTGTGCTTGCCCGTTAGGACTTTGGCTGTGGCAGCGCAGTAGAAGTTATGGTTGGTCTCTCAACTTGACACCGCCACGAATTAAAATAATGATGCCCGCCCCAAATACTCACACTTTAGGCACAATTGAAATATTTTTACTTAGAGGTGTTAAGAGAACTTGGAAACTATTTTAAATTGTGAATTTTTTTTGTCATACACATCCTTTGTAATGTCACTAATTCCGGTTAATTGAGGTTTACAACTGCAACAATTGACCCGGGGAAAGGATTGTTTCTCTTTTTATGAATCAGAGTGTCACATGAAGTGTGCCACGTGAGGATTACATCAGCACACGCCGCGGCGAACGGATTTGAGAGCGCCCTCGGCTGCTTTTAAAATGTGCGTAATGACATCCTGTGGGCACTGTTTCCAACAATTTCTAACCTGCGTCTCCAGCGCCGTCTTCTCATTGGTCAGCTTCTCCAAGGACAGCAATGTCCCCTCCGACGTCTCGATAGCCTGTGTCCAAAAGATGGCAAACATGTGACTCGCACACTGATGTAACTTATGACGAGTGCGCTGGCCGCCCGAGAACATGAAATAATGCGTTTTATGCGCTGCGTCCGCTGGAGCGTGCACCGGAACGCAGCGTATGCGGATCCCTGAGGGTGAAGGTGCTCCATTTAAAGAAAGGCTACCCAAGCATCAGGCCATGGATCCCATTTGGTACCCAGCCGCAGAAAAGGAGATGACTAAATATATTTTAGGACTACAACTATTATTTTAATGATTGAATGATCTGTTGATTATTTTTTTGATTAATCAATGGCTCAGATTTGTTTTTTTAAATTTGTTTTGCATCTCTTTATTAATAAAAAAGGAAATTATTTCAAATTCACACACAGTGGAATCCAAAGTAAAAGTTAACCTGAGACAGCCGAGCTTTGAATTCTTGTTCTCGACACTGACTCCCCTCTTTCAGCTCCTGGAAGTCCTTCTTGCACTGCTCCGCTTCTAACAAACAGCAAAAGCCGCCTTGTGAGAAGGACAGGGTGGGTGGAGAGCTGATGTGTTGTTTACCTTGCGTGGCCTTTGTTATCTTGACGCTCTCTTGCTCGGCCTGCTCTAGCTGCTGTCTCTGCGGAAGAGAAGATGACTGTGAAGTTGCGGAGACATTTTTGTCCTTTGATTGAACAGGCGGAAATGAGCAAATGCTTCCTAATGATGCCACAAGGTGGGGTGAGGTAAGACTAACATCATATTGCACAATTAAAAATAAAAATCTTATTCGACAGGCGGGACTGTAACTGGGATGACTTTGAAGTAAGCTTTGTACTTTACTTTCTTACCAAGGTGCCCAGTTGCTGTTGCAGCGAGTCCTTATCATCCTGCATGGACCGAAGATCCTTCTCTTTGCTTTCCAGGTCCACGCTCAGCTCACTGATCTGCGAGAGTCAACATAAAAGCAACATGTTCACCGATCTTGGATAAATGACAGAGATTAGGTACTGATGAGCCAGAACCGACCTTCTTCTCCTGGGACTGGGCTTGGGCCTTGAGGCTGGCCAGCTGCTGCTGGGAGAGTGACGCCGCGTCCTCCTTTTGTAGCGATGCTCGAAGACGCAGCTGCAGGTCCGACACCTCTCGCTCCAGCTCCATGATGCGCGAACGTTCCGACACCGTGGCCACCTATATGGCAAAGATGAGTTCTCTTTTACACCGATGGGCCGGATGTGAGTGACCTGCTAGCATTAGCAGTGGCTAACACTTGGCGCTGTCTTTTGATAAGCGCAAAACGCAATGCTAGCTTGCTCTTATATGACATCATGGTTTTTTTTTTGTTGGAGTTAGTATTTAAGTCATAACAGAAGCAGCGTGTGATTCACCGGGCTCTGTGTAAATGACAAAGGCGGATGCGGGAGCTTCTGTTACGGTTCTGACGAGGAGGAAAGCAAAATCTGACAACCCTACTTAGCATCAGTGTCATACCAGCATTATGATCCCTGTAAAGGCTTTTTTAATAACTTCAGTATGAGCCAGCCATTTTGAAGTTTTACCCTGGTGTCCTCTAAATCCCGCTGGAGTTTGTCGGCTTTGGTCTTTTCAAAGAGCAGGCTCTGCTCAAGCTCCTTAATGCAGGCGTGCTCCAGGCGGATCTGCGTCTGTTAGTGCGAGAGAGAGAGAGAGAAGCGAGAAAGGGGCAAACGTGCATGCTTTAGGTCACACACGAACACACGAGAGCAGCGTAGAGAGGAAGCAATCTGTCATACAATAAAACATTGCGACAGGGTGACGTAAACAAGGCGTGTGCCAGCGGCTAATTTAACACAGAAGACAAAAAGGGAGGACCGTCTGGTTAGGTGACAGGTTAGACGGCAAGTGAGGTGACATGAAGGTAAAAGGTCAAATGAAGACCAAACAGTGCAACTGCCTTTGTCTCCCCTCGTCAGCGCTAAATTAGATTTGAAAAGACAGAAAGGTGGCAAGGGGGAGGACATGCAACACTCCATGCTTGTGAGTGAAGCGGCAATAGACAACTTAAGGAAAGTACTGCTAAAATATTTAATTTAGAGGAGACATCGCAATGCAATTGCAGCTGAAATTGACAACAAAATACAATTTTTTCTTTAATAACAATGTGTTTTGATTGATTTTATTTTCATATTCACCGTTAATTAGCCAATAATTCAATAAAATAAACTAAAGTCCCAATTTGACATGTTGTAAAAGTTTGGGTATGGAAGAAGATGCCCATTAGACAGCTTTGATGATGAAGATTCCCTTCAGTCATCTCGAGGTGGATTCATGTTTTATGAGGCATAACTTTTTAAACTGGGCTTCATGAAAAACAGATGAATTACGTAAGCGTCGAGTTACCTCCAGGTCGCCTTTGGTGATGCACGCCTCCTCCACGCGGAACTGCAAGTCTTCAACTTTCCTGTCAACGAAGTCAGAATAGTCAAGAAGACTTTTATGAGTATAAAAGTTTGAAGCGGCATCACTCGAGAGTGCCGACCTTCTTTCCTCCTCCAGCTGGTTGAGTAGCTCCACTTTGTCCCGGTCGGCTGCTTCCACCAACGACCTCAGCTGGTCCAGCTTGGCCTCTGTCTCCACGGCGTACTGACACACACACGCACATTCAGCATGGTGGTTCATTTTGGTTTTGCTATTTTTGTTACGCACATACCTGATCACGGCCCTTCCTCAGCAGGGCAAGCTCCTGCACCACTTCCCCCGCGTGGCTGGTGGCCTTGGCCACCTCGCAGCGCTCCAGGTCGCGCTCAGCCAGCAGCTGCTCGATGTGCTGTTGCTTCTCCTTGAGCGCTTCCTGCAGCGCCGTGGTTCCCGAGATTTTACGAGCGTACCTGGCCGACGTCTCCGTCAACTGAGCGAGGGAGAGAAAATTTACATTCATGTTGAGACGTCACGCAAGTGTTGCCGGTCTCACCAGTCCCGCTCGGCTGGGTTTGCCGCTGACGGAAGAGGTGGTGGAGCTGATGGAGCTGATGGACGAGGCACTCGGGCTCCTCTTGAGGAGGGACCTCCGGTGGGAGCTCCTGGCTTTGGTCGGCGTGGTGCATGGGAAGCCGATCCGGGTCACTTTGTGGACGGGGGCGAAGAGGCCATACCGAGGCATGCACTGGAAGTATCTGAGTGGGTTGGAGGGAAGGACACTCAGGATCTTTGCAAAGAAGAACCTACTGACTTTTTGTGGCATTATTGCAGAGTCGATTAAAGTGTGCATATCCAGTACAAGTGGGTGCAGACGAGCAGATGTACCTGGTGCCGGCTACCGCACCGTCGTTCTTGCCCAAAGGCTCATCCAGCTCCACGCCGCACCAATCCCCTTTGGCGAAATCCGTTTCACCCAGGAAACGCACCACTCCTGCCTTGGTCCCACCAACCTGATCGCAACAGGCATAACGTAATGCTCAAATGGCTTTCAATGGGATGTAGATGGAAGAATTTGAGATTTTTACTGGGAATGTGTATTTTACCAGGACACGATCTCCTTTCCTGAGCTCTCGCTTGTTCTTTTTTATGGAGTCCGTGTCAGAGAGGTTGGACGCTGACTCCGTTGATTGGAGTGTTCGGGTGAGCGTGCCAGTTATCTTTCCGCAGGGAGGAATGGTCCCCGTTGATGGCGTCCCACCTGACGCAGTCTCACTTCCCCCTTGTGAGGGCTTAGCCTGCGCCCCGTTGGCTTCCTTCTCCGGCAGTGGCGTTCTGGACAGCTTAGAGGGCCGCGTGAAAATCCCCCTGCCGTCATCGCACTGGAAGTAACGCACGCCCGCCACCGAGCCGTCGTTTTTGCCAATGGGCTCGTCCAGCACGATGCCCGCCCACTGGCCCGGGGCGAACTGCGTGCCGCCCACGAACTGGACGTGCCCGGGCTTGTTGCCATTGACCCAGACCCGTTCCCCAGTCTGGAAGTCAGTGACGCCATCTTGGGCAGGGGGGGTGATGCCACTGCCAGGGGGCTTCTCAGAAGCTGGGAGTGCCTTTGGAGTTCCTGCAATGGCAGTTTTCAAGATTTTTATGAGACTCCAGGGTTCAACTGTTGTCACACTAGCACCCACAAATTCCTCTTCATCTGTTCCCACAGAACAGAGAAAATATGACATTAAATAGAGCATTAACACATACAAAGAATACATTTAGTTTACCTGAGGAAAGGGTGGTCTTCATGGTCACTACAGGCGGACGACCTATTTTACTGGGGGGCTTGAGACCGCTAACTTTGCCCACTGCACTCATGGCTCCTGTTTTGTCCATATTATGGATTGCAATCCTTCCCCACCATGTGGTTGGCGGGCCCTGAAACATGTGCATAATGTTTCATTACATTGTTTTTTAGGCGTGAAATACACAATAAGATCATCAAAACATCATTACGCCTTTATAAAGTGAACCCCCATCACTTTTTGAGCATACCATGTTCTATCAACACATTGCCAAGCAGTCACTGATCAAGTGTATTGTGGGAAATGTGAAGGAAAAATTCACAATTCTACCAACTTCTAATCTGGAGTGAACGTTACATCCATACCTTTCTTTCCATTTTTTTATTTCAGCAAACAGGAGTTAGTCACGTTCAAGTAAGCCAGTGAACCGCGAAGATATACAACACCGCAGTAAAGGCAAACTCCATCGACAAATCTCTGCTCGTTTACCCCGCCCAGCCGGCGCGCTCGGACCAAAACAACGAGCGGCAGCCCTGCCCTGTCAAATGGCCCTGATGTCAGCCTCCAACTACTTTTACGAGTCCAAATATGTTTCCTTACGTCAGCCATACTTAAAACATAATAAAGGCATGTGTTGGTGTTGGTGTCTGGAGTCGTGTTGGACTGACTTTCCAGAGTTAACCGCCCAAAAGGCTTCTAGGCTTCCACGCAAAATTGTCATTTTATAATTAAAATGGCGTCTAAATGCGGCGGCGTTTTTAATTCATTTTATGCTATTTTTAGCCTTTTTTATGTCAGTGTAATTCCCGGGCTAGCTAGCAACAGATTAGCAATATAAAGGCGTAAACCAACATGGGTACGACATAAACATAAATGACACCGTGTCGCCGCTTAGAACGTGACAGCGACGTTAAAGGTGGACGCGTGTGTGGCAAAGTGCCGCCGTGGACACTTACTTGCTGCCAGCTGGGGTAGATGCTGCCGAGAACCGTTACATGACATGTTTATCCAGACAGGCAGCCTTTTTCCTCTCCTCTTCTTCCTCCTCCTCCTCTTCGGGTCCCGCCTAGCATGACGTCACAGGTTTACTCCACGCCGCCTTCAGTGACCTCGCTGGAAGCTCGGTCATCTGGCAACTACAAACTCGGAGGCCAAATGCACCGCAAACATCTGTGTGGTAACTAGTGACATTCTAAAATAGTTTATAGAAATTCACTAGCAGTTAATCATTTTAAAACCATCACAAGTGAGTGATTTCCACCTCTGCCAACTGGTAATTGTAGTTACCAGGAGGCACAAAAGGCAAATAGTAAATGTAATATCATTAAGAATCCTGCAGACAATTAAACTCAAAGGCAGTAGGTAAGGACAGATGAGCGATCCTGAAAAGAAATCTTTTTAATGGTTTGAACAAGGGAAAATCGAAATGAATGAGACTACGCTTTCATTGGAGGGACCAGCAGCGTGTGGAGGGGCTGACATGATAGATATCACACCTTTTGTTAAGGAAAAATGAGCAAAATCAAAAGAAATTTCAAGTGAGTGGCCAGGTGCTGCGCAGCGTTTTATGTACAGTAAATAAAATAGGTATAAAATGACGTTAAGGTGTACATTTGGCCGAGTTGTCGTTGTTGCAGATCACATCCATTTTTCAGTAAAAGTGCACATTTTGGTCTTCACTTCTTCACCTCACCCAGATCGTCGATGCTGTCGTCATCCACCTGAAACATTAGTTCCGTCAGTCAGCTGATCGCTAATTTGTTAGATTGAAGTATGTCATGGATTGTACTATTTTTTTTCCCAATCCACTTATTTTGTATTATTATCACCTCTGGCCACTTCTCTTGAATGACGTCGATGATGTCGTCGGTGAAATCTCCCTGAATGATTATCTCATCCTCGGCCGTGACTGAGGCGCCACAGGAGAACTTCTGAGCAAAGAACCGCTGAGCCTCTTTCAGCTCAATATCTGTCGAACAGTCCCAACAAATAATGTGCTTCAGTGCTAAAACACACGCAGTGTGCATGCAGTCATGTGACAAACTCACCAAAGGTTGCCAGGCCACACACCCGCGTCACGTATTTCTTCTTGGCACGTGGCATTTTGGCTATCGTCACCTTTTGAGGGACAGTCTTCTTCTTCTGTTTGATCTGACCTCGCCCACCTGAACAGTACAGCAACAAGTGAGCACAACGGATTCAGCCGAGGTCACAATTCACTCTGCCTTGGCTGCAATGATGCTGCACAAACCCCTCTTCTGCTTCTTCTTCTCCTCCTCCTCGACGGCAGGGGGAACATCTCCAGCCTCGGGATCCTTCTTGGGGGCTTTGACTGTGGGACCAGTTGGACAGAAGGACACGATACAAACTGTTAAACACCAACATCACAATAAACAGAAATGACTGTGAAACACTCACCTAGAGTCATCC
Organism: Syngnathus scovelli; assembly: GCF_024217435.2. Classification (NCBI taxonomy): domain Eukaryota; kingdom Metazoa; phylum Chordata; class Actinopteri; order Syngnathiformes; family Syngnathidae; genus Syngnathus; species Syngnathus scovelli. Next base: position 13,845,696 of record NC_090859.1, on the reverse strand, counting down.
GAGCAAAAACATCCGGGAAGTTCTTCTCCAGCCACTGCCGACATTTGGCTGGCTCGGGCATGTACTCGCAGTACTGTCCACATAATAGATTACAATTACTGATGTGACATACATAGTATATATTATTTAACGTATGTGACACTCACCTCTGAGGGCAGAGAGCAAACTGCAAAGGGGGAAAAAAAAAAGAATTAATCTAGTTTAATGCTAATTCCCAATGGAAAATGCCATAAACAGGCTAACAAAACAATTGTTAGTATATATACATACCGCCACAGTACAGAACTTTCAATGGGTACTTTGAATCAGGATCGATAATTTCATGTTCTGTCGACTCCATCTCAGTAGTAGCCATCACAAAATGTCTGGGGGGGGGGGAAACAGATATAAATAATCCATCCATCCATGAGATGAAGTGTAACCTTAGCTTCCACAGTAGCAGCTACAGCTAAATGAAAGCACTTGAGCCGGCTAAGACGCGTCCGTAAAACAAATGACAAAATTGAACAGTATTTATCATAACGGACAATGGCAGAGTTGTTTTCGTGCTGCAAGTATCGTAAATTGGCTTTGCAAAACACATCAAGTCACGTTAGAGCGTTTGTGTCTTCAGCCTACTGTTGAGTCACACAGCTGTCACCGTTAGCATTTCGTTAGCTTAGCAGGCTAGCTCCCGTGCCATAAACTCAGGAGAAACAACCGGGTCACGTACCCCCGCAGAATATCCGTTAAAAGCGATTTCTTCTCGATAACAACGTTGGCATTGTTGGCGTTAATGAACGCTTCAGAAAGTCATTCTTTGTTTCAGGCGCTATCGTAGTTTAGTTGGCGTACTTTGAGCACGCCTCTCTCGCAGCGTTTCTCTCGTTCGCGTGATGAAAGAGTGTCGATAGAAGCGCAGCTCGCTGGCAGTAGCGCCCCTGCAGCCTTGGAGTACAACTACACATCCTAGTGTTAGATGAGACCTCTTCTTGCCCAGGCCTACTAACTTCCTGTCAATATTCACCCACTCGCTTCCTGTCACAATAATTAATTTCTTTGCGTAGAACAACCCGGAATAAATCAATTGTCGATCAAAGAAAAGTGACAGCTTTAATGACAAGCTAGCTCGCTCCAAACAAGACTGTGCTATGTGGGAGCTTCAATGCCTGCAACAGGTCCCCAAAACGACCTCTGACATTCTCTCACCCTCACCACAATGAAGTGAGGACCAACGACGTCTTTCTCGTTGAGCTGCATTCCTCCAACTCGTTCCCGCCTGCAGATCACTGTCAGCCAAAATTAATTAAGTTTCCTTGAATGTGCCGCACATGTCGCAAAATGAGTTTATCGCCACCACGACAATGTCAGTCTAATTTCCTGGAGAAAAAAAATCACTTGTCAGATAAAAAAATCACTGTCAGAGTCTTTCCACTTGACCACTCATCCAGCTCATTCAACTTCATTGTTCATCTCCCACCCACACTTCTTGTGCCCCTCAGATGTGCCCCAGGGCTCTGTCTGTGTTGTCTATGAGTGAGTGTATGAGTGAGTGAATATGTAAATGAGCGTGTGTGTGTGTGTGTGTGTGTGTGTGGAGAAACCAGTCTTGCAGGGTTCACACTGATTTCCTTGTTTTGTCATACCAGTTTCACTGCCTTCACTTCATTTCCCCAAGGTCTGGCCAGTGACACTCTCATATATTTTTATAATTTTACTTTTTATCTATTTATTTTTCAATGTTTTTTTGACATTTGAGAGAAGCTCTGTTGTTTTTTTCAGTTTAAAGGGATTTTAAATTAAGAGTGTATCCTAAATTTTCTGTCCTGGAAGAGTCGATTGGATTAAAGGCCATTTAATGGACTAATTTTTTGGTTGTCTTGGTTGGACGTGCTTAGATTTTGCTTCACAGGAGAGACAAGATGAGCAAAACCAAGAACAAAAGCGAGAACAAGACGGAAAAGGCCTTGGCGGCGGAGAAGGAGCAGTTTGGAAAACAACAGGTCTACTTTTGTGCTCAATGTCGTGTACCTAATGAAGTGTCCATTTATCTGGATCCAAGTTGTTTTATTGTGTATGTTTCAGCTGCAATACATCAGCAAGTGTCTGACCCCGGCCGAAGCACCAGCTAAATCGAAATATGTGCGCAGTATCCTTTTTAATCGGGTTTTGAACATAGTCTTGATTTCTCCCAGACAATTGATTTCCCTTTGACAGCAATGAAAGATATCCTCCTGGGGAGTCACAAGGAAGGTGGAGCGGCCACCATGTGGTCGTACATCCTCAACCTGCCGCTGTCCAGCAACGCCATCATCAGCTGGAAGTTCTGCTACTTGCTGCACAAAGTTCTCAGGGATGGACATCGCAACGTAAGCATTAAAGGATTCTCAAATTTGGGGGATTCAGAGATTTTAATGAACGACATCATCACTTTCACTTGCGTCAGGCTGTGAGAGACTCGCATAAATACTGCCGCAATGTGAAAGACATGGGCGCCTTGTGGGTGAGTGCTACTGTTTTGATATTTTATGATGTCACGTGATGTATTATATCAGTGTTTCTCTCGTAGGGCAACCTGCACGATCGCTACGGCCACATCGTCGCCTTGTCGGCGAAATTCCTCTGCCTCAAAATGGAGTTTCACAACGAGGTAAACGAACGGCTGTGACTTGTCATGTAACTTTATCTAATTTACTTGTATTCAATCGATCCATTGGATTTGAAAGCACAAAGTCATTCCGGGAAACTTGGAGGCATCTGACGAGACTTTGGAACGAGAAGCCGGAACTGACATGAATAGAGTGTAAGCGTGAATGAATGTTGTTGTTTTTGTTGTTCTCGTTGCTGAGTTGTGTGATGGTGATTGATTGCAGGCTGGACATGACTCAGGAATTGTTGGAATACTTGGACGCTGGGCTCAAGATGGCCGACACTGGTTTGTTTACCTACATGAAGATACACGTAGCTACGGATTGTACGATTTAACTGCTCTGGTCTTGACAGTTTTCCGTCAGCTGGAGACCAACGGAGCCAAGCCCAACACGCCGGCGGGACAGTGCCGCCTCATGCCTATGATCCCGCTCATCCCCGACTGCAGCTTCCTGTACCACTTCTGCGTCCGTCTGCTCTTCAAACTCCACAGCCGTGAGTGACGCTGGATGAACTCTGGACAAAATGGCCTCTTTGAACCAAAATGGCGTCTGTGTGCCTTGTAGGCATCGCAGCAGATGTTCTTCTCGGTCACAGAGAGAGATTCCGGGAACTATTTAACAGGTACCGTCAACGAACAGCATTTTAGATGCTTTGAAAGTTGCCGTTTGCCAACGATGGATCTGTCGATCAGCCTCAAGCAGTTCTTCAACAAAGCCAGAGAGATTGAGTTCTTCAAAACCTACATCCAGATCCCAGAACTCCCAAATGTGCGTAATTGAGCTTTTCTTTGATTTGGGGTTGATTTTCTAACTCATTCTTTCGCTACTTTATGACCCCCCCCCAAAGGATCCTCCCAACTTCCTGCGTGCGGCCGCCTTGGCTGAGTACAAGAGGCCGGTGGTGGTGATTCAAAACCAGGACCGCTTTGATGACGATGATACTGAGTCACAAGCTGACTTACGGGATTCACAGCAGGTTTGTTATTTGTTTCCAAATATACGTTGGGAGTAACGTGAGCGGAAAACAATACTACTCAAAGTAACTACCTGAATAAATGAGAAAATACAATCAAATATTTGCACTACTGGCTAGCCTTGTTGCTAACATGCTATATCTTTTGGTAGTATTACCTGCTGAGTCAGATGGGAATGTCTGATACAGACCAAAGGGATCACAACAATGAAAATGCGAGCCTGAAGAGAGAACTGGATGTCCTAAAACCAGAACTTGAACTCATCAAATCTGAGGTACGTTGCAGATTTCTTCAAAACAACAACAAAATGTGTGGCCCTAAATGAGAGCCTTGAGGTACACCACATCTGACGATAATCAATGTGTGTCACGCAGGCCCAGCGGTGTGTAACGGAGCTCCGAGCTCAAGTTAACCACCTTGAGGCGGAGGTGGAGGAGCAGCGCACCCACAGGCAAATGGCGCATGCAGAAAACGAGCACCTGCGTAACGAGGTGGAGGCGCTACGCCATGCTAACGTGGCTAACGTAGGCGCTCAGATCGGATTCAAGGAGGCCGACAGTAAGCCAGGCGCAACTCATTGGATTTCTTTCAAATCCCATTCAACATGGCTAACCTTTCTTCACTCAACAGGTCGTGCGCAGGCGGCTGAAATTCGATTCACTCAACTCAAAGAGAAACATGCTGAACTGGTCACCAGTCACGCTGACCTCATGAAGAAGGTGTTCACGTTTCACAAATGTATCTACTGCCACAGTCGAATAATTCCATTCTGGTTTTGTAGAACGCAGACACGACCAAATATCTGGCCCACTCCAAACAAGACCAGGAGGATATGCTGAGGACCAAGCAGAGGCTGGAGAGCGAGTTGGAGAACCTGCGTCGGGAGATGTCCAACTTGGTGAGACCTCACGCGGTAACACCGCTAAAACAAAGCGCTAACGGTTGCGTTACAGATGCACCAGCAGCAGAATAACGCAGACCACCTGAATAAAGAACTCTTGGAGCAAAGAGCCGAGTTGGCGCTCCTTCGCAGCACCCTGGCGAGCAAAGAGATGGTAAGATGTTAGCATAGCATAACCTTAGCATTTTGGTTAGCTAGCACCATAACTGAAGCCTACATTTGTATTTGTAATTTGTGATTTTAGACAACAAACGTATAAAAAAAACAGGAGCATGTAGCTAGCTTAGCATTTCATGTCCTCCAGGAAGCCTCCCAGGCCAGCAGCAGCCTGGCGGCTCTTCAGGCGGAGCGTGACGCTCTGCTACGCTCGGCCCAGCAACGCGACGTGGACTTGTCCTCAATGAGGCAGCAGCAGAGCACTGGCGACCTTGAGAGGGATCGCCTGAGTCGCGAGCTGGAGGCGCTCAGGGCTCAGCTGCAGCAGCAGGTAAGAAGAAGGTTGAAGAATGTTGGCGATGGGAAAAGTACTACACTTGACGTCAACGCTTTTGCCACAGCTCAACATCAACGCCCAGCAAAAATTGGAGATTGACAGACTGCATCGGGAGTTGGACACCGCCCGGGCCGAACTGGCGCGGGTTAACAACAGCTTGCAGAGCAAAGAGCTGGTACGTACGGATAGGTTCTTCTTCTACTCAGGCATTATCAAATCACTTTTAAATGATCTTCTTTATTTCCAGAGCGGCTCGCAGCTGAGCAGCTCCTTAGCGGGTCTGCAGGCGGAAAGGGAGACGCTAATGCGCTCGGTGCGGGAAAAAGAGGCTGAGCTGAACTCGCTCCGGCAGCAGGCGCAGCTACAGCAGAGCTCCCTGGAGCAGGAACGCCAGCGCAGCAACATGGAACTGGGAACCCTGCACGCTCAGCTGCAGCAGCAGGTACGGATTTGCCGCCTTCGAGTTTCCTCTCGAACCTTAATGTCGCTGATTTTACGTGTGAGCAGGCCAATCGTGAAGGCGAGCTGGCTCAGAAGCTGCAGGAGGAGCAGTTCTGCCTGCTCCAGTGCGCCGTGGTGGAAGCGGAAGGCATCATCCTGGACGCCATGGCCAAGCTGGACGACCCCATCCACGTCCGCTGCATCTGCTCGCCTGGTATACTGAAGAAATCAATTTAAAAAAAGAAACTTCACAAATCCGTCATGCATCTTCTTTCTTCTCCCTGTCAGATTATTTGGTGAATCGGGCCGAGACCACTTTGGTGTCAGTGGACAAAATGCAGCAGAGTCACGTGATCTATCTGGCAAACAGGAATGGTTAGTTTCTGCGTGATGCTGCGCCTTTTCTTCGCTAACAACCACGCCATTGTTCCCAGACGCCAGCGGCTTGCTTCGGGCGGTCACTCAATTCTCCCACTTGGCCGCCGACACCATCGTGAACGGCGGCGCCACGTCCAACTCGGCCCCCACCGACCAGGCCGACCGTAAGTCCCCAAGACTTGAACTCTGTATGCCGCCTTGGCCGGGTTCTTTGACAAACCACAAATGTTTTTGCTTGGTTCAGGTCTGACTGACAGCTGTCGGGACTGCGCCAGTAACTGTCTTCAGTTCCTGAAGGACTTGAAACTGCAGGCCAGCTTGCCGAGAGCTGACTCCACCGCCATACGCTTCTCCATCCAGCGCATCCTCGCCCTGGGACAGGTACCGCTGGATTCAAACCGTTCCTGCGTCAAATCTTAGACTGCCCAGTTTTTAAATTGATTATTGGTCTTTCTCTAGGAGCTGCGTCCCAAGGGTCAGGACGTCCTCAAGGAGGAGCTGGGAAACATGGTGGACAAGGAGATGCTCGCCACCTCCACCGCCATCGAGGAAGCCGTGCTACGTATGGACGTAAGTTGTCACTCATAGCCTCCTTAAAGACACACGATCTGACTTCTCATCATCTTTGTAGGAGATTTTGTCCCAAGCCAGAAGGGACACAAGTGGCCTGAAGTTGGAAGTCAACCAGAGGTGAGATTACCACACCGGTCATCACTTTTATTGTTTTTATTTCAACGTCACTCTAACGTTGGTGTCCCGTCACAGCATCCTGGGCTCCTGCTCCGACCTCATGAAGGTACTTGTCGCTTTAGGCTGCGACTTCCGCGTGTTAAAATGTTAAACATGAGAGTCAATGTGATGTGCTGTGCCTGCAGGCTGTTCACATGCTGGTGACGGCCTCAACAGATCTTCAGAAGGACATCGTGGAAGGAGGGAGGGTGAGTTGAATGCGTATTTATTTTTTGTATAATTGATTGATTGTTTTTTATTTCATGGATAATGATATTCTGTCTTGATTTCCTGCAGGGAGCTGCTTCTGTCCCCGAATTCTACGCCAAAAATTCACGCTGGACCGAAGGTCTGATCTCGGCCTCCAAAGCGGTAGGCTGGGGCGCCACGCAGCTGCTGTGAGTCTTTCATCTTCGATTTAGTCAGCACGATTCCCGAATGTATGATTAATTAGCCGCCTTTGTCTTCAGAGAGTCTGCCGACCGCGTCGTGGGGGACAACGGAACGTACGAGGAGCTCATCGCGTGCTCCCACGAGATCGCTGCCAGCACTGCCCAGCTGGTGGCCGCCTCCAAGGTGCCCCCCGGCCTCCATCTTTTTAGCGAGTGCTAACGAGCTAACATGTAGCTAACACATCAATCCTCTCTCAGGTGAAGGCGGAGCGCGGGAATAGGAAGCTGTCCACATTGCAGCAGGCTTCGCGCCACGTCAACGACATGGCCGCCGTGGTGGTCACCTCCACTAAGCACGGACAGCAGCAGATCTCAGAGCAAGGTGAGGAGCCAAATATTGTCAGGCTACGTGACTTTTACGAGCTTCAATTGATCTTTTATATTCTCGCAGGAGTGATGGACTTCTCCGGAATGTCGCTCATCAAGCTGAAAAAAGAGGAAATGGAGGCTCAGGTGAGGTTCACTCACTTTACTCTCCTCCATTCTGGGTTCCGGGTTTGTGGTCCTGCCATTTTCAGATTATTTTTTGAACAGTTTTATGACACAAATGTGTCTGTTTGTGATGTAATTTCACTGTTGGCCACTAGATGGTGGTACACAGTTTTACAGTATGTACATTTGAAAGAAAAAGAAACTTATTTCAAGCTCCAATGGCTGAATTGATCTCCGGCCGTTTGCTTCCTAGGTGCGGGTTCTGCAGCTAGAAAATCAGCTGGATCTGGAGCGCATCCGCCTGGGCGAGCTGAGGAAGCGCCATTACGACTTGGGCGACCTGCAGGAAGGCGACTTGCCGGACGGCGACGAGAGCTTCCCACCGCCGCCGCCGCCCACTCTACTGGAGAGCACCTCCTTCCCTCCGCCACCTCCGCCCGACCCCGCTGCCCTTCCCACCTTTGCGTCTACGAACCCCTTCGCACCTGCAGCGTCGCAAACCTTCTCGATGCCGTCACAACCTTACACACCGTCTCAATCTTACTTGCCATCTCAGGCTTACACGCCGTCGCAACCTTACACGTCCTGTCAACCTCACACGTCGTCCCAAGCTTACACCCCAAATGCCAGCCAGAATTACTTAAATACCCAATCCTACTCCATCTCGCAACTCTCATCGGTGACACCTAGCACCACCCAGCACTCACCGCAGTCCCAGAGCACCGACTCCAAGACCACCGAATCCAAGAGCATGGATTTCGGAAAACTCAACCTGAGGAAACCGAGCATCTTCTCCAAATCCGGAAACTTGTTTAAGAATGCGGTAAGAGACAAATATTTCAGTAGTTTGTGTGCTTTCAAAACTTATTTGCATGTTTGTAATTCCCTTTGCAGTTCAGACGAGGGGAAACGGGAAGCGGGACCGGGGAGTCTTGAGGCCAGACTGAAGGTGGACTCACAGATAATGAAAATGTAACATTTTAATCTCATGTTTCTGTTTGCAAATTGGTCGAAAGAAGGATGGAAAGTCTTTTGTCAGCTAGTGTTTGGGTGTTGAAACTGCACAAAGCTTACAATAAAGTTTACTGTTTTAAATTATTAATCATTTCAATCTGCAGCCCAAACAAATTCTGCCAGCCCCTTCACGTGCTATTTTAGTACTGTGACATAACCCACTGGAACATGGACGGAGGCAGGAAGTTCAAACTGTTGGCCAGCAGGGCAACACGTCACAATAAAATCTAATGAGAACGCGACATCCTTAATCCATCCTTAATCTTTTGAAATAAAATATAATAGCAATGCTACGTCTGTAAAAATACGGTATCCTTCAAAATAAAGCATAAAAAGACCCACTTCAAATTTAAACCTAATGATGGTGCTACATCCTTCAAAATAAAACCTAATGAGAAAGCTGCAGTCTCATGGTTGCAACATTGACATTGGGGTTTTTGCTCTGCTATTATTTTGAAAGGAAAGCGGAAAAGATGCGCCTATCATGGCGGCTAGCTTTGCTCCATGTCAACGCGACAGAGGGGACAGGACAGCAGGACAACGACCGACATTATGTCGAATAAATCACTTTTAATATCTTATTTTACGACTTCATAATGGACGTACGATAGCCAGATACTTTTAGGTGGTCTTTGCAAGTTTAGTGGTATAAGTTAGCGGACTTGGTGTCTCGCGGAGGGAGGGGAGGAAGGAAGTTTGTGTCACGCAGCGGGAAGAAGAAAGAAGTCATGGAGGGGCACCGATACATCCCAGATGACCGCGGCGGTTCGGCCATGGAGAAGAACCCTGCCGATCTAACGGTGATGGACGTGTACGATATCGCCGCGGCGGTGGGTCACGAGTTCGAGCGGATCATCGACCAATACGGCTGCGAGGCCCTGTCCCGGCTGATGCCCAAAGTGGTGAGAGTGCTGGAGATCCTGGAGGTGATGGTGAGCCGCCACAACATCGGCGGGCCCGAAGCCGACGAGCTGCGCCTAGAGCTGGACAAACTCAGGCTGGAGAGGACCGAGAGGTTGGAGAAGGAGAAAAAGCACAGGAAGGTACAATAAAAACACATAAAGTGTGGTTCACGTGACTGTGACACTCACCGGTTGACTCACAGACTCATGACTCTGAATAAGTGACTAAAAATGTAATAATAACAATAATAAAAATTATTAATAATGATAGTAATAATAATTTTTTTAATTCGATTGTGGTTCAGGAGCTGGAGCTGGTGGAGGACGTGTGGCGAGGAGAAGCACAGGATCTTCTCTGTCAAATCGCTCAGCTGCAGGAGGAGAACAAGAGTCTTCTGGACAACGTGTCCACGCGAGACCCTGGGAGCGAGGATGACCTTCAGAGGAACGATGGTGAGAGCGTGTGCAGTTTTTTTTTTTTTTAGACTTTCCACCTTTTTAAAATGTTTTTTATGTACAATGTATATAGAGTTTTATACATATTTATGCCTTTTTTATTATCATTATTTTATACATGTCTCCAGTCATTCTTGGGTTGATTCATTGATTATTTTTATTTAGATTATTTCCATTCAAAAAGGAAAAGCAAAGGGTGATGATGTGCATGCAAACATAAAGGAAGCTTTCTTTTTGCTGCTTGTACACAGAAGCCGCAGTCAGGCTCGAGCACACACACCGGCCTCAGTATGCACTCCTGCTACACACGCTTTTTGCACGCTAATCTGTTTTAAATGATTCTTGTCTGGTAAAGTCAACCACGGTTGAGATCTTGATGGACTGAATGACATCTTGGGGTCTCCTTCTAAGGAGGCATGAGCGATCGTGAGCGTCAAGTGATGAAGAAGCTAAAAGAGGTGGTGGACAAGCAGCGGGACGAGATCCGGGCTAAAGACCGCGAGCTCACGCTCAGGAGCGAAGACATCGAAGCGGTAAGTAATGTTGCGCAAACAATTATGTCTTTTTTACACAATCGACTCACAAACTAACCCTTTTTTCCCCATCTTTTAAAAAAGTTTTGGTCATAAATAGAATATATATGTCGTGTCAGGATGGAGATGACTCCGACTTTGCTTGTTGCAGCTCCAGCAGCAGCAGTCCCGTCTCATGAAGATAAACCACGACCTGCGCCACAAGATCTCGGTGGTGGAGGCTCAGGGCAAAGTGCTGATTGAGCAAAAGGTGGAGCTGGAGGCCGGCGCGCAGACCCGCGGCCAAGAAGTGGGAGCCCTGCGGCAAGAAGTAGTGCGCCTGCGGGAGCGGCTAAAGGGCCACCACGCCCAGGAAGCCTCGCCTCAGCCCCCCTCGCCGGCAGAGGTACTATGCACCTTCTTCACGGTCGAGATTTTCAGTGAATAACGTAGGATAGGTTCCCAAATAAAAAATCTCCAGCGTCAAACAGAACATGCAGATTTCACTTTTCTAGCTTAGCAATATTGTAGCAAAATGCGTTGTCGTTCACCTTGGTCATAAACAAATCTGTCATCTATCCATCAATCTTCTTAACTAGCGTGAAGCGAAAACTGTGGCGGAGGCGGAGGCTTGGTGGGAGAACCCGACCCCCCCGCCTCCGCCGCCCGGCTCGCTCGGCCCCGACGAGGACGAGGATGAGGAGGCGGCATTGCTTTGGGTAAAGTGGCCTGACCACTAATGTTGATTAGTGACCGCATGGCGTGCAACTAACTGTCATGGCGGGACGGGCGTGTCACGTTTAACACAGCGCTGACGTGCTTGTTTGGGTGCCGTGTGGAATTTGAAGGCGCTTCTGGACAAATTTGCTGGGTCTTTGTGTGAAAAAAACTAATGACGTATTATGCCACTAGGTGGTGCCAAAACACTACTTTGGATAGGATTTTGGATCAGCACTAGTTTAGTTAAAAAAACAAGATGGAGAACACTGTCATTAATTGTGGTTAAAGTATTCATAGCATGTAAAACATTCTGAAACCTTTAAATATTAAAATAAAGTCGCATGATCATTTCCATTTCTCTCATAAAGGCCATTATTTGAGGGAAAGAGCTCATTGTGGTGTGTTGTTTGCTAAGTACAGTGAGTTTCAAAGAGCAGATGTCCAATAATTAAAAAAATCAAAATGGCAAACAATGAGGCGTGCTGTGTTGGTGTGCCACCAGGAGGCCATGTGCGATGACGACATGCCTGCTGTGTACCAATATTTCACCAAGGTATCCTCACTTCCTGTCTCGCTTATGGAAAGCTATTTGAGCATTTATCCAATTTTCTCGACATTCCATCTTAAGGTCTAGTACTGTTTGTCTTTGTAAGTGAAGCCTACCACATGTCTTAGACACAATTCTATTGTCTAACCCTAACCCTTTTCTCTCAGGAGGCGCTGTGCCAGGAAGAGGAGACAACTAAGGAGGCCCCGGACTCCAAGGACCCCAACCGGGCCCGGTTCACCCTGCAGGAGCTGCGCGACGTCCTGCATGAGCGCAACGAACTCAAAGCCAAAGTTTTCATGCTGCAGGAGGAGCTGGCTTATTACAAAAGGTCAGCAGATAATGATGTCATCGTCACAAGATGCTTATGAGGTGGCACTAAAATGGCCGATGCCCTTGTAGTGACGAGATGGACGACGACACGGCCGCTCCCAGTCCCGAGCCCGAACCCAGATCGCGCTCACGTTCTTCTGTGCAGCCAGAGTCCGGAATCAAACGCCTGTATGTTGTGTACACGCACACAATTCCCAAACATAACACTCACAAAACACAACACACAGACACACACTTAAAATTAACTCCCTCTTCAAGTAAAATGAAAGAAAAATGAAATAATAAAAATATATACAAATATTACAATGTACATAATTGAAAAATATAAAACTAAATAAAAACAATAAATAATTAGGTTACCTACTGAGATGTTTAAAATACAACAGACATGATTGTCCGGGGCTAAAGCTCAGCCACTTCCCAGTTTGAAACATTGTGGTTACTTTTGTCAAGATGAAGACTTTGACAGGGTCCCTGTTGGCCCCGCTCCCCCTCCCCTCCCCTCTGTGTGACAGGATCTTCACGGCCTTCATGCCCATGGTGGCAGCTGGTTTGATCCAAGACGATCCCACTTTACAGCCTGCCAGAGGCTTCGCGGCGCTCGTATGACCCAATATTTTTTCCACCCTAACCTTTTTTTAATTCCCCAAAAAATCCCAATCATATAACTTAATGGTGTGGTTTGACACTAAAAACTAATATAATGTGTCCACAGAGATGATCTTGGCAAAATCTCAGAGGTTGTCATAGAAATAACTACTTGTCACAGACATGCCGACCAAACTAGCTCTGATTTTACATAAATTATTTTTTATTTTATATTCAGAGGGTTGTCAATCGTTACCACACGTGCACAAATTATTGGCGATTGAATGGCGGGATTCAAAATCGAAACCAAATCTGTCGGATAGATTTTCCTACTTTTTTCAAGCATGGCCTGTTGAATTTTTTTTTGTGGGTCGACTCGTGATACAAGTCGTCGTCTACTCATGATAAACATTCACCACATTTACCAAGTGTTACCAAGTGAAGTTGTATTTTCAAAAAGCTCTTGATTTGTGTTCTCAGGTTTAATTTGTTTTCCCGTGACAAGCAGCGGAGTTGGCAGCGGAGCATGGCACACGATGACGCGTTCACCGAACAAGCCCAGGAGGCCTTGCCGCACTTTTAGCCGTCACATCTAACGAGGCATTATTTAATTGCCTGGTGTTTACTCATACAGCTCAAAAGATTCGGGGGGGGCGTGATTTTGGTAGCAAGTAGGAAAAAAAAATGGCTGCTTTGACCCAAAATGGTTAGCATCCTCTCCATCTGCATTGAAGGGAAGCTATGCATACAACGAATAGCAAAGCTAACATCCTATGGAAGTAAAAATTGTAAACACTGCAGTATTTTAATTTAACCCTTTGATTGAATATGGCCTTGTTTTTATCTTTCTAACTTATTTTAAGTTTTCGGTTGTTGTATTTGCATTTTTATTATTACTGTTTTGAGTAGCCCGGTACCAGCTTTATGGCGGAAAAAGAATGTTTTTCTTTTTTTGGTGTTATGGTATTATTAACTGCACACAAGATAGAGAAGACTGACTGGATTTCCAAGTCCTATTTTTAGTATACTGCTTATTTGTAATGTATGCCAACTGCAAAAGGAAAGAAAAAAGACAAATGTATTTTTGCATGGAACAAAAGGAAAAACAAGTGAAGTGTTATTTGCATAAGACAACTTTATTCCTGAAGGCCAGCATTAAGTTTTATTGGATGCCATAGCACCTCCTATTTCCTAAAATGGCAGATATTATTGCAATAAGTTAATGAAAAAAAAATTCAAATGAATAAAAAAAAACATTGAAGAGCCATGTGATGCTAACAGGATACTTGTTTCTTTTTAAATGAATCCAAAAATTCAAATAATATACTGAATATGTTGGAAAATATGTTTTTCAAATTCATATATATATATTTTTTTTACACAACCCTTCCACTGCGTATAGAAATAACACCACTTCCTAGACTACTTCTGTTTAGCAGGGCAAGTCTACGGCCAGCAGGTTTAGCTTAGCGCTAAGACTGGCGGAAATCTTTTCCAATAATAAAACTTATTGTTTAGCCATATTTTTAGTCAGACTTGTTGACGGGACTTTATATATACACACACTCATGACATTGTAACATTTTCCTGGTATTTCAACTGATTTATTTTATTGTCCGCGTGGCCCAAATGTAGACTATACCGCTGCCCCAGTGAGTTAACTTAAAAAAAAAAAGGTATTTTTGCTAAAAATATATTTTTAAAAAAATGCAGGCGACTATACAATGTGTTTGGCATTCATCAAAGTGTTAAAAAAAAAGCAGAAAAGTGCCCAAAATTTAACAATGATAGAGAATGTTCTTAAATGGAAAATTTAAAAATGTGCGCGCAAATTTGGAGGGAGGGAAATAGTAAAAAAAAAAATGCGCCAACTTGTAGAAGCATGCCCAAGTGCGTCGTCACCACAAAATGTGCCTCCCGCTCAAAAATAAAATCAAGAATCCCACCAGAGTAAATCCTCCCCATAAATTAGGAATGCTGGGTGAAATTTTAGGGTGAACCTTTGCAGGAGACCTTCTGTGTTTCTAAATCAAAGACCTCCTCGATGTTAGTGTTTGAGCCATGGGTGCGCGGCGATGGACGCCTTGCTCCGGTCGCCGTAGTCGTAGAGCAGCTCCTCGCCCTCGTCAATATCCCGTGCCGCCACCAGGATGAGATGCGGTGCGCCGTCCATATCGTGCAGTTTGGTTTGCAGGTTGCCACTCTTACTGTGATTGATCAGACGGCCCAGTCGATTGGTTTCTTTGGTGGCGTCCACGCTGGATGTGGAGTGAACGTTGCATAAGAAGTCACGCGACAAAAACGAGAATCCAGAAAATGAGTGCGTGTGTACCAGTATGCTTTGCAGAGGTACTGAAAATAGTACATGTAGCAGCCCGTCTCCGGGTTCTGGGCGTACTCGGCCTCTCGCTTTTTGGCGTCTGCCATCTCCAAGAGATCACCGTGGTACTCCACCACGTACTCGCCTTTCCGGAAGTGTCTTGCGGCAAACACCGCTCGGCCTTTTTCCTCCATGTGCCGCACCTTCGCAATAAGATTTTTACATGATGCGTTTACATTGCTTCTGAATTCAATATCTGGATCACTTATCAGAATTTGTTCTACATGTTGAGTTGTAGGGAGTCAAGCAGGATCGTTCCTTACCTGCATTCCTTCCTCTATGCCGTTTGCGATGAGGTGGTCAATGAGGTGCTTCTGTTCACACTGGACACAAAAAATCGCTAGTAGTAGCAATAAGAGAACATTGTGACCTTTTATAAGACTAAGTGCAAAAGAAATTCTAGATCAAATCTGGATTCAACTAGATTTGACTTTTTTAAGTTATTACCTTGAGCTCCGTTTTACATTTTCGTGAGCTGCGCCTTATTGGAAAGAAGTCTGTAACTTTCCGGTTCTGTGAATTTTTCCCTTTGGCACTATTCAGGGAATATAAAAAGAATTGATGAGAAATGTGCTAAATCAACAACAGAAGCGAGAAAAACAAACGCACGTTTTGGGTGCGGCTCTCTTCTGCTGGTGGCGGCGGGGCACGGCTGAGCTTCGGTTGCTGCTGTGCAAAGGAGTCGGAGGCCTGTCGGGAGCGAGCTGCGAGGGTCGCTCTGCGGCAGGCTGAAGGCGACATTGAAACTGTAGAGGTGATGCACACTTGTCCGACCAGCAAGAGGAAGGCTGCTTTGCTGCGTCTGAAGAGTTGCAATCTTTGGTCGTCGTGCCGATACCATTTGTTATCCGGCCTGATGGGAAGGGAAACGAATCTTCATCAGAACTTCAAATGATTTGTTTTACGTCCACAGAGGTCAAGTTGTATGATTTATTAGAACGGTGTCTCAGTTTGAACTAGAAAAAGACCTCGTCCATTTTTTACTAAACCATTTCAACATGAATCATACCTTCTCCCTGCCTTTGGATATCGTTCCTCTGGCAACATAGGGAACGACAGCTTCCCTCCTGCGCCATATTGTCATTGTGGACTGGAGACGTGGGCTGAGGGGAACTTGAAACGGTGACACAGTGTTGATTGCATATTGATTCCTGTGGGGGCAGAAACAAAAATCACATCCTTACAAATCCCCTCCTGTGCATGTCATGTTTTTTTTCTGGGGGTATTTTTAGTGGTTTATTTCTAATCAAATTCAAAAATAAAAATTCACAAAAATATTTTAACACATGTTCGGTATGAAAAATAATGCAAATCCAATAAAGAGGAAAAAAAGTTAGTCTAAATATTCCCATTGCTTTATCTACAGTAAGCATAAGTGGTGGTCTAGCAGCGCACCAGTGCCACATTCAACATGGCGGTGCCGTTTACGTACAATTCCATGCAGGCTCAAGGGAGACCCAAGCCCACGTCTACTGTTCCCTTTAAACTACGAGGTGAATGACCAGCAACAAAAAAAATGATAGAAAAACACTTTGCACGTATTTTAAATGCTGTTCTTGGGTTTAAATGCACGTTTCTGTTTTTACGCTCATTTAAACGTGAGAAAATGAAGCTGTCAGGCACGAGTAGTTGCTCCATTTCGTTTTGAGGAGCCAAAAACTATGCAACCATTCCAAACGATTCGCATTTTGGAGTGTAAAATTGAACTCTATAGGCTCACATTAAACGACTTCATTTGCGTCTCGTGAGAAGCTGCAGCAACATTGTGTTGTCTCCAACTTACCCCGTTCATGTCCGACGAGTGGTTCCCCGAGGCTCCACGCTCAGCTCTCTCCTGACGCTCCCGTCCGTCCCTTCGAGGGTCAAAAGCCCGGGTCCGAGAAGACAACACCGTCTGCTGTCTTCACCTTCACACCCAAGCCGCGTCCACTGCTGCTACGAGTTCGCCATTTTTTCGACACGGATCGTACCAGTAACAAAAGGGGGAAATATCGCTCCCTGTCGTCTGTACTGTCATGTACTGTAAAAAAAAAATAATATTTCACCCTCTTCTGGAATCGCGAATACATGTTTAGGAGAAACACGTTTAACACAAATCTAGACATGAAATATTTATTTTATATTTTGTATTTTAAAACATGTATTTCAGGTGAAATCCTAACCTTAGAAATCATTGTCACATCGTTTCCACAATTACAAGAAGCCCTTTTAATACAGAAATACATATACCTATATGATAACATACATAAATACATTTAATGTATTTTCTAATATTTTTTTAAATCAATTCCACAGTTTCTGTTCAACCACTTCCAGTTCGACAGGTGGCGCCAGGTTGCAAAGTATCGATTCAAGTCAAACGAGAAGAAGAAGAAAGAAGACGCGCCCCAGGGTCACGTGATGCTTTGCTACTACGTTTGGCCGATGCGATGTTTGTCGTTTGCGTCAAAAGCATCAAAGAGGGCCATCTTTGTCTTTTGTGCCGATGCGTTGTCGTGGCGGTGCGGCGGCTCCAACAGCCGCATTGGTGCTGGTGGGACGACGCCGGGACGATCCACTCGACGACGGGAGGAGCGGAACCAGAGGAGGCTAAGCGAGGCCTAGCGCACGTCACGTGACCAGCATGCGGCGGAGAGCTTGATTAAAAAAAAGAAGAAGAAGATGGCGTGAGAGCAGCGGCGCGGACAGGACAACAACCGAACCCTCGCGGCGAGGCACCCTCACTGCGGACGTAGAGTGCCCCGTGTTCCGCCACTCAAGTAAGGTAACTCTTCTCGAAACTACGTCGGAAAAACAAGAATTTGCCGCACCGTTGGGATTATCGCGTGTGGTCTTTTTAAGAACTACCCGGTGTGCGGCTGCTGCCTCTTACGATTCAACGTCGCCAACGTTAGCTTAGCCGCAGCAATGACACAAACAGGCGAGGCAACCCCGCCAACTTAGCCGCGTTTAAGTGGCCCTATTACGGGGCGCAGCCGGAGGGGACGCCCGCCGTGGTTCGCCCTTGGTGAACTTGCGTCTTCAGTTATCTAACACGTCTAGCTAGCTGGCTCGCTTGCGTCTGAACCCCTTTCAAGTTGCGGCTAATCTCACAATATTAAAAGGTTAAATATGCTAAACAGGATCAAACAGTCCAGATGTTGCGTTCAGGTACCAGCGTGTTCCGTTCAGGCACACGCCTGACATTGGGATCTCGGCGGGGCTGTTTACCAAGTCATGATGAGTCTTTAATTTTCATTTCGTCCGTACCTGGCGACCGGTCCAGAAAGTAGATCTCATCTTCTCGCCGTTAGTCCTCCGGCATGCGCTCTACCTCATTCAGCGACACTAATAATAATAATGATAATAATAATAAAAATATTGAAATATGTTGCATGGGTTGTTGCGTCCGGGCACTGTCATTGCAAGCTCAATGGGGATGTTTACTACAAGAATAATGACTGCATGTTTTTTTTTATTCTACAAAATAAAGCTAGACACGACCAATTTCCTACTTTATATAGCGACTATTTGTGTCTGATCCTTTAAATAAAAATTGCGAATTTGGGTTTGCTTTCGATTTGCCTAGTAAAGCTAGCTAGCTTGGCCGGAGCTGTGTCACCCTGCCCGGGGACATTCGAGCAAACAAATTAAGCTACCAAATAACGAAATGAGCCCGACTACAAAAGCTGAGTCTGAGCGAGCGCCTTTGCGTGATATGTGCAGAGTAGTTTGTTGGAAAGATTGAAAGAGTGCTGTTATGAGTTGTTAGCGGCGACGTTGTCAAGAGGAAGCAGGAAGTCGGACGTAACAGACACGTGTCTTGTTTGACCCGACCTTCTCATTTACAACGTCATATTCATATTTTACCAACCTAAATTAAGTATCATGAGTTATTTTGACAAGGTTGCAATGTGTTTTGTTGCAGTTGGGAAGTTCTTGTCCGTTGTATTTTTCAATCACGTGTGCTGCAGCTTTCACTTTTTGTTCTCCAGAGTACAGTTTTTGTGCATGTCACCCCCAAAAATTCAATGTCTATTTTATTGCGCAAATTTAGCAAGAAGATGTAATGAGATGATCAAAGAAACAAAAAACTGTGGATAATTTTTGTTTTTTTCAATTGCGATATATAAAATCTCATTTAGCATTGTAAATTAGGCTTCACTCCTTGACTGTTGAAATGTTATGTCTTGTGGCGCTGATATGTAACTGATTGTCTGTGTCTTGCAGATGGATCCCGAACAGGATTTACTTCTCACTGCTCTCAGCGAGAGCGGCATTTGCCCCAATGACATTGGAGTATTTGACGTCGATTCTCAGGATGTCGCGCAGCCCTCCACAGCTCAGCAAGTGAGATAGCCTTTCCCTCACTTTCCTCTTCTCCACAAAAAGAAGGTTTTGGTGTTTTCGATAACATTACCGCTTGTCGTTCAGTCTATCTCAATCAGCGCCTTGGACGCCGGCTTGGGGAACGAGTCTGGGGAAGTTAAAACTGAATCGCCGCCCCCAGGTCCCATCGTGACTATCAGGGTAAGATTTTATTCGATGTTTTTCAAACTAGCGCCATGCAATAAAAAGTATTACTTAAGAACTTGATGCATGGTGAGGATGAAAATCATGACATAGCAGGCTTTTGCTGTTTTAAAATCGACTTTACTTTCCGTCTCGCAGCAACACAAACCTCAGCCGTCGACCACCACCTTTGTCTTAAATCAGCTGAATCAGCTTCCGTCGCTTGGAACGGCCACCACCAAGCCGTTGTCGGGGAACTCCGTCAAACACACCATCACCGTCACCAAGGTGGTCCACGTCCCCAACGCCGCCCTGCGAGGCTCGTCCACGCCCACCTCCACGATCACCACCCCCTCAGTGTCCACAGCCGTGCCTTCAAACCCCGACCAGGTTGGAGTTTGCCGTTTTGCCGGCCTTCCCTCCGCTTTCTCTTACACGCGTTCTCCCGTTGAACAGATCCAGTTAAAAGACCTACTCAGGGCGGGAGGTGCCAAGAATTCAAGCCTGAAGGGCAACAGTCTGGTGGAGCTCATGAAACTCAAGCCGCCGCCAGACATCGCCACGCCGGTCGCCACCGCCACAGGGCCCAGTAAGATCGACGTGTACCTCGTCTTTACGCCAAGTTAGCTCTGCAACGAAACTTAAACATTCCGACAATTTGTTTGGCCCGCAGGTGAGATGAACAACGGCATCAAGAAGGAAAACCCGGCAAAAGAAAACGTTAGAAACTGGAACAACGACGAGGTCAAAATGCACGCTTTCTCACATTCCCTGGTGAGTCAAAGACGCCACTCCATCGTGTCTGCAAAGCAGACTGATGTCTGTCACTGTGCAGCACGCGCCCGGGACGAGGGACGAGGACGAGCCTGAGGAGGAGGAAGAGGAGGAGTTGGGTCACGCCGAGACGTACGCAGAGTACATGCCGATGAAGTGTAAGTGGGGTGACGTGGTTGAGGAGAGGTCGCTGAGTAGATGTTTGTTGGCCAACCTCTTGCTAAGTAGCTCTCGTCCTACACAGTGAAAGTTGGCTTGCGGCATCCCGACCCAGTGGTGGAGACCAGCTCCCTGTCGAGCGTCAACCCGCCGGACGTTTGGTACCGCCTGTCCATCCCGGAGGAGGTCATCGACCGCGGCTGCCTGTCGGCTCTGCAGCTGGAAGCCATCACGTACGCCGCACAGGTCAGTTGCGCTCCACTCGGTGTCACATTTGTCTGTCAAGAATGTATTAAAAAAAAATAATGCCATGGCAGCAACACGAGACGTTCCTGCCGAGCGGCGACCGAGCGGCCTACTTGATCGGTGACGGCGCCGGTGTGGGGAAAGGTCGCACCATCGCCGGGATCATCTATGAGAATTACCTCCTGGGCAGGAAGCGGTCGCTATGGTAAATACCTCCTCGTGATCTTTGCCACAGTTACAAACAGAAATGTTTAATCTCTATTTTCTGTGTTCAGGTTCAGCGTTTCCAATGACTTGAAGTATGACGCCGAGCGGGATTTGAGGGACATCGGCGCCAAGAACATCCAGGTCCATTCCCTCAACAAGGTACGATTGCATGTCATTGGAAAGACAATTCTGTCAGTTGTCCATGATTTGTCCACTTTAAGTGTGAGGAGTTGACAGCGTGACTCATCACGCCACTTTTATTTTCCCAGTTCAAGTACGGCAAGATCTCCTCCAAACACAACGGCAGCGTGAAGAAAGGCGTCATCTTCGCCACTTACTCGTCGCTGATCGGAGAGAGCCAGTCGGGCGGCAAGTACAAGACCAGGTTTGAGCAACTGCTCCACTGGTGCGGCGAGGACTTTGACGGCGTCGTATCCTTATGTTCTTGTGCGCTTGTGGTGGATCAATTGGTTCTGAAATGTAACTGAGCCAAGGCAGATTTTATTTTACTTTTCCTGATCTGTCACAGCACGTTGGTTGGGAATCATTGGTGTCCTAGCAAGAGTTGTTTCCATAATTCTTCTTTTTGCGGCGTTTCCTTAACTCCACTGTCTCCAGATTATCTACGATGAATGTCACAAGGCTAAAAATGTGTGTCCCATCGGATCGTCCAAACCCACAAAAACTGGGCTGGCGGTGCTGGAGCTTCAGAACAAACTCCCCAAGGCACGCGTGGTGTACGCCAGCGCGACAGGTGAGTCGAACGCGGGCGAGCAAGGGGGAACTACCACTCGAAGTTTGCCAAGCACTGAAAGCGTGTCCTCTCCTCTCAACAGGTGCTTCGGAACCAAGAAACATGGCTTACATGAACCGCCTGGGCATCTGGGGCCATAAAACACCTTTCAGGGAGTTTGGCAACTTCATTCAAGCGGTGGAGCGCAGGTGATTGCCAAAACGTTTAAAAAAATGGCGCTTGTTGTCATTCATAAAACAAAATGCTAAGCTAAACACATATTCAGGGGCGTGGGCGCCATGGAGATCGTCGCCATGGATATGAAGCTGAGGGGAATGTACATCGCCCGGCAGCTGAGTTTCACCGGCGTGACGTTCAAGATCGACGAGGTCCCGCTGACTCATCGCTACATTCAAATGTACAACAAATCGGTCAGGCTGGTGAGTCCGCCGCCATCCTTTGGCATCGCCAAGCCTCACCTTACACAAAGGTGTCCAATTGATCTCGAAGTCCCGCTCGCTTCCCTTGCAGTGGGTGAGCGCTCGGGAAAAGTTCCAGCAGGCGGCCAACCTGATGGATGCCGAGCAACGTATGAAGAAGTCCATGTGGGGCCAGTTCTGGTCGGCCCACCAAAGGTTCTTCAAGTACCTTTGTATCGCCTCCAAGGTCCGGAGGGTGGTCCAGCTGGCCAGGGAGGAGGTCCAGAATGGGAAGGTGAGACTTGATGGTCCGCCTGCATGTCTCACTTGATTGATGAATAATTAATGGAGATATAGCCGAAGTTGGTCTTTGTAAGAAATGCCGAAATGCCATTGCAGTGTGTGGTGATCGGCTTGCAGTCCACCGGAGAAGCGAGAACTCTGGAGGCCTTGGAGGAAGGTGGCGGGGAACTTAACGACTTTGTGTCAACCGCAAAGTAGGAACTCCCTCTGGCAAAACATGTTTGTTTTACACAAAACTGCAATGCATTCAAACATCTTGCCTGGTGTGGCAGAGGTGTGCTGCAGTCCCTGGTGGAGAAGCATTTCCCGGCTCCCGACAGACAGAAGCTTTACAGCCTGCTGGGCATCGACCTCTCGGCCAAGAAGACCCCTTCGCCTACTGACTCCACATCCCAGTCCCAGCAGAAGGGCAAGAAAAGGAAAGGTATGGCAACGAAGGTTATTGTCTGACTTTCAGACGGTAAAAATGATGGATTATTGTTTCTCCAGCCCCGGAGATTAAGAAGAAACAGCAGAAGAAGAGGCCTCGCAATCACAGCGGACTGTCGGGCACAAGCTCGGACGAGAGCCAGTCGGACGAGTCGGACAAAGACTCGGGCAGGGACAACGACAGCGACGACAGCTTCAAATCAGTCAGCTCGGCGGACGAGGACGACGACTTCAACCCATTCAGAGACGAGTCTGGCGAGGACGACAAGGACGGTGAGGGACACGTGTCCTCAAAGAAGCGCAATATACCGGGCGGGTTTACTGTGCAGTGCCAACATGGTTATCTTCTCTTTGTTCAGATCCCTGGCTTGTCCGAAAGGAGCCCAAGAAGAACAAAGAGAAAAAGAAGAAAAAGCGAAGGAAGAGCATCGACCCCGATTCCATTCAAAGTGCCTTGCTGGCCTCGGGCCTGGGCTCCAACCGGCCGACGTTCACCGCCCCCGTCACCCCTACGCCCACGCCGGCTGCAGGTATACGCCAGCGCTCTGATGGAATTGCACTTTTGGAGGGAAACGTTTTTTTCAACGGGCCCCGATTGGTTGCGCAGTTAAAGCGGAGCCCGACAACAGCTGCTTGACGAGCCAGGACGCCGTGGAACACGCTCAGAAGATGAAGAGGGACCTCCTGGAAAAACTGGAGGAGCTGGCCGAGGAGCTGCCACCCAACACGCTGGACGAGCTCATCGACGAGCTGGGAGGACCCGAAAATGTTGCTGAGGTAAAAAATGTGGAATTTAAGCAATAAGATATAATGTATGATTGAAATTGTATGATTTCTTTTTTTTTCTATAGATGACGGGTCGCAAAGGCCGCGTGGTCAGCAACGACGACGGCACCATCACGTACGAGTCCCGTTCGGAGCTGGACGTCCCCGTAGAAATCCTCAACCTCACGGAGAAGCAACGTTTCATGGATGGGGAAAAAGTAAAGACTACCACTTTGCCATTGCAGTTTACTCGTTGGACTCGAGTCTTGACCGTTCCTTTTTTTTTTTTGCTCAGCACATCGCCATTATCTCGGAAGCGGCCAGCTCGGGCATCTCGCTGCAGGCCGACCGCCGAGTCAAGAATCAGCGCCGCAGGGTCCACATGACGCTGGAGTTGCCGTGGAGTGCCGACCGAGCCATCCAGCAGTTCGGTGGGTGGTGGCCAGAGACTCGCCGCCGCCGCCGCCGCCTCCTCTGTGACTTTGCATGAGAACTCACTGTTGCCGTGTGACCTGCAGGAAGAACTCACAGGTCCAATCAGGTCACAGCTCCCGAGTACGTCTTCCTCATCTCCGAGCTGGCTGGCGAGCAGAGATTTGCCTCAATCGTGGCCAAAAGATTAGAGAGTCTTGTATGTTAATGGTTTTTTTTTTAATCGTTTTTTAACAGTGGACGTCAGACTGACTTGGGCGTTTCTCTCCAACAGGGGGCGCTCACGCACGGAGACAGAAGAGCGACGGAGACGCGAGACCTCAGCAGGTTTAACTTTGATAACAAAGTACGCACAAGATGCGCTTAAGCTCAACACATCTTGCAGGCATTAAATAGGCGTGGAAAAAAACTTTATTGACTCAGACCTCCAACCTTAAAATTCTGCCTTAATGAGTGTCAGGATCCCCAATATTTTTGTTTTCCCCTGTGTTTGTGCAACTCCGCTGCAATCATTTTGTCTCGTTGCAGTACGGACGAAACGCTCTTGAAATCGTAATGAAGTCGATAGTGAAGCTCGACACGCCGCTCGTGTCGCCGCCCTCGGACTTTCAAGGAGATTTCTTCAAAGGTATGAACGACAAGGAATCGCGGTGAGCTCCTGTTTGCTGTGGAGGATATTTGGGCCTGATCGGACTTTGTCGTTCAGACGTTCAAAGGGGCTTGATCGGCGTGGGCCTCATTAACGTGGAGGATAGATACAACTCACTTTCCCTGGACAAAGGTGAGTTTCACAACCACAAAGCACGTCTTGCAGGATTCCTGCTTTTCAAAAACGACATTTGTGGCGATCCCACAGACTATAACAACATTGGGAAGTTCCTCAACCGCATCCTGGGCATGGAGGTCCATCAGCAGAACGCCTTGTTCCAGTACTTCTCCGACACACTGGCGGCCGTCATCCAGGAAGCCAAGCGCAACGGCAGATTCGACATGGGCATTCTTGGTGCGAGGCGGCTCTGTTGACAATGGACTACAACAATGGAGCAATCCATTTCATATTTTTTTTTTTTTTTTTTAAAGATCTTGGTTCTGGTGATGAGAAGGTAAAGAAGTTGGACTGCAAAAAGTTCCTGACGCCGGGCTACACGGCGTCAGGCCACGTTGAGCTTTTCACGGTAGGTCCCTGTCAAAGTATTTTGGGTGGCAAGTAACTCGTGTACTTAATTTGCTAAACGCCCTAGGTTTATGAACATACTTGTACCTTGAGCTCTCTGCCTTTGTGTGTGTTGGCAGGTGGGCGTGGAACGAGGGATGTCCTGGGAGGAAGCCACGCATGCGTGGGCAGAACAGAATGGGTCGGACGATGGCTTCTATGTGCAGGTATATTCAGATGGTCGTTGAGTCACATCACGTCTCGGCAGTTTGGCTTGGGAGGTGATTCAAACAGCGCGTTTGACTCTCTCAGTCACGGAACAACAAGAAGACAGCCATCTTGGTCAAGGAGGTGAACACAAAGAAGAGGCTCTTCCTGGTCTACCGGCCCAACACGGGGAGGCAGCTCAAGCTGGAATCGTACGCTGACATCAAGAAGAAGTTTAAGAAGGTTGGCGCGAGCACTTTCTATGCAAGGGGTTTCCGTGCACTTAACAAGACAGTGTTTTATTGATGTTTCAATAATTATTTGAATGTTCCTCATTGTCAGGTCTTATCAGAAGACGCCAAGCAACACTGGAACGAACAGCACACCTCGTCAGCAAAGATTTGCTCGCATGCTTTCTGGTAAGTATGCACAGTATGTTTGTCAAGCAACAAGATTTTTTTCAGGCCGAAGCCGAATCAGGTGTTTTGGACTGCTCTGTATTACATATGGACGCCAACCTTCTGCTTTTGTGCACGCAGGCGGGGCAACTGCAAGAAGGCCTCGGTGGGGCTGCAGTGCGAGGTCGGCTTGCGCTGCCGCACGTATTACGTGCTGTGTGGTTCCGTGCTGAGCGTGTGGAACGAGCTGGAGGAGGTGCTCACGCCCGTTAGCGGCACCAACGTCAAGGTGCAGATCGTACGTCTGCGCACCGAGGACGGCCAGCGGATCGTCGGTGAGCCACCTACATATTATCAAAAATGATCTTTTTAATGTGTTAGAGACAAATAGTTGCGTCTCTGGATTGCCCGCCCACGCTCTTCGCTTAAGATGACGAACCCTGAAATTGCTTAGCAACCGGTGATGATGACTCAGTCGTCATTTGAAATTGTCGCCATTCCTCACCCATGTAGGACTGATCATTCCGGCCAACTGCGTGTCGCCGCTGATGCACAAGCTGTCCACGTCGGACCAGTTCCAGCAGCTGGCCGTGCAGGAGCAGTACAAGAGGCAGCAACTGCACCCCCAAAGTCTGAGCCACGTGCCCAACACATAGTAGCGGCAAGACGAACGGCGTCAACGCGGACTCGTGTACATACAGAAAAAAGAAAAAACGTTTCAGGGTTGTTGATGTTTTTTTTGTTTTTTTTTTTAAATTCTCTTTTAATTTGGAAGACTCGCCATCACCCCTCCTTCCGACAGGGGTGATGTTTTTCGTCCTCTGACATTCAGAGTAGAAGATGTGCGACGGACCCCTGCCACACTGGAAACTGACCGCTACGTTACAATCCAATAATAAATCCTTCACTTTCACTTTTCCATCCGTGTTTAATTTCCCACGATTGTCGTGAGGGATCTTTGTTTTGACCTACATTACTCGCAACTCCCAAAAAGTTGGAGATTTGTGATTTGATTGACCCGCATGACGTCTTTTTTTTTTTTTGTTTGCTTTGAATGGTCTTCTCAGGTGTTTGACCACGACAGCTCATTCCGTAATCAAATACGTCCTTTTCGTCTTCCATCATGTGACGTAGGATGGCACCACGACAACCGCTAGTGGAGAAATAAATCAATTGTCCTTGGTTCAAAGATGCCAATAGGAGTCATGCAAATGTTGATTTTTGTACATTGATATTTTTAAAAAGTTGTATATTGAACTGGCCCGTTCATATCTTCAAAACTCTACTTCGAGTTTGGCTTTCATGGAAAGCTGTTTGAGCATTTCATGTCCACTCCGTGTACTTGTAATGTTATTAGTAAGACAGTCATTCTGCTCATGTATTGAATTAGTTTACGAGTGTATGGAAAGAGCCCGTTAATCTAATCTGGTCCTTAATTGACATATTTATGGAAATCTGTTTTAACCATTCATTTGATATTGATATCCATTTTAAGCTTTATGTACTAGTGCACTTGACCTAGTGTATGTGACAAATAAGGTGTCATACAGCAGCAGGTATGTGTTTTGCTAGTGAGGTCAAAGGGCATACTAGCCCAGCCCTTAACATGGATATCAAGGATATTGAATACTTAAATTCTCAGTGCACTAAGAGGATGATGGAAAAAAATTCCCTAAGGTTTGGGAGATATTGCATTTGGGGTCTGTCGGGGCTTTGGAATGTCAGCAAAATCTTTTCTCGCTGACGTGGCCCATGAAGTGACACAACGCTCAATAAAGCTTGGTATACAGTACTTGTACTTCCTGTTTATTTTTTATGGATTTTTTTTTCTTTTGGACATCAAAATGGGTAAAGATGGAAAGGTTATCAATAACGTAGCAATAAAGATTATTTTACTAATTGGGTCAAACCATGAGGTTTTTGGCTTCTGCAGTAAACTATTTCATAATAAATGCTAATTTGATTAATTTTCATTCACGATGGACCCTGATGTCAAAATTGGGTCAAACCATTTGTCTGCGGCCCAGAGGTGGGCACTAATGTAATTATTTCACCCAAAAAGTGATTAGTGAAAAATTTATTCATCCACTCATTTGTCTTTATTAAATTGGGAAAACAGAAAAAAATGTCATAAGATGTTTTTTTTTCAGACAAGCCTGAACAAAGCGAGCTCGAAAATTACGTCAAAATAGTCTTAAAAAAGCTCCTAAGTCGTTTAAAGTGACCCAAAAGCGCGGCTCAACTTTGCTTCTAAAGTGTGCTCCGGGCTCCGGTCAAACGTGCCGCTTTTGGCCGACAAAAGTGTGTCTTTTCTTCCACCGGGGCTCGCCTCGGCTGGCTGGGTGTCAACATCCAGTGACGGCCATGTTTGCCGGCGCCGCCGTAAACAACAAAAAAGTGGGAGACAGACGCCTCGCTGAATGTCGGGTCATTTGGATTTCTTTCATTTACAATGTCTCTGGGAATGTCTTACAAGCCCAATGCCCACCAGCACACTCCGGGAACTTCGGGGAACCAGGGTGAGCACAAAACGTCCGAGTGGGTCCCGGCGAAGGCGCTTAAATCGACGCTTAAATTCGGGGGGTTCTCGGAGAATACCTGAAGAGAAAGCCCCGTGTGTGTGCGTGGAGTTTTTTTTGTCCGGTTACATATGTCGGGTCACATCCTGGGAGCTAGGCTAATTCGTAGCCGCCATTATTACGAATGTCGACAAGGAGGAGGAAAAAACTACACGAACGCGGACTCGACCGTGGCGAAGGCGACGGCGGCGTCTTGCGCGAGGTTCGCTGGCGTCTGGGGTCGCGCTCCCGGCCCGGGTGGGCGCCGTCTACGCGGCGACACTAAAAAAATGTATCGGTCGTGTTTCGTCGAGGAAGCCTCGCTCCGCTTCCTCGTCCATGATGCTCCCCGGCTTCGAGCTGCTTGATTGATCCACGCCGACGAGAGGCGCCTCTTTGCGGACATCTGCTGACGGAGGCGCGCTACTGCAACCTTACATGAAACTTTACTCCCCCCAAATACTTTGCTCGCAAAGTACTACAATTAATGATCAACCTTAAAATACAGAAATGTAGTTAGGTGCCTCTTATATTTTAATTTCGAAAAAAGCCTACGGAATGGAAAATTTGTTTTGCCCTGGATTTGTTTTAACAAAAAAATCAGCACTTAAACTTTGACACCTTTTAAAGTTTGAAATTAAATTTAAAATCTTTGTTTTAAACAGTTGGTAGCCTCCAGTCAGCAGCCAACCTGGCCCATTTGCAGTCCTACAGACCTCTGCTGAGTGACTACGGACCACCTTCTCTGGGATTCTCACAGGTGACACCAACTTTTCCAAAATTCATTGGACAGGTGTGGGCAAAATATTCACGTTTGAAAGAGTGATTTTTTTTTTTTTTTGGTGGGATTGTGAACCATGTCCACCTTGCTTTAATTTCACATTTCTCTCAATTGGCTTCTCCAGGGCTTGACCGGCAGCCAGGTGCCTCAAAACAAATATGCTGAGCTGCTGGCCATTATTGAGGAGCTGGGCAAGGAGATCCGACCCACATACGCTGGCAGCAAGAGCGCCATGGAGAGGCTCAAAAGAGGTAATTTTAAGGTTGAGTAAGTAGGTAATTAAAAATCCACAAGAAATTGCTTTATAGTGAGTATTTTCCCAATTCATGTCCATATGTTTATCGGTTTCTCTTGTTGTTGTTGACAGGCATTATCCATGCCCGCGGCCTGGTGCGTGAGTGCTTGGCAGAGACGGAGAGGAACGCCAGGTCCTAGCGACAATCACATTCCGTTCAAGGAGACTTCTTAATATGCGTCTTTAAACAAAAGGAAAGAAAAAAAAAATCAAAAATTCAACTTGCATGTCATTTCAGAAGTGGACTGGACGTCCCGACTCCATGTTGTACGAATGAGTCAAACTCTCAACTTGTTTCCCATTGCCCACTTTTGGGGAACTTGGTTTCTTGTTTTTTCTTCATAAATTTTGCATGCAAAAAAGTGTAGACGCCAAATGTCTTGTACAGGGATTAGACTAATTTTTCATATGAGTGACTGAGTGAGTGAGTGAGTGTCAATTCATCCGTGTTCAGGTTGGTTTTGTTATCAAAAGAAAATGCTGTTACTTGCATCTTTGTATGTATTTATTACACAGTGTAATAAATTGTATTTTCAATACAGTTGTCCTTGTCAATCCTTTTTTGCAGCCTTGAAAACCACTCATTGTTCCGTTTTGAATTCTGGCCAATGGGGAAACCAATCGATACTGTCCACCAATCACGTGACGAAACTTTCACTGACGTATTAACGTCATTTCAGCAGCCAATCAGCGTCTCCCTAGCATATACCTGACAAATATGGATGACAGGACGACTCGAACAAACTGGTAAGGTTAACTCTTGTGGCGTCTGCTACATCTGCACTTATGTTTGCGTAATAAAACATCTAATTAACTGTGTTCCGGTTCCTCCAAATGCATTCCAGCCTAGCCTGTAATTTGGCTAGCGCCATTCATATGCGTGGTGTTAAGTGTTAGTTAGCTAGCACTTAGCATGCTAGCGGAACCCGCCGAGCTCAAGTTAACCACAACAACCTCACGACGTCACATGACAGCGGTGACCGATTCTGGCGCACTGTGCGCGGGTGACATTTGTGCCGTCTACAGCTGGCGAGGGTGCAGCGTTTAACAATCTGTCACCTTTTTTACATATCAGCTCAGACACTAGTTCTAAGATTTATGGCCACTAAAGCAAGTTACTTATGACGCGGGGGCACTTTTTATTAAATTGACTTTTTTCATTGTTTTAAAAATGGTAAATGATTTCAGTCAAAATCAGAAACAATGGATTCTAAAGCAGTATTGGACAAGTACCAAAACAAAGGAAAGAAGAAAAAAACAGATTTGAGATGGAAGGAAAGAGGCAAGGAAGGACGGATGAAGAGCAAGTTCAAGGGATGCAGGAAAGGATGTAAGGAAGCATTGATTTAAAAAAAAAAAAGTCCATATGATATTCACATAAAATTGAAAAACGACCTAAAACTTGCTAACAATGAATTGATGGTGTTTTTTGTTGCAGCATGTTACACATAATTTTTTCGTTTGCTTGTTTTGTAGCTGTCAGAGTTCCCGCCACCTCTGTACAGGCCCTTAAACATGTCCACAGATGACAGCATCTCTGAGGACGTGTCCAGCTCGGGGCCCCGCAGCCACTGCCGGGCCAGCGGCGACGGTGGCGGCAAGGAGAGCGAAGCGTCCCCGCTGTCCTCCGAGGCCACCACGGCTTCGGGGCTGGCTGTCTCTGAGGGTAGACCTTCGGCCTCCCAGACCACAGGGGGCAGTGCGGCCTGCCAGACTGTCAAGTACACGCCGCCGTGCAGTAAGATCAGGTGCGGAGTTTGGCCTCTTTGCCCATTTTGACAACATTTATACACTCAAATGCAAGAAAATTCAGGTGTCCTAGTACATAAGCAAAGTATGTGGTGCGTTTCAGGGGTCTTTGTATAAGCACAGAGGATGACGCGTTCACTTCAGGCAAGAACCTCCCGTTCATTAACCCAAGCTCCCTCGATACTCTCCGAGCCCTGGTGGAGGAGATACGCAGCGGCGGCGAGACAGACCCGCAGGTCTGGAAGGACTGCGAGGTGTGACAGCGTGAGCTGACTTCTCGCTCCATTAATCCAGCGTCTTGCTGAGCGCTGTCTTTTTTTCTCTCTATTTTTTTTTACCTCAGGGCCGATGGCTGCACCTGTTCCAGCTGGTGGAGAAGCAATACCAGGAGCAAATCCTTGCGCAGCAAGAACAGTATCAGTGCCAAATACAGGTAGCACATTTTTTATTTCTAAGAACCAATTGACTAATTCATTCATTTGAATGTAAATACAACATGTAACAAAAATGTTTTATTTTTACTGTACTTATTAGTTTAACTTGAATTCTGCAGTTAATTCAGGACGAGATCAAAGCGCTGGTGCAGCTCCAGAACCGGCCGCCGCATGCAGACTTCACCCACGGCGCTGGCATCCAAACCAGTGAGGACACCACCATCACCACCACCAAGGACTTCCTGTTGCCGCTCATGGCCGGCGACTGCATTTTCCCTGCTCGCGCGCCCAGCGAGAGCGACAGCCTGGCCGCCCCGGCCGCCCTCTCCCCGTTCAGCTCCCCCTCACCGCCTCACAGGTCAGACGGCGCCAACCCACCGGTCGATGAGCAAGCTACCACGGGGCTCAGCAGCGGCTACGGCACGCTGTCCGCCTGGGAGACGGGAGAGGCGGCGGAGAGGCAGGAGCACCGGTGGTCGGAAGACGCCGATGCTCCCGACGAGGAGGAGCCGCCAGCAGCCCACCAGCAGAAATCCTCGGGGTGGGTCACGCTTCTTTCGACTGCAATGAGCCGAGAGTTGCAGTCGTAACCTTTTCGTATGGTGCTATTTGTGCAGTCAGATTCTGACCTCCTGGGCTTTGAGGCAGAAACTGCGAGCCAAGAAAATCAAGACGAGACTAAATTCCAGAATTCCCGAGTACGAGGAGCTGCCACGCAGCCCGGCCAAATTGGCTCTCGGCCCATCGGAGAGCCCAAACTCCCGACATCCTGCTACCGCTTCGTCCTGCGCCTCTTTTGCGCTGAGGAGGAGCGACAGCCTCTCGTCTGAGGCCTCAGGTGACTTGTTATTGAGTTCAGGCGTTCTCTTCAAATTTTTACAAGGACCCACACATAAGCCTAACGCCAATAAAACATAACTACCGTCTACTCTCAGGCCTGACCTACTGGCGTCTGAATGAGTGCGACCTCTATCGCCGTCTGCCGGACGCCCTCGACCGCAACGGCAGTGGAGCTGCTTTCTTCCTGCAAGAAAATTCCACAGATCAGGTGACGACACACTTTTGCAACCATAGCCCAGCCTGGATTACCCTCTGGGCTCTTTGAGCCAATCAGGAGCCTGACAACAGACATTTTGGGTCCTCTGTTGTAGGCTGAGGACTTAGGTGTTTCTCTACGCGAGCTATACCAGCACAAGCACAGGACGGACCTCAAACGCTCCGACTGGGAACGCTCCGAGACTTCGACTCCATTGTCGCTGCAGGTAGGTCACATGACAACCCCTCTGAATTTCCTTCTTGACTTTTTTGCTGTTGTTTGATTTTCTACTTCCACTTTTGCAGCCGCTGGCTGCGGAGGCATCCCAGCCTTTCTCTACGACACCGCTGAGTCTCGATGGCGTCTCTGATGAATCCCAGGAAGTCCCGCCCACCCCGCGAATGAAGACCGGCGAGGAGGCGGACGTCACCCGTAGCCGCAGTACCACTCTGAGGCCTGGTTCTAGTTCTCTAGAAGATCCTGTCGTCTTCTCCCTGTGAGTCCAAACTCCAGCCTTTCTTTTTTCCAAGTATTTGCACTTTTATTTAAATGCCGAATGTTTTTCTACATCTGTCCCGTCCAGGCTACGACGGAACCTGAGAGAGAAGCACGCACGACACGTGACTGACCTGAAGGCTTATTACGAGTGCGAGATTCAAGTATTGCGAGACAAGTTGAAGCTCCGAGATCTGCCCGGAGACCTGGAGAAGAGCAACCGCATGCTTTCAGAGAGGTCTGTTTTCTGAAAATTTGCATGGGGACTGCTGGTTCATTTTACAGTTCCCAAGTTGGGATCACAAATCTTTTTTTTTCCATTATAGCCTGTTTAATCTTTTATTTTGATGGTTTCCAGGTGTCAGCATCTGGAGAAAGCCTTGGCTGAAGCCAGCCGACGTATCGACAAGCTGGAGCAAACTAACTCCACGCTGGAGAAACAGCTGGTAGTCTTTTTATTGTGGGAATGCCAGTCAGCATCTTCTCGGCTCATTATTCTGTCACTTTTTTTTTCTTAACTGCTTTAAACCAATTTCAGAATCTAAATAAATGAGTTTGTTTTTATCGGTAGTTCTTCTGCAGTGTGGTTAGTCAAGAACAGGTCCTGTTTGGATTGACAGTATCCTCACAGTGAACACAAACGAAAAAAGTAACGCGTCTCCAACGCCTTGTTCAGGCCGAGTGGCCCGAGCGTTACGCGGTGGCGGGTGCCACCGTCAAGTCGCTGCGTCAGCGCCTGGAAGACAGCAAGCGATCGGCCAAGGAGAAGGCAGCGGCCGTGAAGAAGGCTCGACGGCAGGTCGACGACAGCGAGGCCAAGAGGGAACGCGAGGTCCAGGCCAACAAAGAGGTGAAGGTCGAGAGCAGGGAATGCAAAGGCGATGTCCGCTGACTAACGTCTGGGTTTTTTTTCCAGCTCCTTGCACAATACAACTCTGTGCTGAAGGACAACGACAAACTAAAGGTAAGCAATGAAGACAATCGCCATGTTTTACTTTTTAAAAAAGCAAAAAATAAATTGTTCCTTTTTGACAGAGCAACTTGCTGTCAACAGAAGACAAACTTTACCAAGCCAACAATCTCACTTCAGACCTGAAAAGGTGATTTTCATTATTGCTATAATATTTATTTGAAAAAAAGCATAAATATTGCATTGTTTTTCCCACATCCTTTGTTGCTATCATCTTCATTCAGAACCATTTCTAAGCTGGAGTCTCAAGTACGGCAATTGGAGCACGAGAACCAGACCAGGGTCCGCCACACCCCCCAGTCCGCCGCCCAGCCCTCTGGAGCCGGGTGAGCGGCTAGCTTTGCTAATGTAGCCATCTTCGTCCACACTTGTGGGAGGAGCGTGTCACCATGATGATTTCAATACATCTTTCAGTCTTTTCCACCATCCTGACCTGCTGCACTCACCCAGCAGAGGCAACGCAGAGCCGGATGTCACCCGCAGGAGGTCGCCAAGGCTGGAAGTCCAACAGCCGGCCGCTGCCACCACCTCTGCGTTCCCTTCCCAAACTTCGAGGCATGTTCAACTCTTAAAATTGGAGCGCTGATAAAGTAGTGCGGTTCATGATATTTGATACTACTAGCCTAGCCAAACTTGCAATTAGCATTCACAACCATTAGCATAGCCTAACTCGGCTTGTGTCAATTAGCCTTAGCTGTACTCATTTGCACTCTGGTTCTGCAGGTGCACAGCCCCCAGAGACCCCGACCAGACGCCGTCGACGTCCAGACTCCGTGAGGAGGGCGCCGCCCACCTGTCGCCTATCATGAGGGCGCTGATCGAGATGGAGGAGACTCGAGCCACAGAGAGCAGAGCCCCCTGTAAGAACGTTTTACATGCGAGCCCCCCTCCCCTGCTTTCACCCACCAATGGTTCGTATGTTTTCACAGGGGTGGCCAATCACAGGCCATCCCTGGGCGGCGTTGGCGGGGCGCTCAGAAGTCAAAGGAGTTTGTCTCCGGACGGCCATCGATCGTCCTCGCTGCCTCCGGCAGGACTAAAAAGCACCATCGCAACCACGCCAAGTATGAACATGTTTTTTTTTGTATTTTATGTTCTAGTCTTATATACCTCGTGCTGCAAAATTTTGTTGACTCTCGTTAATGTTTACTTTCACTGTCAGCCAAGAGAGAGACGTTACTTGCCCCATTGCCAGCCAAGGGCAGCCCTAAACGATGCCCTACCGAGAACTACTCCACCGCCTTTGGTCACATGATGCCACGGGAGGAGCACCTCGGCAACAGGTCAGTAGCTGTCATTATCAATGCAAGTGATTATTCATGCATTATTCCCATTTGTATCTTTCAGGCGTGACTCACACGTCAATCACACCAGGCGCCACTCGTTCCACAACGGCAGTCCCAGGACCAGGCTACGCTTTGGGTCACCTGAGCACCACAGTAAGAAAGTGGATCGAAAGAACGAAATAGTGTTCACGTGACCAAAATATCGTGTGTCGTTCCCCACGTGTAGACGCTGCTGTCGGCTTGGCGTCGCCCGACTATGGCGAGGCACAGCTGCCGTGTGAAGATGGAGGAGGCAGCCCGGGAGGATACCTGGCTTCTGACAACAAAGTTCTGTCTTTGGCGGAGGCTGAGAGGCTTTTTGATGAGCTCACACGGGAGAAACTCGAGGCCAGTTCAACACATTGCCGCCAACTTCTTCTCTGTGTGTGTGTGTGTCTCACACTCTGTGTGTGCGTGGTGCAGATCGAGGCATCTCTGAGCCGCATACCGACGTCGGGTGGTCGAGTGAACATGAAGACTAGGCTGGACCAGGTGAGCCACACTAAGATGGTCCACGTGCTCCTTGCCGGAGGTATCACATGTAACTTGACGTGTGTGTGTGTGTCAGGTGGCCTTAGAGGAGCGTCTGGAGCATCTGAACCGAGACCTTGGGTCCATCCGCATGACGCTCAAGAGGTTCCACATCCTGCGCTCCTCCGGCAGCATAGCGTAGCAGCATGCTAATGTTAGCATGGCCTCGCTATCATGTTTTTAACGTACTACCTACCACTCAGGGACACTTTTTATAAAAAATTTCTGGAAGTCTATATTTTTTGTACCATACAGATTTTTAGATTCAAAGAGCTTGTACATTACTAATAGTTTTTTGACACAGCTGCAGTATTTTTTTTTTTCCATTCTCTTGTTTACATCATTTACGGTGAAGGAAATATTTTTGTTTTACTTGACATTCCAACTTTTGATCGTTTTTTTCCTACATGATTGTTTTTTGGGGGGTTTTTTGCAGCAGGACCAGAACCAGCACAATAATGTCTGCACTCACTTGTCCCTTTTTTTTATACTTACCCCAAACCGCCATATTAGCTACTTATTATGATCACCATTACGCAATAAATTCTGCTTATTTTTTCTTACGAATGTGGTGTCTTTCCTTCCAATATTTATGTAATAACATGGAAAAAACAAATATAAAAAAAAAACTTCATACTCACCAGGGATACTTATTATCAGATATATTATGTGCAGATCTGTAGGAATGTTTTGGTAGTTGGCGGAACAAATCTTGCTTTTACCAAGGTTTAAAAAGCTGACTGGATTTTCAAGTTACATTGGCCAGTACTAATTCATGAGGCCCTGTGCACATGAGCTTGACAACACGTAGAGGCTAAATCTGCCCCCCCCCCCCTCAAAAAACACCTAATATATGCAATAATAATATAATATTCACGTATTGCATGTACTCCTCCCATCCTTAGGTGAACGTGCTTGCAGTGACTCATTACCACACTAGAGGTCGCCATTTCCCTTTACCTGTGCTGTGACGTCAGCGTCAACCTGAACGCAACATCACGGACGGACAGACGGACGCACACCATCGGAGTCAGACGACGA
Organism: Syngnathus scovelli; assembly: GCF_024217435.2. NCBI lineage: Eukaryota > Metazoa > Chordata > Actinopteri > Syngnathiformes > Syngnathidae > Syngnathus > Syngnathus scovelli. Next base: position 13,808,883 of record NC_090859.1, on the reverse strand, counting down.
CACACCGAAGCGGAAGATGGAGCGTTCCAAGGAGACGCGCGACTTCCTGTGATTGAAGAGGACACAGGACGCAAAGGCGTCACACCCTCAGGACGTTGAACCTCTCCGTAGTCGATGTCAGCGAGCCGCCATGCCGCGCCACCGCCGCGGCGGGGAGAAGACAACCGAAGGTTGACCATCACCGGCCGGCCGAGCCTCGGGTGAGCAAAGCCGCCCGTTGGGTGGATAGATGCATTGATGCCTGAAAGATTGTTATATGACGTCAGCCATCAATCAGGTTCAATATTCGGTGGTGCTCCGTTTGGAAAGGGACGCGCACATTAAAAAAAACACTTCCACGCGCACAAACATACTTAAAAGCGGTCAGACAGTCATAAACGCCTAAACACAAGCTCACGTCAAACACGCATCCAAACAAACACAAACAGACATTTTATGTCGACTGATACACGTATGGAAACGAAGTCACACGCATAATCACACAAATACAGTATACAAAATACACACTCATACACACGTTAACAATTAATACACTCACAAACATACTTGCATGTACACAAATACATGCAAAGTCAGACAGAAGCACACACACAGATGTACAAATACACTCATACACTTAAATACGCACACTAATATGTACACTTTGTACAATATGCATGCACAAACATACTTGCATGCACACGCACAAACAACAATATTATACTCTTGACCGCCTTCCAAGCGATTGATTACAAATCTACCAACGTGCTGCAATGGAAAACTGCGACCCTGTATCACGTTTTAAAGTTCCACACAAAAAGTACTGTATCATACACATATTCTTTATTATTGAACCACAATAACATGGCCCGATTATCACAGAAGTGTTAACCCGAGCTTCAACCTGGCTCATGAATGATCTGTGACGTCTTCACAATTGACATGGCGGAGGACGAACAGTCGCCCGTCCCTTGGCGTTACCTGAAATAAGAAGTGTGGATTTGGTGTGTGTTATCATGTTAGCAGTTAGCCGCCGTGCCCTTTTAATGATGAGCGGCTTATCTTCATTTCCTGGTTTGATGCCAACCAGAGAAGCGTCGGAGCCTGGCAGGATGTGATTATCGGGCCCAAAGATTGTGTTTGTGCTAATGAATGCTGTTAGGAAGTAGCCACAGCAGAAAGAATGAGTCACACTATTGATTACTATTACCACACACACACACACGCACACACACAGGCACTTATGCATACACAAGCACAAAAAAACACAAACACCAAAACTAATACACACTAAAACACAAATACTCAAGTCAGATACACACATACAAAGATTCACACATGGTCAAAGTTGCACACATACATACATTATGTCAGGCACACACTGACACACACATCCTTTGCATGCATGTAGCGGTACAGTAATGATAATGGGGAGTGGGGGGGGGGCAATGCGGGGGTGAGCTTGACACGGGTTGCTACGTCATTGGATGCTATTTTTAGTTGGGTAAACACAGCATGTCAGTGAACACTGCAAAGACACACTCACAACCTTTGATTAGTCTTCATTATTTGTATCGTCGCCCTTGTTTTGTAATCTTATTGCAAATTTATAATTAGGGTTGATTTGATTTAAATGATGTTTTTTAGCTTTAACTTCCTCGTTAATTATTTTTTGTTTTTGCCAACTATTATATTTTTATTATTCACAGTTTTCTTTTTACCCCTTTTCTTGCCATTTTTACTGTTTTATTATTTATTTTTTGTTTTATAATTTTATTTCATTTCACACGACACTAATATTGTTTTACATATTATAATAAGGGTATTTATTTTCATAATTTCCAGTATAATTTCCAGTATTTTATTGCTCCATTGTCACCATTTATTATTGAAAATGTTTTATTTTGCAGTCATTTCTGATTCTTTTTTCCAGCAGAATTTGAATGTTTAGTATTGAAGGAGCGTGACGGTGAACCCCCACACCACCAGCGCTAAAAATAGCCCCTGCTCTCTGTCGTCACATGAGGGGGGGGGGGGTTGTCGCTGGCCTGCGGCATCCCGTCCGTCACTTGTCAAATGTCAACGAGAACGTTTTTACCTCTGCAGGACGGCTGGTCAGGTCAGCGGTGTCTTGTTGTAGGGATGACCTCATCGTGGCTCGGGGTATTGTTGCACACAAAAGGTTACGATAGTGTGTTGTGCCACATGATTGTATAGACAGAAGTAAATGAGGTGTGGATATAAAAAAAAAAAAAAAGCAGCATCTTTGAAGTATGTGTGTGTGCGATCTTGTAAAGGTGTTAGTGACATTATGAACAAATGAATGGCCAACAGGTTGATATGCGGACAGCTTGATTGTGTTAGCGTGTGTGTCTGGCCATGATCATGGCAAGTGTGTGCGCTGGGCGGAGCGGCCATCAACAAGTCGTGGTTGTGCAAAGTACCAATTTGATGTCACAAGTAACATGAAGACGGGAAGCAACGGGAGGGTGTCTCACATGCACGCACACACGCGAGCACAAAGCTCATTGTCATGCACAGCCGGCTCTCCCGCTGCTGTGTTGATGTTGTGTAAGTTGTGTTTTTGTGTCACACCTTCCTGTTGTGTCACGTTAACACGATGAGTAAAGTGAGTGCTTGTCGTGCCCAAATCATACAGAAGTCCATTTGCAAACGTTTAGCTTGGTCATTGACTCGATTGGGTAGCAAATATCAGGTTATTGACACAAGACGGGAGGAGGAGGAGGAGGAGGAGGAGGAGGCCGTGGCCCGGCTCACTGCATCACAACAAAGTCCACAAATCAGGCTAAGGCCTCGTGCGTTTCCACGGCAACAGAGCCTGAGTGAGGGAGGGAGGGGTGGGGCAGGTGGGGTGGGGGTAAGAGGAGGAGAGCGAGAGATGCCAGCTTCTCGGTAATACGCTACCGGGAAACGAGGAAGAGGAGGAGGAAGAGCAGGGCGGGATGCGGCCCGCTGTCGTGAGCGGGATGTCTGCAGGCCCGTCTAGGCGTCACCGCAGCACACGGCTGCCGGCTCGCTTGCATGGCGGGCTGAGGTTCGCGCTCGCTTTTCTTAACATCAAGCTGGCACGTGTGTGCGTACGGCGGCATCGTCATGTTTTTTTGTACGTCTGTGTGCATGTTGTGAGTTTACTTTGCGTAGCTTTACGTGTGGTTGTGCGGGAGTTTCCGGGTCTCGCTGCCTGTGTTTGTATGTGTGTGTGTGTGTGTGTGTGTGTGTGTGTGTGTGTGTGTGCAAGACTTTATATATGTTGGTGTGTAAGAGACATGCGTGAGCCAGCACATTTAAAAAAAAAAGGGTGTTTTGCACCGTTGTGGGTGTGGACACAGCTGACTCTACTCACTGCCAATCAATGCATAATCAATTAAAACTGAATTGAAAAAGCAAAAGACAAAACAAAATGATAAAAAAACTATCATAAAAAATCCCAAACTATTATAACTCTGATTGGCGCGAGCCGCTCGTTTTTCCTCCTTTATGGAGGTCGGCCTCCCCCCTTTTGATTTCCCATCTTCATCCGTGGGAAAAAAGTGTCGGCTCTCCTGAGGGAGAGCGCCTTCCCTTCGGGCTCATCACACTTGACCGAAAGATAAAAAAAAAAAGCCCTTCTTGATTTATTATTACAGGCACTGAAAAGACGTGACTGACTCACACGCAAAATTCACTTGATTCATTCTTCCTTCTTTTCTTCCATCCTTGCTTTCCCTTTTCGCTCCTTTTCATCCCTGTTGCCTCCCTCCCTTCCTTCATCATCCTTTTCTTCCATCCTCCTCTTTCCTGTCCGGATGACTGTGTGTGTTTGCTTGTTGCGTGTCACACATTTGTGGGCTTTTGTGTTTGTCGTCGCTGTGTGTTTGTGTCGTGGGCATGTTTGTGTGAGCCGGTCCAGAGAGTTCCCCCACTAAGTGATCGGGCTGGCCCAAACGTAAACACCCTCCCCCTCTATTGGTTCGTACGACGTGACGGCGTCGAGGGGGTTGCGCCCGCCGCCGTGTCTTTTTAAAGCCTCGGGTCAGGTCTTCGCTCTTGACTCTGCGTCAGCGCCGGCCGCGCGGGGACAAGAGCGAGGCCGCCCCGCTTGAGGATTTAGGTTGCCGGGGGATTTCGGCTCAAAGGATTACCTTGTAATAGATCTGCAGGAGGACGCGCATAGGAAGTACAGCGCGAAGGACTTTCTCTGTATGGCGTCTGACAGTCCTTCCCTTTTCTTAGGCGCCTACGATGACTCGGGTCCCGTTCTTCCTGACGCGCTGACCGTGGTCCGGGTGATCCAGCCATGCTGATCAAGGAGTACCGCATCCCCATGCCCATGAGCGTGGACGAGTACCGCATAGCTCAGCTCTACATGATACAGGTCGGTACAATCCGCACTTGTATATTTACATCAGATCTGACCCATTTCGAAGTTTGGCCGAATAAATTTACGCGAACCGATTCATCGGTCCAATCATTTAAACAAATTGATTTTGTTTTATAGTTTGAGGTGCCACAAAAGCTAAGCAGTCACTGTTTTGTGGTTTGGTTTTTTTACCTATGAAGCTCCTTTTTTCTGCTTTTTGCTTAGAAACTGATGTTTTGGGCTAAAACCAACCCCAGTTGCTGATTGCTAAAAATATTGACATCATATTTAGTTTTCTATACACCATCTATTCATTACATTTAATATTCTCTGCCTCTCTACCCGTCTGCATATCATATTTGCATCACTTTTAATATCGCTCTAATGCCCCATCTCGTCATCATATTTAATGTTCCAATGTTTTATGGAAGTTAAGTGCAGGCAATGTGTTGACAAGCGTCCATGTGAGTGTGCATGCGTGCGTGTGTAGTAGTTGGTGCCTCAGTGCGGAATTAAATAAGTTCCACGCCCCCCACCCCCCCACCGCTGTCCCTCCCTTTTCCGGCTCAGCGTCACAGCCGTGTGCCGGTCGCCCCAGTAACGAGTGACATCAGCACGCCGTCGTTCATCAGCCGAGTCCATGTTGCCATGACAACAGGCCGGCCAGGCTGCTGTCATCTCAGACTGAACTTTAAAAAAAAAAAAAAAGCTCAAGCTTTAGTGGATCTGAACGCAGCCGCCACCTGCTGCCTGCTCTCGGACCCGGGGGGCGCAATTCTGTCTGATGTCATCAACAACTCGCTGAGATGCGTTGTGCCACGGTAGCTTAGTCATATATCGTGAAAAACATTTTTATTTTGTGAAAGGAAATGTTAATTTAACATGCTGAGGATCCCCTCCGCTATGATTTTCAGAAAAAGAGCCGCGAGGAGAGCTGCGGCGAGGGCAGCGGCGTGGAGATCCTGGAGAACAAACCATACCAGGACGGGCCCGGAGGCTCGGGTCAGTACACCCACAAGGTTTACCACATCGGCAAGCACATCCCGTCCTGGTTTTGCTCCATCCTGCCTCAGGCCGCCCTGCGCGTGGAAGAGGAGTCATGGAACGCCTACCCGTACACGCGCACCAGGTTGGGGCGCCGTTTCGTTGACGAGTTTCCGACACCCGAGCCTCAAACGTTGCGCGAAATTCCCTAAGCGAGCGGCTCCCCTTACACCGCAGGTACACGTGTCCATTCGTAGAGAAGTTCTCCATCGACATCGAGACGTACTACATGCCTGACACCGGCGACCAATCGGATGTCTTTAGTCTGTCCTCTGCTGAGAAGAGACAAAGGACAGTCGGTAAGTCACCAATGTTACTGGGAGTCCAAATGGAGTTGCCCATTGATGGTCCCCCCACCCCGCAGACCCCATCGACATCGTCAAGGACTACATCGCCCCCCACGAGTACCTGGCAGAAGAAGACCCCCGACTGTACCAATCGCTCAAGACCAGGCGAGGCCCGCTGTCTGAAGACTGGATCGAGGAGATCAACCGGAGTTCCGGCGACCGCTCGGTCATGTGCGCCTACAAGCTCTGCAAAGTGGAGTTCCGCTACTGGGGCATGCAGTCCAAGATCGAGCGCTTCATCCATGACGTCGGTAGGGTGAAGCACAAAAGCCAAAGCTGACCTTTGACATTATTTGTCATTTAAGTCCAAAATCGAGTCATTTCAGCTAGACTGCAAAAAGTGCGACATTAAAGTGGCAGGCACGACTTTTAATCAAAGTTCTGGCTGCCTCACGGGTATCGCAAACATCCAAGCTAATGAACCAGCAGCTGCTCCATTTCTGGACTCCATTCTCTCATTTGCCGGAATTTATTCGGCTGACTCAGCTCCTTTCCGCGAGTCCCCTTTGTCCCGTCGGTCTAAGTGGAATGGGGCTCAAAGCATCTTGTAATATCCAACCTTTTTACAAGCGCCATTAATTACTCTGCCAGCAAAAATCGTTTGCTTCATTTGCCAAAGTGGCGCCGGCCGACGCGGGAGGGACGCCAAGCGAGATGGGATGAGCGTAATTAGAGCCATCACTGTCGCCGTCGCAGGTCTGCGCAAAGTGATGGTGCGAGCCCACCGCCAGGCGTGGTGCTGGCAGGACGAGTGGTACGGCCTCACCATCGAGGACATCCGACAGCTGGAGCTGGAGACCCAACTGGCCCTTGCCAAGAAGATGGCCCAATACAGCCTCAGCGAGGAGGGCAGCCCCGACACCAACGGCTGCCCGGCCCCTCAGGACCAGAACAGGGATCAGGAGCTGCGGGTCGCCGCCGGATCCGCCGCCGAGACCGAGGCCGGTGAAGCGAAGCCGGGCGCGTTGGACAACCGGGGCGAGCTAACCAAGCAGTGGTCTACGTCGTCCAGATCCTCCAACAGGTCGTCCAAGAGAGGAGGTACGTTTGTAAAACATGGTTCGGGGATTGGCCAGGTTCTGCTTGAAGGCATATTTACGTGAAGGGATGTCATTCGACATCACAAAGCGACAAGCTAATTGCGGATGTCATCATTTTGAACGCTAAAGTGGAACACGCTAGCGTGGAGCAGCCATGTGAAGGCCGGCTACTTTGGCTTCTCCTTGCAGGAAGTCCTTCTCATCACAGCCTGAGCGAGTGGAGGATGCAGAGCATCGCGCGAGAGTCCGACGACAGCACGGATGATGAGTTCTTTGACGCGCACGGTAAAGTCCTCGGTGACACACACCTGCACACACACACGCAAGATGGAGGAGCAGCTAGCTCACCGCGGCAGGTGTGCTCTTCAGACAGCTTCTCTGACGGCGAGGACGCCTTCCCCAAGGAGATCACCAAGTGGAGCTCCAACGACCTGATGGACAAAATGGAAACCATCGAAGTGGACGAGGGTCAAGGTGAGGTGGCGGCCATCTTCCTTTTTCCGCCTGGCGTATCTCCATCACGTGTGACGTGGGCCTTTGTGCATCAGAGTCGCTGTATCCCGAGTCGGCCGGGGAATTCGGCGCCATGACCAACGAGGAGACGCATGCCGAGGTGTCCTACACACCCTTCTCGCTACACCAATGAAATTTATTATGTGTTCTTACGTGTCCTCGACGCTTTTGCCTCCTACCGTAGTCATCTCAGCAATGTCTGCAGTCGTCCAAAATTCATGTTCTAATTCTGGTCCTGCATGGAGGAAACATTTTGGACACGGGCTCAGGTAGGCATCAAGTGTTAGCCTTTAGCTAGCAGCCTTCATTTGTTTGCTTTATGAGATGCGTGTACTTATTTGCTGGAGCAGGCGAACAAGCAAGCAAGCAAGGTGACGTCAACACTCTGAGCGGCGCCTTCGAGACGGTGATGAGGGTTCACTACCCGAACACGCTGGGCCGCATCGCCATCCGCACAGTACCGTGTCCCGCTGTCTGCGTGGAAGCCTTCTCGCTGGTGTCCAAGTGAGTTGTGTGTCTTTTTTCTTGCATGTCAAATTTGGAGGCGGCCACATCCTCCAGATTTCTAAAACCTTGTCCTCCCTCCGCAGCCTGAGTCCGTACAGCTACGACGAGGGCTGCCTCTCGAGCAGTCAGGATCACATCCCGCTGGCCGCGCTGCCGCTCCTCGCCACGTCGGCGCCGCAGTACCAGGACGCCGTGGCCGCCGTCATCCTCAGAGCCAACCAGGTGTACGCCGACTTCATCAGGTCGCTAGAGGGAGCCTCCTTCAACGGACAGGTCAGCACAGCACAAGAAATAAATTGTTTTTATAGGACAGTACTTGCAATCGTGACGTGTTTTGCAGGTGTGCGTGATCGGAGACTGCGTGGGAGGCATCCTGGGCTTTGACGCTCTGTGCAGTAGTTCGGTTCTGGTGTTGGAAAGTCCCAACAGCAGCAGGCGGGGCAGCGCCGTCAGCGTGCAGGTACCATCCATCGTCTCGATTGCCAACGCGTTTAGCTTAGCATCTGAGCTAACGGCGCGTGTCCCGGTGGCGCGTCAGGACACGGAGCTGCTTTCTCCCGGCATCGTCATCAACAGCGCCACGCCGTCCCTGGAGGGAAGTCGGCACCTGAGCCGGAGTAATATCGACATCCCTCGATGCTCGGGGCCCGACGACCCCAAGAAGCAGCTGCCGCGCAAACGCAGCGACTCCTCCACCTACGAGATTGACACCATCAAGCATCATCAGGCCTTCTTGTCCAGGTCAGTGGTATAACTTATTTATGGTTGGGTGGAGTGTTGTCCAGGTTCTACCACATCAACAAGTTCGTTTTTGTTTGGTTTTGGGAGCAGCCTGCACTCCAGCGTGATCCACGCCGAGCCTTGCTCTCGCCGCTCCAGCAACAGCACCATGCTGGAGGGAGGCTCACTGGGCAAGCTTGACTTTGAGGTGACAGACTTCTTCCTGTTTGGATCTCCTCTGGGCCTGGTGCTGGCGCTCAGGAAGACGGTGGTGCCCTCCTTGGACGGTGAGGACTCCATAAATGTCTGGACTTTGATTCGTGTGGAATGCAACTGGCTGACGGCGGGCATGTTTTGTCCTGTGTGTCTTCAGTGACGGCTCTGCGTCCGGCCTGCCAGCAGGTGTACAACCTGTTCCATCCGGCAGACCCGTCCGCCTCCCGCCTGGAGCCTCTCTTGGACAAACGCTTCCACCTGCTGCCCCCCTTCAGCGTCCCCCGCTACCAGCGCTTCCCCCTGGGCGACGGACACTCGGCTCTGCTGGGTGCGCATATTTTCCATCCGTCTCAGATGATTTCAAGTAAGCCCTTTTAACGAGTAGCTTGTGCCTCCAGTGGAGACGGTGCAGAGTAACCCTCAGCTCCTGATGGAGCCGACGCTCCATCGCAGTCAGGAGACGGGCGTGAACGAGACCTGCATCCCCGTGCCCGTCCTCAACTGGCCGTCCTCCAGTCAGTAACCATCAGCTTCTTTATTCTTGAAGTAGTATGAAGTATTTTTAAATACCACAAGACCTGGGAAACCTTCAAGTCATATTTGTTTTGGCTGTTTTGCTTCTCACCAGCAGATGGCGGCACTCACATTTCAGTGGACGCGCCATACCCGCCTCCGTCCACGTCTCCCGGGGTGCCTCACATCCGTTGTCACCGCCGAGCGAGCGAGGCCAGCCTGGCGAGCCAGGTGTCAGGATTGGCCGACTCCTACGCGGCCTCCAACATCGCCAACAGTAAGTCGGCTTCCAGCCTTTCCACTCCGAACTCGGGCACTGATACCTAAACGTCCCCTCAGCCGGCCCGGTGAAAAAAAGGCCCAGTCTTCTGTCCCAGCTGCCCAAATCCTACCATAAACTCGCCTCCCGGACGCCATCGTTGCGCTCGTGCAGGAAAACCCGACAGGTGCTCCCGAGAGGCGCCGAGTCGGAACCCAGCTCGGACGCCGGCTCTGACATCACAGACGTCAGCTCAGCCGGGGCGATAAAGAACTTGAAGCAAGGTACCCCCGGGTGTGTAGTGTGAGGACACGAGCTCCTTCTTCGTCCCCCTGAGACGTCCTCTTCCTCCTTAGGGTAGATAACCTTCCTCGGTTAGGCGAGCTTACACTTTTGGTGCCGTGACCCACTGATTCAATGTCTCTGGCGTTCTTCTCTTAGGCAAGAAGTGAACTTTTCTACCGTGTGATTGGAAGAAAGCTGGAAACATGGCTTAAATGCGCGCTTGTCCATTTTCAATGTTACAGTTGCATCCCGCTGGTGGGGCAGCAAGCGGATGGACTACGCCCTCTACTGCCCCGATGCCCTGACGGCGTTCCCCACCGTGGCCCTGCCACACCTCTTCCACGCCTCCTACTGGGAGTCCACCGACGTGGTGTCCTTCCTGCTCCGACAGGTTGGTCTCGCTGGTGCTTTTCAATCTCAAGCGGCTGAACGTGGCTTTCACAGGTGATGAGGCACGAGAACTCCGGAATTCTGGAGCTCAACGGTAAAGAAGTGTCGGAGTTCACGCCGTCCAAGCCCAGGGAGAAATGGTTGCGCAAACGCACTCATGTCAAAATTCGGGTAAGATGTTTTTACGGTTTACTTTTGATTCTGGCACAGCTCATCATTTTTTTTCCCCCCCTCCTGTCAGAATGTGACTGCCAACCACCGCGCGAATGACGGCGTGTTCATGGAGGACGGCGCCCAGACGATGACGGCTCGCTTTATGTACGGCCCGCTGGACATGGTGACGCTCACGGGAGAGAAGGTAAGTTTGCTCGCGTCCCAACCGTTCAACATCATAACGCCGACATTTTTGCAACAGATCGACATTCACATCATGACGCAGCCACCCTCGGGCGAATGGGTCTACTTCGACACGCAGCTCACCAACAGCAGCGGGCGCGTCTCGTACGTGCTCCCCGACAACAAGCGGCTGGGCATCGGGGTGTATCCCGTCAAAATGGTGGTCAGGTATGACAATCGCCTCAGTGGCGTGGAACGACTTGGCATCAAAGGCCTCTTGGCTTTTTCCCACCACAAGGGGCGACCACACGTTTGCCGACAGCTACCTCACCGTGGTGCCGCGCGGGACCGAGTTTGTGGTGTTCAGCATCGACGGCTCGTTTGCCGCCAGCGTGTCCATCATGGGCAGCGACCCCAAGGTGCGAGCGGGAGCCGTGGATGTGGTCAGGTAAGGAAGGTCTCTCCATTTTGTTTCATTGGATGATTATGATCCCTTAGTGTACATTTTGGATTTGTGTCAGGTACTGGCAGGACCTGGGCTATCTGATCGTGTACGTGACGGGGCGTCCGGACATGCAGAAGCAGCGCGTGGTGGCGTGGCTCTCACAGCACAACTTCCCGCACGGCGTGGTCTCCTTCTGCGACGGCCTGGTTCACGACCCGCTCCGCCACAAGGCCAACTTCCTCAAGTGCCTCGTCGGCGAGGTCGGGCCATAGTCGGAGAAAATGAAGAAATGAAACTCCGCCCAAGAGGTTGACCCCCTTTCACTCTCTCTCTATGCACTCAGGCCCAAATGAGGATCTTCGCTGCCTACGGCTCCAGCAAGGACATTTCGGTGTACTCCAACGTGGGCCTCCCGCCGTCGCACATCTACATCGTGGGAAGACCCACAAAGAAGATGCAGCATCAGTGTCAGGTATGATCATGAAGCAACCGAGAATGAAGGGACTCCCTCCGTGGTGGTCTGGAAGAATGAGCTAAGTGAGCACCATCTTGCATTTCAGTTCATTCCAGATGGCTACGCCTCGCACCTGTCCCAGCTGGAGTACAACCAGCGTTCCCGTCCCGCCAAGCCGGCCAGCGCCCGCATGGTCCTGCGCAAGGGCAGCTTCGGGATGGGCGGCGCCTCGGGGGACTTCCTGCGCAAGCGCAACCACATCTTCCGCACCATTTCCGCAAAGAAGCCCGGCGGAGCGCCATCCACCTCGCCCAAGCCTCCGGGCCGGACGGAGCGGACGCAGAGCCAGTGCGAGGCGGAGCGCGGTACCACGACGGCGGCGGTGGTGGCGGCGCAGCGGAGCATGAGCTTGGCGGCCGGATGCTGGGGACGCGGCGGAAGCACCAAGGAGGGAGGTCCCGAGTTGTTCGGCCCCAAATGAGCTGGTACCAAACCGGCTGGAGCCACCGTGATCTCAAAGAAGGAGTGGACTCGACATAACTGTGTAGCATGACTCTTTTACACTAACACTTTTCTATAGGACACAACAAGGGAACGTTTCAATTCATTCATGTAACGAGCCTTAAGCTAACGTGATACACAACGCATCCAGTATAAAAACATTTTCTACTGCATACAAGCAGAGCGCCCATTCAATGTAACAGCTCAGGTTCATTTCATTTGACAAACGTTGCCATGGTAATCCGCTCTTTGTTTCCTATGGAAAGCGGTTTGAGCGTTACAGAACGTTAAAAATACTGAATAATGCTCCAATTGCTTTCCATACTTGTTGCCACCGTCCTACAACAGTGTAACGTATTTGTTTATCCATACGAGCCCTCCAGGTTCCTTCAATGTGGCCAACAAGACCTTGTATACAGCACTAATCCCTTTAGAGTGCTTTGCTTTGCAATACCTCTCATCGACCTGCTAGGGGCGCTGTGGTCCTATGTACTGCTGCTGCTACTGCTGCTGGGAGTTTCTACTTTTTGCTCCTTTTGAAAATATTTACTGCTTGAGTGTTTAACGTGTATTTTTTTCCACTGTTTTTTCCTGGTGGATTTTCGTGACAAGCTGGCACCATGACGTTTACACGCCTGACCAATAGAGGGCAGCGTAAAGTTGTTGCTGTAAAGGAAACTCCCTGTACTGTATGGCTGATGATACAAGGTGTAAGCATTCAAACCGACAAAGATTATGTCAGTAAAAGCATCTTAAGTCGATGGTGAGTGAGTGTAACAAATATGTGGATGAAGTCAAACTTAAAACTTTGTAAGGTTTTGCATTGCTTTTCTTTGTGGCTTGGTTCTGCTGTTTTGGTCAGCAAGTATGCTGTGGGAATTTGACAGCTTCATAGGACGGTTCCAGACTGCGGCAATATTAGCAGGAGGAAAATGACATTACAAGTGAACCTGGTGCTAGCTTGTAACGAAATGTACTTTATTAAAGGCCTTAAAAAAAAAGGATAATATCGTTATAGCACTCCAGCGCAAAAGCCAAATGATCCTTTCACACTGTAGTTAATTAATCAACTGCATAACCTCACTCGTAGAAAAACAACAACCTCTAAATCCGTAGTGCATGTCTTATTTATTGATTTCAGTCATTTTATGGGGATGAAGATAATTATGTAAATGTGCCAAAATAGTGGTAGTACATATTTGTTATTTTAGAAGGAAATGGGCGCTATTGTACATTGTTACTTGATCTAGAAGAAAAAGTGATTAATGCTGCAAACAAATGGAGGTGACGTTAGAAGTCGAATGTGTCACACGGTGTACACAATGTAAAGGAATGATCCGTATCTCCTTTTTGGCCATTGGATATTTCGTTTGGAAGCAAATATTAAAAATAGACAAAAGAGTGGTTATTTGACTTTTGTTTTAAAATAGATACACGAACGTTGAAATACATGGTCGTCTGCACTGTTTTGTACTAGTGATGTGCATTCCAGATCTCAAGTGAACTCAATCTATAGAATCGGTTCACTCACCCTAACCTCCTGATTGGCTGTTTGATGTATAACGTCATTTGGACACTCCATTAGGTACACCGCCCTTTTCAAGTGTACCTAATAACAGGCCACTTTATTAGGGAAATATTATGGTCAAAGGTCACAGGTGTCAAGCTCTCGTCCTCGGGGCCGCGTTCCAACATGTTTTCCAAGATTACCTCGTTAAGTGCAGGTGCGTGAAAAGTCGTATCATCGTGTTTGTCGTATCATTGTGTGTGTGCGTGTGTGTGTGTGTGTGTGTGTGTGTATCACTACTGCAGTGTAGTGTTGGCTCGTGAGTGAACGATGGGTTCAAAAGAACGAATGTTTTCAGTGAACGAGAGTGAACGAAAAGATCTAAAGATCTTTGTAGCCACGACGGAAAAACCTGTTTGGACCCGTTTGAAAATCATTGATTTGATATGACTCAAGAATTGTGTCTGTGCAACGGTGTGGTGTTTCCTAACAACTGAATTGAAAATGAGTCCACGGGAGCACTGCAACGGCCGCAGAATTTTTGCAAGAACAATTCATTTTAGGATGAACTCTCGATACAAATATTTTCATTTGATTGAAGGCAATGGCGTTAACCACTCGACCAGAGCCTGCTCGGAAACAAAAGGAGATTTTGGTCCTATTGATAGGACTCCATCCAAACATGTTCGGTGTTGAAAGTTTCAACGGATAGTCCGAAGCAACCCTTTCCACAGTAGTCACCATGACAGGCGACCACCTGGTGGCGTCAGTGTGCCGAGCGCCGTTGGACGATCAGGAGAAGAAGATTTGAATCGACGGATGTGACGTCAGGTCTTTAGGGCAATTGAAGACAGCCGTGCTCGCTCAAGGGGAGTTATCATATGCAGGTGCCACCAAGCGCGTGGCGCTCAGGTAAGCGAGCATACCAGCAAATGTTTGTCGTCTCCTGCCGTTTTTCACGACGGACGCCGTGTTTGTTGCACGATTGGCACGCTTTGTTGCCTTTTCAAACAAGCCTTTTTTTTTGCAGGATTTTCGCTGTCTAGGGAGTGCTTGAGTTTTCGGCACGGCACGACACGGCACGCCACAATCCACTTTGCGTCGCGTCGCGTCATTGCGCGTTTTGGTGGTATTTTAAATGTCCTTCGCGGTTGTTTTTTTTAATGCCGGCCAGCCTTTTCTTCATTCGTCTGTCTGTAGACGGTTCGTCAATGACGCCGCCGATACGCGCGTGTTTGTCTGACTATAGGAAATGTTAGTTTGACTCTAGTCAACTAAACCATTTTTTATTATTTTATATGATGCGTGTGCCATTTCCGTGTCATGCAAACCGGTGAACGCAACGTATATGTTACGTCGTGTCCAAATCGGACCAAATCCATTCAAAGATGGCGCCCGCCCGCTCTCGTTCCGTTACGCAACAAACATTTACGCGGCGGGTTATTTTCTCCCGTTTTGGACGCCGCCAACCTGGATCATCTGTCCAATGTGAGGGAAGTTGTACATGAAATTAAAATATGAATTATAATCTTTAATAATTGTAATTTACTACAATTTAAGGATTATATATATTTTTCAAATGTAAAACTACTTAGAATGTATAAAATTAAAATATTAACTATAATTTTGATAACTTAGCATAACTTACTACAGTATATTTTTTTTCAAATGTAAAACTTCTAGTATGTATAATTCTTGTAATTTACTACAATTTAAGGATTATATATTTTTTTCAAATGTAAAACTACTTAGAATGTATAAAATTAAAATATTAACTATAATTTTGATAAATTATCATAACTTACTACAATATAATATTTTTTTCAAATGTAAAACTTCTAGTAAGTGTAATTGTTGGTAAAAAATCATGCCATTGGCACTCGACTCAATGTCTCTTTTTGTTGCAATAATTTGCTTGTCTTTTGTAGCACTAAAAAAGGCTGCCCAGCCAGCATCCTTCTAT
Source organism: Syngnathus scovelli (assembly GCF_024217435.2). Lineage (NCBI taxonomy): Eukaryota > Metazoa > Chordata > Actinopteri > Syngnathiformes > Syngnathidae > Syngnathus > Syngnathus scovelli. The sequence goes on along the minus strand of NC_090859.1, from coordinate 13,793,504 downwards.
ACAAAGCAAGCAGGAGGCTCTTGAAGGAGCCCTTTCAGTGATGTTGAGGACACTGAGGAAGAGTAGTCCTAAATCAGGTGAAAACCTGTTTTTGTCAAGTTTCAGCTTCCCAACACACAATGGTTGTCGGGTTTTAGCTTCCCAGCGCACAGTTAATGGCTGTCTGTGTTTTTTGTAGGCTGCAAGAGGAGCCGAATGGGATAAGTATAATTCCGTATGAAAAGGCAAAATGACCTATCCAAAGGAGCAATGTCCTATCCAAAGGAGCAATGGCCTATCCAAAGGCGCAATGGCCTGTCCAAAGGAGCAATGGCCTGTCCAAAGGAGCAATGGCCTGTCCAAAGGAGCAATGGCCTGTCCAAAGGAGCAATGGCCTGTCCAAAGGAGCAATGGCCTGTCCAAAGGAGCAATGGCCTGTCCAAAGGAGCAATGGCCTATCCAAAGGAGCAATGGCCTGTCCAAAGGCGCAATGGCCTGTCCAAAGGAGCAATGCCCTATCCAAAGGAGCAATGGCCTATCCAAAGGCGCAATGGCCTATCCAAAGGAGCAATGGCCATATGCAAAGGAGCAATGGCCATATGCAAAGGAGCGATGACCACATCAAGTCAAGAATCAAGCAGCGCGCCGCAAAATTCGACGTGTGCGCATCATGTGCCCAGGAGGGGGCAGCGTGGTTGCCTTTGGTTATGGGTGCACAACGGCAAGGTTGCAGGTGTGGCCAGTGTTTGGGGCTCTGATGGTTGGTCTTGCTTTAGAGGTGCGCTGTGGTTGTGGCTGGTCTGGATCCGGCGTTGTCTTGTTCTTGGTTGCCATTGACGGCCCACTTGGGGGAGGACGTGGTTCCGTGGATGGACACAAAACTGAACTTTGAGGTGGAGCTGAATGTCCAATTTTGCCATGACTTGTACCTATTTGTATCTTTTTCTAACCTGCCACTGTCGTAGTTGCTGCGTTTGTTCTTTCCCCTCGGTGTAGGGTGGCGTTGGAGCAAGCCGATCCCGAATGTCCAATTTTGCAATTTGACTTGTGACATTTTCTTTTTCTAACCTACCACTGTTGCACTTCCTCTAACCCTAACCTACCACTGTTGTACTTGCATTGTTTGTTCTCCCCTAGGTGTTGGAGCGAGACAGTCACATTGTCTTTTTCTAACCTAGCACTGTTGTGCTTGATCGAAGCCTAACATACCACTGTGCGTCCTTTGTTCTCTAGGTGTAGGGGGCGGTGTTGGGGCGAGCCGGTCCACGATGAAGACTTAATGATGCGAGCGGCGCCCAACTCATTGCATGTTCTGCCTTTTGCAGGCAGGACGCAAAAGAGGGTGGGGGGGTGCATGGCCCGATTCGAACCGGCGACGGTCACCAAGAGTACCTAACCGCTGTGATCAAGTAAGCAAGTGACCTACAACTTGGGGTGCTCTTTGAGTTTCTGACATTTGTTTCTGTTTGTGCAGATGGCGACCGGGACGCGAGGTGGACGGACCGCTGTGGCATCGCTCTGAAGTAGCAGAGTTCTGAGGGAGACCTGCTTCCCTGGAGGCGTCGACCTGCGCAGCTTCAGCATGTGAAATGGATTTTTCTTTTCTATTTAATTCACACCAGCGGTGTCCAAATGTCTGTTTGAGGGCTGCATACTGAATCAAATTGAGAATTCTTTGACACAAATTCATTAACTCAATCACAAAATGTTGCCATTCATATTTTGTGCTACAAAGCAGTGTTGCGTTCATTCGTGTGGTGTGTTGATCAAGTTGGCCCGAGGCTACCATTTGGACACCAATGGTGACATGTGTGCAGGGCTGCACCTGGATTGGAAAACTGTCATATGGTGGTATAGGTCATTGACATGCACTTGAGGAAAACAAAGATTATTTTCTATTCATGTGGCAAATGAAACATGTTTTCTGGCCTCCTAACTATTTGTAATGAGTTTAGAAGATAACAAGTCATTGATGCAAGTTGAAGTTAACTGATCTAAGTGATGTCATTGCGATCAAATAGTTCCTCTCCATCCTAGAATTTTGCACAACTTTGCTCAATGCAGTGGTCTGGCCCAATACTGCCATATCGTTGGTTTTCCAAAATGTTGTGCAGCCCTCATAGAGTGCCAAACGCGCAGCGACGGCAGGCGCAAGCGACCGCGCAGCGACGGCAGGCGCAAGCGACCGCGCAGCGACGGCAGGCGCAAGCGACCGCGCAGCGACTGCAAGCGCAAGCGACCGCGCAAGCGACCGCGCAGCGACGGCAAGCGCAAGCGACCGCGCAAGCGACCGCGCAGCGACGGCAAGTGCAAGCGACCGCGCAGCGACGGCAAGCGCAAGCGACGGCAAGCGCAAGCGACGGCGCAGCGAGACTTTTGTGCTTGTCTTGCAAGGTGGAAGAGACGATGTATGAAACGAAGAGCCGGTGGACGGAGGCCACCAGACCCGCGATTGGTGAGCGGGGTGCAAAGGAAGCAATCACCCAAAGAAAGCAGTCGCCAAGTGTTGAAGAGGCGCCTGATGCATGACTGGCCAAGGCTGGCCAGAGGTGGTGACATGGCAATCCAATATGCAACGCACATGTTTTTAATTTGATTTCCTTATTTGTCTGCCGTTCAGGGTTGCCGGGGCGGCCGACGGGACGAGCGCCAGCCTGCACCGAGAGGGACTGGGCTGCACCCACAAGACCAGGGAGGGGGCAGGTAATGAGTACGTTGACAGAAGTGAGCCGCATGCAACTGAGTGCCGTTTGTCTTTATGCACTTGTGCGAGGCGGAAGACGAGTCCAACACCGGCCGGAGCAGACCCGGACCTTGGCCCGTGACGAGCGGCCCACACGAGACTGATGGGTGCAGATGCAGCCAGCGTTTCGGGGGGAGTATGACTTGGTTTTTTTCTTTTGAGCTTTCCCTACCCCTGTCTGTTTGAATAGGGTAACTAGTAGCACGCACAGGCATTTGGGTTGCTGTGACCCTCTAGATACGAATTGGCAAAGTAGACACCCCCTCCCTCCCTCCCCCTCCCTCTCTCTCTCTCGCTCTCTTTCTCCAATGCGCCCGGCAGTACCTGCATGGCCTGGTGCACTCAGGGTGGAACGTGGCTATACCTTGCCCTTTGTGGAATACCAGGGTATAATGTCTGCCAGTCTGGGTCCCAGTGTCGTCGACGGTGTCGAGGACAAGGAGATTCTCCGTGACGCTCTCCGTGACGTCACGTTTTCCTCTTTTTTTTTTCTCCTCTCGGGGCCAAGCCAGCTCTACTCAGGGGGAACTGGCCGGTTGCGCTTAAGTGCGCACCAAAGCCTCTTCTCATCTCCTCTCGCTCTCTCCCTCGCTCTCTCCCTCCCTCCCTCCCTCCCTTTTTGTAAGGGGTTAAACATTTCATAACCCGCATCGCTCCAATGCGGGAGGGCCGTATGAGACATGTGCCAGCCCGTGCGTGCCGCTAGTTACCTGATTCAAACTTACCTTAGTCAAGGTTTGGGGGGAATGCTAGTGAAAATGTTCCCCTTGCCAAAACCACCACAATATGTCTGCCTTTCAGGATTGCTGGGCGCAGTGGATCAGACGAGTGCCTGCACAGAGAGGGACTGGACAGGACCGCGAGACCAGAGGGTAATAATAAAAAACTTTATTTGTAGAGCACCTTTCATACAAGAAATGCAGCTCAAAGCACTTTACAACAAAGAAATAAATTATAAATATTGAATTCTTCATATAGGAACAGACGTAAAAAAACAAAAACATTCATGTATGCATACGCAATTAATAAAGGGAGTTTAAAATAGGAGCAAGCTTTAATAGACAGGTACTGAGTACGTCCACAGAAGTAAACCGCATGCAACAGAGTGCCGTTTTTCTTTTCGCAGTGGCACGAGGCGGAGGATGAGTCCAAACGTCGAATACCGGCCGGGGGGGGGAGCCAACCATCGGCCGACCTTCGCCCGTGATGAGCGGCCGACACGAGGCGGACGGGTGCGGATGCGGCGAGGGCAAAGCGCCCAGCCAGCATTTAAGGAGAGTATGACTGTTTTTCCTTTTGTGCTTTCATTCTTTCCCTCCCTCCACTTTTTCACTGGGTGTGCACACTGGCCGTCTGCATGAGGCCTCTCTCTTTCCCAGCGCTGCGTCATTTTGCAATATTGTTGTTTTATTATTGTGTTTTTTTTTAAATACATGAAGTGAACTGTTTGTACTGTAATTGTGTGTGCATGTACCTCTGAACCTGAATTAAACTGTGAACTGAATTCAAGTGGTCCATTTTAAACATTGGCATGGGCAGTCTATTGTGCATACAAACTGGAATCATTTGAGACGTTCTCAATGACAAGACATTTGTAAAGTTAGTCTCAAACCAAATTGTCTTGTTAAATATGCCTTTTATTTTTTTTTAACTACACAAAGAAAAGCTGCATGCATTCTAAATTGTTGACAAAAGCCAAGAAGCCAGACACCCATGGATGCAAACTACAAGCGTACAAACGGTGTCTGTTGCGATCAATAAGTCATCTTTGGCAACCCTGCTTTGAAATGGCCACCGAACTCAGAATCTTGCAGAATGTTGGTACATTTTTCTGTATGAGTTAAAGCTGGTATTTTAATCTAGTCAGCCATTTTTTGGTTTGTTTTGAATCATGCATCGTGTGGGCGTTCTTGTGAATAAAATCAACAGTGTTTTCTTCCTGTTGGTGGTCTTGTAAATAAAGTCAACTTTGGTGTCAGTCATCATTCGCGATAAGCCTCAATTGAAGCTGCATCTCTTGAATGTGAAACTTCTTGCATGTTTTGTTGCAGGGCTTGACGTCCCCATTGGCTGTCTGACTACAAAGAAGGCTGTTTCTGTACAGTCCAGGTTGTTGCTGAGGTCAATTGAATTTATAAACATAGCGTGTAACGTTTAGGACCTTGGCTTTCAATTCGAAGCACAGTTTCTTAACTACACGGCCAGCCTCGGTACATGTACTGGGTGGTACCACCCAGTTCAGAGTAAAGTAAAGGCCAGAGTGGTCGTCTTAATACCAGCATCCTCATGAAATTGACCATGTCAGACAGGCTAGATCAGGGGTGTCAAACTCATTTTGTTTCGCGGGCCGCATTGTAATCATAGCTTCTGTCGGAGGGCCGTTATGACTGTCAACCCAAATGTACGAGCACCTCATATTATATACAGTAAAAGCTACAAAACAAATTGACAAATCATTTTCAAATCAGATGAGTAAAAAAAAAAAAAAGATAATAGTGAAGACCATTTGCAAATCTGGTAATGACACACGAATTTGATGCACAGTTAGTCTTCGCGGGCCACATAAAATGAAGTGGCGGGCCGTATCTGCCCCCCCCCCGGGCCCTGAGTTTGACACCTGTCGGCTAAATGAATTCCAAGTGCTACCACTGGGTGGCAGCATATTTGCCTCAAGCTGTCTGGTGCTGGGTCAATGCGATGCGTCTTTCGTTGTTTTGCCCAAAGCAACCTAATACACAATATTTGCCTCAAGCTGTCTGACGCTCCATTGAACTGTATGCAATAATTTTTAACTTGAAACAACTACATTACAAATGATAGGCGCCCTAATGAGACAGCTGGGTCAATGTTACCCGTCTTTTGCGGTTTGTTTTGCCCAAAGCAACCTAACAAATACGCATAGGTACTGCCGCTATCTCGCCAATGTGCATGTCTCTAAAATGTACAAAGCAAATTCATTTGCATAGTAAACTTCCAAACCACATGCTAAAAAATATTCATGTGATGCAGAAAGTCTTCTTCTGTAGCTTGCTAAGATTTGCCAATTTGAGCAATGCCGTATCTGAACCCGAGGCTGGGGGTTGCCCGTCCATGTGCCTAATCGCTCGGCCATTGATACATCAGCAATGCTTCTTTTTATGTCTCCTCATGTCCTCAGCACTGCAAACCTTTGTGCCGGTACACCATATGAAGTAAATGACGGAATGTTTATTTTTTTTACACCTCCTCTAATGTGTATCAACCATACCAGATGGTGTTTTAGAACAGCCTAGAATAGTAAATTACAAAAGGTAAAAAAAAAAATAAAAAAAAACTTGTAAAGTCCTAAAAAGTTATTAATCGCTGTAAGTGGGAAGTACAGGTAAATGTCTGTCTATTCATAGCTATGGCTTTGTGGAATGTCGCAGCGCGGCGTATGCGGTAGGTGGCGCAGGCGGCGTGGAGCGCAGGCGGCGTAGAGCGCAGGCGGCGTAGAGCGCAGGCGGCGTAGAGCGCAGGCGGCGTGGAGCGCAGGCGGCGCAAGCAGCATGGGGCGCAAGCAGCAAGGGTGGGGAATCGAACCCTGGATCTCAGGTGTTCAAGCGCAGCGACGGAGCCACTCGCCAAGCGTGGCGAGCTCGGCAGTCACCCCGCTTTCACTTCGAGTCATTCTTACACGTTCAGTATTTCGCTCCGCGCGCGATGGGTAAGTACAAAAGGGAGCTGACGGCCGCCAGCTGCCAGGTCACACTGGCCGACCGGTTAGTGACACGGCCTCATACCCCGTACAATGCTGGTTCGATCCCAGTGGTGGGAGCTTTCTCCAGCCCACTTTTGTAAGTGTCTGAATACATGCATATAGACTGCATGTCTACGCATTTATTTATGTGTAAATACCCAGTGCGGCCCCGCCCGCAAGTGGGCGGGGCGATGCAGCGGGCCCCGCCCCCACCGAGATGGCCCCGCCCCTGGCCCCGCCCCCATCGAAATGGCCCCGCCCCCTGCCCTACAAAAAGACAGTAGGGTAGGGGGCGGGGCGAAGCCCCGCCCCCTGCCCTACTAAATGACAGTAGGGCAGGGGGCGGGGCGAAGCCCCGCCCCCTGCCCTACAAAAAGACAGTAGGGTAGGGGGCGGGGCGAAGCCCCGCCCCCTGCCCTACAAAAGACAATTGAAAGTGTATTGAAAGACAGTAGGGTAGGGGGCGGGGCGAAGCCCCGCCCCCTACCCTACTGTCTTTCAATACACTATTAAAAGACAGTAGGGTAGGGGGCGGGGCGAAGCCCCGCCCCCTACCCTACTGTCTTTTAATAGTGTATTGAAATTGAATTAAGCACTATTAAAAGACAGTAGGGTAGGGGGCGGGGCTTCGCCCCGCCCCCTACCCTACTGTCTTTCAATACACTTTCAATTGTCTTTTGTAGGGCAGGGGGCGGGGCTTCGCCCCGCCCCCTACCCTACTGTCATTTAGTAGGGCAGGGGGCGGGGCTTCGCCCCGCCCCCTACCCTACTGTCATTTAGTAGGGCAGGGGGCGGGGCTTCGCCCCGCCCCCTACCCTACTGTCATTTAGTAGGGTAGGGGGCGGGGCTTCGCCCCGCCCCCTACCCTACTGTCTTTTTGTAGGGCAGGGGGCGGGGCCATTTCGGTGGGGGCGGGGCCAGGGGCGGGGCCACCTCGGTGGGGGCGGGGCCCGCTGCATCGCCCCGCCCACTTGCGGGCGGGGCCGCACTGGGTATTTACACATAAATAAATGCGTAGACATGCAGTCTATATGCATGTATTCAGACACTTACAAAAGTGGGCTGGAGAAAGCTCCCACCACTGGGATCGAACCAGCATTGTACGGGGTATGAGGCCGTGTCACTAACCGGTCGGCCAGTGTGACCTGGCAGCTGGCGGCCGTCAGCTCCCTTTTGTACTTACCCATCGCGCGCGGAGCGAAATACTGAACGTGTAAGAATGACTCGAAGTGAAAGCGGGGTGACTGCCGAGCTCGCCACGCTTGGCGAGTGGCTCCGTCGCTGCGCTTGAACACCTGAGATCCAGGGTTCGATTCCCCACCCTTGCTGCTTGCGCCCCATGCTGCTTGCGCCGCCTGCGCTCCACGCCGCCTGCGCTCTACGCCGCCTGCGCTCTACGCCGCCTGCGCTCTACGCCGCCTGCGCTCCACGCCGCCTGCGCTCCACGCCGCCTGCGCCACCTACCGCATACGCCGCGCTGCGACATTCCACAAAGCCATAGCTATGAATAGACAGACATTTACCTGTACTTCCCACTTACAGCGATTAATAACTTTTTAGGACTTTACAAGTTTTTTTTTATTTTTTTTTTTACCTTTTGTAATTTACTATTCTAGGCTGTTCTAAAACACCATCTGGTATGGTTGATACACATTAGAGGAGGTGTAAAAAAAATAAACATTCCGTCATTTACTTCATATGGTGTACCGGCACAAAGGTTTGCAGTGCTGAGGACATGAGGAGACATAAAAAGAAGCATTGCTGATGTATCAATGGCCGAGCGATTAGGCACATGGACGGGCAACCCCCAGCCTCGGGTTCAGATACGGCATTGCTCAAATTGGCAAATCTTAGCAAGCTACAGAAGAAGACTTTCTGCATCACATGAATATTTTTTAGCATGTGGTTTGGAAGTTTACTATGCAAATGAATTTGCTTTGTACATTTTAGAGACATGCACATTGGCGAGATAGCGGCAGTACCTATGCGTATTTGTTAGGTTGCTTTGGGCAAAACAAACCGCAAAAGACGGGTAACATTGACCCAGCTGTCTCATTAGGGCGCCTATCATTTGTAATGTAGTTGTTTCAAGTTAAAAATTATTGCATACAGTTCAATGGAGCGTCAGACAGCTTGAGGCAAATATTGTGTATTAGGTTGCTTTGGGCAAAACAACGAAAGACGCATCGCATTGACCCAGCACCAGACAGCTTGAGGCAAATATGCTGCCACCCAGTGGTAGCACTTGGAATTCATTTAGCCGACAGGTGTCAAACTCAGGGCCCGGGGGGGGGGCAGATACGGCCCGCCACTTCATTTTATGTGGCCCGCGAAGACTAACTGTGCATCAAATTCGTGTGTCATTACCAGATTTGCAAATGGTCTTCACTATTAATATCTTTTTTTCTTTTTTACTCATCTGATTTGAAAATGATTTGTCAATTTGTTTTGTAGCTTTTACTGTATATAATATGAGGTGCTCGTAAATTTGGGTTGACAGTCATAACGGCCCTCCGACAGAAGCTATGATTACAATGCGGCCCGCGAAACAAAATGAGTTTGACACCCCTGATCTAGCCTGTCTGACATGGTCAATTTCATGAGGATGCTGGTATTAAGACGACCACTCTGGCCTTTACTTTACTCTGAACTGGGTGGTACCACCCAGTACATGTACCGAGGCTGGCCGTGTAAAGAAACTGTGCTTCGAATTGAAAGCCAAGGTCCTAAACGTTACACGCTATGTTTATAAATTCAATTGACCTCAGCAACAACCTGGACTGTACAGAAACAGCCTTCTTTGTAGTCAGACAGCCAATGGGGACGTCAAGCCCTGCAACAAAACATGCAAGAAGTTTCACATTCAAGAGATGCAGCTTCAATTGAGGCTCATCGCGAATGATGACTGACACCAAAGTTGACTTTATTTACAAGACCACCAAGAGGAAGAAAACAGTTGATTTTATTCACAAGAACGCCCACACGATGCATGATTCAAAACAAACCAAAAAATGGCTGACTAGATTAAAATACCAGCTTTAACTCATACAGAAAAATGTACCAACATTCTGCAAGATTCTGAGTTCGGTGGCCATTTCAAAGCAGGGTTGCCAAAGATGACTTATTGATCGCAACAGACACCGTTTGTACGCTTGTAGTTTGCATCCATGGGTGTCTGGCTACTTGGCTTTTGTCAACAATTTAGAAGGCATGCAGCTTTTCTTTGTGTAGTTAAAAAAAAATAAAAGGCATATTTAACAAGACAATTTGGTTTGAGACTAACTTTACAAATGTCTCGTCATTGAGAACGTCTCAAATGATTCCAGTTTGTATGCACGATAGACTGCCCATGCCAATGTTTAAAATGGACCACTTGAATTCAGTTCACAGTTTAATTCAGGTTCAGAGGTACATGCACACACAATTACAGTACAAACAGTTCACTTCATGTATTTAAAAAAACACAATAATAAAACAACAATATTGCAAAATGACGCAGCGCTGGGAAAGAGAGAGGCCTCATGCAGACGGCCAGTGTGCACACCCAGTGAAAAAGTGGAGGGAGGGAAAGAATGAAAGCACAAAAGGAAAAACAGTCATACTCTCCTTAAATGCTGGCTGGGCGCTTTGCCCTCGCCGCATCCGCACCCGTCCGCCTCGTGTCGGCCGCTCATCACGGGCGAAGGTCGGCCGATGGTTGGCTCCCCCCCCCCGGCCGGTATTCGACGTTTGGACTCATCCTCCGCCTCGTGCCACTGCGAAAAGAAAAACGGCACTCTGTTGCATGCGGTTTATTTCTGTGGACGTACTCAGTACCTGTCTATTAAAGCTTGCTCCTATTTTAAACTCCCTTTATTAATTGCGTATGCATACATGAATGTTTTTGTTTTTTTATGTCTGTTCCTATATGAAGAATTCAATATTTATAATTTATTTCTTTGTTGTAAAGTGCTTTGAGCTGCATTTCTTGTATGAAAGGTGCTCTACAAATAAAGTTTTTTATCATTACCCTCTGGTCTCGCGGTCCTGTCCAGTCCCTCTCTGTGCAGGCACTCGTCTGATCCACTGCGCCCAGCAATCCTGAAAGGCAAACATATTGTGGTGGTTTTGGCAAGGGGAACATTTTCACTAGCATTCCCCCCAAACCTTGACTAAGGTAAGTTTGAATCAGGTAACTAGCGGCACGCACGGGCTGGCACATGTCTCATACGGCCCTCCCGCATTGGAGCGATGCGGGTTATGAAATGTTTAACCCCTTACAAAAAGGGAGGGAGGGAGGGAGGGAGAGAGCGAGGGAGAGAGCAAGAGGAGATGAGAAGAGGCTTTGGTGCGCACTTAAGCGCAACCGGCCAGTTCCCCCTGAGTAGAGCTGGCTTGGCCCCGAGAGGAAAAAAAAAAGAGGAAAACGTGACGTCACGGAGAGCGTCACGGAGAATCTCCTTGTCCTCGACACCGTCGACGACACTGGGACCCAGACTGGCAGACATTATACCCTGGTATTCCACAAAGGGCAAGGTATAGCCACGTTCCACCCTGAGTGCACCAGGCCATGCAGGTACTGCCGGGCGCATTGGAGAAAGAGAGCGAGAGAGAGAGAGGGAGGGGGAGGGAGGGAGGGAGGGAGGGGGTGTCTACTTTGCCAATTCGTATCTAGAGGGTCACAGCAACCCAAATGCCTGTGCGTGCTACTAGTTACCCTATTCAAACAGACAGGGGTAGGGAAAGCTCAAAAGAAAAAAACCAAGTCATACTCCCCCCGAAACGCTGGCTGCATCTGCACCCATCAGTCTCGTGTGGGCCGCTCGTCACGGGCCAAGGTCCGGGTCTGCTCCGGCCGGTGTTGGACTCGTCTTCCGCCTCGCACAAGTGCATAAAGACAAACGGCACTCAGTTGCATGCGGCTCACTTCTGTCAACGTACTCATTACCTGCCCCCTCCCTGGTCTTGTGGGTGCAGCCCAGTCCCTCTCGGTGCAGGCTGGCGCTCGTCCCGTCGGCCGCCCCGGCAACCCTGAACGGCAGACAAATAAGGAAATCAAATTAAAAACATGTGCGTTGCATATTGGATTGCCATGTCACCACCTCTGGCCAGCCTTGGCCAGTCATGCATCAGGCGCCTCTTCAACACTTGGCGACTGCTTTCTTTGGGTGATTGCTTCCTTTGCACCCCGCTCACCAATCGCGGGTCTGGTGGCCTCCGTCCACCGGCTCTTCGTTTCATACATCGTCTCTTCCACCTTGCAAGACAAGCACAAAAGTCTCGCTGCGCCGTCGCTTGCGCTTGCCGTCGCTTGCGCTTGCCGTCGCTGCGCGGTCGCTTGCACTTGCCGTCGCTTGCGCGGTCGCTTGCGCGGTCGCTTGCGCGGTCGCTTGCGCGGTCGCTTGCGCGGTCGCTTGCGCTTGCCGTCGCTGCGCGGTCGCTTGCGCTTGCGGTCGCTTGCGCTTGCAGTCGCTGCGCGGTCGCTTGCGCCTGCCGTCGCTGCGCGGTCGCTTGCGCCTGCCGTCGCTGCGCGTTTGGCACTCAATGAGGGCTGCACAACATTTTGGAAAACCAACGATATGGCAGTATTGGGCCAGACCACTGCATTGAGCAAAGTTGTGCAAAATTCTAGGATGAGAGGAACTATTTGATCGCAATGACATCACTTAGATCAGTTAACTTCAACTTGCATCAATGACTTATCTTCTAAACTCATTACAAATAGTTAGGAGGCCAGAAAACATGCTTCATTTGCCACATGAATAGAAAATAATCTTTGTTTTCCTCAAGTGCATGTCAATGACCTATACCACCATATGACAGTTTTCCAATCCAGGTGCAGCCCTGCACACATGTCACCATTGGTGTCCAAATGGTAGCCTCGGGCCAACTTGATCAACACACCACACGAATGAACGCAACACTGCTTTGTAGCACAAAATATGAATGGCAACATTTTGTGATTGAGTTAATGAATTTGTGTCAAAGAATTCTCAATTTGATTCAGTATGCAGCCCTCAAACAGACATTTGGACACCGCTGGTGTGAATTAATAAAAATAAAAATCCATTTCACATGCTGAAGCTGCACAGGTCGACGCCTCCAGGGAAGCGGGTCTCCCTCAGAACTCTGCTACCTCAGAGCGATGCCACAGCGGTCCGTCCACCTCTGAGTAGATAATGTCGCGTCCCGGTCGCCATCTGCACAAACAGAAACAAATGTTAGAAACTCAAAGAGCACCCCAAGTTGTAGGTCACTTGCTTACTTTATCACAGCGGTTAGGTACTCTTGGTGACCGTCGCCGGGTCGAATCGGGCCATGCACCCCCCCCCCCCCACACCCTTTTGCGTCTGGCCTGCAAAAGGCAGAACATGCAATGAGTTGGGCGCCGCTCGCATCATTAAGTCTTCATCGTGGACCGGCTCGCCCCAACACCGCCCCCTACACCTAGAGAACAAAGGACGCACAGTGGTACGTTAGGCTTCGATCAAGCACGACAGTGCTAGGTTAGAAAAAGACGCAATTTGACTGTCTTCCTCCAACACCTAGGGGAGAACAAAGAACGCAAGTACCACAGTGGTAGGTTAGGGTTAGAGGAAGTGCAACAGTGGTAGGTTAGAAAAAGAAAATGTCAAGTCAAATTGCAAAATTGGACATTCGAGATCGGCTCGCTCCAACGCCACCCTAGACCGAGGGGAAAGAACAAACGCAGCAACTACGACAGTGGCAGGTTAGAAAAAGATACAAAATGGTACAAGTCATGGCAAAATTGGACATTCAGCTCCACCTCAAAGTTCAGTTTTGTGTCCATCCACGGAACCACGTCCTCCCCCAAGTGAGCCGTCAATGGCAACCAAGAACAAGACAACGCTGGATCCAGACCAGCCACAACCACAGCGCACCTCTAAAGCAAGACCAACCATCAGAGCCCCAAACACTGGCCACACCTGCAACCTTGCCGTCGTGCACCCATAACCAAAGGCAACCACGCTGCCCCCTCCTGGGCACATGATCCGCACACGTCGAATTTTGCGGCGCGCTGCTTGATTCTTGACTTGATGTGGTCATTGCTCCTTTGCATATGGCCATTGCTCCTTTGCATATGGCCATTGCTCCTTTGCATATGGCCATTGCTCCTTTGGATAGGGCATTGCTCCTTTGGATAGGGCATTGCTCCTTTGGACAGGCCATTGCGCCTTTGGATAGGCCATTGCTCCTTTGGATAGGCCATTGCTCCTTTGGATAGGCCATTGCTCCTTTGGATAGGCCATTGCTCCTTTGGACAGGCCATTGCTCCTTTGGATAGGCCATTGCTCCTTTGGATAGGCCATTGCTCCTTTGGATAGGCCATTGCTCCTTTGGATAGGCCATTGCTCCTTTGGCTAGGCCATTGTGCCTTTTCAAATGGAATTATACTTATCACATGCGGCTCCTCTTGCAGCCTACAAAAACACAGACAGCCATTAATTGTGTGCTGGAAGCTAAAACTCGACAACCATTGTGTGTTGGGAAGCTGAAACTTGACAAAAACAGGTTTTCACCTGATTTAAGACTACTCTTCCTCAGTGTCCTTAACATCACTGAAAGGGCTCCTTCAAGAGCCTCCTGCTTGCTTTGTATAGAAGGATGCTGGCTGGGCAGCCTTTTTTAGTGCTACAAAAGACAAGCAAATTATTGCAACAAAAAGAGACATTGAGTCGAGTGCCAATGGCATGATTTTTTACCAACAATTACACTTACTAGAAGTTTTACATTTGAAAAAAATATTATATTGTAGTAAGTTATGATAATTTATCAAAATCATAGTTAATATTTTAATTTTATACATTCTAAGTAGTTTTACATTTGAAAAAAATATATAATCCTTAAATTGTAGTAAATAACAAGAATTATACATACTAGAAGTTTTACATTTGAAAAAATATATACTGTAGTAAGTTATGATAATTTATCAAAATTATAGTTAATATTTTAATTTTATACATTCTAAGTAGTTTTACATTTGAAAAATATATATAATCCTTAAATTGTAGTAAATTACAAGAATTATTAAAGATTATAATTCATATTTTAATTTCATCTACAACTTCCCTCACATTGGACAGATGATCCAGGTTGGCGGCGTCCAAAACGGGAGAAAATAACCCGCCGCGCAAATGTTTGTTGCGTAACGGAACGAAAGCGGGCGGGCGCCATCTTTGAATGGATTTGGTCCGATTTGGACACGACGTAACATATACGTTGCGTTCACCGGTTTGCATGACACGGAAATGGCACACGCATCATATAAAATAATAAAAAATGGTTTAGTTGACTAGAGTCAAACTAACATTTCCTATAGTCAGACAAACACGCGCGTATCGGCGGCGTCATTGACGAACCGTCTACAGACAGACGAATGAAGAAAAGGCTGGCCGGCATTAAAAAAAACAACCGCGAAAGACATTTAAAATACCACCAAAACGCGCAATGACCCGACGCGACGCAAAGTGGATTGTGGCGTGCCGTGTCGTGCCGAAACCTCAAGCACTCACTAGACAGCGAAAATCCTGCAAAAAAAAAAGGCTTGTTTGAAAAGGCAACAAAGCGTGCCTGCCAATCGTGCAACAAACACGGCGTCCGTCGTGAAAAACGGCAGGAGACGACAAACATTTGCTGGCATGCTCGCTTACCTGAGCGCCACGCGCTTGGTGGCACCTGCATATGATAACTCCCCTTGAGCGAGCACGGCTGTCTTCAATTGCCCTAAAGACCTGACGTCACATCCGTCGATTCAAATCTTCTTCTCCTGATCGTCCAACGACGCTCGGCACACTGACGCCACCAGGTGGTCGTCTGTCATGGTGACTACTGTGGAAAGGGTTGCTTCGGACTATCCGTTGAAACTTTCAACACCGAACATGGAGGATACCCTATCAATATGACCAAATCTTCTTTTGTTTCAGAGCAGGCTCTGGTCGAGTGGTTAAGGATTCGTTCCCTCACTGGTCCGTTCTCGCGATGAACCGGAAATGCAAATCACTCACTAACTCGTTCAACCACAGATCCATTCATTAGTGAACGGGAAAAGCAATTCATGACTCCTTGATAAACGGGAAGTAATAGTCTCGCATTATGGGTCAGAGGTTTTTGAATGTTGCAGACAAGAAGACACAGTGTATTATTGAGCACTTTATTCATGATCACCAATAAAGTAAAGTAACAAACTACACTTACATTTTTGTCAGGTGTGATTCAGTCTCAAACCAATTTGACAAACTCCTCTTTGGTGACTTTATGAAGTTACGGCATTGCACAATGTGGGGGGTTTCAACCAGCTACTCCATTTTTCTTTTTCTTCATGCAACTGCTTGGAGGACTGCATGGAATTTATTTATTTGTAATATGAATGAGCCTTCTGTTTCAGGTGTTATCATTTTTGGAGGGTCATTTCCACACTTAAATGGCTGAATGACTTCCTCTGCTTCTCAGGACACTCGGGTTTGATCGGCACGCTCAATTTATATACACAGAAAACGTTATTAATCAACCTCAAACGTTGAGTAGTCGCCGACGTTCAAAGCCTCATTGGCTGGGAAAAAATAAGTTAAAATACTTTTTTAAAATGTAGCAACCGGTATAAATGACTGCAACACGGAAGAGGGTCTGCGGAGTGACGACGACGGTAATGTTTACAACGGTGACGACAAGCTGCTGCCTATCTTTCAATGTGTGTGCGTGTGTCTAAAGTGCACGAGGCCTCTTGGGGGTGATTTGTTGGCTAGCTTGTTCCTCCTCCTGTAGCGCACAGCGGAAAGACTTGACTTTATCTGAAAGAACAAAGAAGAGCTTCAAGATGGAGACGCAGCTCTCTGATTGGATTTTTACCTCTCAACTCGGTGAGGATGTCAATCTTCTGCTCCAGGATTTGCTCCAGCTGCGTTGCGTACGACTCCACGTCGTAGTCCACCTCCTCCGTCATCTCCAGCAACACCTTCTCGTCCTCCAGGCAGCGTATGGACTCCTGGGATCGCAACACATTGTGTTGGAAAGTACACACACATTATAAAGCTAATATCAAAATTATTAGTGGCACAAAGATGACCTGGAAGACTGCTCGATGATCCTCCAGAACCTGCTCTTCCATCTCCACCAGCTGCGAGACTGCCTCGTGGAAGGTGAAAAGCTGTGGAGAGACCTCCTCCTCCTGCGGATGACACACGCTCGCAGTGAAGAGGATGGCCCGCGTGGCGAGACCCAGGCAACGCTCACGTTCTGTTCGCAGAGCAGCTTGAGGTCATCTCTTTGCGGGGAGCTTCCCACGCCCCACTGGGCCTCCAGGACGTCCAGCTGGTTGACTTGTTCAGCCGTCAGAGGGTCCGTGACGATCTCTGGCTCCACCGACAACTCCTTCACTCTGATCGGAAAGAACAGGGATGGTGAATAGGCCTCTGATTGGACAGGACGAGTTGAGACGCGAGGTCATACTCGTAAGTCGGAGAAAGGTCGGAGCGAGCGCTCTGCGAAAAGGGAATATCCGAGGGACTGATGCCGAACTCCTTCACCCTGCGAGCACAGTGGACATGAAACATTCAGTCCCATATGTCACGTCCCACCCGACACGGCCGAGGCGCCTCACCTGTTGGCATAACGAAGCGTGTTCAAGGTGTTTTCACAGGACGCCATTCCGGGAGAGATGGTGGCGATCATGCTGGTCCGAGAGTTCTCGCCAATGAAGGAATCCCTCAGCACCTGAGTCAACTTGCTGGCCCGGAAGGGAGTGTGCGGTTTGTTCCGACCCAGAGCTCGGATACACTCCTGCTCGGGGACAGCGACGTCATCAGCGACTTGATGTTTCGGCACGGTACATTTCCGGAGACTTGACCTTGAGAGCCAGCAGGCTCTTGTTGATCTCGGCTCCTTCCAGGCGCGTCTGGCGGTCGGCGCTGGACGTGTCGGCGCCCCGCTCGTTGCCCGCCAGATCGATGAGGGAGAACTTGCCGTGCATCTTGCCCCGCCGCCGCAGGATGATCTGGAAGACGGCGTGGCTGCGCGAGGAGTGGGCGTTGGCCGAGGTTTGGCCGGACGTCCTGAGGGAGGTGCGGTCACGCTAATGGAAGGGCAGACTTTCCCACAAGACTCTACGACATGGAAAGATCCCGCACCTGCAGCTGTTTCCCACTTCGATGAGCTTGAGGACATCTTCGGTGCCTTTCACCTCCCGCTCCTGCAGCCCCACCACCTGCACCTGCTGCTTGCCGTCCTCCAGCACACGCAACTTGGCTTTGCGGTTCAGCAGGTCAAACACCTTTAAAAGCAAAACGCGGTTAAAGTGTGCGCGCAACAACCTCCATCTTCGTCAAGGCTACTTGCCTTCCCGCTGTAGATCTCAAAAAAGGTGGAAAAGACTTGGAGGTCCAGCTTCTTGTAGATTGGCTTCTTCAACATGAGAAAGACATCTCTGGCTGCACACATCAGCCAGAAGAAAAGTTACAAGATTTTGTAAGGTACACAAAAAGAGATGGTTTACCAGAAAGTGCGTAGATGCCCTTGGAGCAGTCCTGGTTCTTCCCGGAGAAGTCGCCTCCCATGGTCTAAAAGGAAAAGCCAGTTCAACAAAAGGCACGGCTCATCCTGGCTGTCCAAATAAAAGCACTCACGTGTGTTTTCCCACTTCCCGTTTGTCCGTATGCGAAGCAGGTGGCCATTCCCCGCTCAAATATGGTCTCCACCAGCGGCTGAGCGGTGAACCTGCCAGCGTTTAGCGACAACAATGTCCAAAGCTGACACAACTCTGTGTGAAATGTTGCACGGGTGGTGTGGCCCACCTGTACACCATCTCGTTGGTGGAGTTCTCGTCAAAGGCGTAGTCAAAGCGGAAGGTTTGGTTCTCCAGGTAGCGCGTCAGGTCCACCTTCTGTTTGGGCTCGTGGACCATCACCACGTCCTTGCTGGGAATGGTGATCACGTCCAGATCTTTGACGGACAGTTCTAGAGGGCCAGACAAAGGGATCAGATCTGCGTGGCTGCACCGCTCCGGAACTTGCACGTCTAGCTGCGTGTACCTTTTTTATTGAGGGGGCGGGCACGCACACACACGCATATCCGATGTTCCTCAATCTGCAGAAGTAAATAGTTTTTAATTTGACAAATAATTTCATAATTTTATTACTGAATGAAATGTGAATGAATTTTGACTTGACAAGAAATGTTATTATATTATTATTTGACTTATTTTACATCAACTAATGGACAATTGAATCACTTATTATGGATAGAATGCAACGTACCAGGTCATTGGAGGTCAAGGGTCGGTAGTCCAGACTGGCCCGGAAGTCTCGGATCATGCACATGATCTCGTAGTTTGGCAAGTTCACGTCTACTTCCTGCAACAACACACGTGTTGTGTCACATAAGGGAAGTGCGCGTATGTGCACGGTTGCGCGCACGCTCTCACCTGGGCTCGTTTTTCTCGGAGTTCCTGCTGCTGGAGTCGCCGCTTCTCTCGCTTCTCCTGCAGCTTCTCCACTTCCTTCACGCAGTTGGACTTCCTTCGCGCTGGAAGAGCACAAATGTTATTAGCATCATCATTTCAAGTCAGACAGAAAAATCCATTGTCATGTCCATGTCATTAAACATTTATTGAAATATGAAACCAATTGTGTGTGTTCAAGACATATTAGTTCCACCATGAGCAAATTTGCAATCCCTCCCACAAATGTTCTGTATGCGTGACGACTCGTGTCCCTCAAAGGCTCTTTTGAGAAGGTCTAGTCCAGCTGCGAGCATCATGACATCATTTTGCTCATGCGTGTGTGAGTGTGTGCGCTACCATTCTGCTGCTGGAGCAGTGATTGGTTGGCTGCTGCTGTTGCTGCTGTGGGCTGGGTGGTGATGGACGGAGGAGGGGGCTCCACAGGCTGGCTGTGCTGGCTCGGACGGGCTCGGGTGGTTCCTACTGCCGCAGCTGAGGAGTCAAACCATCATCAACAATTGGAAAAGAGTGTCCAAGACACTTTGATTTAGCTTAATATGCCAATTTATAGTGACATCATCATCATCAACGCTGGCGTACCTCTGTTTTCCCGCGGGGCGTTTTCAGGTTTGGGTATCGCCGTAGTTCGTCGGGTCTGGTGGGGTTGAGAGAGCATCAAAACAAATCCACTGTTAAATATAATGACGTAAAGAACAGACCTTGGGCACTTTGCTGGGCTTGGCGATGTTGGAAGGAGGAAGAGGAGTTTCTGGACTCGGGGGCACGTCTTCCTCAGGGGCAAGATCCGGGTTCAGCGCAAAGACGCTCTCCAGGTCGATCTATGTCAAGCAGATGTCGCCATTAATAGGATTTGGATGAAAATGTCTCGCGTGGAAGGCGTTTACCTCTTTCCCTTTGGTGTCGCCATTCTCGATCCACTCCACCGTCACGCTGTCGTTGTCCTCGTGCAGCGACGTGACCATTGCCTGGTGGATACGACCTGTGTGTGGGAAATTCAAAATAATATAATATATATTATTTAAATCACAGTCACTGTAGAACTGATTTGTATCCTCAATTCCTTGCTGAAAGGGCAAAGTTCTCATCTTGGTGCCAAGGAACTATGTTGGGGTGAGGGGAGGAGTTTCAATGAGACAGACCAATCAAAAACAGTCCTTTCCCACCATTCTGTGGCATCTATAGGAAACTACTCAGTTACTCGTGGATTTTTACGATTGGCTAGGATTTAAATTGATGTGTCATGGCTATCACAAGCAAAAACTATAGTCGCCCTTGAGGCTACAACAGGGTCAACGCTGGACTGGTGGACCCTTGTCAGGGTGTGGCAACAAGACAGGCCCACTTGACTGACAGCCATCCACCCCATTGTGACATTTCAAACCGGAAGAATATCAAGCAGCCATTCGGAGGAAGATGTGGCCTACTCATGGGATGGAGACCTCTCCCTCCTTCCCTCATCTCAGCCTCCCGCACCGCCGGGGGATGCAGAGCACGTATGATGCCGCTCATCTCACACCGGTGGACGGGGAGGAGAGAACCTCGGGGGGGGGGGAAGCTTCCGAGACAAGTGACATCGCTTATGGAGCATCACGCCACCGCCTGGGTCGGCTGACACCGGGCGTCAGAATGGAAAAAGCCCGCGTTTCTTTCGGCGGACATGTTAGGACGCTCAGGAAAATGACGGTGACGACGACGGTGGCGCGAGTGTTTGCTAGTCGCGGGCGAACAATTGCAATATCCCGGCGGTGGCAGCAGCAGCAGGACCGGCGGGGAGGACATGGTGTAGTCGTTCGGGGGCTCGGCTTACGTACCGTCGCTCCGCTTTATTTCCACGTAGATGCCCACGAAGATCTTCCCGTAGATGGCGGCCATCGCCCCGCTCTCCACGAGGGCGTCGTTCCTCCTCTCCCTCTCCTGTTTTTATTTATTCTATTGGAATAAAATGTAATTTGGTGAGCTCGCGCGTGCCAAGTTGTGTTGGCCACTGGTCGCCAGGCAGAGGCAGGGAGGGGCACCAGTGCGCATGCGCGGTTGTCCATTCAACGTCACCGGTGACACTGCTTAACTGTCATTGTATTACCGTAATAATCACATAAACACGCTTCTTCAGGATTAGCACATATTTAAAACATCAGAAATGAGGTAGCATGAGTCACTCTGCAACCAAAAACAAAAATTTATTCCAAAAAGCAAATATTTCTTTGAACAAGTTTGTAAAACAAGCATTTGACATAAATAAATCAGTGTATCAAACATCAGTTTCAAGAACACAATGATGCTACGGTACAATCTTTCGTTTTAAATCTAATGTAATAAATACCAGGATCTTAAACGGCGCTGAGGACAGCCAAAATTAAGCAAATAAAACAAATCAAAACATTAAAGACACAGTTTGGTTGTGTGGAGGGCAGTTGTGAGAATTTATTCCTTGTTATACCAGTAAGCCAAAGTGGTCCTCTACCAGTGAGGGTAGACTGTACTGGAAGATGGACCTTGAGCTGGATACAACAGAAACGGAATAAATACTCAAACGGCTTTACATGTGGTTGTTTTAAAGCGTTAAGATGACAAGGCAAGAAAAACGGCTGCTCTGACCCACAGGAGGGAAATATTTCTCCAGGGAAAGTTTGGACGTGGAACTTCAGGGTTTTTTTTTTCTATTCGCTCGCTTTTCTTTCCACAAAGTACTCTGCCATTATACTTCTTGTCAAGTCCTCTTGATATGTTTTTTTTGTGTGTTAAAGTACTGCAGCTTCAAGTATTGCGCCTCACATAGACTCTTCTCTCATAACTTAACAATTCGTATTTACATTAAAATGCTTTTTTTGTCTTCTTCTTGTGTTTGGATTTTTCCCCAAGAGACATCCCTGAGAAGCGTTAACATCCAACAAGCGAGTGGTTTTCCTGAAACTGGGACAGAACTGGGGTACCATGTGAGAACCTAAAAGAAGAGGTGCTAACTGGTCGCTCCATTTGGTTCAAAGCCGCTCATCTTGTCTTTTGAGGCTGTTGGCGGAGGGCGAGGTGGTTGTTGACGTTTTGTGTGCAGTGTAAGACTTCTCATTCATACAAAAAAAGGCAACACAGTCTCGCAGTCACACCCAAGAGCAGAGAACCCGGCTTTGCCATGCTTGGTCATTTGGGGGTCCGCCGTGTCACGGATTTTGAAGCAATGCTCTCCGTATTGTGGATTTTCCTCTTTTTGGACGGGCGGGTCTCAAACGTGGCGATAAAAAGCGGGTTAGCTGCAATCTTTTGCATTCACATCTTGGCCCATTCGCTTAAACTGTTCACACACTCTGTAAGACTTTAGGTTCACTTCAAGTTGCAGGATAAAACTCAAGTAAAAGTGGTGTCTTTTTTTTTTTTCCGCTCCTCTCTCAGCCGAAGCGCTCTCGCACGAGCATCATGAGTTTCTTTTTGCCCTTGTAGATTTGCTTGAGGTTCTCAAGGAACTGCGCAAACTGCACGTGGCCGTCGTGCACCATGAGGAAGGTCTCGTGCGCCTTGCTGAGGAACTCAATGAACTCGCCGTAGTGCCGCGGGCTGATGTGCGTGAGGCGCGAATGCGTGGCGTTGATGTAGGCGCCGATGGTGGCGTCCAGCAGATGGCGCAGCGGCGCCTTGTCCAGCGACATCATCTTGGCCGCGTTCCTGCGACTGTGCAGCGCCACCATACCGGGCGAGGTCAGCGTGCACCGCCGCAGGATGTCCGACAGCACCGTGGCGCACTTGACGCCCTTCACCACCAGCGGGATAACGGCGGCCAGCTCGCTCTTACCCAGCGAGTGGCTAAGGGCGCACGCCCACAAGACGTTGTTGATGGCCGGGTGGGTGTCCTGGTTGTAGCTCAGGTTCAGGTGCGTCATGGCCAAGGTGGCCAGCTTGTACGCCCTCATGGGGTAGCCACGGTGCTCCATGTAGCGGGCAATGGTGAACAGCTGCGTGTAGCTCATACCCGTGGAGGCGGCGTCCAGCACGATCTGATAAGCCGTCTCGAAGGCCACGTGGTCCTTCTCGCACAGCGTCAGGGCTGACAGCGCGCAGTTCTCCGGGTCCTTGGCGGCGCACTGGAGGGCCAGGGTGCGCGCCGAGTTGGCCAAGTTCTCCTGCTGCCGTGAGTCCACATGGAGGCGCGCGATGGTGCCGTTGGACATAACGCTGGTCGCCACCACGCTGGTCGCCTCGGTGGGCGTGAAGAGCGTGAACCAGTTCTGCATGATGCTGTCCAGCGCAAACACACCTTAGACACGCGGAGGAGAAAATTCAGAATGTTTGATGATTAAAAATATATATATTGTCGTCAGAGTCACTCTCAAATTGTCAACTCACCGACTTCAATGGCACACGTGACCAGCCAGCGCACCATCTCTCGCCTCCGCCAGTTATGAGTGGACAGCGTCATCCTCATCACCTGGCAAAAATCAGGAATGAGCCAGACGGATGGTCGGATAATGTTATGGTGCGTCTTACCTGGAGACCCAGCTCCAAAGCCACCTTGAGCAGCGTCAGGTCAGGCAGGGTATCCATCCCGGTGGCGATTTTGAAGGCGTCCTGGGCCAGCTTGAAGATGTGCGACGAGGAGTGGATGTTCTTCTGGATGGACTCCAACACCGTTTGCAGCTTGTCAGCGTCACCTGACGGCAAATAAACAATATGGTGAGATATGACAAGGACGAGACAGCCAGCGGCGGGCTGACATGTGTCCTACCTTTGGCAGCAGTGAGCATGGTGGATGCCAATTCGCACTGTTGGGACTCGATGTGGCTGAGCGTGAACCAGCGAGGGTAACGACTGGCCACCACAGGCGCCAAGCGTTGCGAGCGGGACAGGTCTCCGGACGCCATGCTCGACTCCAGGACCGGCAGCCTTGAACACAAAAGCTCAGATCAATGGCTCGTGTTTGAGGGTACAGTTCTTGCTCTGAAGGCACATTGAGGCTTCTCAACTCACCTCATGGCCCTCAGTGCAATCTTGTAGGCCAGCTCGGCATCGTGAGGTAGCAGCGAGGTGAAGAGATACTTGGCAAAAGTGTGCATGGGGACGCTCTCTCTGTAGAGCAACTCGCCTAGACCGCTGTAAGGACCAGCTGGAGCGGGAGACCAACAACCAAGCTTCAGCGGCTGAAGAGTGGAACTTTGCGAACGTGCCGACAGCAGAGATGACGAACCCTCCAGCAAGATGGCCGTTTGCTTGCGGAAGACGTCGACCAGCACGTCGTCCAGCTCCAGCTGCTGCAGCTTGGCCAGCAGCTGCTCCTCGTTGTGGCATACCTTCTCCTGCGCGTAGAGCCCGTCGGGCATGACCCGCTGCTGCCCCAGTCCGATCAGCGCCACCTCCACCGCCAGTGCCTTTGGCGTCTCACCCTCGTCCAGGACCACCTCTGTCTCATTTTCGGTGAGGGTACTGAAGAGGGTCCCCACCGGGTCCAGGGGGTGTCCCACCCAGCCCTCCAGATTGGTGACGGACATCATGCCCTTGTGGAGCTCATCTATCCGCACACACACGTCATCTTATATATTACTCCATCAAGGAAGGATAGGAGGATTTTAAGCTAAGCAAAAACCTTTCTTGATATTGCGGAAGAAGTGGAAGTCCCGGTGCTGCTGCTTCCGTATCGTGTTGACCACGGCCACGGCAAGCCGGAGCGCCTCCTTGATGTGCCCGTGAGAACGCAGAGCATCCACGCGGGCGCACGCCGTGGGGACGTGCTCTGTAAATCATTTTTATTGCCGTTCAAATCGACATAATAACTTCTATTAGCCTTAGCATTACAGAAGTAACTTGTGTTAAATGTCTCGGTTCATCTCACCATGCCACAGGGGCCAGCCCCGGCTGTTGAAGAGTTCCGGGTTGTCATGGCAACAGGGATCGGAATTACGGTCCTCGGCGAGGATGCGCTGCAGGTGGGGGTCCCTCCAGTGCAGGTCGCAGGCCTCTATGGCCCGTGTGAACACCGTGCGCTGAGATGAGTCTGAGAAGAATTGATTTGATAGCCACAAAGTGAGTTCCTCAGAGCTTAAGGTAACGTTTTTAAAAATAAGAAGAAGAGAGTGGGTCCTCACCAGGGTTGGCGTTGTGTCCTCGTGGTACGGCGTTGCTGTTCTGGCTGCTGCTCTGGTTTCCATCCTCCAGGGGGCACACGTCCATGCCGTTCCAGCGGCGGAGCTGCCTCAGCCATCGCGACTTCTGGTCGGCTTTGCAGTTAGGGTTGAGAACGATGCACATCCACAGCGCCCCTGCGAGAACACATTAAAAACATGAGCTCAACATTGAGACGGTTACTATGTAGCGCATTAGCATTGTTAGCATGTTTCAGTAAGTAGCATTGTTTCAGTAGTATCTGAACATTTGGATATTATTTGATTCATCTGTGAAATAGTGCTTCATCTCTCAAATTATTAAAAACATTTATTCGGTCATGCATGCACACATTTTCCCTTTTTTTGTTGTTTTCTTCTCTTTTCAGAGAACAACAGGCCTACTGGATGTGCAAAAAGGGGAGGCGCAAAGAGGACAGGAGAACAATGGACGATGAGCGCAGATGAATAAGGGATGACAGATGACAAGAGCAAGAAACCGGCGGAGGTGAAAACGAGAGGGAGGGAGGATGGATGGAGAAGGTATGGGGGAGGGGTCTCTTTGTTCAGACTGCGCCAATGGACACAACACGGGGAGGTAAAACCAGAACCAAGCTTTATGTTTATTAGCTTTTTTAAGGGTGGAATTATGTCAAAATGCATTCTCAGCGCATAACACGCTGCCCTCTACTGACAGGGAGGATGAATGTTTGTAAGTTCATGCTAATGTTAGTAAAAGGTAATGGATATGCTAACATTATGTATAAATATCCATCAAATTAATAGAGATGAATGGACTATTAAAATTAACAATTTCACATTTTTTTATTTTACTTTACTTTTAATCTCATTTATGAATCAACAGGCTTGAGTTGTTCTGGGATATCTTAAATGTCCGCTGTAGTTCGTAAAAGAATTGCAAGTACCGAGTTCATCCCAGAGCTGCCTGTAATTTTCGATCATGGCGGTCCCTTGTTGACGCCATAACACCAGACGGGGGTCCCCCATGAACTGCTCGGTGATCAGTGACAGCATGCGGGCGCCGTTGGAGTCCCGCATCTTCAGCATCTCTTTCACCTGCGGACAAACAGAAAGCGACATGGTTGACGGACGAGAGTGGACGTCGGTGGTGGTGGGTGAGGGGGTCCACTCGCCTTGCTGAAGAGGAGGTTGAGCTGCTTGCCGGAGCCGTGGGGGCTGCTCTGAGACAGGAAGTGCTTCACCTGCGCCTCGACTTGCTCCTCGTTCAGATGCCAGCAGTTGTCGTCGTCCACGCTGGCCCCGGCCGTCGGGTCGGGAGCACCTGTGGACCGGCACAAGTCCAGGACGTCACACATTGTTCAGGTGGTACTCTGTGGTTTGGGTCTTCACCGTGCACTCGGTTGATCTCTGAGTTCTGCGACAGGATCTCGTCGGCCAGCTTCTGCGCGGTGGGCAGCACCTCGGTGTGGTGCACCGTGATCAGGTACTGGACCAGTTTCTGCAGCTGGTCACGGTTCATCTGGAAGAGCGTCTCAGAGATGGGCAGCCGGAGCTTGACCTGCTCGGGGCTGCGCACGCGGTACAGCGACAGCGCCACCACGTGGGCGCAGTAGAAAATGTCCTTGTTGCCGCAACCGCACGTCACCGCCGTGATCTTGCAGCGGTCGAAGCTCACGCTCACGTTGCACAGCAGCTCCGGCTCCGAGGGCGTGGCCGGCTCGCGGACCGTGCCGCTCAAGTGGAAGCCTGAGTGGAAGGCAACAAAGTCAGTCACAAGTGTGATCAAGTTTGCTGCTAACTAACAAGTTAGCGCTTAGCTTAGCCATTGATTGTTTCCATGTTCCTCCTCCCAGCCCTCCCCGAGATGCCTTTTCCGCCGCATCTCCTCGGGTGACAGATTAGCCACCCTATTGTTACAAGCAGAAGTGGCCACTTGTGCACACAAAGCGCACCTTGGCAGTAGAAGCCCTCGTTCACGCCTCAACGGGCAGCCTTGGCCTTTTTGTGTTTTTTTTCAATGCATAGAATGACCTCTCGTAATCCCTCGCTTGGCAGACAGCGAGCGCAGCCTCGGGCGTTCTTCTTTTCTGTGGAGGAGACAGCTCACTTATTGAGCCCCGGAACCGCCGCGTCGGGTGGTGGGGGTGGACGAAGAAGAAGCGTCGTTGCCGTGCGGTGGGCCGCATTATGCAAGTGGGCCCGGAGAGGAAATGCATGACAGAATGCTGAGCTCAGGACTGTGGCTCGCCGCCAAACCTCCCGACGCACTCAGCTGAGCAAGATTTCCCCCTTTTCTCTTACTTCTCATCACTCCGTTACGTCAACGGTTCAGTTGCGAGCCAGGCGTGACAGGAAGCGACGTAGGGCTCAACAACTAATCAAATTCCAATCAACATCGCGATGTGGTGGGAAGCCATTTTAAAATCGCAAAAGCAGCAATTTGGAAAAACTCAGGCCTTCTCATTTTTGGACCCACAGTCTTAATTGGGCATCCGGGAACTAAACCACAATAGTTCCTACAGTCTAAACACACCCACGCAAACATGCTAACACCTAAGAAGATAATTGGACTTAAAATGGCCCCCTCCTCACAACTCCCCTGATGCCATTGTTGGGCCATCTTGATGAGCCTGATTAGCCTTCAGAGTGGGTCAACATATGGGGGAGCAGCAGCACCAGTCAAGTCGCTTGGACCACTAATGACACATTTATGGGTGTTTGGGTAGGGGGGGGGCATGAGTTGTTCAAATTGAGGTCAGCCAGGATTTGAGTTAACCGGGTCCAAATGCGGACACCAGACGCTTAGCGTGCTAGCATGTTAATCGATGACAAAGGCGGCGGCCGAGGACTTCCCCCAAGGAGGACGCCTTAACGCAACACTCCCAAGAAAATCTTCTCTTTTGTTGAAGTTGACTGTTGGTGGCCAAACGTCCTTCCTCTCGCCGACTTTATTTGCGGACACACAAGATGGCCGCGTCACAGGACAGTCTGTGTTTCAACGGAGATTAAGATAAGGCGTGTTTGTACACGATGTGCTGGTCCGCTAGTACGGCGGCGTCACGTGCCACACACGCACATGACCGACCACGCTGGAGGCTTTTTTGGTGTCACGTTTTTAAAAATCTGAAACGCACTAATGCGGTTTCAATTTCGCAGGGGAAAAATATGTCTTGTTGACAAGCAGGTGCATGCAGGGCACATGGAAAACTGACTCATGCTTCTTTTCATTGACAGTAAAACCAAAAATCAGGTTGAACTCGCAACGCAACCAGAACAAAAAACACGTTCGGACCAGGAGAACCTGATCGGTGGTAATGAAAGGGAACCGTGACCGGAGCACAATGAACTAGTGAAACCCGAGTGAAGCAACTCCTGGTGTTGGGGAAATATGATTTGAGTGAATGACCAGTTTGGTCATTTAAAAATCAAAAAGGAATTTTTAGGTCCAGGAGGCCTCGTTTGAGAAGTACAACGATCGCTAATTCCGCACAAAGGCCACGCAGACGTGTTGTTGACGACATTAGCATTCCAATGAAACGTGCGGAGTAAATTGGATTACAGGCCCCGAGGTGTGCTTGGGGGGGCGCCGGATAATCAAAAGAAACGACCGCTACGACAACTGAGGCAGATTCTTCGAAGGCCGCCGCTCATCTGGTGTCTCCGCACAAACTCGCACCCCAAAACCAGACGAGGGTGTGACTCACACCCCCCCGACCCGGTTTGAGAAAGGCTGCTTTTGTGCTCAATATGCGTCCGCCTTCCAAGTCTCGCGGCTACTTGACGAGGGCGGCGGAAGGTGCTTTTGTTTGTTTGGGTCGGTGGGGGCCAAAGGAAGCTCCCGACGTGAACATGAAAGCAGCAAACGCTCTTCAGGCCGGAAGCAAGTTAATTCAATTCAAACTAAAAATCAGCAGCCACATCAAAGGAGTTACCGAGTGCACGTCGAGTTTTACAATGTCACCATTCCGTTTGTCAAAACAAAACCGATTTTGCACCTTGAGTTATTTTTATGTTACATCACTTCAAGATCTTCGATAAAGACTTTGGGATGATGACGTGACACAAGCTTAGTTTTTGTGACATGTTAAAGGCTCTTTGTGGCGAGGCTAGTACACCGTGTCTGTACCGTTTTAATTAATGACAACGTAAATTAGCCATTGAACATGATTTGGGCTTGCTGTTGTGATGCTGTAAGCGTGCAATGTATGGTATAATAAAAAAAAGTTGGATTTGAGAACACGAATAAGATGTTTGATTTGTAAAATTCTTTTTACATGTTCTTAACATGACCTGCAATGCGGGATGGTTTTAAATGCAGCGTGATGCATTTTCAGGCAAAACACTTCCACAAAATGGGAAGCACGGGACATCTGCTGTACTTTAAATTTTTACTTTCTGTTACTTTGAGCTACATTGTGCTTGCTACACAGTTGCAAATAATTACATAATCTCTGCCAGTACTGCTGTCATGCATTGTTAAAGTTGTTGACATTCCAGTCATCGATCAATTCACTTCAAATTTGAGACTATTATGCAATCTCTGAAGTATATAAACAAAGAAACGTCATAAGAACAATTTCTTGTGTGCCATAGTTTCTAAATATAGATATAGTGCAAGTGACTGGCTAAGCATATTTTGTCGCTGTTACATTTAATCATCATACAGTTGAATATTAAATGATTTTAATTCGAGCCAGGTCAAAAACATTTTTAGGCGTCAATTCCTCAGAAAGCAGAAGCGCAAATGACCTCATCTCCTAGCAGCGTTCAAACTTTGCGCAAAAGCTTGCCAAGAGCCTCAAAAGGCTCTCTTTGTGTGCTTGCATTTTAATTCAATTTGGGGCGTTTAAATGTCGCAATGGAAATGCAAAGTGGCCGAAGGAGAAGGAAGAAGCTGCGTTCAAAGCTCTGATCAGATTCCCATTGAGCTGATTTAAAGCCCCATTGTCGCCTTTGTCTCTTTTGAGACGGAATATTTACCTCAGTAGAGTAGAGTCCGAACAACATGATCAACTCACCCACTTGCAGGACGTTGTCCACGCAGCCGCCCTCCAGGAGGGCGACACCGCGGCGAAAGGGCAGCCGACTCTCGTCGCCGCTCTCGTCCGCCCCGCTTCCGAACGACGAATACATGCAGATCTCTCGCTCGCTCCTCGGGAATGACCAGTACACTATCCGTCGCTGTACGGGCTCCGGAATCCTCTCGAAGCGTTCCTCAACCCGCTGGAAAGGCCACTTTTCCGCCACCCGCCTCGCCGCGATGTCCAGCAGCGACTCGGGGGTCTGCGTGCTGCCCGTCGACGAAGCCCCGGCTCCGGCTCGCTGGCCTGGCCGACACGTCGAGCCGTGGCCCGGCCTACAGCAGAGCCGCTTGGCCGCACGCTCCGCCATGCTAGCTCGGCAACGGAAGGGGAAGTCAACGCAGCATATGAACGCGACGGGGAAGCGAGAATGTTAGCCACGGCTCGGTTGTTGGCAAATCATCCTTTTAAGGTGCCCGTGTGGGGGGAAGGGCTTCCGCAGGCATGTCAAACCCCTTTGTTGACAAATGAAGAGAAGGCGGGTCGCTCCGGTTCGGCTAGCTCCGTGTTAAATGCGGACTCCGGGCGGAATTCCCGCACGTCCGCTTAAAGACTTCGCGAGCTGCCGAATTAAGACGCTTCCAAGCGGGGAGGGAGAGGGTTCTAATTGTCACTTCTCCCGGAGGCGTCGAAAGAAGGAGAAAAGGGGTGGGCGGGGGCTCAAGTTAGTTAGCTTAGCCAGAGCGAGCAATGCGTGCCCGTAGGCTGCCTGTCTGTCAACACTGGAGCCTCGTGGTGCTGTGGGAGGAGGAAAAGGCGGGGCTTGAACATAACTCCGCCCCCGTGTGACGTTCAGTGGCCTGCTGGAATGTCGAAGATCGAAGTATTTCAGGGGCGCACATAGTAAAACTCCCAATGATCGTCACACACGATTTAAGCCGTGTGATTTTGATCCAATGGGGAGAGGGGAGCAGTGAGTAGCAGCAGTGCCGCGCTCAGGAATTATTTGGTGATATAGGGCCCCATTTCAAGCCCTTACACTGAGTGCCAAGCAGGGAAGAAATGAGTACCATTTTTATAGTCTCCGGTATGCAGTTTCTTAGCGTTAAGACGCTGATTATTTGAATGATTTTTCACAATATTTAGGATACCGGTAAATATCAATATTTTCCTCCTTCTTGCAGTGCTATTTTCTGCCACACGGTGGTGCCAAATTGCAGCAACAAGGCAGGTCGGAAGTTAAGTGTTGAGTCATCCCAGCTTTGTTTGGACAGACACTAAAACAGAACCACTTCATTTCCTCTTGCAATGGAGAAACATGTTCCTTTATGTCAAATAGTTAAAGAAGGAGGAACTGTAGTAGATAGTTTGATATCGGCCACAGAACCAGGTCGCCACTGACGAGTTTTGGTAAAAGCCACAAAAAACGAACACATCCGGACCACTTGTTCCAGTCGCTTGGTTGGCTTTAATAGAAAAGTGAGAATACAAAGCAGGAGTCTTGTCGACGTTTGGTCTGCATCATGAGCTGCCCGAAAACTGTCAATCATCTCTGCACGGGTACAAGTCTGAATACACGTGGACGCTTTACAAGCGAGAATCATTTAATGATCTTTAGTGGAAAAGTGCTACGATGACTTATAAATGCAAGGTTAGTTTTTGGTAAAATAAATATATGGATTGCAGTTCTTTAACTGTTGCCAGGTAATTGGCAAGTTTGACAATTGTCCACCTTTTGACGTTCAAACTTAACTTGGCTCAAAAATTTGCTTTCAAAGCAAAATGTAGATTGTCTTCTATTAGTTCTGCTTGTATTGCATTGTAATATTGGATATAAATATATATTTTAAAAAAATGAATCTAGAATTTATTTGCAGTACTTGACTTTGACCCCACATCTGTTATGTTCTTTCTATTCTGTTTTGACCTTGGATCTTACCAAAAGTTGTTGGTTTTAAGAATTTATTAAAAGTTAAAAAAAATCTGCTTTCAATATGCAAATATATATATTTTTTTTAAAAAGCGACATCTTATTTTATGTTGTCATTATGAGAATAAGGCTCCGACGTAACATAATGTGGGAAAAGTGAAGCACTGAATACTTTCTAGATGCACTGCATTTACAAATAAATGTCGTTAGCCTCTAATTATGGCTTTCTTCAGGTTGCAAGACATCCCATCGGCTTTGTGAAAAAAGTGAAAAACACAGCAGCGATTCA
The DNA here is from genome assembly GCF_024217435.2 of Syngnathus scovelli. Classification (NCBI taxonomy): domain Eukaryota; kingdom Metazoa; phylum Chordata; class Actinopteri; order Syngnathiformes; family Syngnathidae; genus Syngnathus; species Syngnathus scovelli. The sequence continues at coordinate 13,761,308 of NC_090859.1, read as the reverse complement.
GTCCCTTTGAAATGAGAAGGCTTTTTTTTTTTTCTGGGCGGCTCGGCTCCCGGTGGCTAGGGGCCGGTGTTTCGGGGCAGGTTGATACTCCCGGGGGGTTGCACCGGGAAGGCGTACGAGTCCAGGGGAACTTTGGGCATCTGTCGAGGCGAAAATTAGTATTAGTAATTTCATTTCATCTACTGAACATTTATAAATCTCACCTGAGCTTGACCTTTCCAGCAGAAGAAGGTGGACTGCAAAGCTCCGTTTTCAGGGGGATGTTCCGGTAGGTACGCTCCTGCCCCGGGCATGTCGCCGAAAGCGGAAAGCTGCGTCTGGCCGGTGGCTGCGGCCGGGGGCCAGGCTCCTCCGACCGCTTGCGGCAGGTCGAAGCCTGGGTTTGGATCACTGATGTGGGCCAGTCCCGTACACGGCGCCCCCTGGGGGACACGAGGCCCGGAGTTTGCGAGGTGTTTGTACATGCAGCTGCCGGAGAACTGCAGGCCAGTGGTGTCCACGAGGGGGGGATGAGGCCACGCGGCTTGTTGGGAAAGATTCGAGGGCGCCCCCTGTAGGCCGATGTTGGAGGTTATCGGTAAAGGTTGCCAAGTTGTTTGAAAGCGGCAGGAGCGGGTGGGAATCTCGGGGTGGTAAGAACCGTCGCTCACGGGACAGTGTCCCAGATGAGAGCTGGGAGAAAGTCCCGCAGCGGAAAACAAAGCGCCAGAAAGAACTTCTTGTCCATACTCTATCGGCTTCTGAGCATCTGGGGAAGCCCGGAGAGATCTTTCCCCTCCTGAGGTCTTTATCCCGAGAGCCTCCTCCACAAAAGAGAAAACGTCGTTGGCCAGGATGTGATCCAAGTCTCTGTTTTGATTCATCCTGAGCAGCGTGTTCTCCCAGTCCCTCAGCTCGCGCTGCTCGACCTCCAGACCGTCCAGTCCACCTTCACCCAAGTCTCCCAGGATCTGCTCCAGCGAGTGCAGCATGGGATGAGAGGTCAATCCCCCGGAGCCGGACGACTCTTCCAGCTGACCCGGAACGCTGAGCAGCGCGTGGCTGTCCGAGAAGACTCGCTCCAGAGGCTGATCCGGTTCCGGTTCGTCTACGCGGGAAAAGGCTTCGAATTGGGGGGGGGGATCCTGGAAATAAAGTGAGTGGTCTTGGCGGTGTAAGGATCCCAAGATGGAGCTGGGATCCAGGGGACTTTCTCTCAGGGGCTCCTTGGTGTCAGGAGCGCTCGGGACGGCGAAGGCATCCAGGGAAAGGTCGTAGAGGACACCTTCTCCCGTGGCTAAGTTGAAAGGCAGTTGCTGTCTTCTCTGCTGGAGCTGTTCCTCCCCCTCTTCATTCCTGGAGGAAATGTTTTCATGTTTCAATCACATTCGATATAAAAATGCCAGAAGTGCGGCGGGTGCTTACGTCAGCGGCTTTTGGCGGGCGACGATGAAGTCGGGCCGTCCGTCTTTGAAGACGACCCGGGCGTTGGCTTGCACCCACAACCACTTTCCCGTCTTGGTGAGCAGCCTGAAGACAGTGAAGCCGCTGTCTCCCGTTTTCATCACTGCGGCCGAAGGAGCAGGACAAGTTAGAAAACAAGTCACAGGATTGTTTCTGGCGGTCAAGACTCGGCAACGTACTCCTGAGGTGGTTATCGGCGCAGTACATCATGTCGGCGGCGTGCACAAACTGATAACCGGAACCCGGGGTGATCAATTCCGTCTCGGAGTAACCCAACACCAGTTTGCCCCTGACAAAAATAGCCATTCGTAACATTTTAATTCATTACAAACTCGGCTAACGTAGTTTAGCATCAGGTGCTAGTACCTAGTGTCCATGGCCAGGGGGGCGAAATCCATTCGGTGTTTGGTCTGGAAAATGAGCGTCCTGGTGCGGATCTCCATGACGGCCGGCGGCTGCAGGGGCGTGGCGATGGCAAATAAGGCCAGCAAGGGGTTCCCCTCGGGGCCGCTATCCTCCCGTAGGTACTTCAGATGGCCGGTAAATTTCAAAGCCTGGAGGAGGAAGGTCACGCTAACGTTAGCATTTAGCACAGCTCTTTGTGCGAGAACAGCAAGTTGTCCAAAAAGTCGTCCAAAAGTATAGAGACAGCCAAACTGACTTCTGTTTGGGTTCTGGTGCATTTTAGGTTCATCCTGTAATCATACCCAATACCGCAAACATTTTTATGAGTCGTCGATTAGTCACCAAGAATCCCGATGTGTTGTCCAGGAGGCAGCGAAGGCGACAGCAAAAGCTCCTCTCCAAGAAGAAGAAGTTCTCCGGAGGCATGAGACCGAGCGAGCCGTTCTTGGGCGCTTTTAACAAAGCAGAGAAAACATTAAGCGATAATCATCACGATGGTTATGACGTATCCCGGAACTTACCGGCGTCCTCTCCGGTCTCGCTGAAGTGGACGCCGAGCTTCAGCTGGCAGTTGAACATTTCTCTGTCGTCGATATGGATGAGGTCAAAGACGCTCTGCTGCACCACGTCAGACTGCGAACAATACCAGGAATGGATCGGTCTACCTTCGTAGTTTGTTATCAGTAGTGTGCATCTGTCTAATAAAAGATAATTTTGTGTTTTCATACACATAAGTCTGACCTGATGGAAGCCAAGGAAGTCCTGGATGGTAGGCGACGTGTAGAAGATGCTGCCATCGCCCATCACCACCAAGACAAAGCCGTTGAGCGACTGCAGAAGAGCGGGCGAGGCCAGTTAGCGAGAACGAGGAAGCAAGCGAATAAAACACACCCACGTAGCAACGACGTCGTCGCACCTTGAGAAGCAACTCGCCCTCAGAGAAGCTGATACCGTCTAGCGATGCCGACTGCCCGTCGCCGGCGGGGGAACGGAGTGGCGCGCATTTCCTGCGCTGCTCTGCAAAGATACTTTTCCATTTCAGCAAAGTTTTGGAATTGTCTGAGATGTCCTGTTTTCTCGATGGTCCTTGAATGCTCCTCCGGCACAATCAGAAGGCTGTCTGCTTCTCCATTTATAAAAGCTTGTGAGGCCCCTGGGGGTATTCACTGTAAATCTGTATAAACAAACATTTTACAGTGGTTTTGGGGAAGACGGCGTTTTTGTGGTTAGGGACAAATGAGGCTGGCTAGTGAAAGGACCTCTTAAAGGGGGTATCTAATCTCCCGTCAGTTCGACAATGACTCCTTTCCCCTTACAGTAATGACTGTATGGCACGCAAAGCAGCTTCCTCATCCCCCCTCCTCCCGCTCGCTACGCCTCGCTTTTCAAAACAAACCCGCAGGATCGGCCGCTCGTCTCCCCCCACAAACCCAGGAATTTCCCCTGACATGTTGGTCAAGAAGCGGGCGTCACGTGACCGCAGCAATCCACCACCCCTTTGTTGTTGTAGCGGGAATCCGCTCGGGGATGGTTTCCAAGTACCGTCTTTTGGGGCTTCCACCAATTTGACGCCATCCGACCTCTGCACCATCCAAGTGCCACATCCATTATTCATGCAGCGGCGGTTTTTTTTCGGCCGCTGCAAAAACGCTACATGCCATGTTCTTTTTAAAACATGCAAAAACTTGACAGTATAAGTGTGGTGTGGCTTTTTTTTTTTTAAAGAGCTGATGTATGAGGCGTCACACTCAACCCACCGTGGAAGTAACTCTTGACTTTGAGATATCCCACGCTGAGCCGCAGCACCGACAACTTGTCCAGGCGGTTGCGGACCTCCTCGGAGAAAGGCAGCAGGCCTGTCAGGCGCTCCAACTCCACGTTGAGGCGGTCCCGGTGCCGCTTGGACGGGTTGGTCTTCACGGGCGGGGGCGCGGCACTAGACAATGACAACACTAGGTGTTCATTTGCATGGGGAAAATATTCTACCTACATGACAAGATGGACTAGACTATTTAATAACTCAAAATTACAATGCAATATTCTAGACATTTTTACAGTATACAGTGGAAGCATGGTCATTCTTTTTGGGGGGTCACGCGGTGTGTGTGTGGGGGGCAAATCATGCATAAGCGTCCATGTAACTTTAGACCCGCACAGCCAGTCAGCGGAATCAACTTGCCCGCATTTACCTGCCCGGAAGTGACCAAATATGGCCAAAACACGGACAAAGTTGGCTGCATCGTACTTATTACGCCAATTTTCTAACAACTGTGGTAGGATGACGTAGGTGACATGATGGACGACGTCTATCAAAACACTTGGTAGATGTCAATGAGTGACTACGTAAATGTAAGGAGTGCATGGACGCACACGTACTTCTTCTGAATGGGCTTTTTCCTCCTCTTCACCGCGTAGACGCCGACATTTCCCTGCATGGTGGCGCTCGGGTTGAGTTACAACCGAGCTCCACTTCACTTCACCAGGAGGAAGGCGATGCGTCTCCTCCAAAGGCGCATTTAAAGTCGATAACCGGATCCCTCGACGTTTTCCGGGCGCTGATTTTCATCGGGTAGGGGGCGGTCACCACTTCGACGTGTAATCCAAACTACTCGAGTTGACAAATGAGAAAGTTTTTTTTTTTAAACACACAACAAAAACCTCGTTTTCCAGTGGACTTGCTCGTGAGTGTGCAATCGCCTCCGTTCTACCCCGACCAATTACGGCGCCCGATACACGAGCACCTGTTTATGTCGCGAGTTGTCATTGGTGGAAAGTTTCCCCTTTGTTTCGTCCCAAATCTACGAACATCAGATGTATATTTTTATATTATCTACAAGAATTTTTTTTTAATCTCCCACATGATTGTATTTTTAAGTTGAGAAAGTTGCCGTTTTAGCCAGATTTTGACACCGTTTTCCGTCTCTTGGATTTGGCGTAGTGTACGACATCGCCCTCCAGCGGTAGTGGCTGTTAATGGCAGGAACAGCAGTCCAAACTTAACTTTTGTGCATTCTCATGATCTGAATCACCGAGAATTTGCTCGGACATAAAAACACACATAGAAATTTTTAACAAGCACATTAGTATTTTTATTTTGCAATACTAAGTTGTGCCATTTCTCAACAAAGTTCCTTGGCACCTTATTGCCACAAGATGGCACCAAAGCATTACTTTTAAAGTAGATAGGCCTCTGGCCAGAGCACAAAAAAACTGAAAATGTGAGCTGTCAGGAAATAAATACGGAGCTGCTCTTGTACAAACGTATTAGGATTTATTGTGATTATTATTATCATTTTTGTTAATCTACCTGACACATTGTGGTGCACTTAAATGCAATCAAGCAAACAAACGCAAGAATGGAGAAATCAAGCCATGTCATCATCTGCTTGCTCCTCTTAAGTGACCTTTGAGTTGCCACCTGCATTGACCCAGATTGAGTAAAAAAAATCAAGTGTACTCTTTTCCTGCTCACAAAAGGAGGAAATGAAAGTGCAGAGATAGCTTCTGGGGCCCCGCCGGTGGCAGCTGTTGTCAAGCCAGTGAGACTTTGATTGAGGCGAGTGGGAGTTAATAAGTAACCCGGCAGAGGTGCAACCTTCGGCAGTCAAGTCACAAGAAGCAGCAAAGATCACCGCTTGATAATTTGTGTTTTGGATATTAAACCTACGAGTGGAGCGACTATGGTGAGTGGTTATTCTTGTTATTTATGTCTCACACTTCCTATTCCTCTATCTGGACTTTTTCTTTCCTGTCATGTGAGAGACTTAAAGCTCGGTGGATGACGCCCAGCTGTGTGGTCACAAGAGTTTTGAGACGTTAAAAGCTGGTCAGTTTTTTTTTTTTTAACTCATTTGTGTTGTCGATACCGATGAATTCGATGGAGTTCGATATACGCAAAAGAAAAACAGAATGCTGCACTATTGTGGCAGGAAGTTTGAAGGCAATCTCGTTTAATCATGCCATAAAGACGACATGACTAAAAAAAAAAAAGGTTCCGGGTTTCTAGCTCAATATATGGTCTTTGATTTTTCGCCAAAAGTCACATGCTACTTTCCATCAAAGGCACCCAAATGTTTATGGGAAGCACATAACTCAGTTTATTGTACTTAAGGTTAATTGAAAACAACTAATGGACGAGAAAAAAATATATTTGTTTAAAGCAAAAACACAACATGTCATTTGGAGACTAAATGGTCTTTGACATTTGTGTAGACGAGTTTTGTTGAAGCCTTAATTGACTCAACCCTAACCCTAACCCCCCCTGGCAGGCTGACCCAAACGTCCCGTCATCCGGCTCCACATCCAAGCTGGAGCACGTGCAAGGGCAAGTGAACGAGGTAAAAGTCATCCTAAAGGACAACATCGACAAAGTGTTGGAGCGAGGAGACCGGTTGGACGACTTGATCGGCAAGACTGGGGACCTGCAGGCGTCGGTGAGTAAAAAGACTTTTGACCCAAATGAAATTTTAACCCGTAACCGGAAACCAAAAGTCTCTGAGCGGCTGTTTTTATAATAAATTTGCCCTTCCTTTTGTTCTTTGCAGGCCGACTCGTTCCAAAGAACCTCCGCGCGGGTAGCCAGGAAGTATTGGTGGAAAAACATCAAAATGCTCATCATTATCGGCGCCATCGTGGTCATCATCTTCGTCCTCATCATACTCGCCGCGACCAACGTTATATAATTGGCAATTTCAAGCCTGTTTTAAGACTAATGATTCAATCACCTTGCATCTTAAGCAAGCAACTTCTGCATTTGGCAAAAACCAGTGAAAGCGCTTCCTTCCGGCACGTGTGAATGACGAAACGCTTAAACTGGGGATTGGAACAAAGCACCCGTGGGACCTTTTTTTTTTTTGTACAAAATCTATTAATGTTGACTAGATGTCTCGGCTTTCTTTGTGCGGAATTGTTTGTATTACACTCCTGCGACTACTCAACCAAAAAAAAATAATTTTGTTCCACAGAAATCCAAACAAGTGTTTTAATGTTTTTACCACGCTTACATTGAATACATTATGTCTGTGTATATACGAATGTTGTATAGTCTAATGAACACATTGTGATAAATGTGCATCTACAACTGTAAATAAGTGTAACTAAAAATAAAGGCATTCACAACAGACCCCCCCCCCCACTTCCACACACAAAAATAGTGTCATATCCAGGGAACACTCTGGAAAATAAAGAGTAAATATGGGCTCTTCAGTTAATTGTTTTTGCTTACAATCAGCGGCGATAGCGTGGCGGCGTCTCCGCTGCCCGTCGTCCGCCGCGTCCTCTCGCTCGCCCCCGCCGCACCTGAGAAAAGAGGCGCACACGTCAGAGCCGCCACGCAGCCGCGCTCGTGGCACAGCACAACCTAACGGATCTCCGTGTGCCAAAACAAAATGTATAAATTAACATTAACACACGTTAAATTGAAAAAGCAATCTTGAGGACTACTAGAAGAAAAATAGGTCATTACAAAAAAAGGAAACATTGCGTGCAAGCGTCTGTGAACGTGACAAATTCTGGTCGTTTTACATTTTATGTTTCTATTTTTACAGAAATGTTACAAGAAGTCGGTAACACAGAGGAGAAGACATGTCCAAGAAAGTTATGGCCCAACACAACGGCGGCGTCCATAGAAGCTGTTAGCTCATGGACAAAAGACAAAAGCACCAGAACTGCAAAAAGATTAACAACTGCTTTGCTGTCGTATCCTTTGGAGAGCAAATACTCAATTACAAATATTCATTACTTGTGCTGGGGGCCTGTAAAAAATTACGGAAATTTAACCACATACAGTGGTGCCTTGGGATACGAGTTTAATTTGGATGATTAAATTATCTTTCACCGTTGTGTTTAAATATTCTTTGGTTAAAACATTTGAAATGCTACTTGTTAGCTCGACTATGGCGTTTGACATCGTTTGTTAGCATTGAGCTAGTTAGCCGAAGCACAAATGTTGGCTCACTGGTATCCCAAGGCACCACTGTACATATTAATAAACAACTCAAAAACTGGCCAAAGGAAAGTTGATAAAAACGGCAACATGGTATCCCATTTTTTTGGTTTTGCTGTTTTCATTTGTAGTTGATATACAGGATGTTGTGAGACCATACCAAACGGCAGCAAGCGAGAGCGTATGCGTCTCGTACCCGGTCCGCATTGAGCGGGCCCTGAGAGTATCTGGAGTCAGCTCATGGCCTGCAAGGAAGCTCCGCTGGCAGGTACAAACAAGGTATGTCAGAGTTAGGAGACAACATACTTCCTCTTTTTTTTTTTTTTTTTTTTGCGCTTTTCCGTGAACTGTACATCCATTACTGTAGTAGTGCTTTACCTGTTAACTTTACAGTTAAAAAAAAAAAAAAGAAGAGACCAAATAAAAGGTGCAAAGGAGGCTGCAGGAGTTAAAATAATCGCCCCCGTGTAGCCTCTATGTTACCAAAAGGAAAACGTATACATTACAACATAATATTATCAAACATTTAGGACTATTTTTTTTAATGTTTTACGGGACGTGAAGGCGTGTTGGAGTGGACATACCTGCTTGTGTTCTTTGAGGTGACCTCGAGTGTTTTAGTACGGTCTGTAACTGCTGCTGTGAATGGGGCGCCGCGGCGACTTGCCGTAGCCGGCCGGCTCATCTACGGGTGAGGGCACAAAACGACAAAATAATAATAACAACAGTAAAACAAAAAGCACAATAGATTCAAGCGGCACGTTGAATTTCTTTTAACCGGTGTTGTGTTCATTTTAAGGCTGAAATGATTATTCGGATAATTTAGCCGGTAACAGCTAACCTGAGTTTATGAATCAACTGTACGTTCGTTTCGCTGACTCCCACATCACTCACCGGGCAGGCCGCACCTTTTAAAGCCACACACACTCAAAGTCAAAGATCCTCTACTCTCGTGGCAAGTGACGACGGCGCCCTCAAGTGGACACCAATAATACCTGCAACTCAAGCCTGACACTGTATACCTGACTTTTTTTGCGAGTGATGTAAACTGACTAATAATAAAAGGGCAATCCATAGAACAAGTGTGACGTTTAACACCCGATACTCACTGGACGGGCTCTTTCGTGCGGAACGCAACTGTTGCCGTCCCAGACGACTGCACAAGGCTGCAAGGGTGCATTACAGATATGGCAAAAACGCTTTCTATGGATCAATAAGTATCAGATGCGAAGCAGTGTGAAAGCCTGATTAAACGGAACTGGGCGATGTGAAATTGTCAGAATTACTACTGTAATGTGCATGCCAGGCCAATAGGTGGCAATATACAGGGAAGGCCAAGCTTTACCATCATCGTGTGCTAGCTATGTGAGCGCGTCCAACGCTTTGGTGGTGTCGTTAAGTTTGATCAAGTGTCTTGAATGTGAACATCAACGTGTTGCACTTTTTTACATTTTGTGGGGGGGGGGGAATCGTTAACAATCGTGCCAGACAACAGCGGATAGACAAAAAGGTGGGTGTTGTGGAGTGATTAAGTATTAACGCAATATTTAGCCAGCATTAATATGATGCAGCAATTAAATCAAACATCACAATATACAGGTGCATCTCCTTCAATGGGAAACTCAATTTATTTCAGCAGTTCAATTCAATAAGTGGCAATCATAGATTCACTACACACAGAGTGTAATATTTCAGAATTTTATTTTTTTTTATAATTTTGATGATTATAGTTTACAGCTAACAAAAACCCCAAATCCACCATCTCAAGAAATTAGAATGACACATTTGTATTTTTTTATAGGGATAGAACTTAATAAGGAATTTGCCTTCTGAAACGAATCAACCTTAAAGTGTTAAAATAATTTTGGAGTTTGGAATTGAACTACTGAAGTAAATGAACTTTTCCACAATATTCTAATTTATTGAGATGCACCTGTATATGAAACAGAAGGGAAATCCCACAAAACTGCCCTTCCATGTTAAGTACACAAAAAATGAAATAAAACAAAACAAAAATACACTCACAATGTTAATAAAACATGTTTAGATGCAGTGTTGACATTAAAGATTGACAATTATGACAGTGACAATATTGATATTTGATGCGGATGTATCGAGGCTGTATTGCAACAGACAATACAATACATCATGAAATCCATATTTTGTCCCAACAGAGCCCCGACCCCCCCCCCCCTCCCCGAACCCACCCGCTACCCCACCCCCACCCTCAATAAAAATATGATCTAGCTCGTTCAAATGGTCTACAGAGATCGTCACACATGGACTTACTACTGTCGCCACCGTATCCGTAATAGTTGCCGTAACCAGAGTAATCGTAGCTGCCGTATCCGCCGTAGCCTTGATTGCCGTAGCCGTAGTTGCTGTAGCCGTGATTCCAGTAGTTGCCGTAGCCCTGGTTCCAATTGGGGCCGGGACCTGGGATCACATACTCGGATCACACACACAACCTCAACACTTTGAGAAGCAGCCTACACCGGGACCGGTGAGAGCGCGAGGTGTGCGGCCGCAAACTAGCATCAATACACGTTAGCTAGCCAATTGCACAAATGACATTTTTAATCTGGGACTCACCGCCTCCCCTCCCTCGAGACCTAGGCGAGTAACCTCCTCTTCCGCCCCAGTACTGCTGCTGTTGGTACTGCTCTTTGGACATGGCCACCTTCACTTCACACTGTACACCACACAGCCCCCAAAGTTTTTTTTTTCTTTCAATTTCTGCCCACATCGAGCTGCGAGCGACGGGACGGCAATACCTTGCTCAGGCCGATGTTGTGATACTTCTTCTCCATGATGGTCTTCACTGGTTCCTCCTCCTTGAACGTTATGAAGCAGAAGCCTCTCCTTTTGTTGGTTTTGCTCTCCACGGGAAACTCCACGGCCTCCACCTCAAGAAATATAAGACAAATATAACTCCTGTTCGATTAAGAGCCGAAAAAGGACGCCGGGAATGGAAAACTGACTTCTCCAAAGGTGGCGAAGTACTCTCGGACTTTCTCCTCAGGAGTGTCTGGAGAGAGGCCGCCCACAAAGATCTTCTTGACTGGCTCCTTGCTCTTCATGGCCTTAGCTTTTTTGGGGTCAATGACCTTCCCGTTGAGTTTATGCTCCTTTTGCGCAGTGACCTGGGCAACAAAATTATCCATCCATATTAAACCAATAAAGCGGCTTGCCATCAAACCGACTGAACATTTGCAGCACACATGTCGAGTAAAACCAAAAAGGCTTTGTGGCTGACTCACGAGAACAAAGGACATGAGCCTTACATTGAACATCAAGAATGTCAACTAAACGCCGATATACCTTGTCAACACTTTCGGCATCTTTGAAGAGTACAAAGCCGAATCCCCTGGAGCGGCCAGTCATGGGGTCCAGTTTCAGAGTGCAGTCGATGACGTCCCCAAACTTGGAGAAGTAATCTTTTAGGTCCTTCTTGGTCGTGTCCCAGCTGAGGCCGCCGACAAACACCTTCCTATTGGTAACATGACGATTATGATGATATGGCTTTTATCCATTCGCATTAGGCTCACAACCTTGCCAATCTGCTGCATTTACATCTACGTGATTAAAATCAATCACTGCTATCTTGGTGTTGGTGGCACGGGAGCGATAAAAATCAATGTGTTTGTTACTGTGAACATTTCTTGTCATCTGTCATGTCCAGCAAACCCCTGGCTAGCTATCACAAGGCAAATGTTCACACAAACCATAGCATTATATCCAACAACAGTCTGCTAACACAAAATAAGAAACACTAGCCCATCTTAGTGAACATAAATGTTCATGAAGTAATTATGCACCGTCAACTTGAGTGCAACTTTAAAACTTATGGTACAACAACTTGCTCGGACTCCTATTGAGTGTAATTGGGGACCTTCTCTGCCTTTTCTTCTCGCTGTTGATAATCAGGTATGCTATTCAGACTTCGTTTATGTTATATAACATAGATAATAATAAAAAAGGCTTTAAAAGACACAATTTAAAGGGCGGAAACGCTATTTAGTAGTTCCAACGGGGAGAGGGGTTATTCGATTTCACTGTACAGTAATTTGAAGACCTAATTTGACGATCAGCAGGCAAAACCCGCTACGTTGTCGACAAATATTTAAAACAAGTCTTACCCTTCATCCTCCTCATTTTTACTGGCGTCGATCCTCGCCCCCTCGGCCTCGCCCCCATCTAGGCCGCTGTCGCCCGCCGCCGCGGCCGTCATGGGGTCGTCGCAATACGCCTCGCCGTCCTCTTCCATCCTCATGATGCCGACGTCTTCACTGAACTCGCAGTCGTCCGACATGTTTGTTTCTTTTTTCTTTGTGTATTTCTTCTTATTTGTACAGCTGGCGTTGCGTCGGTGAAGAGAAGCTAAGAGCTAAAATTCTTGGCGCTCACCGCGAGGCTAGTTAGAGAGTTAGCCTCACAGATGCTATGCTATGCTTCGGTTCGATCGCGAGTTACCCGAAATATTTGTCTAATTCTTTATAAATGGCGATATTCGCCGTTTATTTACTTGGCGGTGGGTCTCCCTCTTCACCCACGTCTTCTTCGCTCGGACAGCACCTGGTTCGCTCATGAAACCGGAAATGCTGCAGCGCCACCACCAGGTTTGGAGGAGACACTGACGTTTAACGTTGATTCGCTTTGATACTACTGCTGAGGGTCGACATATGTTTAGAGGCGCAACCATGCCACTAGCGAATTAAGTATAACAGATATTTTCCCCCCTTGAAAACAAATTTTAGCACATTTCCAATTAGATTAGCGAGGGTTGCACGACCGGTGAGCGTCACATCCACACCGAGCTACCGGTCCGGCGAAGCTAATTAAGCTAACGTTAGCTAAGCTGAAATCAAATCAACAACAATGGCTACTGTAGCGATCCCTGCTCGCACCACTGCCCTTTTGCTGGACATCGAGGGCACAACCACTCCAATCACCTTTGTAAAGGTATGTTTTTGTCGAAAAAATAAAAGGCAAGTTAATTTAGTAGACACTCCTGTTTGTCAACGTCTAAAAATAAACATTCTCACTGCAGGATATTCTGTTTCCATACATACGAGAGCATCTTGAAGACTACCTGTCAGCCCACTGGGAGGAAGATGAGTGCAAGCAGGATGTTCATCTTCTTAAAAAACAGGTTATTAAACATATCCTATCAAATGAAAAAAGATTACCTTTGTGACATAATGTGACTCATCAAAACAAAACACAAAACTCCCAACAGATCGAAGAGGACATGAGGCAGAACCGGGCGTGTCCCGTCCACGCCGTGGACCAGACGGTGCACACGGACGAGGAGAAGGCCATCCGCGAGGTGGTGAGCGACGTGCTGTGGCAGATGGCCGCCGACCGCAAGTCCACGGCGCTCAAGCGGCTCCAGGGTCACATGTGGCGAGTGGCGTATGCGTCTGGCACAATCAAAGGCGAGTAAGTGGACTCATCTGTCACCGACTTACTTTGATAGAATTCCTTGACACCAAGATGGTGGCAACCAATATAACAATCTTCAGGTTTGTTGAAACTTAAAACGACGGTGCATTCATACACAGAATCTACCAGGACGTGACGCCGTCCATCCGAAGGTGGCGAGGGCACAGCCTCAAAGTCTTCATCTACTCATCGGGCAGCGTGGAAGCCCAAAAACTGCTCTTCTCGCATTCCGTAGAAGGCGACGTTTTAGATGTTGGTATTTTCTTGGTCATGAGGATTTCTTGTTCACTTGTGCCCTTCAGGCAACATGGAATTTTGGAGGCATCTTGATTCATGAATGGACCTACAAAAAAACTTATTGTGACAAATGTTTCCTGCTCCACAGTTATTTGACGGTCACTTTGACACAGCCGTCGGTGCCAAAGTGGACCCCAAAAGCTACAAAAGAATCGCCGAGAGGATCGGCTGTCCGCCAGAAGAAATCACCTTCCTGACGGATGTCACACGAGGTTGTCATCTTATACCTTGTTCATCAGTTCGGACACGATCACGACATCTATGAGAGCATTTAAGAAAATACGCAAACAACATGAGTTTTTCTTGAAAGCTTTTTGAAGCGAGGCATTTATTCAAGTGGCACCTCACGCTTAATTTGGAGACAGCATTTAAAAGAGCACGTACTGTATTTATTCAGGAAATATTCATCCATGATCCAAAAAAGAACTTTCTTGCCCCAGAACTTGAATTTCCCACCATAAATAAACAGCCTTACAGAGTCTGCTCTACAGATATGCGATGTGTTTCGGTAAGAACATGCGACAAACAAAATAAAGCACCGTGTTTAAATGAGGTTAGGCGTTGGGTTGATTTTTTTTTTTCCTTCTTCAAGTTGGTCATATAGAAAACGAGTTAGTCTAACCCCCACCGTGTGATTGCAGAAGCCAAAGCGGCAGAGGACGCCGGCGTCAACACTGTGGTGGTGGTGCGGCCGGGGAACACGGAACTGACGGAAGAGGAAGCCGCTCACTATCATGTCATCACGTCCTTTGGACAGCTGGAAGTGACAGGGAGAGCTTAACGGAGGCTCCGAAAAGAAGACGTCAAGTATATGGAAACACATTTTTAAAGGCCTCATCCTTAATGTTTATGTGATTTGTCTTATTTACAGTAAACGTGCCATCCTCGTCACTTTGTCCTTTTGTTTATTCGATTTTGCATCCGTTCCTAATCTAGTGTCCGGTGACACAGTCACCTTGTAAATAAAGCGCAGAGAATAATACAGTTTTGGATGCAGAGTATATTGGGGTTGGATTGGTCCAATTAGGCAGAGTTGAAAGGAGGAGGAAAATAAAAACCTAAATGGGTGCAATTAAAAACTCAGACGTCTTAAAAACAATAATGCTGACATAAGAAAGTTTTAAAAACATGAATGATCAATTAATCAGTCTAGTTCTGCTCATTGAGATGCTCCGACTGTTCCCTTTTTCTTCCTGTTGGCATTGAAAATGATCCATTTGGATTGTATCACTTCATATAAAGTCAATTTAAAAGCAATCAGCATGATTGGTAGTGGAAATTAAAAAAAACAAAAAAAAATAGCCCTTGATTGGCAGCACGTGGTACCACAAAGGGCTCACACGCCCAGCTTGTTGGCCTGCGTCAGCACCACTTTGAGGACGGGCATGAAGGCCGACGTCTCACTGAAGTTGCTGCTGCTAACGATGTGCGTGTGGATGCCCAGGCCTTCGGTGTAGGCCCGCGCCTCGATGCTGCGCGCCATGTTGTGCAGACCCCCCACAATGGCGGGAGAAAGCTGCGGGAAAACGAGAGTTGTGCAAGGAGTGCTTGAGAAGTGATGACTGTGGGTTTTTTTTTTTTACTAAGTAAAATATTATAAAGTGATAATTTGTTCCCTTGGAATGAACAAACTAATAAACTCACCGTCTGATCCCGCAGTTTGTCGTAGAGCGCCTCCAGACGCTTGTTGGCATCATCGAGCTTCCTCCGAGTTTGCTGGAACAATTCGAAAGAAAAGTGTTAGCTGGCTCACACTAACATGAACACGTTTCTTCCTTCTCACTGACCGGGTCGGTAGCAACAGCCAAGCACTTCTGGATCAGGCCCTCGAAGGTGGTCTTGAGGACCAAGTGCTCATCCGGGATGGGCTTCTTGGCGATCTTCTCAGCCGGGATGGACTGCGCGGGCTGGACACAGTCCGTCAAGTTAATTATCTTGCCACAAAATAATACAAAATGATACCCACCTGTATGGCATCTCCTGTGGGGCCCCCAGGCGCTCCCTCAGCGGGCATGCTTGGGTTGAGGGTCGGCGGGGGGATCGGCTGGAACCCCCCTTGAGGACCCGGGACAGAGCCCTGCGGTGCTCCAGAGTTTACAGGGTGGGCGTTAGGGTCTGAACCCAAAGGAGCCATGATGGGAGAAGTGATAGGGGCGGGCGGGGTGTAGTTCTCCGGGATCTGTGCAAAATTTGGGAATTGAGATTAATATAATAAAGACGAAAAGTGGATTTCCAGAAAAGGGAGTCACCTTCTTCTTGGATGTTCTGCTCAGAGCTGGAGGGTCATTCCAACCATTCTGGGGCCCTGTACACGCAAACAGAATGGTTTGCTCCAGAAATATCTCACCATATTTGTTATCAAATTAGTTGTCATTAATTAATTCATGGATCATAAAGAAATTAGTTATCACGTTATCAGTCATTAATTCCTTTGGTATCAAGTCACTTGTTAAAAAGTTGTTGATTGGCGCCTGTTATCAACTTATTGGTAGAATGATTGTGATTGAATAATTTAGTCCATGGATCAATTGATTGAGATGAATCACAGGAAGAGGAAAAGGCACACAGGACGGGTTCGGGCGATTAAAAGGTAACGTGGCGGACTCTCGCACCTGTTGCCTGGGGGTCGAGGGTCTGCTCGAGCTCAAACTTTGTACCTGAGACTCCGCCGGGTGGAGGCAGCGGCACATACGACCCAGGAAAGCCCGGCGTGTCGTGCTGGAAAGATGCTCCGGAAGAAGAGCAGCTGGGAAAGAAAGGAGCAAGCGAAGAAGGAGGAGGAGAAGAGGGCAGGCATTGGGCGAGGAAGCCGGGTGGCTGAGGAGGGTAAGGGGGCTCAGAGTAGGGATGAGGCTGAAAGGCTCCAGGCGGGAAGTGCTGGACCTGGGGTTGGGCTGACATTCGATAGATGCTGTTAGTGGGGGAGAAAAAAATCCAGGAAGAAGTCATAGACACATGCTAAGATGGCAAACATTCCCACCGTGAAATGTTTGACTGTTTAAAGGAAACAAACATGCTTTGCCGTCTTTATTCCTTCCTACTTTTTTTTTTCTTCAGTGTCCTAAATAAAGACTCACGCTGGTATTGCTGAGAGTACATGTAGGTCGAGCCGGCCGAGGCCGCGGGGGCGGAGCCCGAAGGCGGCATCCCGTAGACAGGATTTGGCGCTTCGGCCTGCTGGGTATATAAAAGAAAATTCTAGTTAGATTATGGGTAATGGGTTCGGGAGAAAAATCGGAGTACCTGCTGCTGCTCGGAGGGAGGAGCCATTTGCGGCGGAAGCGAGACGTTGGGCAGGGCTGTCGGTGTCTGGTTACTCCACGAGGTGACAGTGGAGGTGGACCTCCCCTGAACCACACACATATTTTCTTTTTGCAATTAATAATCTGTAATTAGGCCAAAACTCTTGGGTCCATGACGGTACTTACAGGCTGGTAATACTGCTGCTGGGCCGGGATGGAGGCGGGTGTCTGCAGCGGTACGGATCCTGTGAGGGGAGCAGGCTGGACCGGGGTGAAAGCATGGCGGGGCTGAAGGCCGCCATGCTGAGTTTGAGATCTAGGGGTCTGGACTGGACCCGCCGCCTGCTGACCCAGAGCCCGACTGAGGCGTTCACGGAGCTGCTCGACTGCCACCTGGCAGTCGAATAGACAGTAGACGTTATCATCTTCTCACACAGGCTAGCTTGTTAGCAATGCTAGATTTTTCAGCTGTGGCTAGCTCACCTGTCCGCTGCTGTTGGGCAGGTAGCTGATGGCCTCGGACAGGCTGCCCTGGGAAGCCAGAAGGCCGGCGTAGCGAGCCATCTCCTCCGCCAGGAGGGCGCCGGCGTTGGCGTCACGACCCGACCGCTGAGTCTGCTCCATAGCGCGCTGCAGGACCACCACTTTTTCTACCAGGTCCTGTGTGGAGGATAGAAAACAAAACATTGACATGCGTGATGGAAAGATTTGACTATAGAGGAAAGAGAGAACGGGAAAACGTTCCCCAGCACACCTGCAGGGATAATGGGCAGTTTCGTTGGCCGGCTGCGTTCCAGCAGGCCACCAGTTTGTCCACGTTGCCGGCGCAGATATAACACAGGCAGGCTTGAGCTCGCAGATCGGCGTCACCACACGCCTCCAAACGGACGCCGAGGAGGTCTGTGAACGAGCGAGTCATAATCGGTAACTATTTGCGAGTCGTGTAAGGCGATGAGGCCAAACACGGAGCTCACTTTACCGCACAATGACGAGAACTCGTCGGGTTTGGCGTAGGTCATGACGGCCGCCAGCGCCTCCTTCCAGTTGCGCAGGTCGCACGTTGTCAGCACGTCGCGCCAATCTTTGGTCACCACGGCGCTGATCAGCTACCGGACAAAAAAACCCATTAAATTTGAAGATGCAAATCAGGAGTACCTCCTGATCAGGAGGTACTTTTAATTGTTCTTTAAATTCTACCTTGGTGATTTTGCCACGCATCTTGCGGAAATACTTTGTCTGGGTCTTCTCCAGGAGGTCGTCGCCACCGGCAATGGCGAGAATGATGCTGTCGGCCATGCGGTTGTCGTGGAGACAGAGCTCCACGGCCGCCTCATAGTTGCCCATTAGCAGGGCTTGTGTGATAAGACCATCCATGTCTGTGGAAAAGAGTGAAAAGCATTTAAAACAATTTAAGAATTACAAACAAAAAAAAACCCAACATTATTACATTCATAAAAATCCTCATTTGTTATGATTACCTTTACTGATGCTGAGATCGACTCCCTCTGCAGAAGCCCTGGAGACATCCTTGACTTGGGCGGGAGTCTCGGGCTCCTCCTCCTCCTCCTTCTCGTCCAGCGGCACCTCCTGGAAAAGAGGAGACGCGTATCCTTCTTATTTCCATTTCCCCCCCGATTTGATTCTCTTCATTCCTTTGATATTGTCATGGAAGACGTTTGAATGTCTCAGTTACCTCTTCCAACGAGATCTCCTCCTCCTCCTCCACTTCCTCCTGAGGAGCTACGCTCAGGTCCAGTTCTCCAACGGTGTTGTCCAGGCTCTCCGGAGTGGCGTCCGTGTTTATGTTTGCGCTGGCGATCAAGTCGAACGCCGCCTCCGGATTGTCAAGCGGCAGGTGAGCGCTGGCGGGAGCGATCGCTGCGTCCACCGGCCGAGCTTCAGCAGATTTGCCCTCAAGCGCGGCAGATATCTGCAGACACGATCGCACAACAAAGATGTTTTGCATTAGCATTAAGCTAATATTAGATGAATAAATATGGTTTGGTTGAACGTTTTGGTGTCTTCATAAACACGGGTGGACCTCACCTTGGCAGCAAGCTCCTCTTTGTTGTAGCCCAGAAGCTCCAAGAACTTACTGCGAATGTCACTTTCAAAGTTGGCCTGGAAAACACACGCAGGTCTTTACTTATAAGTATACATCATTTCATCATCTGAAAATTACCTTGAGGAAAGACCAAACAGTTTCTTCAAACTGGTCCTGGGCTGCTTGGATCTTTTCCTGGCAGAACTCCTGGAAGGTGCCTGCACTCAGCGTAGCCTGGAGCTGCTCCGAGCGCGTCAAGAAGGTCGTCTCTGTCACCACCTGGCTGATGTGAACCAGGTGGGGGCCACCGGGCTGCTGCCCGTTTGTCGGGCCGTTCTCCAGGGATACCAGCTTTCCACCAAACTGCAGGATGACAAGTCAGGATCAGGACATTGTTGTTCTCACAAAAGCATCCTGATATCTCTCCCCAAAAGAATTTTGGCATTGTTGTTCTGCCAGATGGGTCCTAAGATTGACCCTTGAGGAACACCACAGGGAAGATTTCAGAAACTCACTGCAAACGATGCCCCGACAGGCCTGCGGATCCACTTGGGGGGCTTCTTCAGCGGGTTGATGCTAGCAGGGCGGGCAGCTGTCTGAGGTAGCTGCAGCGGTGGGAGTGTTTGTCCTGTCCCAAAGGGGTCCATGTTGCCGAAGGAGTTACTAATCTGTTAAAATAATACACAAGTTTTCGGGTAGGAAGGATTTCATCTCATTTAGGGATGCTGTGTGAAGATGCAAAAGCTGGATGCATCATTGGGATCTGCACGAAACGTGTGTCCCACCTGGTCAGCGTGCCTCTGGCTCTGCGCCTGGCTGCTGCCACCCATGATGGAGTAGACGTCAATGCGCCCGTCGAAGTGAGCGGCTGAAAGTACCGCCGGGTTCCTGGGGCACCACTGGACATCAAAGCACCACTGGCTACCGGCCGGTAGCTCATACACCACCTGACCGGTGGAAGCGAGCGGGCCGCAAAAGTCACTTAGGATAATTAAAAAATAAATAAATAATCCAGGAGATGGGAAGGTTATTGATCACCTCGCCCGTGTTTGGGTTCCAGCACAGGATTCTGCTGTCTTTGCCACAGCTGAGGAGCAGCTCAGGATCAGCCATGCTCCAAGCAATGGCGAGGACGCCTCTGCCAAAGGAAAAGTCACACCGGTCAATCAATCAAAAAAAATAATAAAAATGAAACCGTGAGATTATTTCCCTTAATTATTATGGGATGCTTGCACCTTGTGTGATTCTCCAGAATCTTGAGCGGGGAGGTAGCAAATCGTAAATCCCACATCTGGATGACGGGCATGCGGTCGTCCTCGGAGGAGAGGACCAGCTGGGTGGCCACCTCTGGGTTCCAAGCCAGTCCGGAGCAATGCATCTACAAGCAAAGACGTATCTTTGTTATTTGAAAGTTTTTTTTTGTTTTTTTTCTTCTTGTGGGCGGTCGACATACTCTGTTGCTGTGGTCGCTGACTTTTATAATGAGGTCGTTCTTGCGGAGGTCCCATACGGAGGCGCGACCGCTCGGGCTGGCCGAGGCCAGGATGTGCTGGACCTGCCTGTTCCACGAGATGCAGCCGATGTCCTCCACTGGCTGTTAACACACAAGCAATATTATACATAGTTGCACAGTACAGTAAAAACCAAAAAAGTGATACCTGTGTTTTGGGTCCTGGCGTCATGGGGGACTCAAAGTTGTTGATATCCCAGATGTAAATTTCAGACTCATTTCCGCCAGATGCAAAGAGGTTAGTCTGCACCACAGAGGAAGAAAATGAGGAGCAAGCTAAGCGAGAGGCGGGTGAAGAGAAAAGGAGGGTGGCATACCTGGAAGGGATTGACGTCCAGTCCTCTCACCGGGCCCGTGTGCCGGTCGCTCTCAGCTACGACCGGGTCACTATCGCTGGCCATGATTTTGGCGGCGTCATACAAGATGACGTTGCCGTTCTCGCCACCAGCGATGACCAAGCCGGCCGGGTGACCCTGAGAGTCCTCTGAGCAGGGACCCCAGACCAGCTTGTGGTACCTAAGGGTGATCATGGGGGGGGGCTTGTTTAAATCACGCACCACAAATTCGCTTTTTGTTTCTTTGGGTACCTGTGAGATGAAGAGAAGCTGCCACATGATTTCATGTCCAGAGAAGGGTCGGACAAGTCGAGCTCAAAGAGCTCCAGGGAGGCATTGGTGCTGAAGGAGGCATCCAGCTGCTGCGCCGACGTACCTGGACAATAATTCATTCAAGTATAAAATTACATCTGATATGCAAACGCTGGTCGCTGGTGCTCGTACCTGTCGCCAGGTAGATAGGATGCTGCTGTGCCGGACTCCAGGTCTGGATGGCAGTACGGTTGATCTCTTTCAGTTTCATTCTGAAAATATTGACATTTTTTTTTAGCCTCAAGCCATTTCTTATGGAAGGACCTGACACCCAAAATAAAAAATGATATAAATCATATTAATACTAGAATGATTCCTCACTATTTTTTTTAATCTATTTTTTTTGGAACAGGCCCCCAGGCTACTTATAGCCATTGTGAGCAATTTGGTGCCCTGGGGGAGACCATAAATTGGACACTGATTACGACTAAAGTCCGCTTCTCTTGCCAGAAGTTAACTTAACTTAATTGAATACGATTCAATTTAATTGTGGCTTCAATTAACATAAAATGACTTGGCTAGAGAAAACCTGGACTGGTCACCGGCAAATCTGCAGGGCACGTCCAGACAAACACGATTACTTTCACGGAGTCCTTAATTAACCAAGCGTGACTTAAAAATATACTGCAAGTATTGCAAGACAATGCTATTTAATAAATAGGCTTAATGGAAAGCTGACAGCTGATCAATTGGCTTACCTTGCGTTACTTTGCTTTTCTCCGTGGTCCTTGTCACATATACGCGCAGGAACAAAATTAATTAATGTGGAGGGGGGGAACTGACAAGAAGCTGTTTCCGCTACTTTTGTATTTCCTTTGTCGCTAAAACAACTCCCCCCCACGTAGGACAGGACGGCCGCTACACGTAGCTACCGGTACCTGGTGAGCTCGCTCTCCACTTGAATTTCCACGTCCCCACTGGGCTCCATCAACGTGGCACTACGCGTCAATCGGAAGACTCCACCCACGAAGAAGAACTAGCTCCGGTCACGAAGAAGAAATCATGGCGCTTCCGGTTCAGATTCCACTTCGTACAGCATGTTAGTTTGCGATTTACTTCTTAGCGAATACCAGAACATTCATATAATTTATAAATGTTTTGTGAGTATAGAAATATTTTTAATTGGCATCGTGCTTTTTAATATCACCTGAAAATGACGTTAGACAAAACAACAGAAACCACAACACAAAATAAAGTGCACACATTTATTAATAGGTTAACAAAACAGTCTTCCACAGCCAATTTAGGACAACTCTGTAAAAACACAAAACAAAACAAGTGATTAAAAATGGCAAATTTACATGTGTTTAAGTACTTTCAGTTAAATGACCTAAACCCTCATCGTTATGTCGTGTATAATCTTTCCCAGACTTGCGAATGGGTCAGATGGGTAGTGATTGGTATAATCATTGGGATGGCTTTTAAGTCACAATAATTAACATGAAATTAAAAATACTTACTTTTCTGGTCCGCTTTGTGTGCGTTCTGAGCCCTTCAACTGAAAAATAGTCAAAGGCGATATGCTTTTAATATATACAAGAACCACAAGCCACACTAAGAAAAGTTTAGTTTGTCTCTTAAACTTAATACACACTTAATTGACAATAATATGAATAAAACTTTATTTTTTTTACCTGCTGTGCGTCCACCACGCCATGCTTCGAAAGGAGGACTCCACTTCCGCCTACTCCACTTCCGCCTTTTCTTCTTCGACGGTTATTAAAAAAAGGTCGCCAACGTAATGCTAAACATCTATGTATGTGTCTTACTGTACTCCGCTTTTAAAACTTCGTCAATAATTGCTATCATTAACTTTAAATATAAAACACAATTTTGAGCGACTAAAACGAACATTAAAAAAACTACTTTTAATCGAGTCACCTCTTTGGATGTTAAACCGCGCCACCTACTGCACGGATATAGTAAGCACAACAGAAAAAAAAATCACGTTTTTGTGTTTTGAATTCAATACATAGCTAAATATTTGTTTTATTTTGTACAATTTAGCTAATGTACACAGTTTTCCACAAGGTTGCTGTAATGCCGAATACGTTCTTTACAATAGTGTTTTTGATTGACAGGAGATGAATAAGCGCATGAATCAAAAATGTAGTAGGGTGGTTTTGAAGCGATTAAAAACTGTTGTACTGTGTTCCACCAACATTTAAAAAGGCACACCACACTGTCAACCAATCATACTCACCGCCGGATTTGGATGTTTTGTTGATTTCTGTGCTTCTTCCATTGTATATCCACCAAATCCTTTTTTTTCTTTAGCACGAGGATTGCAAATGTTTGGCCAAAAGTGTTTTATATTTTTGAGCCATTGTGTACGCGCGCAAATTCCAAATAGATGTATCCTTGGTTATTATTAACAATGATAACAATAATATTAATGAACAGTGTAAGCAACATAAGATTAGCGCTGACTAATTACAAATACTTGTCAAAATAAATATCAAAAATGTGTTGCGTTTTATCTAGTGGGAGCACAAATATAGCATTAGACACCATATTTTCACCATAAAACATCAGATAGGAAAGAGGACAGCAAAAGAGTATAAAAAGGGGGGGGGGGGGGGGGGGGGGGGGGGGGGAATAAAAGCTGGAAGCGGAGCGCTACCTTTGCGCAAAAACGAGCGTCTCTGATGCTCCATATGTGTCCGTTCCGAGCCGGCCGGCCTAGCTGTTGATGCCGGCGCAGTCTGTTTTGGCTTTGCCTGCCGAGTTGATGATCCTCATGAGACAGTGTCCGAACTCCTCCAGAATCAAGCGCTCGGCCTCCGCCTGAGGCTGCCGCGCCTGCTCTGCCCGCTTGGCCTGCTCCAGGAGGCACTCGCACGTCGCCTCCAGCACTTCCTTCGTAACGAACGTGTACGGGAGTCTGGGAGGAGAACAAATCAGTGCACGGACAAATAAAATTGGAGCAACTATATTGGGATATTTGTCAGGTTGAGATTCAAGTATATTTTGCGGTGGTACTAGGTGTTTTGGTACCTGCCACCGCCGCTTGAGATGACGGGCGTGGTCCTCTTGAGCAGGTCTGAGATCTGCGAGGAGAGCTTGGTCTTGGCAGCCGTCTGCTGCTGGACCCTCACCTCGGCGGCGTCGGCTAGGTGCATGAGCGTCTTCCTCTCGGGGCTCTCCTCGAAGTTCTTGCAGCCGACGCACTTGCAGATGGACGAGCACATGATCTTGGCCTGGGTCGAGAACACAAAGGAAGGAGAAGAGGGAGCTCGAGAGGGAATTCTGGTTCATTTTGGAAGCCGTGGCGAGTTGAAGGCTCACCTCGTAGCACTCGCAGTAATTCTTCAGGCAACCCGACCGTTTGCAGTTGCAGCCTTTACTGTGGCGCCGGTCCGACTCGCCCTCTTTGCCCTTGCCGATCTTTGGCTTGAAGGCCTCCGGGTTGCGGTCTAAACACGTCTGTGGCAAAAACAAACAAAGGGGCTGAGCGTCAAGGCTCGTGTCTTGAAAAGGCCGAGCGGCGGCGTACCTTTATGGCTTTGGAGCGCTCGGCTTCGTGCTCCAGGTTGTTGAAGCAGTTGTTGCAGTTGCAGTTGTTGCAGAACTCGCCGTTGGCGAAGCAGTCGCAATATCTTGAGGGCAGATTGAAGAAGTGTGTTGTTCGTACACATTCCAATCATACAAATAAAACTCGCATCGTAAGAAATTTGAAACATAATGGCGTGTTGACACTCACAGCTTGAGACACTGCGACTTGGTGCAGTTGCACGGTTTCCTCGGCCGCGACGCCGCCTCGGCCGACATGCTGCGAGTCAAGAACACGAACATCACTTGTGTATATTAAAATCAGCGCTTGGATCGCCCCGGAAATAGACTCGGGTACTCACCCGTTGAGCGGGAGCCGGGCCTGAGTCTGGATGGTGGCGGGGGAGGTTTGAAAAGTGGAGTTATTGGCGAGGGTCACGATGGGGGCTTGCTGCAGCTTCACGTCACACACGCGGGTACACGCGTGTCAATATCACATCGTGTGGCACGCAAAATTTGGGTTTAAAAATGGCACCAAACCTGCGTGACGTATTGCGCCGGCAACACGGCGTAGCCCACGTTGCCGCCGCCCGGGGCCGGCGCCAGGACGGTGCCCGGCGGCAGGTTGGCGAAGTTGGGCTGGAGCTGCGGCAGCGCGGTGGCGGGCATGATGAGGCGCTGCTGGGTGGCCGTGCCGCCCATCACTTGGGCTCCCGACGTTAGAGGTTTGGGCGCCACCTGTGGGCGAAGCGCGGCATTGGGCATGAGCATATGTTTGAACCAGAAACAAGATAAAAAAGTGTTTTTGGTGCGCCGCTTTACCTGCTTGACCGTTTGCGCCGTAACGATCGGGACCGACATTCTCACCGCCCCCGTGCTGACCACCATGGGTTTAGCTGTGGGACACACCATGTTTAGTCTGCGTTTCCTTCAGTCTTCCACAACATCATTCGGGAACAGCGCCGCCGCCACGATCTGAGTCACCTGTCTGCATGGTGCTGGTGCTGAGAGCGCTGGGCTGCACGGCGCCGCTCGCCGTGGTGGCCGTGACCAGGCGCACGTAATGGAAGCGGCTTCCCGGCACCTGGATCTGCTGCTGAGCCGCCAGCGGGATGATGGTCTTGAATTGGGAGCCGCCCACCGCCACCGACTGCACCGATTTGATATTCTAGAAAGAGGACGAGGGATTCATTTCGGGGACGAGCATTTGGGAGTTGGACTTCATTTTATTTTGGTAACAAAAATGCTTTCAAAGACAATAGGCGATGAGTACTAAGGTTTGCAATCTGAATATTTATTTTTCTTAATTTACAACACACCGATTGAAATACTCGCTCACCTGCGCCGCTGCCTGGCTGGTGGCCACCTTGACGGGCGACACCGTGGTAGATTGTTGCATCGAGAGGATCTGCTGGCCTAGCGCCACGCTGACCGGCAGCGTCATCGACTTCTGAGTCCCACCGGAGGTCGGCGACGCCACAGACACCACCGTCACCTGGAGGGAAAACAAGCGTAAGACGGAGCCAACATCGGGAAACGTACGGCTGTCGAGTTGGCGCAAAGCTTCACCTTGCTGGGAGTCTTGAGGGGGGAGATGGCGATCTTTTTGCCGGCGATGCTCTGGATGCTGATGGTGGTGTTGTGCGGGGACTCTGTGAGAGTGATCGTCCTCTGAGGCATCGTCGGCGAATTCTGCGCCAGGACACGTCCTGCGAAGGAGACGCCCTCATTAGCTACAGAATCGCTAACCGTGCGCGGAGAGCGTTTGAAAAAGTGTCAGTCACCCGCAATGACGGGAGAGCCCGACGTCTGCGGACTCAGCACTTTGCTGTTCACCGGCTTGTTGATGATGTACTTGATCGGCGGAGCGGAAGACGCCGGCGTTTTCTTTGCAATCTGTTCATGACAAAGGATCGAGAAAGAGGCAGAATTATTTGTCCACATCTAAGCCGAGACCACAACAAAACAACAGCAGCAGGCTCATGCAAGGGCAGTCCGATACATAATTAGACAAGCTGTCATAAAGAAAGCAGCATCATGGAGCGCGCTTTAATGCACACTCTTTCAATTTAGTATTAAAAAAAAAAAAAAGATTGAAATGAGATGGAAAACAATTTTGGTTAAAGACCTTCTAGTGCACATCGTGGTGCATGGTAACCATGAGACAAAAAACAACCTCAAACATATTTTGATATAAAGTGACTGCATCTCAAATTTCTGCTCACAAAGCAAAGTGATATGATTGCTCTCGTTTGAACCAACCTGCAAGGTTTTGAGCTGCTGCCCTTGTAAGCCGACTGCGCTCCCGACCGTCTGCTTCAAATCCGACCTCCCGCCGATGGCAACCAACTTGATGGACTTTGCGTCGGCCACGCCTGCCGCTCCCCCTGCCTTGGCGGCGGCGTGGGGCAGCTGCAGCACGATGGGCTGTCCCGTCTTCCCGATGGTGGTCACCAGAAGCTTTTGACCCCCCACCGAACGCGCCGCCTCCGTGGCCTGGGCCGAAGCCACCTTGTTGAGGATGATCTGATGGTTGGCGGCGGAGATGCTGAACGGCACCGTGAGCTTCTGCAAGGCGCTGGTGGTGACCGTCGTCCCCGCGATGCTGTCCGTGGTCCTGGTGGCGGCGGTGGAGGTGGCCAGCGCCGGTCTCAGCGTCACCAGCGGGGAGGACAAACTTGAAGCTGATACGACGTATTCGGTCGATGTGACGACGTGCTCCGTCGATGTGACAACGCTCTCCGGGGACGCATCCGTTTCCATGGCGACGGACGCGTCCTGGCTGGATTGAGCCACCTCCTCAATGGCCTCCATGTCCATGATTTCATCTGGAAGGAGGCTGTTGAGCTCAGGCGACACCACGTCCATGTTGGCGATGACTCGGCACCCCGGCACACCTTTAACAAAAGACAAACAGGCTCGTCGAAATATAAACCTAAAGTCACCCTGATGATTCTTAAAATTGGACCATGTCAGTCAAAAATGAGCATAAATATCTCGAATTCAGATAAAAAAATACTTTATTCACCCTCGTCGACCAATAGAGGAAGCAGAGAGCTGACCAAGTTTGCAACGTAAACAAAAAAAAAGGAAATGTGAGGTAAGCCTACTAGAGGTCAAGGTTCAGAGAGTTGTAATAGTACTGGTATGCAGTACAACTCGTTGACAAATATATCAATAACCCACCAGCCTAAATTCGTTGATAATGTTGAAAATAAGCACAGCTGCCTTGTCTAAGAGCGTTTATGTTCCCGTTTAGAAGCTCTGAGGTGAACGTAAACAAACCGCCAGGGTGGCCTAGCTAACGTTAGCCCACCCACCCAAAATACCCTGTTTTGGAATTTAAGCGTGCCAGAAAAACGTCCTTTACCGTCAACAAAAAGGCTTACAGCCGAGGACGACAACTGATTACAGGTTAATGACATAATCATATCGTCATTCTCATCATCCCCGGGTAGAATCCTTGCGTCTTCCCCACCGAGGGGCTCGCTTAGCCCCCAGACTTGGCTAACCGACTGCTTTTGTGCAAAACGGCCGGAAAGTTGTATTACTTTGTATGTGTGGAGGGGCATGAAAACCACCTCGGGAAGGAGGCCCTAGTCCGTGGGCAAAGGAGGAGAGCGAAAGCGAGCTATTTACTTGGCTGCGTTACTATTTCAGGCCGGGCTTGGATTTCGAAAGATCCGCCATTTTTATCTCGTCATCAGTGCGATTAGCTGCGCGGCTAACAGCGAGCTAACAGCAGAATATATTATTTTTTAAATTAATAATAACGAGTATAAATATATTAAACAGTGATCTAAAAGTTCACAAAAGTGAAATGAATAAGTAAAGACTTGGTGAGCAAAGTTAAATTTAGTTTTTCAGTACCCTTCTCCCCATCTGTCACTTGAGATCATTCCGATGGTGGAAACAAAATAGTCTTGTTTTAAAGGCACGGAGTTATTAACGTATCCTCTTTTACTCAATTTAGTTGTGTGTCTGTTTGTTTGTTTTTAAATAACTTTGTTTAACAGGTTGTTACATAAGGAGTTTTTATAAAGCATATCTCGTCTTAAAACTATCAAAATTAAAAGCTCGGTGACAGTAAAAATAACAACGTGACCTTATACGCAATAATGTTGTGAATGAACATCACGCCACCAAAACAACCCTTGCAAAAAAACGACTTAGTGATGTGCTGCGGAACGTTAGCGCCTACCTTGGACAAGTTGATGCGACCATGAACGCGAATATAATTTGCCCCAGGGTGCAAAATGCTTGTAACAGGTTGTTCATGAAGGGATGTCAACCGTCCGAAACGGCATCATCCAGGGCGAGGAGAACAACTGCTGTACTCCTAGCAAACTTGGCGAGCAGGCTAACCCGAGCTAGCTTCAGCTCTACGTTTATTTTGTACACCTTAAAAATGTAGAGCCACGCGTAGTGTTTTTTTCCGCCGGAGCTGCGGCGAGCTTCTCGCACCGAGTCGCGCTTACCTGAGTTATCTGACGCGAGCCAGCGTTTGCGGGAGAAACCAGGAAAGCAAAAGACGATTGTTCAAAATACCGCGCCGAGCGCCATTCCTCCCTGACATTTCACAGGTCGGCCACGCCTTTCTCCACATACGTCACCCATACGTCATCGTTAAAGTTACAGTAGCAGCAATTCAGCCCCCCCAAGGTACCTTCCATGCAGAATTTGTGAAATTAATAAATCCATACATATACAAAATATGTGTATTGGTATACAATATAATCGATGGTTTTAGGTGAACGTCCCAAACAACCAAGTGGCCGGTTGCCTCCATGAAAACATTTCGTATTACGCCACCTATTGACCGAAAGCAGGATTAGCTTTGGGATTTCCTTGATTTTTGTTTTGATCTAAATTGCATATTAAAAATGCCATTTAAATGTCAGGCTGAGCGCTCCATATAGATTTTCTAAATAAATAATATTAAAATGTTTTTTTTTAATTATTCACCTCTAAACGGAAGTTACACGTTTGGCAGCGGAAGCGGCGTTGTTGACAACCGGGACGGTGTGACAATGGCCACCGAAGTGCGGCAGGAGCTCGCACAGCTGATGAATTCGTTTGGCTCCCACAAAGATCTATCGGCCAAGTACGTGACGCTTACCAGAAAAGTGTTTTTTATTTATTTGGCATGCATCAAACTCTCCCGGGTACGAAATAGAAATCACTCCGTTTGACTAAGGCGGGTGGAGGTGTTACCATGACAAACCAAGCTAAGCTAATGGTAGCCCCTTTGCTATAGCTCCTATATAGGTGATTTTCTCGAATTGCATTTAATTGAGATTGAAATTATTTTGTCAATATAGATTGAATGATTAAAAATGTAAGCATGTGGCTAGCGTTCGAGCCCCATAAACGTTTGCACCATCTGCACGTTTTCATGTTAGTTAGCACCTACTTTTAGCCTAACGATGGGCAACAAAGATCATTGTTTAATTCAAAGTATAGTACATGAATTTTATTTTTACAGTTCTTGTCCAGAAAGGACAGCAAAATGCATCGATAACAATGGATGGGATGTCAAATTGTCAATATTTTGATTCATTCTAAATAATTTTGCTAAGAACCGTTTTAAATTGTGGAAAAAGTTGCCTAATATTGCATATTTTATTTCAGATATAGACAAATCTTGGAAAAAGCTGTCCAGTTCACAGATGCTGATCAGCTTGAATCCTTGAAGGCCTTTGTTGAAGCAAGTATGCAACAAGAGTCACTTTTAAAGCACTTGATAATGTTGCATATTGAGAAATAATAATACACATTCCTCTCCTCTACTTTTCGTGCTCTCGTAGTGGTCAACGAAAACGTGAGTCTAGTCATCTCGAGGCAGCTGCTCACCGACTTTTGCACGCATCTGCCTAACCTGCCCGACGCCACGGCTAAGGCGGTGTATCACTTCACTTTGGAGAAGATCCAGCCGAGGGTCATTTCATTTGAGGAGCAGGTACTTCATTAAATATTTATACCGTACCACAAACATGCAACGTCTTAATCCTCCGTTTCGTGTCTTTCTATACCTCCACGTTAAAGTGTTGTTCTTCACTTTGCACAGGTGGCCTCTATCAGACAGCATTTAGCGACCATTTACGAAAAGGAGGGCGACTGGAGAAACGCCGCCCAGGTTTTAGTCGGTATCCCTTTGGAGACGGGGCAAAAGTAAGCCACGAGTGCCATCTTTCCACACATTAGAACCTTCCTGGTCTATTAAGCGTCCTTTTTCCTCCTCATCCAGACAATATAATGTAGACTACAAGTTGGACACCTACCTGAAAATAGCCCGTCTCTACCTGGAGGACGACGACCCGGTGCAGGCTGAGGCTTACATCAACCGAGCCTCGCTGCTTCAAAACGAGTCTTCCAATGAACAGCTGCAAATACATTACAAGGTGAAGCTACCAAAAATGATATCAATAATCGATGAAATCAATTTCTTTTAAATGCATTACTCTGTCACTTCCTGTAGGTGTGCTACGCCAGAGTCTTGGACTTCAGGAGGAAGTTCATCGAAGCAGCGCAACGATACAACGAGCTGTCTTACAAATCCATCGTCCACGAGAACGAGCGACTGGAGGCGCTCAAGCACGCGCTCAACTGCACCATTCTGGCGTCCGCGGGTACGAATAATCTTCCCAACTGATGCTGGGATGTTTGCTCATGTTTTATTGTGCCGCTATTGCAGGCCAGCAACGTTCCCGCATGTTGGCCACCCTCTTCAAGGACGAGCGCTGCCAGCAGTTGGCCGCGTACGGGATTCTGGAGAAAATGTACCTGGACCGCATCATCCGGGGCAACCAGCTGCAGGAGTTTGCCGCCATGCTCATGCCTCACCAGAAGGCCACCACGGCGGACGGTCAGTACCCGCCAAACCTGTAATTGACACAATCTTAGTATGTGATGGAATATATTGACTTGACCCGATATGAACTTCAGGATCCAGCATCCTGGACAGAGCTGTGATTGAACACAACTTGCTCTCCGCCAGTAAACTTTACAACAACATCACCTTTGAAGAGCTCGGAGCACTTTTGGAAATCCCTCCGGCCAAAGTGAGAAAACCGGATGGAGTCAAATGACCCAAAAAATGTCGAGAAAGTATTGCATTTTAAATTGTTTTGTTTGTCGCTGTTTTGATTTAGCTTTCCTGCTCCTATTCACAGGCTGAGAAGATTGCATCACAGATGATCACCGAAGGACGCATGAACGGATTCATTGACCAGATTGACGGCATTGTGCACTTTGAGAGTGAGTTAAGAAAATCTGGGATGTAGACAGATGGTATTATTCGTTGGCTGGTTTTCTTGCGTTCTGTGTAAATGACAAGACAGTTCTTGCAATCAACTTTGTGGGAAGTCAGTGTGGAAAAAGCAACAAAAAAAAAAGTGTCACATGGACAGCAGGGGGTGCTCTACTAAAGGTGTACTGGAGTGTTTTATTGAAAGCCATTTGAGCATTTATTGATATCGTTTTCAGCACGAGAGCCGCTTCCCACGTGGGACAAGCAGATCCAGTCGCTGTGTTTCCAGGTTAACAACCTCCTGGAAAAGATCCGAACAGCAGCTCCCGAGTGGGCCGCCCAGGCCATGGAGACCCAGATGAGTCAGTAAAAATCACCCCACCCCAAGCCCTCTTGAGTTTTTTTTTTTTTTCTTGCCACTCCAAAGCATCATCGCAAAGTGCGCCAAAGGAAATGACATCCCTGCACTGCTCACGTCCCATCGGCTGGATATTTCAAAGGCGGGTTTATTTCCCGGCAGGCGCCCCCAGTGACTCGTGTTTGCGTTGACGACGCGAGTGCGCTCGTGTTCAAGCTCTGGCATTTTATTGGCTACGTGTCACATGGCCAACCGTCACGACACAGTGTTGACACTGAAATATGATTAAATGTGCACACGGCTATTGGCTCAGTCTGTTTTTTTTTTTGTCTCAAATGCATCACTGTAAATAACAGCAGATGCGGCCAAGCACTACGTTTCTACAATGTAGTACGGGAAAATGCCAAAGCACTACTTTTATATTAGGACAATAGATTCAAACAAGCTGACTCCCAATTCAAATGTCTTTTATTGAAATCTCACTATATGAAATCATAAAGACGATTAGATCTTCTCAGAGTTGATAAGACCTGCAACAGGTAATGAAAAGGTGTTAACGCTGCACAATATTATAAAACAATTGATATCTTATCGAAATAAAACCACATGACTATTATCAGATTTAACTCACTTTTTCCACCTGCTCATTCTTTAGATGTGTAATGTTTGACTCACCAGGTCAGGAGGCAAAGCACTCCTTTTTCAGAAGATGCCTTGTTCCTTTCTCCGGTCGATGTCCCGCTTGAGCTGGCAGGTGCTACACACAAGGCAGCACGCGTTGGCGATGAAGTCGTTGAGCAGGGATCCCTGCAAACACAATGTCGGCGCGCAAACACGCAGGTGTTTTGAGAACAATGACTCGGCTGAATAAACATGCTTCTTCAGGAAGTTGGGCGACAGCAGTGAAAAGCAAACATAGTTGAAAGGTCTCATTTTGAAATGGTATAGAAAATGAAGGCTAAGGTTTGTGGTTTCGTACGTTAATATTGTAGCGGGTCCGGTAGACGCTGCGGATGGCCATGCTCAGGCCGCACAGGCAGCACTCATCCATGTCGCTGGCGATGCTGCAGCTCAAGCACGGGAAGCACCAAAGGCCGTAGCAGCCTGCCCACGTCGAAAAGGAAAGGGGAAATGCGCAAATTAGTCAAATATTAATAGAATATGAATTAGAGGTCAAATTTCATCTTCAAGGTTCCCGCCGAGCCTGTTCATATCTTTTTTATTGGCTGATTTATTGCCCTGTGGGAGTTTTATTGTTAACAGATTTACTTTCCCTCGCTTTCTCTTCAATTTGGAGAAACGTACATGTTCCGCAATCGTCGCAAAAGTCGCACAGGCCGGTCTGGAAGTCCGAGGCGGGATACCTGCCCGGTTGATTGGTCACGGCCATAATGAGGAGGAGGAATGCTGCTCTTCTGCTGCAAAATATGTTCCTCAAAATATATAATGCAGCCACATAACCACCATCATGGAAACAATTAAAAAAAAAAAAGTAATATTTTACAGCCTTATTTAAAATGTACACATTTAAGATTCTGTGATAATTTGCAATTTGAGTTTGAAAAATAAAAAGAAGTGAACACAATAGTCCACAAAAAATTGTGCAGCTAATATAAAGAATGCAACAATCCAATTAAAAATTGAAAATAGAATAATAGGCTTCTCTTACCGAACGAGGGTGCGTTGGGGAGGAACTGATGAGCTGAGTCCGACGTCCGTTTTGTTTTATCGCGATGTCCGTTTTTTTTTTTTTTTTTATTGGAGGTCACTCCCCCGCTTTCTTTTCTTTGTCACTGGTGCACCTGCTCTCAGGTCATGTTTGTGGAGTTATGAATTTCCACTTTAATGAAATAAAAAAATGTGTTGTCAGGTTGGCGGGGGAGGAAAAAAGGTCATTAGTGGCTTCACATTGGAATATTTTTTTTTTCAAAACCCTCATGGGAATCAAAGTCAAAGTCAGCTTTATTGTCAATTTCTCCACATGCCAAAGACACACAAAGAAACCGAAATTTCGTTCCCCCCTATCCCACGGTGACAAGACATGGCTCACAACAGACAAACAAGTAAACAAGTATAACAAAAGCGTGCTGAATAAATAATGAATAAATAACACAACAACAATAAATAAATAAATAAGAGGAGCAGAAAAAAAAGGAGCAAGTGCGCGTACAGCAGACATTCTCGAAAATAGCGCAACAGTGCCGCACGCTACGCAGAAGGGGGTAGCGAGTTCAGGGCCCTAACAGCCTGGAGAAAGAAGCTGTTGGCGAGTCTGGTGGTGCGGGAGCGCAGGCTCCTGTACCTCTTCCCAGAGGGCAGAAGGTCAAACAAAGAGTGAGCCGGGTGACTCACATCTCTGGCAATCGAGGTTGCCTTGCGGGCGACATGGGAGGTGTAAATGTCCTTCAGGGAGGGTAGCGAAGCACCAATAATCTTACCAGCCGTATTCACTATGCGCTGCAGGGCCTTCAAGTTCTGTTCAGTGCAGTTACCACCCCAGACAGCGATGCAACTGGTGAGGACGCTCTCAATGGTGCCACGGTAAAATGTAGACAGGACTGCCTGAGGAGCACATGCACGCCTGAGCTTCCGCAGGAAGTACAAGCGGCGCTGAGCTTTCTTTGCCAGTGACGAGGTGTTTTCGGACCAGGAGAGGTCCTCACTGATGTGCACCCCCAGGAACTTGGTGCAGCTCACCCTCTCCACCACCGCACCGTCGATGATCAGCGGCAGGTGTGTTGTGTGACCCTTCCGGAAGTCAACAATCATTTCCTTGGTCTTATTGACGTTCAGCAGGAGGTTGTTGTCCCTGCACCACGTGGTCAGAAGGTCAACTTCCGACCTGTACCGAATCTCGTCGCCCTTCGTGATGAGACCCACCAGAGTCGTGTCGTCAGCAAACTTCACTATGCGGTTGTCGCTGTAGGTCGCAGTGCAGTCATGCGTCAGCAGGGTGAAGAGTAATGGACTGAGCACGCAGCCCTGGGGGGCCCCCGTGCTCAGCGTGATGCTGGCGGAGATTTTGTCGCCAACACGCACCACCTGAGGCCTCTGACAGAGGAAGTCCAGTATCCAGTTGCAGAGGGAGGTACTGAGGCCCAGCTCGTCGAGTTTGCAGATGAGTCGCTGCGGCACAATGGTGTTGAAGGCAGAGCTGAAGTCCACAAACAGCAACCTCACATATGAGTCCTTTCTCTCCAGGTGGGTGAGGGCCGAGTGGAGGGCAGAGCAGATGGCATCCTCAGAGGACCGCTTGTCCTCTTGAATGTGATTATTGTTAAAAAGTTTCTATGTGACTGCACACTTTTACTTATTCCCACAGTTGGAGAGGAAGTGAAAAACTACTTCCCCTTGAGGTCACTAAAGACATGAACATACAAATTCTGTTCCTCTATAATTGTCTTCCAGACCTCAATCTTTGATCCAAATCTCACAATGCTCCACCCACTAAACAAAAAACGTTCTTATGCAAAAATGATTTTGATAATATAATTGTTGCCTAAAAAAAAAAAAAAAACTGGTGGTCTCTCTCCAGACAGGACGCAGTTTCTGCTTTTCGCCACACGAGGGCGCCACCTGCCATTAAGTGAAACAAATCGTGTGTTTTGAAAATGATGTTAGTCTGCCACATAATGATCACTTGCGTGTGACAGACAGAAAGTCACCACCAAGTCTTTTAATAGTCACCGCGGAACATATTAGTGGATTTTTAATAACCACTTCAACAAAAAGATGAATATTTTAAGAATTCAAAGTGGCTCGTCACCATGACAACCTCAGCTCAACTTGCTGGGTGACATCCCAGGGAGGTTTGCGGAGGTTTTCTTCTTGATGGACATGCTTGGAGAGAGAGTCACATCTGCACTGACGTCACCCACAAAGAGAGAGAGAGAGAGAGCGAGAGAGGGGGGGGCTGCCAATTTGAAAGCCGGACTAGTGGGACATACCCCGGCGAGTGCGATGAGTGGGAGCAGCCTCCTCCAAAGTCCTTCTCGCTCTCTTGCTTTGCATGCGTGCATGCGTGCGTGCACTCGCCCCCCCCCCCCCCCCTCCCCGCCCGCACTCTCACCCCCTCTCCCCTCCTCTTGCAACCTCATAAGCCAGCCTGAGTCAAGATTATAACGGGTTGGAAATAGAGAGAGCCCCGCCAGAGGAGAGTGCATTGTTTTGTTTTGTTTCTGAATTGGAGCCACTGGGTTGCTTCCATGCCCAGCCGAGAGGATGAGCAGGAGCAGGAGATGAGCGCAAGAGCACGTACCGGCCCGGCGCTTTGTGGGACGGACATTGTCTCTTTGGAAGCACATCCTGCACACTTGGACCGGAGCTGACCACGACCTGGATGGTAAATAGCACTCCTCTGAATTTAGTCAACTCTATGACAGGTACTTTTTTTTTTTTTTTTTTTAAGAGCTCCTTATTAGGCAGGCACACCTGCACAAAACACAAGAGCAGTGAGGACAAAATTTTCTCTGATATCTCATGCATATGATACTTTATCATTTTTGAGTTTTGACTTGGATGTCCACTGGATTTCAAAACAATGAGTCCAAAGAACCTCACAGATGCCATTGAATGTCCCTGAAATGTTTTTGAATGAAAAGTTTGTCTTGATTGGAATTATTTCTAATCTAGTCCTTATTAAAATGTCATCTTATTCATCAATCATAGTTTGATTTTCTTACAATGGTCAATTTTGGTCATATTGTCACATTTGAGTCATTCGTATTAAAAATGATGAAAACATCCCTTTAACTCAAAATCAGACCAAAAACCATCAAAGATGCACAGATACCCCTTTTTCCATCAATCTTGGTTGGATCTTCTTTGGATGTCTTCATAGTTTGGTCCTTAATCATGTCAAGCAATCTCCAGTCCAAAGAGCCTCTGTTTTGGAAGAACACAAAGACGCTTGAGAGGTAGCTCAACCACACAAGCCAAGCAAGAGCGGGTCGCCTTAACGCCTTGATTGATTCCTTTGGCAGGAATGCAGATGGATGCGCCGAGGCAAGTTTCCGATGTAGAGCTTCCTCTCCGGAGTTCCACCTGAGCGTCTGATGGATGGTCGTGTTTTGGCCGAGCTGCGGACATGAATCGTGAGGCCTCCGCCGTGACGTGGACGCGCTTGCCTCCAGGAGAAATCTGAGCATCCGGAATACACGCACACTTTTTTTTTTTTTTTTTTTAATCCGAGCCAACCAGGGGACGCAAACCATGGAGTTGTTGTGGTTTGTCCTCGGATTGAGCGCATGTTTTTAGTCCGACTGTAGCACCCTCTTCCCCTTCCTCCTCCGCCCCGTCCCATCTCCCCCGGTCCTGAAACCCACCACCCCTTTCCCTCATGTCACATCTTTCCCAGAATTATGGAAATTTTGTGGAAGACGCTAACTTGGACATTGAGCCTGGTGGTGGTGGCCGCTTCGGAATTTCAGAGCGTCAATCGACTTTTGCACGACTCTCAAGGTAGGGCGTCGAAACGAGTTTGCGAAAAGTGGCATCGCTGTCCTTTAACATGTGGAATCATCTTCACAGAGGAGTTCCTGTCCTACCTGCAGCACTATCAGCTGACCGTTCCCGTGCGAGTGGATGAGAACGGAGAGTTCTTGAGCTACACTGTGAAGCACCACCGACCCGGACGACGGAGACGCGGGGCGGTCGACCCCTCGGCGGACCCGCCGGAGTCGCAGCTTTTCTACAGACTCTCGGCCTACGGGAAGCACTTCCACTTAAACCTGACTCTCACCCCTCACTTGGTCTCCAAGCATTTCACGGTGGAGTACTGGGGCCGCGACGGCATGGAGTGGCGCCACAACCTGGTGGACAACTGCCACTATGTGGGATTCTTGCAGAACCGCAGCGGTGCCACCCGAGTGGCGCTCAGCAACTGCAACGGCCTGGTGAGCGCAAAGTAAACCACTCGAAACCTTGGACGATTCCTTGAAAGAGTCATTAAATCCACTAATGGTCTTTGCGATGGAAAAAGTCCGCGTGCATTCTTGTGCCGGGCTGCGGCTTCTGTTTCAGTCGTTTTTCTTTCAGTCACTGAGCGGTTTTTGGCCAGTCAACATGTCACACTGATAATGTAATTCAACAAACGACCTGGCAGCGAGAAGAATTTAAGAAAGGAAAATGAAGTGTAGCTTGCAAATGTGAAGATGTATTCGAATGCCTCGTAGCCAAATGTGTTGGCAGCATCGAGACGCAGCATCATAAATTGAATTAGTGTTTGCCCCCCCCCCCCCCCTCCCCTCCCCCTACTCGCAACACCAAAAATGGTCAAAAGCGAGCGTGCGCTTTAATGCAATCAGCCGTCTGGACAATTGGAAAACTTTGACTCACTCTTTAAAAGACCCAAATAAAATAAGCTTTTAATTTTCACAGCGCCAAGACACTTTTTGGTGCTTTAGGGTAATTGTTTGAATGCTAGTCCTCGCTCTAATTGCTTGTTTGACTGGCATGCTAAAGGATTACGTATTGAAATTTGGCTGGGCTCCTCTTTGTGGCCGGGAAAATTGGAGGAGATGCAAAAACAACCGATATGGGTCACCCATTGCTATTCAAAAGTGTTTAAAAAGTCGGACGCTGCAGGGGTTGTAAATATGTTGGCTTTTTCAAGGACCTCAAAATCCGAATGGCAATTAACGTTGTGCTTTGTCCCTCATCTTCCCCCCCCCGTGACAAGCACGGAGTCATCACCACGGAGGAAGAACAGTATTTAATCGAGCCATTAAAGAACATGTCCTCCCCCTCCGGCCAATGGAACCTGGAGGAAGCACAGCAACACGTTATTTATAAACTGTCCGCCGTGCCCTCGTCGCAGGAGCAAAGCCAGGAGTTGAGTTGCGGCATTTCAGGTGGGTGCACCAACCTTTTCAAACTCAGTACTGTATTTGTAATTGGCATTGCAAACGGGAAATCTGTCCTCAATTTCCTGACCTGGATAAATACGAGTTACAAATAAATTAATAAGACTTGTAATAAGTCACACTGCTCAAGATGAAAAGTACCCAGTCAAAGCCAAGTCAAGCAAGTCTGAAGTGACTTAGGTCTGACTCCAATCTAGTCATCTCTGAATCTACATTCCTAAACAGTTCTGACATTCACGTGCGAGAAGAAGCACTATGTCAAAAGAAGAACCAGGTGGATATTGAGGTATTTGGGACAGGGTCTTCTCATAAGAAGCAGCAAAAAGCTGTCGTCGGCAGGAAACCAGCATGCCCCAACATGTACCATCTTAGCATCTGGGTCATAAAGCCAAAAGCTGCCAAGTTCAAAGGGGAAGACTCATGCACATTTTAGTGACTACTGCCAGAATCCAACTCCAGAGATGTCCAATGATTGTTGGCTGGAGACCAGTCTGGGGTCTACCACGGCTTTTGCCCCAAAGTCCCAGAGCCCACTCAGTAAATCAAATTGTTCATCTGTGGTTTACAGACCTGGTTAAAAACAGTGCCCAGTCCCCAACGTCAGCCGCAACCCAACGTGACGACACGATCCGAAACGGCACGCAACGAACGCGGCGCTCCGTCAGCACCGAGCGCTTCGTGGAGACGCTGGTGGTGGCCGACAAGATGATGGTCGGCTACCACGGCCGTAAAGACATCGAGCACTACATTTTATCCGTCATGAATATTGTAAGTTTGATCCCGCTTTCTCAGAGGGTGCCCCCGGCGGACGCCTTTTGTCTGACTTTGTGTCTTTTCTTCTTTTCTGGAGGTCAGGTTGCCAAACTGTACCGCGATGCCAGTCTAGGAAATGTTGTGAACATTATTGTGACGCGGCTTATTGTTCTGACTGAAGATCAGGTATGAAGAACCCACACAGGAAACGCCGCTAAGATGGTTTATGTTGGTTGGTTGCATCATCACCTCCATATCTATCCCGCAGCCCAACCTGGAGATCAACCATCATGCCGACAAATCTTTGGACAGCTTTTGCAAATGGCAAAAATCCATCCTGTCCCACCACAGCGACGACGGCAATAGTATTCCGGAGAACGGGATGGCCCACCACGACAACGCCGTACTCATCACTCGGTGAGGACGGACGGTTCTTACAACTTGGATAACCGAATAAAGATGAAAATAGAAGGTGCTCTGTGCAATGTCCTGCAGCAGGAACCAAAAGCTACGCTTTATCTGCGGTGTTGTTGGAAGGACTGGTAAACTATAGCAACTCAAGTGTTTGCCGGCGGATTGTGTTTCAAGAACAGTCTCTTCACTTTGTCATCAGAGCGTTCTTGCTTGTTGACGCTGTGCAGATTTACTCTCGGGTGTTTCGCTTCTTTTAGCATTAGACGGGGTTTAATTGACTATTAATCTATTTGCCAGGTCACTTCGATCACAAGAGTGGGGTTTTCGGGTTGGGGCTAGGACTGTGTCTGGTCCGAAGGGGGGAGTCTTGGTGTTAGGTTACGCTGAGTTTTGAGATTAGGTTTAGGGTACCTTGTTTGGGTTTAGAGTTAGGGTTTAGTCCAGGGTTTGGTTTCCAGGGTAGTGGGTTGGGGTTAATTCCGGGCGAACCTGTTCCCTGGGTAGAACAACGGCTGTGTTGGGAAGAAGGCGGGAAGCAGAGTGAAATCAAATTTGCCGTGCCTTTGGTTTTAATAGATTAAAAGCTTTAGATCCGATTGGATCATTCGTGGCCATTGTAAGATGCACGCGGCCTCCCTCGGCTGCGCTCTATTGGATTACCGGCACGCGAGTTAGCGGGGTCAAAAGTTGGGTCAGGGGCGAGGCTCGGTACACCTTTGTGCGGTCCGAACCGAGCCGTCACGACAAGTGCTCATATTGTCCCTCTGGTGTCTTGTTTTAGGTATGACATCTGCACCTACAAGAACAAACCCTGCGGAACGTTAGGTGAGTGCGGAATTGCCTGCTACGAGGCGACAACCTGAAATGTCACGGTTTGACTTCAATCCCCTGGTTCCCTGTCGGTATTTATTACACTGACATTGGTCTTAAGCAAATACCCGTCTCCTCCCTCTTCCTCTACCACCTCCAGCCTCGTCCCTCCATCTTATCTGCACAAGGGCCCGAAGGCAGCACAGTATATCTTGGAGGTAGTATCGTGACTTCAGGGAGCGCCCTGACAGAT
The DNA here is from genome assembly GCF_024217435.2 of Syngnathus scovelli. Taxonomy (NCBI): domain Eukaryota; kingdom Metazoa; phylum Chordata; class Actinopteri; order Syngnathiformes; family Syngnathidae; genus Syngnathus; species Syngnathus scovelli. The sequence goes on along the minus strand of NC_090859.1, from coordinate 13,720,139 downwards.
TGACCACATTCGTCACATTCCCCCGGTGGCTTCAATTGCCTAGGCATCTGCTCGGCTTCCTCGTCGTCTACCCGCGACCTTCCCCCCACCCCCCCCTCCCGCCCTCTTCTCTGGGATCATGCTCCAGGGGCTACAACTCTGGCCTTTTGGGGTCACGGAGTAATCACGGAGCCTGGAGATAGTACACAGTCCACGCCGGTGTTAAGAAAACAACTCACGCGCACATTCTTCAACTAATCGCAGAGTAGCCACACTCCTTCCTTTCCCTCCCTCCCACCTTCTTTCCTCACCTTCAGGCTCGCCTCCTTCCCTTTCGGCCCATCGCGATTTGCGAGTCTATTCTTGTTTAGCCTCTTAGCAAAGAGGATACAAAAGCCGTGACGCTCTTAGCCGAGGCGCAGTCGGGGGAGCTGGTGTAAACTCACCGCCGCAGGTGCCTTCCCCCGTTCGGACCCCCACCCCGCCCCCCGCTGTGGATTTTGGAGTTGAGTTTAAAGGGATTGCCGCATGGGAAATACAAACAAAGATCTGACACTATGCCTTGGTGTCCAGATTAGAATACAAAAGGGCTTTATTCGACACATAATGCTTGCCAAATACTCAAAAGATAAGCAGCTGATTGAGATAAACGCCAGCAACACTAATAATCGGCGATTTGGCCGAACGCGAGATGTTCTTCATACTTCAAGCCTGGATGACACGCAGAGAAAGATGTTCGGAATTCTTTTCTCGTATTGGAGACAACCGTACTTGAGATGTCAACATGGACCAAATGTGTTTCTGTTTTTCCAGTTCTGATGACGTTAGCAACATTTCAGGCCAAATAAACGATTGGTGGGGGAACACTCTTGCAGTCACACACTCGTGCCCTTCCCCCACGACACACACACCTACTTTGCCCCGTCATCCGATCCCCTCTACACTCACCTGTAGATGCAATCTTTGAAGAATTGCCTCCTGTCTCCCTATCTGACCTCTCGGGCTTTTTGGGGAAGAAAGGCCTCGTGACACCTGGATTGCAAGGGAGGCTGAAAGTTGAAACAGCCTCTCCCGCTCTCCCTTTCTCCTCTCTTCTCTTTCGCCAGCTCCCAAATGAGGAAAACATCTATTTTTTTAATACTCTGACAGCTTTTCGGGCGCGGCGGCTGCTACGTTTCCTTCCTTGGCTCGGGTTTTAGGCCATGCCTGGCGCTTCGTGAAGTGTAAACCTCCGTCTCGATGTTTTCCAGCGGCCGGAAGCCAATCCTGAGATTTCTCCTGCTCTGGTGGGGGAAGTGAAACTAGGAGATTGAAACTATACCGTGTAGTTGGCAGGGTTGGTCAAAACTGGGGTCACCTGTTGTGGAGGAGCTAGCGATTAGCTTAGCGATGACAAATCTAAGGGTCTAATAAGGTTGCTTGCATCTGACTTCTGTCGTGTGTTTTTTTTTTGTCTTGAGGCTTGGCCTCGGTGGCGGGAATGTGCGAGCCGGAGCGGAGCTGCAGCATCAACGAGGACATTGGCCTTGGCTCGGCGTTCACCATTGCACACGAGATCGGCCACAAGTGAGTCCAAATGATTTTTTTCCGGTGGCATGAAACGAAATGGCTGCACACCAACCACTTAAAGACCCTTAAGTGAATTCAAAGATTTGTTTCTTAATACATGACTATCGGTTTAAAAACATGCACACAAAACTACGTTTCGAAAGCAAAGACTGACTTTTACGATACGTATTTTGCAAACAAAAAGAGTTTTGGGCTGCCCGCCTCGTGATTGGGCTCCATCATGTGACCTCCCATATGCCTGCTCACCACCTTTAAGCCGTTCTGCCTCTTCCCGGGCCGCGTGCCTCGGGACTTGGCACGAGCTCCGAGTCCAGCGTGTCGCGCGTGCATACCTTTGGCTCGCGACTCTAGTGCGCAATAATGATGATGTATTAGCCTCCCCGGAGAGTTGTGCAAGATGGCGATTTCCTTTTATTATGTCTCGTGTCTGCTTCTGTTGCAAGGGGCCTGTTGTAAAAATAGTCGATGCCTGCAGAAGATGTATAAGGAATAACAGCGCGGCCGGGCCTGATTTATTTCCAGAGTGTTCTAAGATGTCACATACGCGGCCCGCGCTAGAAAAACAGCTTGAGACGGCGCGATGCGGTCGGGTTTGTTAAATACATTAGAGCTGATTTGTGCTCCCGGGGCCCGCAAGGAAAAGTTTAAATTGATTGTTGAGATGATTAGTTTTCAAACTCTCCGGCTCCGGTAATTGATCCAAAGGATTCCCCCCCCCCACCCCCTACTTTTCAGCCTCTCTGGCGGCACGCTCAGACCTGCTGGCGCTGATTGACAGACAGGAATCACATTGATGATCAGGACTGTGACTTTGGAGTTTTCAAGGTCTGGTAGCAAAGTAGGGGATAAAATAGAAAACACGACGAAGTTAGATTCACAAATTTGGTAGAAAGACTTCAGACCCCAAATCCAGTATGCTTAAGGCAAAAATAAATGGTCTGGGAACTCTCCAGTAATTGAACCAAAGGACCCCCCTCCCCCCGCGAACTTTCCAGCCTCCCCGGTGGCCTGCTCGGACCTGCCGGCGTTGATTGACAGGCAGGCATCACAGTAGTGATTAGGATTTTTTTCTCATTCCTGCTGAGCTCCAGACAGGGTTTGACCCTTGACCCCAGGCTGCGCTCCTCACAGCTGTTTTAAGACCCCGAGGAACGCCGTCGTTAAGTGGTGGGCTAACTCATTATCTTCCGCCTCGCAGCTTCGGCATGAACCACGACGGCATCGGCAACTCGTGCGGCACCAAAGGCCACGAGACGGCTAAGCTGATGGCGGCCCACATCACGGCCAACACCAACCCCTTTTCCTGGTCGGCCTGCAGCAAAGACTACATCACCAGTTTCCTCGAGTAAGTGGATGATGACTGCTAACCCCCAATGGGCCAATGGAAAGACATTTTTTTCCTAGAACCTTGATCAAGATTAGGCCACAAAGTAATATGAACAGAGTATAAATAATAAACAGGCAAGACTTATCCTGTCACATAAGTCTAAAACTAGTCAAGTCTCGAGCTAGATATTGAATTCTATGAGCTTATCCAACACCTCAAGCCCATGTCATACTTTTAGTGCGCTGAATTGTCTTACTAGTCAGGATAAAGACGATACTAGTCCATAGACCTTAAGTTGGATATGAAGGATATCGAATAAATGCACAAATGGCTTGCCATACGCACACACACACACACAACCGCACGCTCGCAAATTTTTTTGTCGGAATGAGGCCCCGCTGGCTGCCAGCCTGGCATGGTGAAAAACGTGCACGGGCCCCAAGTCAGACAAAGCCAGACAAAACATCTGGAGTCGGCCTTCGGCGTCTGGCAGAAAGCAGATACCCGCCATCCTGACGGGGAGCTCCTGGCCCGGTCGTTCCTCGCACGTCACGCTTGCTTCCCCGACCAGAACCTCCACCCCGGCCGTCACATTAGATGTAGTGCTTTCTTCAAATGTAGAAAATTAGCTTAAATTGATATGAAATAATCAATCTATATTTTCCAAAGTCAAAAAAAACGAAGCAAAGAACAGATAAGTACGGACATAAACGAGGGAGAGTATAAATGTTCCCCGTGAGACTCAGGACCACCTTTAAACCTTTTTATATGCCCTCGGCTGCGTGATTCAGGACTTGGCAGCTTCCAAGTCCGGCAGACTTTTTTTTGCTGCGTCGTCTCTTTTTTGCCGGTGAAAACATCCAACGGCAATCGAGAAGCTTTTTTGAGATTGAATGGATGTAATAACAGGACCAGGTATTCTGTTCTACCGTTTAGACGGAAGGTCAGAGTCACCCCGTAGCAGCAGATCCCCCCCCCACGTACGCTTCTCTGCACCCGTTGCCCTGCCGCGTTCGTGTGCAGCGCTGGCGCGGCACGTGATTTACGAAGCGGATCCCGCGCCACTGTCTGCGGGAATAGAAAAGGCTTTCATGTGCGCCTTTGAGCATCCGGGCGCTTTTCCAGACAATGACCGCTCTCAGCCTTGACGTTCGAGTGAACTCTCGAGGATGTGACGTCGGGTCGAGGTATATTTTAATGGCCTCGTTTGTTCACGGAGAAAGTCGGTTTCCACCTGGAATCATCTAGTTGTTAGCCGTTACTTTTCCCCGCAGGTTGCTCACGTTTTGGTTACCCTGGCGAGGCCTTCAAGGAACGCGAATAATAGCGTGCGCGCTTGTCACAAAATGTTTCCGGCTGAAAGCTGTGAACCGAGCAGCACCCCGGATGGAGATGACAAACAAAGAGCCGCTTAGTGTGCTCAAAGGGAATCTGCTATCCAAGCCCCCCGCTCGTCTTCTCTTATGTTACACCTCATTCGACATTAGCCAGTTTTTTTTTTTTTTTTGTGAAACTTTAATTTGGTTTTTTATGCCTTGGTGTTTCCAACAAAAGGTTTTTGTCTGTAAACTCCAATTACCCTGCCTTACCCAGCCTTCCTGCCTCCCCCAGACAGAGCTTTTGGATATCACACACACGCTTCTCTCCCTGCCAAGTAAACAACTTTGGCCGTCACGTTGGCCTACATACGCTTTCTTGCAGCGCTTTGTTTGGCTTTTTAAGAAATGTTTTATGAACACACTCTGCTGAAGAGTTCAGGATGAGTTTACGTGGCCAACCTGAAGGCAGCGCTCGAGATGTTTGAGGCTCCTGAGAGGAATTGGCATCTTTTTGCGGTCAAGGTATTTTAGTAGTTACAATAAATCAGTCAAACGAGTTATTGAATGAGGAAGAATCTTAAAATTGATTGGAAGAGGGTTGTAGAAAGAAGGGAACAGAATAGGAAGAACAGGTTCTTCAAGATAGGACAGGACAGACGTCCCAAAGGACCTGATTGTTCCAAGGTTGTAAAAGTCGGGAAGAAAGGGACAAGACATTTTGGAGCTCACCTATTAATTATGCTGATGTTATTCTGAAAGGAACAGGACAGGACCTTGAAAACGGAATGATTTCAAGAAGGTTGTAAAAAGACGACAAATAGCGGCAAGACTAAATCCCTCGTTTGGATTCGTTTCCTTTCACGCGGAATAGCAACCTGTGAAAAAGGTGGAAAATTCCCCTGTAGAGGAAAACACTAGTCTTCGTGTTATTGGACTATTTAAGAAGACATTTTTAGAAGAGTCCTGAATTATCTTCAGTCTTCTTGTCGTCTACATTTGTGTTGTCAGCCAGCCCATTTTTTTCTGTGGTGGGATGGAAGCCTTCCACCACAGCTGCCACAGCTGGAAAGTACACAGTGTTATAGTAAACAGGGTTTTCCAAATGAAATACACAAGGTCCGTTTTATCCTAATTGGGTAATTGTCTAAGGTTAGCTCCTCGTAGAAGAAGCCCGGCGAGTTTATCCAGAGTAAACACCCGCGCTAATCCAACAACAAGTCGTTTATTTTTCCAGGGAGTTCTCTTTGTGAGCGCTTGTTCGTCTTTGACAAAACAGACTAAACATTATACATCGAACTCAGACAGCCTTATAATTGGCATTTTCGTTTCCACCGTGGAAAATTCAGCAATGGGGGCAACTGATATGGTCCAGGTCCATTTGTGCAAGAAACAATCCTATTGTAGTTTTGTGTTTTTGACAGCTCAGGTCGGGGGACGTGTCTGGACAATGAACCTCTGAAACGAGACTTCCTGTACCCAACAGTGGCTCCGGGGCAGGTGTACGACGCTGACGAGCAGTGCCGTTTCCAGTACGGGGCGTCCTCGCGCCAGTGCAAGTATGGGGTAAGAAACCAGAACCCGCTCAACCGGCCAGAGGTGGGAAGTAACCAAGTAGAAAGATGCGAGTTAGGTTTTCCAGGTAGACTTAAGTCTATTGTATAGTCCCGTAACAATTTGTCCATTGGATGTGAGCCAATCAGTCTGCCTGAGTATTCCACGTTGTAGACGAAATTCCAGCCAGTCTTGACGTCGTCACATCTGGAACGTGCGTTCATGGACAAACTTTTTTTATACAGGTCCTTGAAAAGTCATGGAGGGATTTTTTTTCAAAAACGCTTGGTCGTTATCGCCAGTGACATTTACCGCCGGTGGAGGTATTTAGACTCGCGCAGGCGGCCTGCCCCTGTGGGAAATGAGCTAATAGGCTCTTCAGGTTTATATTTCCTGTTTGAGAGAAGGAGGTTGGTTTTTCTGGGTGGGGGAGATAACTGTTTAATTATTGTCTTGCAAGCGGTTGGGACGGTTTCCGTCAGCACCTCCGGACTGAAGTCAATGTTGGTGATGGTTGATATGGTGATGGCCAATAATGAAAACTTTTGGAATGGAAGCCAGCTGACGATCCAAACCTACCAATAGAATCCCTCACCCTTGGTTCTTTTTTTTAATCACTTGCTTGTTCTCTCCTGGCGTCATTCCATCAGGCCCATATCCATGTTGGCTAGGTCCCGGGCCGTTGACCTTTAATCCGCGGAGGCTGTGATAGGGAACGCAAGTGGCACGGTGGATTATTGAAAGCAGCTGGTAACAGGAAGTGGCTGCAACCAGAGAGGGATAGTTTGCTGCTTTGTTTAATCTGGAGAGAGGCAGGGGGGGCACTGGAATATTTACTGACTCACAGGTCACAATCTGTATACCGGATCATAACTCTTCTTCATAGGCTAGCTCTTCTGCCGAGCACGATTGTCCTGTAAAAGTCTTTGAAGTAAAGAGTGGACGGAAACCTCTCGGGATTTTCTATTTCTCTATGTTCTCGACCAGACATCCTGAACTTTTGCATCCATTTCAATGTCCCAACAGCCACAGTAAATTCAGGGTGTCAGATTTTGAGATCCTTCCAATTTCTTAAAAATCACAGAAGTATTCACAGCTAACCGTTCAGATGTTTAAGGGGAACAATGTGAAGGAAGACTGGAGGCCAACCGGCAGCAGCTGAAGAGGATTTTTGGGTATCAACCTCCGAAGGGGTCTAGAGTAAACACTGTTGTGTTTGTCCAGACACTCAGTAAGACTAAAGATATTCGAGAGGCCAGCGGGTCATCTTGTAGACTTGGGAGGCCCTTCGCTTAGCTGGGAACGGCGCTTCCTTGACATCGCTATCCGACGTGGTGCCGAGGTGAGCAAGCGTTAGTCACGCCGTTGATCCAACTGACTCAAGACATTGAGACACACCAGGACCTTTTGCTCCGTGATGTTTCCGCCGTGCAGGTTGATGAATTACAGAAACTCCCCTTGTTGCGAATGACCCCAGAAGGCTGTTTGTAATTTGAAGAGGCAAACCCAAAATTGTTACTTGATGGGATCTCTTTTAGTCGACCATAATGCTGCCTATCAAAACCTGGTCCACGACAAAATTCAACTCAGGAACATGTTCAGAATATTTGGTAAAATGTTCTGACCAACTTGCTTTTGCTTTCTTTCCTAGGAAGTGTGTAGAGAGCTCTGGTGCCTTAGCAAAAGCAACCGCTGTGTCACAAACAGTATTCCTGCCGCCGAGGGAACGCTGTGCCAGACGGGGAGCATCGAGAAAGGGGTAAGTTACTAGACGGGAGAGGAGTTGGTCATTTTGCCACCTCTGCACACTAGCGAGGCAAGCTTTACGTCACCGGCATGCCGTCCAGGTTAGGCAGAGACAGTTTTAACGCGGATTACGTCGCTTATTGTGGACGGATGGTTGGCGGTCTAAAAGGGAAGAATGGGAGAGTGTCATGAGCTGTCAGCGGCCATTAGCATTAGCTCAGTGGAGCCTTTGAGGGTCGGGGCCCGCCGACAGGATCCTGGACAACACAGGGGGGCCCCAGGTTGAGCCGGGGGGGCTTTTGGAAGCGCTTTTGGAGCAGTTTTTAGGAGCGCTACCCCGCCGTTGTCTGTCTACCCCGGCTGGGATAGCTTCAAAGGAACACGACTGTCAGCCGTTTCTCACCCGCCGTGTAATGAAGAGAGGCCGGGCCAACGGGATAGGGCAGCGGGGCAAAGGGGGGGGGAGTGGATAGGAGAGAGACAAAAAGTGACCTACTGAACTGAGCTTCTTGTGTGCTCTCACCTTGCTGGAGGTTGTTGTGTAATGCAAAACTACCAGCTGCAACATAATCTCGTTTTCCAGAGCTGTCGAGGACGTACGGGACAAAGCCAGGAAAAGAAAGAGGACAGTAACCGGGTACAAATAGTTTGTAACTGTACTAAAAGACCCTGATGTGTTTCTTAATACATGTTTGAAGGTAAATCTTGAAAAGGTGCTAAGACTGGGAAGTCTCGTGTAAAAAGCTAATCGGTTTCTAAATTTGACACACCGCATTGTTAACAATACCGCTTTGTTAAATACTTCAGTACCTCTGCCACCTCTGGTCACCTTGAAGCTGACACTCGCGCTCGAGGCTCTTAACCCACTGACACAGTTGGTGAAACAAAAGGCCTAGGCCTGCCTCTGATCCGCTTGGATCTCCCAACAGGCTTAGCAAGCAGCTTTGCACCCTTCCGATGCGCCAGGCCGACTCTTGCATCCAATGTCTCAGAAGACCACAACAAAAGAGGGTCTTCCCCTTTCTCATAAAAAGGCTGGTCAAGTAGGGGGTCACACCCAGAAGACTGACCCATTTTTATCTTACAAAGGTTTCAGGTCGAACGTAAAGAAAGGACATGTAATATGAGTTAAAATATGTAAGAGAGCTTTTTGCTTCAACTCAATGGACATTGTTCCGGCGCCTCAGTCGAATGGAGGCACTATAACACAGCTAGCATCAGTTAGCATCGAGCTAAACGAACTGTCATAAGCGGTTGTTTTAAATACACAAAATGTAATTCTTCTAGTTTTATGTTTATCTTGACAGTAAACCTCAACTGGGAGAAGCATTAAACAGCTTGAAGCCTCTTTTTTTGAAAAACTGTTCACTGTCTGCCAAAATCCTTCGTGCGGTGAAGCGAGTTAACTTGACCGCCACTGTACAGCGCTCGTATTACCAACGGTTGCTCGCAAATCAGCCGGACGACAATTTGTATCTGAAAAAAAAAACACCCAAGTCCCGTCACTCGTATCTCGTGGAACTTTTGTCCTTAAGATTTGCGATTTCTTTATTCCTGGCCCACAAAATGTTTGGCTTACTCAGCAAATTCCGGAAAGAAAAGCAAAGAAATAATTTCCCTTGTGACAAACACTTAACGGACACAAAAAAAGGTCACAAGTGCCCTGAGTCAGACATAAAAGCCTTACAAGGACGGCTGCAGAAATGAACTAATGCGTAAATGAAATTATGGGCTGAGTAATGGTGCGATTGGGACTTAGCGTATGTTTAAAAGGGCTTGAAAGAAGGATCGCGCACGTGTTGCCTACGGAAAAAAAAGTCATCAGTCAAGCGCTGTATAGTCTACATTTCACGCCGAAGCTAATTTACAGCCTGGACGGGCCGCTTGGAAAACAGTAAAACTGACACTTGTGTTGTCCCAGCGTGTAATAAGTTGCCGCCAGCTTATTGTACTCTTCCCCCTCCTCGCAAGTGGTGCTACCAAGGCGAGTGCGTGTCGTTCGGGACCTGGCCGCAGAGCGAGAACGGAGGTTGGGGTCCTTGGTCCCTGTGGGGGGAGTGCAGCAGGACGTGCGGCGGCGGAGTCTCCTCGTCCATGAGGCACTGTGACAGCCCAGCGTAAGTAGGCAAAGTAAGCCAAACACACACACGTGCGTCTGTCGGTGTGCACGTGCGAGTGTATGTAAGCGGACCTGGCGGACCAGACCGGAGATGGATCACATGGCGGCTACCTCTATCCCCAATCCGGGGCTTTTGTGTTTATAAATTCCACAGTTACTATGTTCTTCTTTTCTGACTTTAGTCTTTGGTAGAATTCTTGAAGAGCCATGGGGTGGACACTTTAGAGGGTCCGCTGTAATTGGCAGCTCTGTCATGTTTGGTGAGGTTGTTGCCGTGGCGACAAATGATGTCACCGCTCATTCAAGTGTCCCGTGTCCCCTAACTCAGACCTTCCGGAGGAGGGAAGTACTGCCTCGGGGAGAGGAAGCGCTACAGGTCCTGTAACACTGCCGTGAGTTTTTCTTCTTCTTGTTCTTGTGCAACCTGAAGCTTGCGGGAGGCTTTGCTACGCTTTCTGGGCAAGGTCTTTCGAAGGTCAGTGCACAGCTTCCTGACTTCCCGTCTCCATGGAAGTCCGGCGAGACGGAGGTTTAAAAAAAAAGTGATTCAGTAGAGCCGCAAGGGATTATAACACATCGCTCGTGACACTTTCTTGGAGTGCACGAGGACGAGCTTCGCGCTTTAGCAACAGGCCGAGCGTTTGGAGTAACGCTTAGCGTAAATATTTAACATGGCCACGTGTCGACATAGCTATAAATCTATACTCGAGATTAGAATTTGCATAGAAGAGAGAACAGCAAGACAGAATCATTCGATGTAAACAGCAAAGTTCGGAATATTTACAAATGTAAAAAAAAATCGTAGCAGGATGGAATAGTGCTTCAGTCACTTCGAAAAGAGCGAGTGTTGAAATGTCATGTCAGGTCGCCATGAGTCGTGTCAAATCCAGTTAGGCGTGTTGCTGAGCAAGGTTGCGTCAGGTAAATTGGCGTCGGATTATGAATCAGGTTAAGTCAGGTCATGCGTGGTCAGTTGGTGTCCAAGAACAATCCGTCCATCAAAATCTTCTCCACTTACGCAATAGATGGATTGCCAATGAAAAAGGGAAAGAACGAATGAATCCAAAAACAGTTTTTTTATGTGTGGCAGGCCTGTCCATCGGGATCCCGCGATTTTCGGGAGAAGCAGTGCGGCGACTTTGACAATATGCCTTTCCGTGGGAAGTACTACAACTGGAAGCCTTACACTGGCGGTGAGATCAAGAAAAACCTTTTAGTCCTGAGAAAAGGTCCAGACAAATACTTTTGCTTTCCCTCACAGGCGGCGTTAAGACATGCGCACTCAACTGCCTGGCGGAGGGATACAACTTCTACACCGAGCGCTCTCCGGCCGTCATCGATGGCACGCGTTGCCAGGCCGACTCCTTGGACATATGCATCAACGGCGAGTGTAAAGTGAGTCATTTGGTTTGATTTCATTCTTAGGAGCCGTTGCATTCAAAATATTTTTGCGTTCCAGCACGTGGGGTGTGACAACGTGCTGGCGTCAGATGCCAAAGAGGATCGATGTCGAGTGTGCGGCGGCGACGGCAGTACCTGCGAAGCCACCGAAGGACTCTTCAACGACTCTCTGCCCCGAGGAGGTTTGACACATTTAAAATTTAATGAATGTTTCTGTTCAGATCCTCCAAAGTACTGAAACATAATAGAGTATGATGTCATGAGATTACATAACACCGCATTGCGTCCGTCGTAGTGACACAGATGTGACGCCGTCTGTAGCGAGAAACATCTTTGTCCTTCTATGGTGGGCCGAGCGTGTGCGTCTAAAAATACTTGTCGTGTCCTCCCACTTTTTGTCCTTTTTTGGACCAATTGGCTTTTCATTTGGGCTCCATTCTATACATGTTAAATAAAAACTTCTCTTGCAGGCTACATGGAGGTGGTCCATATCCCCAAAGGTTCCGTTCACATCGAGATCCGAGAGGTCACCATTTCCAAGAACTACATCGGCAAGTACCAAATTGGTCTGAAATGTGTTCGAGGGAAATTTGGCGGACTGTTGGGAGGGGTGTAGTACTTTCCGGAGATCCCCTTAGGAGAAGCTATCATATCTGAACGTTTAGTTCCAGGACTTCCAAGTACCACGGAAAAATGCCTAATTTAAAGCCAATCTAGATGATAGTTCCTGCGTTTCAAACACACTGTGGTTCTCCAAAAAGCCCGTGATTATGTAGTTCCTGGAACTAAAATTGTCAGCTATGTCACCTGTATCAAGACCTTCTTAGAATTTCCTCTACCCACTTTCCAACAGCAGGAACCTAAACCTGAACGTGCACCTTTGTGAGGACCACATAGGCTAGACGAGCTGTTCTGGGCTCGTAGTTCCTGGAAATGAAAGGTCCCGAAGAGATATTGCCAAGACCTGTAATTTCCCCGGAGTTTCCCCTCGAAATGTAGCTTAATAGCACATTTTGACAGGAGGAACGTTACCAGAGATGATCTTATGCAGTACTCGCAATGCATCCTGGCTTATCTTGCTCTTTTGGAACAGTTTATGACAAATCAGTGACGAGCTTGAAAACATTTGAAGCAATTGTACACACAACAGCACTCACAATCAGTGCCAGATGTGCCGTTTCGTTATTCGTAAACACGTGACGCCGGCCGGGAAGGCTTCACGTGCGTTTGGTGGAAGCGGAGTTTGTTTTGACAACTGCGAACCGAGGCGGCGTTCAGCAGATTAGCGGCGGATTTCACCTGAGCACTTTTCCCGTACGTATCGTGTGTGTGAGGACAGAGGCTTGTCAGACGCGATGAAGACGAACGAGGCCGATGACATCACACCCGCTGATTGTCTCCACCTGTAGTCTGCTCGGCTACCGTGCACATCTGCTTCTCGTTCTCGGGCCTCTCCAAAATGGCTTGGTTTGGTCGTTGTGATTATCTTGTGGCAAATAAATGGACTTTTAAAGGGCTTTCCCAGACTTAAATACTACGTTTGGAAGGTCAGAGAGCGCCTATGATTGGCTCGTTGACATATCTTGGATTTAAAGCAAGCCTTTAAAAATCAGTTTGAGGACTGGCCTTAAAAAAAAGGGGGGTTGAAGGGTTTGTTCATCTTCTGTCTCTTTCCAGCCTTGAAATCAGAGGGGGACGATTATTACATCAACGGCGCGTGGACCATCGATTGGCCCAGGAAGTTCGATATAGCCGGGACCGCGTTCCACTACAAGAGACCCACCGACGAACCAGAATCTTTGGAAGCCCTCGGGGCAACCACAGAGAACTTGGTTGTCATGGTAACACTTCAGCCAATCGGTTCAGTGACTGTGTGGCTTTGCAGAAACTAAACATTGCGTTTTCTCTCAAAGATCCTCCTGCAGGAACAGAACCAGGGCATCCGCTACAAGTTCAACGTGCCCATCCAGCGCACGGGAAGTGGCGACAACGAGGTGGGCTTCTCCTGGTACCACCTGCCCTGGTCCGAGTGCTCGGCGACGTGCGCCGGAGGTAATTGGGCATCTTTAATCACTTTGAATATAGCATAATCCTCAGTTCAGGGTGGAACATCTATTCCATAGAACGTAGCCAGAAAAATGGTCTATCGTGCACCATCCGCAACGTGTAGACCACGTACGTATGTCAGGACCTTGGGTAAACCGAGCACCCCGTCTCGTACCTGCACTCAGCGGCCGCAACATGAAGTTCACCTGTTGTGCCGTTCCAAAGATAACAATGCTAACCGAAACTGACAAGCGAGGCTCGTTCGCTCCTCCGGACCAACGTCAAACGCTCCAGTCTGCGGCGGCGAGCCAACGTCAGCCGTCGCCTCAGGAATGACTTAAGCAAACCTTTTAGGACTCCGCGTAACCGGAGATTCTCAAAGGATTCCAGAGCAGAAGAGGCAAAAATATTCACATTCTGTAATTAAGTGGAAGTACAGATAGTTTTGTAAAAACAGACTTGGATAAAGGGAATTGGCACTGATTGAACTTGAGTCAAAGTAAAAAGACTCCGAAATGGAACTAAGGAAAAAAATAAGAATCTCACGGGGGGATAAGGACTGAGAATGACTATGAAGAGTGAAAATCCGCAAATACTTCCACTTATCCACTTTCTATACCGCTTATCCTATAATCTGTCCACCTGTCGTCGTAAGGATCCCAGAAGCAGGAGGTGGTGTGCAAGCGACTGGACGATAACTCAGTGGTCCAGAACAGCTACTGCGACCCGGACGGCAAGCCGCCCGACAACCAGCGGGACTGCAACAGCGAGCCGTGCCCTCCTGAGTACGTCAAAACGAGTCTGAACGCTCACCAGTTGAAAATATGTGTATATGTCGTCCGATTTGTGGGCGATACATTCCACGGCTATCCGTAATAGGTGAAATGCAAAACATCGTAAACGAGCTAACAAATTAGCCTAGCGGTGATTTCAACCGCGGATAAATCGAACATACAATACAGGATTAATTGAATAACCTCAAATAAACTCTAAAACCTAACCTAACCTAAAACGTGATATCTTGAAAAAGTGAAAATAATAAAAGCACGCAGATTTACAACTTTCCGCGCTCACCCGGCGCCAATAATACAAAGCCTGGAGAGCGACCACCTGTGTTTGATGCTTTTGGCATGGAGGTACGCGCAGGTGCGAGGCGACTCGGCGGCCAAGTGGTGTCAAGTGTGACGCGAGCAGACATTTTTTCCTTTTTCTTTGCTTAAGAGCATGCGTGTCGCTCATCTGGATCCACTCCCCGTCGCACACGCTCCTCGCCGGGTCTTTCACGGACTAGCGCAGATGTTTGAACGTGGTAATTGCGCGTGGAAGATGATGTCATATCACTGACACGGGTCAAATTACGCAGTAAAAAATCGTGTTAGTCGTATTTATTTAACCGTTATTTGGTACAGTTTTATTCTGTACTGCTTTATTTATCCTGTAACCGGTTTTTAGTGAACATGGGGGCCTTATTATTTTTGCGCTCTCCCAGGTGGTTCATTGGCGACTGGTCTGAATGCGGCAAGACCTGTGACGGCGGCATCCGGACTAGGACGGTCCTGTGTATTAGGAAGATCGGGGTGGTCGAGGAGGAGACCCTGGAGGACACCCACTGTCTCACCCACAGACCCATCGAGCAAGAGGTCTGCAACAACCAGTCCTGCCCTCCCAAATGGGTTACGCTGGACTGGTCCGAGGTAAACCATTGGCCGGAGCTCAAATCCTGACGAATCAGGTTTTGGTTTTCAGTCGGGTGACTAAACGCTTTTTGCAATTTTAGTGTACACCCAAATGCGGGCCCGGATTCAAGCACCGCATCGCCTTGTGCAAGAGCAGCGATCTGACCAAAACCTTGCCGCCCGCCCACTGTCCGAGCCACAACAAGCCGCCGGTTCGAATCCGCTGCAGCCTCGGCCGCTGTCCCCCTCCGCGTTGGATCCCTGGCGAATGGGGCCAGGTACGTTTCTGCCCGTGTGTAGTATCTCCCTCGGTCCGTTTCAAGTCAGAAAACATTTCTGGCACTTTTGGGAAAACGCTTGAATGCGTTGAGTCAGCGTTTACAGGGTGACGCTGTGTTGCAACTCAATTTTTTAAAGTTCAGAGGTCAACAGTCAGACTGTCTCAATCCCGGCAAGTCTGCGGCAACATCAAGGAACCTTTGGCAATTCAATCATCCAGCAGACCCCCACTGATAACCCCGGGTGGTCCATCAAAGGGCGGCCCCCTCAGAGGTTAAACCCTCGTGGAGCAACAGCTGGAGTCCGCTCGCACTTTCTCACGCCGCGGCGGCGCTAATTACATGCCTCGTCCACAAAGAGAGGCGAGACGAAGAATATGGATAGAAGTGTTTGTTTAAATTCTAAATGAGCCTATCAAAACAAAACAAACAATATAGGCCTATTCCTTTTGTCTTTGCAGTGCTCAGCGCAATGTGGCCTGGGCCAGCAGATGCGCACGGTGCAGTGCATGTCCTACACGGGGCAGCCGTCCAGCGAGTGCGCTGACGCCCTCCGACCCGCCGCCATGCAGCAGTGCGAGAGCAAGTGCGACGCCACGCCCGTCTCCAATGGTGACGGTAAGACACCCGGGTTTTTCTTTTAAAATATTTTTTTTTTAGTCATTTATCTCAAAAGCAAAATAAATACATTTTCACGTATTTACATTTAGTTTGATCAAATCCTTTAAATTCTTAAAAAAGGAGAATTATTTGATAATATTTTTTTATGAATTACATTGTTTACCTTGTACTTTTTAATTCAATTCTTCATGTGGTATGACATGGTCGGTCGAGCTTGCATGGAAAACGTGAGCAGCGTTTACAGGCCGGCTAATGGGATTAGCCTCGGGCTAATTGTCACTTCACGGACAGCAGTGAGGCAACGTCTGGTCTCATTGGGTCCGGCCCAGGCGTGGGCCCGAGCCTAATAAGGGAAGACACTCCGATCACGATAAGGCATTTAGAGCCACGGTGCGCTTGGTGTGTGCGTGCGAGTCGTGGCAGCGAGCCCGGAGAGCCGTGCGGGCCAGAATCCTTCTCGGTCTTCGGCACGGCCTCCAAGTCGAGCCGCTGTGTTCCCTGAGGAAGGTTTCGCCTCATAAGTATTACAATTACGTGTGAGTCACCGCGGCAGGCCGTCCTTCAAGCTATTTTTAGACCTCGACTTTTTCAATGGGATCAAGGACCTGTTTGTTATCTTTCGTGGTCCAATATCTATATTATCAATATCGACATGGAGTCATTTTGCTTTCTTCTCGTCTGCGCAGAGTGCAAAGACGTCAACAAAGTAGCCTACTGCCCGCTGGTGCTCAAGTTCAAGTTCTGCAGTCGGGCCTACTTCCGGCAGATGTGCTGCAAGACGTGTCAGGGCCACTGAGCCCCCCCCCCACATAAAGACGGGAAGCCCGCGAGCCAGGAAAGGAACGCCGCCGTTGACGATGACTCTGACGCACCCGAAATGGGAACGCGACCGTTCGTGGTTGGCCAGAGAGCCAAACCGCTGCTCTCTGACACAAAAACTGTTCACTTCTGTGAAGTGGAGCTCGGAGGAGGATCGGTTAGTGATGTTATTTTATTATAATAATAATTCCTGGAATCATCGTCGAGTCTTCCTCCGAGTTGCTGTCCGATCCAAAGTGCTGGACACGTGGCTAACAGAGGACGGACGGATGGACGGACTGGCGAGAAACGCTGTCGTCGGGGCGGACATTTGGCTTGGCTGCACTTTTTTTTTTTGTGTAAATACATAAACGCCAAGGAGCTATGACGGCCCAGAGCAAGCCCCGCCCACAATCATCAGCGTACTGTGTATTTATTATACAAATTCCACAGTAGCCTTCTGTCTCGGAAGGGAATGTCATGTCATTGGATGAAACCATGACATACTGTCATTTTTGTGTTTCCCAACCTTTATTGAGCCAAGGCACATATCTCACGGCAAGCAAAGAAAAAAAAAAAGGGAAGATTTACATATTAAATATATACTGTAGCTTTCCTTACCCACATACGAGTCAAGTACCTTAACTTATCCAACGCCAGCTGTTTATTCGCTTTCCGAATCGCTTTCTGTCCGTGGCTTCCTAACTTCCTGTTTGATGGGGCATTCAATACTTAAAGACCACGGGGTCATAGGTCGTGAAATTTTTCAGCTGCCCTCGTTTCTTCCAGCCAATGAGAACAAAAAAGGCCCAAAGTCAATATGGTGCTAACCATGGTAAATGCTGGTCGTGTTCTTGTCATGTTTGTACCTCACACTGGGAATGTATTTGTTGTCGTGTTGTATTGTCGTACAGCCTAAAAAAATAATACGAAATTAATAACAGGACACTTGAATCCCGTCATCAACAAGCCATTACTGCTGGCTCAGGAAAGCGAAACTTTATATCGGACTCTTTTGTTGTTGTTGCTGCTGCTGCTAATTTTTAGCGGCCAACATCAATGTCATTTCTTGAAGGAGGCCGTCGAGCGATGGGGGAAAAAGGACAGCGGCAGAGTGGTTGGATTTAAAAACGCTCGGACTTTAAACGAACAAAAAAAAAAAAAGGTACATGTTGCTGTGAACTTTTTTGAATGTCACATTGCTTACATACTAAAAAGAAAGACAAGGAAAAGCGTCATGTGATGAGTTGTGTATATTTTATATTCAGTATTAATGTTGCGACACTGTTACTAATTTTTTTCCCCCCACCACAAAATGTAAATTATATGCTAATTTATTGTGTTGTCTGTTTATTTTCACTGCTTGTGAAATTGACATTTTAGCATCTTGGGGAAAAAAATGAAAAATAAGCAGTGACGCAGCCTCTCACCCACATTTTTAAAAACAAAAAAGTTAGATACAATAAAATGGACTGATTTTAAAGAGACCACTGTGTGACTATTTGTGGTGCTAAAATTCCAGATGGTAGCAAAATGCTAACGATGATTTAAATCGTTTAGTTTCATAATCGTTAGGCATATAGTTTACGTCTCTATATCGTAGCATACTAGTGGGTTGCCAGGTTGCTTGAACTACACATTTGACTTTCAAAATAAATTAATATTTAATAAATTAAAATTATAATGGAACTTTTCACCCTGGTTTTATCCCCCTTTGTTCGGGGTTGCGATGAACTTTAGACAAAAAAAAAAAGTCGACTCAACTTTGAAGCACAGACACGATGATGTAAGCAGACCATTAAGGGAGGACGCCGGAGATTTAAGTTCGTTCATTAGAAGTGTTTGCCATCTTTTATTGAGCCCATATTACATGACGATATATTGTGGTAACATAAAAGATCTGTTCAGGGAAACGGGAGGACTTACTGTCTTCACCTGAATGTGCAGACACGTCCTGGTGTGTGAGGCGCTAACAACAAGAACAACAACAAGGCACTAATCATCACAGCCAACCGCGGCTCTGTCTACAATCAAACGCTCGGCGATGAAAGCTCTGAGTGTTGTGGACACTTTAGCACTAGAACAAAGCACAGCGGGATGAGGAGCTCCAGATGGTGTACTCGGACACAGAGCATGCAGAGTCCACATTGGGGTAGGGTGTGGGGGGGGTTGAAGAAACTGACAGGCCGGAATGCCGGACCGGAATGGGAAGGTCACAGCTCTGGCACCTGCTATCTACTGAGGTCCGCTTAGGGCTTGGTGTTGGTAAGCCCTGCCAGTTTTTTCCCACAGCTGATGTCCAGACTGAACCACCAGATGAAAGCCTCGGAGGAGTTCACACCGATGTCAAAGATGTGAAGAGAAAGTCTTCAGCTGCGACGACTTGAGAAAGACGGGAGGGTTTCGGGAGAAGATCTCGCATTTTGGGGAAATTGGAGAGGCGAAGCAAAGGCTGGCCAATACTCGTTTTAAATCCAAACAAGTGACAACTCATAAAAGTTCCAGGACTGAGGTCCAAAGATACGTTTGAATCCAAACTATAAGTTTTCCAACAACCTCAATGTCACGGTCATCTTGATATGGACCACGTTCTCGGTTGCTGAGAAAGCGTTTCTTCGTGGTGGCTATTCCGAGCTACTCCAGGTCACCTCTACGGGTTTCAGGTAAGTGGATTGCATTCATAAAGAATCGATAGCCAATCACTTAAGCCGACGGACCGGAAAAAACAGCACCGTTTTGGTTAGAAGGTCCTTCAGAGAAAGTGAGGAGAGAGAAGTACTAAATCCATCACGAGTGAATTACGAGTTTCTGCTCGTAGGAAACGACAGGCGGCTAATGAGGACAAATGGTAATGGAGGTTATTACTCTGGTGGCTTTTATTGACATGCCGTTTCTGTCCCACGTCCGGTCTTGGCTTTGATGGCAACCTTGAAGTCACTAGCTTGAAGATGCTATGATTCTTTATAGATTATTCCAAGTGTTGGTTCATGATCTTTCCAGAAGTTCTCAACTTCAAGAAGATGGTATCCAAAGATCACAGCCCAAGTGTCAACCTCAAGAAGGTGTGCAAAGATTCCAGACCACTTTGCTTCCAAATCAATCATGCTGAACATGACAGACAAGATTTTTCCCGACTTTGAGACATGGTTGTTTATTTTTCTATTGCGAAAGGTGGCGGTTATCCTGAAGAACTAATTGGAAGTAGATTATATGAGCGATCCATCGGAACGTCGCGGGTTACGCGTGTCGGTCACATCCCGATGACACGTTTGGCGACGTACACTGGTGCTGCGGTGGCACCTGTTTTAGATTAGTGGCGGCTAATGTAACATTAACTCCACTTCCTGTTCCACATGCATGTTTAAGCATAATCCCAGAAGTGTGGTTGACCCCCCCTCCTCAAAATAAAATTGAGTGCTTGCCAAAGGGAGCTTCTGGTCACACGTGCCTAAAACCACCAAAGAATTTACTTTAACGTCTTGGAGCTTTGAGTCTTTATCTGCTGCAATATGACGACTTGTTCAACATTTGTTTTGAAGCACGATTCGTTTCGGATGATATAGCGAGGTGGAGGGGGTCATTGTACCAAAAGAAAACAACATAAACGGATCATGAGTCAAAAATCAATCACGAGATGTTCCAGCTCCGTAACACTTTATTATCACCCCGTTCCGTCACAAAAAACATCACAAATGACTCGTAAGTTGCAGTCCAAAAGTGTCCCATCGTGGTCACGACGCAATCCGAATCCAGATGTTGGGGAATTGCTTCACCGAGTCTAAATAGGTCTCGGACATTTTGAAGCCAAAGTCCATTCACCGGGACATTGCGCGAATTCAACGCTTAGCTTTTTTCTCCTTCATGATCTTTTTGCTCTCCTCCCGTCGCCGCTTGTTGACGGGGTTCCGTGGGTCGTAGATTTCGAAGGTGTCCTCGTCCTGCATGGTTGCGTCTTTGACCTTCCTGGACTGCTCATCAAAGTGCAGCACATGGCCAAGCCTGGACGCGATGAAGATGGGAGGGCCGTCAGGGTCGTCATTGACTTCTTTACATCGATCGTCGCGTTGGGGGGATAGCTCGTTGCTAATTTAGCGTTTATACGGTAGGCAAAGATTCAATTGATCGTAGATACAATGTTAATGAATATGAACAATCAATGACAAATCATTAGTGGCGGCCATAGTTTTAATTCAAAGCTTAACCCCGACTACCCCTGAACCCAACTGTGGTTGAGTTCCAAATTGGGCGGCGAGGAATAACCCTGGGTCCGTTTTCAAAGGAGGCCATTTGCGTGGAAAGGGGCTACGGCGAGACGGAGGCGGTGATGCAAAGCTACAGAAGCCTCCGCTGTTTATTTTTCTGGCCTAGCTCACTCAGTCAAGAGGGGGGGCGGTGTAAAATTCGAGGTAGGACGAGCGGGGGGGCGGGTGGGGGTCCTCGCCGACACAGATGGAATAGTTTACCTCCTCTGTCCCAGACTTGACTTCCAATGTCTGACCTGTTGTAACCCACATTCTGAGTTGTGCTGCTCCTGCAGTGGCACACACTTCCCTTCCCACTGCTGTTTTTCCAGGAACGCTACGCTAACAGCCCCCCCCCGGCTTGCACGGTTCTTGCCATACCTGGCGGGAGCGACGCGGCGCAGCGCGGTGAGGTGTCTACCGACAAAAGCTTCTCTCAAATTCATTAGCCCCCCTCGCCCCCCCTACAAGAACCCTCACACACACTCCAGGAGACTAATGGCAACAACAGATTGTGTTATTCTAAATCTCTCATTCACACACATGGTATTCATTTCAAACTGGACTTGCTTTTAAGATCTGCGTTGAAAAACAGAATATGAGAGCAGAACACAGCGTCAGGAGCCATTTCCTGGCGGCAGCGGGCTGACGCGTGCACATACTGTACGTACCCCCCTGAACTTTGGCACGCATTCAAGAGAGGGGAAGGACAGACGCGATGCCGCGGGTTTTTGGTTTGGGCGGAAAAAGGCGCAGTGGAACGTAGCAGGTGCACGGAACCAACACGCCGTGTCCCCGAATTGAAGAATCAAAAACTAGATCTTTCGAGTCAGACTGTGGGATCTAAGCAAAACTCTTTGAAGAACTCTTAAAGCTACGAGTGATGCGAAAAATGAGCTGACTAAGCAGTTTAATATGTGGAAATGAATCTATGGGATGACCAGTTTCTGAAACGTTAGTGATCCATTTTTAATTTGTCAAAAAAAAGTACTTACGTGGACTTACCTTTGTAGCTGATCAATTTCTCCAACACCGAAATGATACATTTTTAACAAAACATTTTCATTCAATACTTTCAGTCTTAGGTTGACTGACATATTGCAACAGAGCTATTGTAAACATTTTAAATTGGTTAATAATGAAGAATAACACACAATGTGGTGCGCACAATTGTAGCCATATGTGAAAAATATGAAATAATATTGGAAATAGTTCATTTTCTGAACCTTTAACACTTTCATGTCAAAGATCTCAAAGTGGAAGAATTGGTGCTTTTTGGAGGTGACTTTTTTATAAATTATTTAGTAGTGTTAAAAGTGTGTAACAAAGCTGGAGGGGCTTGGATGATTTTCTGTAAACCATAAATATCT
The DNA here is from genome assembly GCF_024217435.2 of Syngnathus scovelli. NCBI lineage: Eukaryota > Metazoa > Chordata > Actinopteri > Syngnathiformes > Syngnathidae > Syngnathus > Syngnathus scovelli. Next base: position 13,698,098 of record NC_090859.1, on the reverse strand, counting down.
ATTTTTAAATGGCGCCCCTCCAAGCCGATTCTAAAAATGTGGTTACTCACCATCCTTTGTCGTCATCCTCGGCTAGCTCTTCCTCATCCTCCTCTTCCTCCGGGGCTTCGCTTATGGCCGTCGATAGCTTGTCCTTGAAACGGTTGAGGAGCTCCATTGTCTGTTGAGCGAACAAATAAAACGCAGCCGCCGGTCAGACATCGCACTCGTCCGGCTTGAACATCGATATCGTTTACCTGTTGCTCTCTGCCCGAACCTTTCCTGCGTTTGTCTTTCCTCCGCTCCTCGTACTTCTTCCTTTCCTCCAGGTACTCGGCCACAGCCTCGCTGGTCGGCTCTTTGCTTTCTGGACAAAGAGGCAAAGTGTTACCGAATCAATCTTTTAGTCCGCTTAACAACTTTTCATCAAGAAATGTATGCAAATGACGCAACAAATGCTAATTAGCTTTTATAGATTCGAACAACAGTGACTTGGCGGAATTGTGGCTTTTAATCAAGTTTCCTGACTGCCCTGGGAGTCGTGTACCCGTCCGTAAGTCCAACGCGACGCAACAAGAAAGCGTTGTGTACCGAGAGCGCAGCTGAGAATAATTTTTCCACCGCGTGTGAAACACCCGACGTGAGGTCAGAGAGCAGCAGACGGTCTGGCTGGCGTGATGTGATGTTTGTTGCGGGCGCATGACAGACGTCTGTGGCCATGCTGGTGTTTTGCTGCGCTAACAAACAAATGAACTAACACAAACCGCAGTGAGGCCAATGAGTCGTTCGAGTCAATGTGACGTTTGTGCTCAAGGGCGACCATTGCGCTTTGCGGCTCGGTTTACGAATAAATCATTGTTTAATAGGAAACATTTTTGGGGGGGATCGTGCATCATTCTTGTGGCATGACATCAATTACCCTCACAGGTAATGATAAAAAAACAAAAAAAGCGACAAGTTTTTGGACTTATTTCAAAAACTGATTTAAAAAAAACGCAAACTCAGCCTTTTTCCAGGCCGTGAAATCAAGAAGGGAGTGATTTATACAAGTGACAAGTGATCACCTTCCATCAGTCATCCTCCCCGCCTCCTCCCTTGACAACATGGATACTGACTGATGACGCCCCGAGGTGTTGTGTGTGTGTGTGTGTGTGTGTGTGTGTGTGTGTGTGTGTGTGTGTGTGTGTGTGTGTGTGTGTGTGTGTGTGTCACTCGCATCAGCCTCTGTTGTCACATACGTAACGGCCTTCCTAACCACATTCCTTTCCTCTCTTGTCACCTGGGAGATGCTCCGTGTTGTAGCAACTAGAATCTTTTATAGGATAAAACGTGCTCACCTATGCAACAATCAACGGATTTTTCCAGAATGACGATCTCCGACGCAGCTTTATTTTTGATCATCTTTCAAAAATAACACCGTGACAGTTGGGCTCGGAAGCGACCGTCGTCATTGGTCATTTTCTAATGGACGAACTGGTTTCTCCTACCTCCATCGTACATTTTTATTTCAGCCCACAGGAGGTGGTTGTGTCCGTCCCATCTGGAGCTTTACAACACTAACCGAGTGCCAAGATATAAAACATTCCTTTGGTTGCGAGCTCTCGTTGGCTTGCTTTTGCTGCTTCAGTCAAATATTTGGGGTTTGGAGCACGGGGGGAAATTTTGTAACTTCTTTTGTTTTGTTTGACACGTTAAAGACCTGATGATTTGTCAATGACTTATTGGAGAACAATACGGGAATCATTTATTGCAGCTCGCAAACATTTTAGTGCCAACGTTAAGTGCTTGCCTCCGAGTGGAATGAGCGACAAGGAGGTCAAAGGATCGCGCCAACGTTTACATCACTCCCGCCATGGTGGAATTAATTTTTGTGTCACTTTCAGAAAGACACACTAAATACAAAGAGTTGTAAGTTGTTGTTTTTTTTTTTTTTAAATGCGGCGTGGACCACCCGGCTCTCGGAGTTTGCTGGTGGCGGTTTTAAAACACCATTAAAGTGTGTCTCATTGCAGTAAGTTGGACACTATATTAACATTTTATTTAAAAAGCAATAAAAGTGAATTAATAGGGCTCACATACCCTCCTCGACTTCATCCGTGGCGGGCTTGGGGCCGTCGTCTTTTTGCTTCAATGCCCTGATATCCTTCTTCAACTGACGGACTTCCTTGCGCAACTCTTCGCTGGGGGGAAGAGAAAATAGTTTTTCAATGATGGAAAAGCGGTCAAAAATGCTTACGGTTTACTGGTGGTGACGCACTAAATTGCACAATGTGTATTTAAAATCGTTGTATTTTTAGCTAACAATGCTAAACACAGGCTAATGAATCGCATCTGTTTTAGTCTGTTTAGTCAGCAACATGTTGACGGATAATATAACAAGACTCACGCGCATGTATTCTTTATCCTCCGCAAAGAGCTAATATGTATTTTTAATACCTATGGGAAAAATTGACTCTAAATCCCAACGAATTTGAGGCTGACCAGCGTCGCGACCTTCCACTCTTTATCATCATTATTCACATTATTTATGGAGCTACGTATGTGTCTCCCGTTTATGAGTAACATCTCCTCCTCGCTATTAAGCGGTTTGCGGTATTGAGGGGAAAAGCCCTAAACGGTCAGAAGAGGACCGTTTGGAATACGACTGCGCCTTTAAACTCCCGACACCTCAGTACGAGTGCCAATAAATGTTGTTTATACTCCCTCTCTTCAAACACGCAGTTGTTACATAAATTTTTCGAGCAAAGTGGATAACACGAGCGGGCCGGGGGGAGAGCGACGAAGCCTCTTTGACCCGCTGAGCCGACCCAGTTGGCGGCCGGCCCGAAAAGCGGGGCTCCCGCGGGGCGAGAAGTGCCGGTCAGGTCGACCTGCACCTCCTCGTATGACGCAGGTTTGCAGATGTTCTTCTGGCGAGCGCTGATGTTTTGGTGAGTCTGACACTTATTGTGTTGCTGCCTTGCTCTCTATCAAAGCTCAGGTAAGCTGCAGCGTCTGGGCGCCCGGAGCAGAAACATGCAAAGCATCTCCAGACTAAACAATGACCGCCTTTGTTTCTGATGTCTGCTTCTTCATCCTCGACATCCCTTTTTTTTTTTCTTTTTCTTCTATTAAATGTTTAACCCTCGTGTACTTTATCCACAGTGTGCTGCAAGGCTTCGACTTACAAGTTGAATTTAGTCCCAACTCAGAACACTTAAATCTCAAATCTTTTTTGACATAAAAGGAAATGCCATTAATCCTTCGTAGCTCTTTTCCAGCCCTCATATTAGTCATTTTTTTACAGAAGATATCCATGAAACTCGTTATATTTGTATGTCTTTATGTGCTGCTGCACCGTTTGTGTTCAAATATCCATCGGTTAAAGGGTTATGACAATCTATCTTCTGTCTTTGGAATTTTCTTAAAAAAAAAATGAAATGAGCACGATTTTAGTTTTCTGTATTTAATGGCAACGTTGCGGCCTCGGCATCTGCGACTGGTGGCTGGTTTTTAACGCGGGCTGCGCTGCATCCTGCCTCGACACGCCACTCTCGGCAAAACAAGCTGCGTCTCCGTGGCGACGGACAAACAATTGGCTCCATGACGCCGGCACCATTAAAGGGAAGGAGGCCAGAAACCGACAACATCTGTTTGGACACCCCTCAGGGCACCGAGTATTTCTACGCAGACTTTAAGTTATTGAAAATGTTTGTAATGATTTTGTAAAATACAATATTACAGACAGTCCACCAGCCGAGTCCCAACAGTGATTCAGAACCTCCAGAGCAGAGGTCTGAGGTCGACACGAGAATTTTAAAAATCCTAAAATTGCCGCGCGACGACTGAAAAAAAACTCGACCGTTTTCCAGAATATCGGTGCGGGCGTACTCGTCGTTTTTGGACTCCTCCGAATTCCCGTTTTACGGCCTTCTAGTGAGAAATGAAGGCCAACTGTTCAAATAAAGCCACTGTTGAAATGAGTTAAGGGCATATTAAAACAAGTCAAACTTAACACCTCGCTATGTGGCCGTGCGCAGCGAGGAGACCGCAAGGATGGCGGCGGCAGTCTCCTGTAATGACCGAGCGAGCAATGCCGACCAACGGGCCGCGTGAACTCGCCTCGGGAGGCACTTCACGGCTTGGGCCCTGGCCAAGCAGAACTCAGGAATCCAAACTTCCACGCAGGAATTTGCATGACTCGGCACAGCCATCCAGACCGACGCGCAGCCCGCCGCGGTTCGCTGTTTTACAACGCCGTCTGCCTCGCAAGGAACCCCCCCCCCCCCTCTCCTTGCCCCTGTCCCACCGCAGCCCCTGACTCTCTCTCTATCTGGCCACCGCCATGATGCCAGACAGTAAAGAGTCAGCAAAATGCGCCAAATGTATACAGTAAGCTATAATGTGGGTTTTATTTACAGCCTGGATGGGAAAACGTTCTTCCTAAAGTGAAATGCGGTATGGCTTTAAAAAGTTGGCTGAGTCCAGTTTGTATTGATAAAGCAAAAATTGTTTCTTACATGGCCTCAGCATATTGCAGATTTTCACCTAGTACGAGCAGGTCCCCAAAGCTGTACAAGCTTCAAGGTATTCGTTCGGCTGTATTTTTTATTTTTTTTTAAATCCCTTGACGTGCATGTCTGTCTGGAAACCTTTCCAAGCAGCCGGCCAGGGAGCGAGCGCCCCATGCGGAGCAGATGTGCTGCACTGGGCCAGAGTTCTGTAAACCTGGCAGCTCCCAAACGTACACAATCCCGCAGCCAAGCGCTGGATTATCTCAAGTGGTTTTCCACACACACGCGCGCGCGCGCACACACGCACGAAAAAACCAGGCCGCATAACTCGCGAATCTCTGCAAGGCCTCAGCGAGCGAGAGCGCGTCGGCTCGGGTCCAATGGAGCCGGCGAAGGCGCAGCGGTCCTGGCTGGACCGCGCGTGATGTCTGATGACCCACTTTGGATGCAGATGATCCGGGGCGTGCCGTCAGCGACTCTGCGGCTCGTGTATGTTGTCGATGATGTAATACAACAAAGTCATATGACGGATGAAAATGTTTTGACCCATTACTTGGACGAGTAAATGTTGATTTTAAAATCTTAGTATTTAATCAAATTTTAGAGAAATGCGTCTCCAGTAGATGACCGAGTGCATCAATGGTGGGGGGATCGAGCACCCCCCCCCCCTCCCTAAAACAATGCCCCCTTTGTGCAGGACTAACAGTGTACCTTGCAGCCTGCTCTGTGATGCCCTGCCAAGACAAACCACTGTGTTGGGTTACAGTTCTTGTAGCAAAACAATCTGTGCTTGTGTTTAATAAACTACACTGGACCTGGCTGGCGGTCAAGCGTGCGCACACACATGCCCGCGCGGTTTATCCCATTAGCGCTAATGAGAGGGCCGGGTTTGATTATGCGTGATGTCGAGGGCTACCTGTTGACAAGCGTCACGGACGCTGTGTTTTTCCCGTACCCATCGGATGTTTTTTAATGGCTCTCCTTGCCCAAAATCAAGGGCATCATCAATTGCGCTGTGACGACAATACACTTTCTTCAAAATGAATGTTAATATGAATTATTTGTTGAATATTTACTGCGGAAAGTCCAACAACTGACTTTTATTCGAGTTTTGTAATTACGTGACAGCAATATTGTAATTAACGGCGCGGCCGAGTAATGTTCCAAAAATATTTTCCATTTGGTATAAAACAAAATGTTTTGTCATAAGGGAGAGCTTATTTCCACATTAAAGCTAATTAACAACAAATATTTTGGAACATCAAACCTAAAATATTTTAGACTTTGCAAAGTAAGCAAAAGCTTTGGCATCATCAAATTTATCAGGCACTCTGCAAAGTGAAGCTCAACAGCGCCTCCAGCTGGGACTTACCTTACAGTACAAAGCCTCTTTTTGATATGGTTTACTTGAGATCTTTTTGTATTTTAATGCACAATATTTCATTCTCTTGTCAATTTTACAGTTTTTCAGTACACTTTACACTCTGCGTTGTAAACTTACGTACCTGCGGCTGCTTTTCTTCCCCCGCTCGTATTCATCTTGGGACTCGCCGGCTTTTCCCGCGCTTTTTTCTTTTGTAAGTTTGGCTCTAACCAGCTCGCTCATTTTCTCGCGCTCATCGTCCTCCTGTGGGAACATGTTTGGATTGGTATTTGATGAGCTTCTTTTTTTACTTTAAAAGGGCTTACCTCTGCTTCATCTCCAGATGTCTTCTCTTTTCTTGGAAAGAGAAAAATAAAAACACGTCAGAAGTCTCACTTCTTATTAATCGGTCAGGTCCTAATTGATTATATTACTTATCGACGGCTGGAACGGAGCTCAGTCTGGGGTCATCCTTCAGAAGGTCGTGGCTGCTTTTGCTCTTTCCTTTCATGCTCTGAGGAGACAACGAGGTCAGGAATCGATGGGGACAAACGTAATGCTTTAAAACAGCCATCTCTACCTGGCTGACTTGATTGACCACCTCCTCGTCTTCTTCGGCCTCCTCGCCGAACGACAGCAGACTGAAGTTCCTTCAGAGATGGACAAATATATGCAGTGGTACCAAGGCAAGTTAACAGAACCCACCCGTTGTGAACTGGTAATAAAAAAGATGACTTACTTTGTGGCTTTTGACTGAGATTTCTTTCCTTCCTCTTTTTCTTTTTCCTTTTTTGATTTTTTCGTTTCACGTGGCTCAATGTCATCAAAAGGACAGTGCAGCACCTAGTTATAAAAACAAAAATAATAACCATAAATCAATTTGCCACCACTAACAATTTGAGGATGCTGATTATCCTTACCTCAGCAGTTCTTATTTTGTGCGGATTCAAAGGTCTCTCGTTGTTATCGCATGCTACGTCCGCTAACCTTAGCATGTTATAGACCGTGTCTCCAGTCACCTGGAAGCAACATTTTTTTGTTTATGTCAGACGTCAGGGATGCACGAATAGGAACAGCTCCCTTTCAAACTCACTTTGGCAAAAATGGTGTGTTTGTTGTTGAGCTCATCAGCACGTGCCAACGTGAAGAAGAACTGGCTCCCGTTGTCGTGCGGCCCGGCGTTGGCCATGGCAACCAAACCTCTTCGATTGAACCGCAGTCTGGTGTGAAACTCATCCTGAGGGCCGTAGAGACAAACGTTACATTTCTAATATAGACCAAGAACAATGTTTGTAACTAATGGGTGACTTCATGGAAGCATTCCAACCTTAAACGTTTCCCCATAGATGGACTCTCCTCCTGTCCCCGTCCCTGTTGGATCTCCACCCTGAATAATGAATTCAGGTACCACCCTATGGAATATTGTCCCGTCGTAATAACCTTTGGGTCACATTTGAGAATAAAAAGTCATTATTTAAGCAACTGTGTCAATGTTATGATTTCAGACAGGTATTGAATGACTATTTACCTTCCATACACAACTGGACAAAGTTCCTACAGGCTTTAGGAGCTTCTTTGGACCACAGCTCGATGTCGATATCACCCGCGGAGGTCTTTAACAAGACCTTCAACGAAAAGTTAAGTAGACTGGTTAAACATATTTTACTTGAAAAGGCCATAGTTGAAGTTAAATGCGACAGGTTGGAGTTAGCTCACCTTTCCGTTCGTGGGTGGTTCTTGAATGTATATATTGCTCATTTTTACGACAAATGGTGTTGTACAGTAGTTTTAGGGCGGAATTTTATCTTTAATGTATAAATTATTACGCTACTGCGTTAAACAGAGGTTAATTAGCGCCGCTACTCTGCCTGGTGTGATCGCGTTGTTTACGTCGTTGACTTAGTAGGGGTGTTCGTATTATTGCTATAGTTATTGCTACTTTATTTATCCAGCATTTACACCCAAATAAAAAATAATCTTGTGAATTGTAAGTCACAGTATTACTGGCGTGTATGGGTATCTCGGTGTGCATGCATTGGATACATTATAAGAAAGAAAAAACAAGTTCAGTCCACCTATAAAAGTGATGAGTTGGTTTGACCTATGTGCCCTGTGAAAATCATCCCACCAAAAAACAGTGGCAACAACGAAAGTTCCGGGAATTTTCGCGCCTGACGGAAGAATGACAGTGACGGACCGGACCAGGCGGAAAGCTCGTCGACAATGGCGGCAGCTGAAAACGGTGCGGATTTGAAGCGAAAAGCCGATCAAACTCAGGATGAAGAAGGAGAAAATGAGGAATGGGTTGGCCCCATGCCCAACGAGGCTGTCACGACCAAGAAGAGGAAAGGTTGGTGTTTTTTCTCAAACTATGAGAACGTTTTAACGCGCAAGAACCCAAAATCGTCTGTCAGAAAAATTCCAGGATTGCCGTAACAAACTGAGTAAAATGGTCACTGTTCTTTCACTATTTTGCCCAGTTCTGGAATATGAACGCGTCTACCTGGACAACCTACCTTCAGCTGCCATGTATGAAAAGAGCTACATGCACAGAGATGTAATCACCCACATTGTGTGCTCCAAGTAAGTTCCCTTGTTGCTCTATCTCAGGTTCATGTATAATAGGGGAAGCACGTCCATCACTGGATGCTAATGAAGATTATTTCCTTTTTGCTTTTAAGGTCAGACTTTATCATCACGGCCAGTCAGGACGGTCATGTCAAGTTCTGGAAGAAAAATGAGACAGAGGGAATCGAGTTCGTCAAACACTTTCGGAGTCATCTCGGTAAGCTATGATTTGAAATTCTTTAAAATATTGTAACCCTTTGCAATGTGTCGGCACGAGTTACCCTCCAACTTGTGCGCTCTTCCTGTGCAGGTGTGATTGAGAGCATCTCGGTCAGTGTTGATGGTGCCCTCCTCTGCTCTGTCGGCGAGGACCAGGCCATGAAAGTTTTTGACGTCGTCAATTTTGATATGATCAACATGCTCAGGTTGGGGTAAGTACGCTCAGTCGTTCGCAAAGTTGGAACTGGCGGAAAGCAATGATGACATGGCAAATCTCTTTTTTTGTTGTAGCTTCCATCCTGGTCAAAGTGAGTGGATCTACAATCCCGGAGATGCCATTTTCACGGTGGCCTGCTCGGAAAAATCCACCGGCAAGATTTTTGTCTACGACGGGCGAGGAAGCGGCGAGCCTCTCCACATGTTTGACAAGATGCACTCCTCGCCGCTGTCGCAGATTCGGCTGAATGCCAAATTTCGAGTGGTCGTCTCCGCCGACAAAGCGGGAATGGTGGAGTACTGGACCGGGCTCCGCTCGGAATTCAAGTTCCCCAAACACGTGCAGTGGCAATACAAGACGGACACGGATTTGTACGAGTTCGCCAAACATAAAACATACCCCACCAGCCTGGTGTTCTCCCCCGATGGGAAGAAAATGGCCACCATGGCGTCTGACCGTAAAGTCAGAATCTTCCGCTTTCTCACGGGGAAACTGATGAGAGTGTTTGACGAATCCTTAACGGTAAGTTCTAACCAGGGTATTTCTGGTTAATGAAAAATGTTTATCTGATTAATCAGTAGGATAAATTATTTCACAAATTCACGATTGCTGCCGTCGCTTTTGCCAGATGTTCACAGAACTGCAGCAGATGAGGCAGCAGCTGCCCGACATGGAATTTGGCCGTCGGATGGCGGTGGAACGAGAGCTGGAGAAGGTGGACGGCATCCGACTCACCAACATCATCTTTGACGAGACGGGCCATTTCGTCCTGTATGGGACCATGCTGGGCATCAAGGTCATCAATGTGGAAACCAATAGGTGCGTGCTCAAGATAAAGATGAGGCGGAGAAGAAGCAAATGTCTGAAATTAATTTTTTTGGTCTCCCAGGTGTGTGCGCATACTTGGGAAGCAGGAGAACATCCGCGTGGTCCAGTTGAGTCTCTTTCAGGGGGTCGCAAAGGCCATGCAAGTGGCACCCACCGTGGAGATGAAGGCCTCAGATAACCCCGCTTTACAGAATGTGGAACCGGACCCCACCGTGTTCTGCACGGCCTTCAAGAAGAACCGATTCTACATGGTGAGACATGCATACAAACTACCGATGGGAACGCCAAGTGAGGTTTTCACACTTATTTTGTCGTGAAGTTCTCAAAGAGGGAACCCGAGGACACCAAGAGCGCCGACTCTGACCGAGACATCTTCAACGAGAAGCCCTCCAAGGAGGAGGTGATGGCCGCCACGCAGGCCGAGGGCCCCAAGCGAGTGTCGGACAGCGCCATCATTCACTCCACCATGGGTGACATCCACATCAAGCTCTTCCCAGTAGAGTGGGTGACCGCCTTTGACGACTCGTTTCGGATGTTGGAACAAATCCTCACCTCTCCTTGTTCTCCTAGGTGCCCGAAAACGGTGGAGAACTTTTGTGTTCACAGCAGGAACGGCTACTACAACGGACACATCTTCCACAGAGTCATCAAGGTTTGTACCATTTTCAGAACCATACTGTTGTCATGGCCATGAAGCAAGACTGGGTTTGTGTCTTCAGGGTTTCATGATCCAGACCGGAGACCCCACTGGCACCGGCATGGGGGGTGAGAGCATCTGGGGCAACGAGTTTGAGGACGAGTTCCACGCCACCCTGAGACACGATCGGCCATACACGCTCAGCATGGCCAACGCTGGCCCCGCCTCCAATGGCTCGCAGTTCTTTATCACGGTGGTGCCCACGGTAAGTTCAGCGTGGCCACAAGACGGCGCCAAAGTCCTATTTTTCTATTAGGCAATGTATTTTCCAAACAGCAGATTTCTTTTCCAGGCAATTCAAGAGGAATTTATTTTCAATATGTTTACGACTATGTTTGCAACAAGACAATCACTAATTTGAATAAAATATACTTCCATGTTTTCGGCAGCCTTGGCTGGATAACAAGCACACGGTGTTCGGAAGGTGCATCAAAGGCATGGAGGCCGTGCAGAGGATCTCCAACTCCAAAGTTCACCCCAAAACGGACAAGCCGTACGAGGACATCAGCATCATCAACATCACCATCAAATGATCAGGCGGCTGCTTACTGTACAGGTTTTATTTTTAAATATTAAACAGTACTTTTAGTGTTGGATAATTTGAGACTTCATCTTGAATTTGTTGACAAACAAAAATCCACATCCAGCCAACTATGGTCAGTCAGTTTATTTGACAACATCACAATAGGAATAATTTACAAAGAAAAAGCTGTCATCGAGTTAGACGGCAACAAGAGGTGTTGAGGCGCGTTGTGCTTCTACGGTTTTGCAAACTATGCGGAAAAAGGCGTTTCACACTGACATTTAGCTAGTTGTTATTTAGTAGTAGTAAACATTACATAGCAATGAATAAACTCAAAGGTTGTGTGTCCTTACTGATGCGACAAAAAGTGTCAGTGGCAGAAGAGGGAGGGGTCACGGGTTCACATTACATCACGAAGAGGCAGCGGCTTATTAAGATCATCCGACGCTTTCCGCAAGACCGTCCAGAGTCGTGACGTTAATACTGGAAGTCGACAGTAGAACGTTTGTCCGCCTGACTACGGTGAGCCGGCGAACAGCAAGTGCCCAATTTAAACGTGCAAAAAAAAAACCTATAAATATCAGTAAACAATTTTGTTCTGTAACAGAGAGCACAGACCTAAAGAAAATTCCCCAAAAAACATCTGCTGCTATTTAATAACCTACAATTTGCTTTTATTTTATTTTGCACCAGTAGGCCCAAATTGCCAATTGTGTTTGTGGCCCCCAAAATCGAAGAATGACAAAAAAAAAATGCTTTTATCTGCTATGCTTAATATCCTGCTTTGTTTACTGGATTGGTTTGAAGTATAAAGTTCAGCCCGACGGGTTGTGGTCTCTTTCAATACCTGGCTGTCTCCCCTCGGAGAAGCGGCTCCTCCGACGTGTACCTTCAAGTAATTGTTCACAGATCAGCGACGTCCACGCTAGGCCACGTCCAGGACGCCGGCGGCCACCAATTGCCTGGATAGCCAATCCAGACCCTCGTGGAGGCCCATCCCGCTACGGGCGTCACAGCCCTGGATGTGCCAGCTCCTGCCGCAGCACAGCTTGTGCAAGCTCAGCAGTTCTGTCATCTCCTCTACGGAAACGACGCCAGGAACGTCCTGAGGTAAAAAAAAGAAGTCTGGTGACTCATCTGAAGGCACCACCGTAGATGATTGACTCAGGTACCTGCTTGTTGGCAAAGATGAGAAGCAGAGCATCTCTCAGCTCCTTCTCAGTCAGCAGCTTGGCCAGCTCGCTGTGCGCCTCCATCAGTCGGTCCCGATGACAGCTGTCAATCACAAACACCACCGCTGCGGGCGACACGAGAGAAAAAAAAGTATTAAACATAAAAATATTTTGACAGAATTTCTTCATGTATGTATAAAAACCAACCTTGAGTGTTGAGATAATAGTGTTTCCACAATGGCCTCAGCTTATGTTTTCCTCCAACGTCCCAGATGGTGAATTTCAAGTTCTTATATTCCACCGTCTCCACATTGAAACCTTGTTCCGATAAATAAATCAAATGATCAATTGGTCATGATGATTTATTGACTTCGTTAGCTTACCGATGGTGGGAATGGGTTGCATGAACTCGTCCTGCTTGAGCTTGAAGAGGATGGTGGTTTTGCCAGCGCCGTCCAGCCCCAGAGTCACCACTCGGATCTCCATCTTGGGACCGATGTGAACGCGGTTGTCCTTGGTGAAGGTGACCGGGATGCCGGCGTCCAGCTGGATGTGGTCGGCCAACTCTGTGAACTGATGTTGCTGCTTCTGAAGAGTCTCCAGCAGACAGTTGATCTCCTGCTTGGCCAGCACAACTCTGCAGTCGTCCTACAAGGCAAATTTATCGCTTTATCTCGTAGGCAAGGCAAAAAAATTAAAAGTTGGCGTCCCACCTGCTGGAGAGTCTTCTCGCAGTGCAGGCAGGCGGTGGACACCTGGGAGAGCAAGATGGTCATGTCCTCCTGTTGCTGCCTGAGCCAGATCAACCTCTCACGGACGTGGGCGTCCACCACGCTCAGCGCCATCTCCTCCTGACGACACAGCGTCTCGTGGAGGTCGGCGAAGTAGGCGCGCACGCAGGAGCGAGCGCTCTCCGCCGTGCCGGGCACCTTGGTGAGAAGCTTTTTTTTAAAAAACAACTCATGTTTGGTCACATCAAGTGGGCGGCGGTCTTACATGTTCCGTGTGCGCCATGCCGACGCCGTCCTCCACGATCTGCTCGCCGCCCTCGATCTGCTGCACGATGCCTAACAGCTTCCTGGAGTACTCTGACACTTCCTCTGTGAAGGTACGGATGCAGTGCGCCATGTCCAGGATGGACGCCCGGATCTGGTTAGCCTCCGTCTCCAGGAGGATGTGCTGAAGAACGAGCCGCGTGGAATGATTATAGCGTCAAGGTCGGGTTTGATTAACATCGATATGAACGGACCTTGTGTCCTTGGTGTTTGCCGTACTCCTTGCACACGCAGCACATGAGCGGACCCGGCTGGCAGGCCTCCTCCAGGCACACGAACTCGATGGCGTGCACCTGGTGCTGCGGGCACAGCGTCTTCTCGTGCGGCTTGTCGGCCAGCGGCACGCGCCGGTGCTTAGCCAGCGTGCGGGTGGAGTGGGTGAGCTGCGAGCACTCGGCGCACAGGTGAGTAGCGCACACCGTGCAGTACATGGTGGCCGTGTGGCTCTCGTCCTCGTCGCAGCGGATCACGCACTGCTAGGGTGGAAAAGACCGCCGACATATTTGCACACTCAGCATTTGTTGCAAAACCTTCACAGGCTGGTCTCACCTCGCTCATTCCCTTCAGAGCGTCCTCCGCCATTCCCGACTGGTTGGTGGCACCGTTCTGCAATCGCTCCAGAAGCTCCAGAAGAGCAAAGTTCTTCTTTAGGCCCCACACGCCAGAGTCACCTGAGATGGAGAACCAAGATGTTCAATTTATTTCTAAATGATTTTTAGGTGAGCTAGATTTGATTTATGACAACTACGGGTAATCCTGTGAGAGCATTCGGAAAAAAAACCTCACCCAGTTCCGTCACCTGCCGGTCAAAGGGGCAGCGGACCGCCCGGCCATGCAGGGGCAGCCGGGTGAGGCAGTCGTGGCAAACGGTGTGCCCGCACAGCAGGAGGCGGGGCACCTTGTCGCCCTGGAGCGAGAAGACGTCCTCACACACGCCGCACTCCAGCACCTGTGAGTCAACACACAAAATCAACACCACATGGGACAACCCATTCATCTGCACCACGTTGTCATCACACATCCACAATGATCATGACAATGTGTAATTATTCTTTTGGAAAAAAAAAAAAAAGCCTTTTCAGGAGAATGTTTGCACACAGTAAGAGTCAATAGAACCTGATCTCTTTTAAGATTTGCATTTTCACAAAATGTCAATATTATTTGCAGAAATACATTTGGATCCATGGGCCTGCTCTGCACGCACACACAAACAAACATGATGTCACGATCAAGTTGCTACAAAACACCAACGAGGGATTGATTACGATTGCAATTTAACGCTGCACATATTTAGCTTTTACTGTATTTGTAGCGAGATGTAATTCAAATGGTGAAAGAGGTGACGTCGATGCGGCGTTCAGGCTCAAGTCAGTAGCCACGAAAGCATCGCTGCAACGCTCCAAAACTGGCGGTAAAAATTGCACAAACATCTTTGTTTGTGTTTTGGTTGCAGTTTGTAAAGCTTTCCGACCTTGACGGTGCCTCCATTGGCCGCCCGGCCGTGTCGAATGCACGGTTCTATGCTTGTCAGGGAGCCCTGCTTGTTTATTCCTGCAGCTGAGGCGGCCATTGCGGAATAGCTGCGCCGAGCCTACTGAGCATGCGCGGAGTACGCATAGCCTGCCTCGCAACACTTCCGGGTTTCACCTACGTCATCGTAGGAAAATTTGATCTACGACAAAATTCTTTATTAAAAAAACGCTTTATTAACATTCGTCTTTCAACTACTTCCGAATTTCTCAGACGGGTTTAATTTTTCCAGTGAGCAGGCCCACCTTTTAATGACAGGTAAGTGCATTTTTGAATTCGAGACATGATCATCATTATTTCATTTTATATATTTTTTGAGGCAATTTGTGCACTACAATCAATTTTATAGATTTACATTCTGCTGTTCTATTTGCCTTTTCCATTTCATCATTTATCATTAACCAGCAAAAAAATGCAACGAGCTGCATCAGTGACTGCTATCTGGCATTGCTTAAGTCTTTGAGGGTTCAAAGTTCAACTCTGGGCAGACGTCAGCTTGGTGACCTCGGCGGACACCCTCAGCGATTCCGTCACAAGTAAGCAAAAAAACTAACTTTTTGTTACTTGGAAAACTTATATTTATGTATATGAAAGTGAGTATAGGCCTAAATAAAAATGTCCCGATTTGGCCTTTGTTCAGGGAATCAATGTGTCTGAGCACATGAGAAACATTTGCTATTGGGTGGGGGAGTTGACAGTGGAATTTTGTTTGCTAAAACACTGAGATCAGCACTTCTTTTTGTCACATTTACACCGCAATGAATGCTTGAGCATGTTAGCAAAACAAAATACAGAACACTTCAATTGAATACCCGAGATCAGAGGTGTCAAATTCATTTTTTGTCTCAGGCCACATGGTTGTGATTCCCTCAGAGGGCATCTCTGGTATTGACGGCAATATATAATAACATCACTGAGCACCTCAAAGGTAGAACATTATCTGTTGAACTTTGGTCATTCGAACGTGAAGTCACTTGTGATTGGCTGGCACGCTCTCACACCCCCCATATGGCCTCCCGTCCCCCCTCTCTGTTGTCTCTCAGCTCTGTCGCGCACCTTTAACTTCAACTCCAGCGGACTCGAGGTCCCCGGCACCTGACGGCGAAAATGTCCGAGAAGGGAGACTTCGACACCAACGTGCTGACCCTCACCAGGTTTGTGCTGGAGGAGGGCAGGAAGGCCCACGGAACAGGCGAGCTCACCAACCTGCTCAACTCCATCTGCACGGCCGTCAAAGCCATCTCCACCGCTGTCAGGAAGGCCGGCATTGCCAACTTGTGAGAAATTTATTTTTATTTGGAGACTTTTCTGTAGTCAGTGATTTGAAAAGAATGTACTAGTATGCTCTTTGTCCTCACTAGTAAAAGGATTCCACAACTAGTAGCACTTTGGATGCACTGAATTGTCAGGACGTCTATAGTTGTCAAAGGTAGTGAATGAAATGACATTAGCTCAGCTAGTAAGAATTAGCTTGCGCGCACAAGTAGCATTTTGTACTTCACCCCGGGCAAAAGTTCACAATGGGGGTTGAGGGGCTTTTTTTTTTGCACAGACAAGCCTTTATCTGCGTCAACAAACAGACAGCATAGTCAAAGGTTCTGTTCTTCGGTCTTTTTTGGCAGGTACGGTATCGCCGGTAGCACCAATGTGACGGGAGACCAGGTGAAAAAACTGGACGTGCTGTCCAACGACCTGGTCATCAACATGCTCAAGTCATCCTTCAGCTCCTGCGTGCTGGTGTCTGAAGAAGATGAGCATGCTATCGTCGTGGAGTCGGACAAGAGCGTAAGAAAAATTATAACGATGTAAAAAAAAATGATGTAAGTCATGACGTTGTTCCCTTTCAGGGCAAATATATCGTCTGCTTTGACCCGCTGGACGGTTCCTCCAACATCGATTGTCTGGTCTCCATTGGTACCATCTTTGCTATCTACAAGAAGGTTAGCGTGAAGCTAAAATGGTAGTTGAAGTAATGTTTGGAGTTTGGGTTTAATACAATGAAGTCATCCCATGTTCTCTGCAGACCACAGATGACGCGCCCAACGAGAAGGACGCCCTGCAGCCGGGGAGGAACCTGGTCGCCGCCGGTTACGCTCTGTACGGTAGCGCCACCATGTTGGTGCTGTCTACCGGGCAAGGTGTCAACTGCTTCATGCTTGACCCGGTAAAATCAAATCCGTGACCGCGATGGCTCCCATCTTGCAAAAACTCTAATTTTAAAGTTCTCCATCAGGCCATTGGGGAGTTCATCCTGGTGGATCGAGATGTAAAAATCAAGAAGAAAGGGAAAATCTACAGCTTGAATGAAGGCTACGCTCAGCATTTTTACCCTGATGTGACGGAATATATTCAGAAGAAAAAGTTTCCTGAGGTAAATGGATTCTTTCACAATAATAAATAAAAATAAGCAGCAACGTGACGTCACCACTGATTTGTGTGCTGTGTTTCCAGGATGGTTCTGCTCCATACGGCAGCCGCTATATCGGCTCCATGGTTGCAGATGTCCATCGCACGTTGGTGTACGGCGGCATCTTTTTATATCCTGCCAACACCAAGAGCCCAAAAGGAAAGGTGAGTGCTTTCTATGGCGCCATCTGGTGGATTATGACAGTAATGCTGTAACTGTTTCTCTCTCTTTGTGGTCTTTAAGCTACGACTACTCTACGAGTGCAACCCCATGTCGTTCATCATGGAGCAGGCGGGCGGCATGGCCACCACGGGGGCCGGCAACATCCTGGACATCCAGCCCACCAACATCCACCAGAGGGTCCCCGTGGTGCTGGGCTCGCCCGATGACGTGCAGGAGTACATTGCCATCTATAAGAAGCATCACAAATGAGGTGGGTTTACTTTTACACAAATTAGTTATTCCGTCGGGTTTGGTGAACTATAATAACCTTGATGTTCATGAAACAGTCTGGTTCTTCGGCTCATCGCCTGGATCGCACTGAAACCGCAAGGACAACCTCTGGGGAATTGCAGAGTCATGTCATTTTTTTGACTTCACTTCCATTTGTTTAGATAAAAAAAAGATGAATAAATATTTGTCACTAGTTTTGCGCCATGCTTTCGTCCGGACTACAAGCGCATAAAAAACGGGCCACCAAGCATGTGAGATTGAAATGAGGTTTTGAAATAACATCACAGCGCGTTACTGGCGGCGCTCTCTCTGGAATTTGGCAGTCGAAATCCAAAAAGTTCCTTCTTGATGAAATTTTTACTGCCTTTTTTTCAAACTTGGCAGCCGAACGTTTGTGGACGTGTAAAGTGAGCGTGAGTCAGTCGGGAACGGAGCAAACCATTTGGATGGCTCGCAGATGTTTGCAATGTTTATCAGTAGGGAGGGCAAGGAAGGAAGTAGAAAATAAATGTGAGTTATCTGTTTCAGCCTCCCACCCAGAAAGCAAAACAGCTTCTATCTCAAATTTTTGCTCTCAAGTCAAAGCAAAAAACTCACGAGAGACTACAGGTGCGCCACTTTTATCAATTTTATTAAATGAGTAAATAAAGGAAATTGGGGAACGCTCAACAACTTTTTGGGACGCTCCAAATTGTGCTTACGGCACCGCCCATCGTGACGTCATCGTGCTAAAGTCCAATCGGAGTCGACAGGTTGGGAATAAGGGTGCACTAAAGTTTCAAACACACGCAAACAAATCAAGTGAAACGAGAGCAGCAGGATGTTTGGAAACTTGTTTGGAAAATTGCGCACAAAGTGAAGAGCCGTGAGGGCAGTGAGTATCCTAGCCGTGGGAAAGTTACGACGCTGATGGAGAGTCCTGCCGCGTGGAGATGCGGGGTGTTGGTCCTCGTCCTTGGGCTGTGCGTATGCGCCAAGTACAACCAGAAGCGGTTCGAGTGCTGGAAGGCCACCCTGCAGTGCATCAGCGAACCGGGGTGCCTCTATGCCTACGAGCAATACACCCACGCGTGCGCATCGGTGCTGAGCGGGGAGCGCCGAACGTGTCCCAGCCACTGCGTGTCGTCCCTGATTCAGCTCAACCTGACGCGCGACGGACCAGATCTGCTGGACTGCGCCAGGGCCAAGCGGGCCATTGAGCCGTGCTTGCCGCGAACGCGCGCGCAACTGGGCTGCACGCACGCACGGCGTCGCTGCGAGGAGGACCCGGCGTGCAGAGCTGTCATGCAGGACATCATGTTCCACTGTGGGAGGCTGTATAATGGAGACCAGTGCACATCGGAGTGCCGCGCGGTTTTAGCACGCATGCGCGACGTCCCAAACGCGAGGGCGTTGCAGACATGCGTGTGTGACGGCGAGGACAGGAACGTCTGCGAGTACGTTCGAGTCCGCATGAAAGCGTTTTGCGGGGAAGAGGACGGCAGCGGATTTTCGGACTGGGAGGATGATGACGAATATGAGGATGATGACGAGGATTATCACTCGCGCGTGGACACCACAAGTGCGAGACCCTCCTAAATCTTCTGGGAAGACATTGAGAAAGGGCTGCAGATATGTGCGAAATCTAAAAAAAAAAATCACATCACAATTTCAATTAATAGGGAATCAATGCATATCTAATTCATGAAAATGACAACTAATACTATGCATTAATAGAAAGCCAGGATATTTATATTTTCAAACTCTGCCCGTCAGCCCCCCCTTTTGCACGGCCCTGCGCAAGGATACAAACACACGAAAAAAAACTGCGTGCCACAAAATTCTACTGATACTTTTTTGTAACATTTTTTTTTGTTTATTTTCATTGGCTGAACTCTATAAAAATAATAAAACCCATGTTGTTGATAATTAATCCACGTATGTGGTGTGATTTGTTGACAAAGCGGGATGGAAAAAACGCCAACAGAGAAAACAGAACATTTTATTTCCATTTGTTGATGTCATAAAAACACCAAAACGGCCTGTTTTATTTCCTGTTCAACGGTCCTCGTCTGGTTTTCATTTATGAGCGCAAGGGACTGGAACGTGCCCTTTGCCTTTAAAAATGACGTCACTCTTGAGCCACCATGACTGAAAAACAAAACATGCTCTGTATTCAGCGTATATGTCTGACGTAATAATTTCAACGTGTTAGCTTCATTGAGCTATTATTTTTAGAAAGCAATAAAAAAATTAAAGACACGTTTATTTACACACATTAGCTACCATATATATGTTCTGTACTAAATATTAAAACTGAAAGAAGGAAATCAGCTGACAAATAAAAAAAGATGCAGCGATATTATGCAAACGGTAAGCCATTGACGACCACTAGGTGGCACTGTTTTCTTCAGCAGTACTCTTCACTGCTGCTGTCTCCTCTGCAGCGAGCGTCGAGCAGCCCGATTGTGTTGCAGCTTCGCGTCCTGGTTCGTTTACCCCCGCTGCAGTCGGACCAGTCGGACCAACAGGCCCAGTTGCCTTCTTGAGAGACCTCGGGACGTTCACCTGCACAAAAAATGATAATCGTTTACAAAAAAATATTGATCTGTCATTTTAGTTTTGATTATTTGAAATGAATTTTCAGAACATGTTTGCTTTTTCTAGATGGAGTAGTTACCTGTGTGCTTGGCTTTCTCGCCTTTGAAATTCTGGCAAGCCATTCCCTCAAAGAGGTGCGGGCACAAACACATGCACTTGCCATCCAGCAGCGCGACAGTGCCGCCATTGTGGCACGGCTTACACTTGCACACGTTGTACTCGGCCACGTAGTCGGCCGTGGCCCGCTTCAAGTTGGCGATCCTTACGTTGGCGTCGGCCATGTCCAAAGGAACCAGCGTATAAATGGGCTGCGGCTAACGGAAGCAAAAACTAATAAAACGTCTGGACTCCATGACGTCATTCCGGCTCTTGGCAATTACCTCGCTGTTGAGAAGCGCAGGGGCGTCGGCGATGGTGCGAGCCCACGCCTGGTACGTAGTGATGTCCATCAGCCCGTCCTTGTTTAGTTTGGCCCTCATGGCCACGGCACTTTCCAAGGTGCCTCCTTTCACCGATGTCATCACCTTATCCACTACCGCTTTGCCAGCATGCTCTCCTGCAGATAAAAATGAGCGGTTTTACTAGTTTTCATTAGCTTGGGAAAGCAAAGGTCAAAAGGTCAAACCTTGGGCTTTTGTGGATACGTCATCACACTTGTCGTCTTTGTAGTGAGCTTTTCCATCGCTATCTGACTCTCCGGTAAAGTCCAACGAGATACCCAATTTGACGCATTCTTGAACTTTTCTCTCCGTCAGATCTGGAAGTAGAAAAAAAAAAAAATGTTAAGGAGTTGACGCAACCGCCGCTGTGCTCTGATTGGCGTACTTTTGGCCTTGATGGCGTCCTGGTTGAGAACATAGATGAGTTCATATTCTCCGCCAGACTTCCCGTTTTGGGTGTAGTGCGTTCCGTAGTCTTCCAGGAAGGCGAAGTAGATGCCCTTGTCGTACTGCAAAGGCAAAGACCGAACGTGCGCCAGGAACTCGTCGGCCATCTGGAGAGCGCGGGAACGAAGCCTGTAAGTGCTCATCTGGACCCTTCCCTTGACTCTCATGAAGCTCTTGTTCTGAACGGAAAGAAGTGTATTTTCATCACAAATCTTTTCTTACAATGTGACTAAAAAAATAAAAATTACCCGGATGTTGGAGTACTCGGACATCTCCTTGATCATCGTTTTCTTCTCATACTGATAATCTAGACTAGCACTGCCAGGTGAACTCGACATGGATTGCTCACTCGGGTTGAACTTGAAGGAAAGTCCGGCGTCCACCTTTCTGTTCGTCTCCCTGAGGATATCCTTGAGCAGGCTGTGCGTGCTCTCGTAGATTTCCCTGGAGACCGTTTCCTCGGCTAGCGTCTGGAGAATCGAAGGGATTGATCACCACGTGGTGCCAACGTGTCGTCTTTGTGACTCACCTGATAATTGAGCACCCCGACATTCCACGGGAGTCGGTCGAACTTCCCCGTGTACGGATTCTTGACCCGTTCGCATCGTCCGTTGAAGTAATCATTGTTGAAGGGGTTCATACGAGGGTCCGAGCCTAAAATGTTGATTCTGGCGAGAGGGAAAAGGAGGACATGTTCAAACTGGAAACTGCTGAGTCGTGACTTATCATTTTTGATCAACATGGTACCCGTATCCTGCCGTCCTGCCTTGCTCGTTGTTTTCTAGCACGGCGGAGTGACACGGGCGCCCCGTGGGGTCGTCGCAGTCTTCATCAGATCCGTCTTCGCAGTCGTAATCGCCGTTGCACATGAGTCTCTTATGGATGCAAGAACCTGCCAGAAGTTTTGTCATTGATGACAATTTTGTCCAGATCATCAGAATAATAAAAAGAGTCATGTACCTGACTCGCATTGGAACTCCTCGTCGGTGCATAGCGGACGTGGAGGTTGTTGACATGTAGCGTTGCTCACGCAGGTCTCTCGCTCGCCGATGGAACCCTGGCAGGACTCGCCGCCGAATTGTCCGAACACCGTGGCGCTCCGAGAACGCCTCTGAAAATCAGTTTCGTTCACATTGGGGTTAACCACACCTAGCTTGCAACACATATCAGAATTTTGGACTCACTCTGGTTAACGTGCAGGGATCACAAACGCCCCACTCGGACCAGCGACTCCACACGCAGTCCACGGCGGGCGGATCAGGAAGTTCCACTCCCCTAAAAAAGACACCATTAGCGATGGAATTAGCTCGGACCAGTGTTCCCACTGGAGGAAGTGGAGAATTACGTTGTTTGGTTATCGCCTCAGATCTGCTCTTGCGAAATGTGTTTATGGTCAGATGATTTTCTTAAGCAAGGGCAGAAAGCAAAAAAATGCCAGCTAGCATACATAGGCTAGCTCCTGTTAGCCATTTTGTCTACCCTAATTTAAAGCATCAGGTCAATGAATTTCTTTTCCGAGGTTGGCAACTTTTACTTCATAATTTCAGAATGTGCATATGGATTATAAAAAAATGATACATACATTCCTTTCTCAGCCAGCATGAGAAAGAGACCTAGCACGACGGCAAACGTGATCCTCATCTTGAATTTGCAGGTGAAGAACAACTTGAATGAACGCAAAGCTGTGGACCAAACGGACTTTTAAGCCGACACTCTGTCAATGATTGTCGTATTGCAAAAGCACATTTTCTCTCAATTTAGACTTGGTGATATTGATCGGCTGTTGGGAATCTCCCAAAGCACCCAGATGATGTTTGTTTAAAGTCAGAATGTTTTGTTCTGATCGGCCATTTTCTGCTGATCATGTTTTTTTTTTTTTTTACAGTTGCCCCAACTGAGGGTCTTTTCTATAGGGGAAAAAGTGGAAAGGGAACACCATGGTCACCAATATATGCTGATGCGACGGCTTTTTACAAGCTTTTGCAGTTTCCTCCAAGCAGGAAGCTGGAGGCTAGGACAAGGTGCTTGGCCAATGTTTCTCCTGACTAGAAAGACTTCCTGTTTTTCGGGCCATGGGGGAGGAGAAGATGTAATGTCATCGGATGTCCAACACAATTCAGCTGTCGGGATTTTATTAGAATTAATCAGAAAAAATATCCAGACTGAATTGGTACTAAAGTTAGGCGCTAACCCAGAAGTGTTTGCTAGCTGCTATACGCGCATCACCGTTAGCATCAACGTTAATCTACTTCTTACTTCCCTTTACACTTGATAAACAAAAAAAATGTTACATAGTATTATTGCTAATATCAGCGTCATATTTGTGACTCATTTTTCTATTGAAAAGTGACTATTGTTGTGATATTGAGCTGGTTGTGTAAGATTTGCCTGGAAAAACAACACATCATAGTGAACGTCATTTCTTCTGAGTACTTTTTATTTTTATAATGGAGGGAAAAGCATCCCACTCACATCTTGGGCGTGATTTCTACTTTACCAATGTATTCTGGTATACTCTGAGCCACAAAATATTTTGTTTGTTTTTGCTTGAATTTTGTTCAGGCACATGCAAAGGCCTAAAATTTCACAACCTCCTCGATTTGTTTGTGCCTTTCGATATTTTGACTAAAACTGTAATATTCTGGAGACAAACAGTCAAAATGCAAGTCACGAATGTCCAGTGAGTTTCTGTTGTGTATAAAAAAAAATAAAACAAGAGAAAACAGCTTCTGTCAGCAGAAGACAGGATGCGACAAGACCAGGAAGGACGTCCTTCCTCCGTTTTTTTCTAAGTCTCATCAAAACCATTGGAAAGATCCAATCATTGCAAATATTCAACATTCCTAACAACTGCACGATCGTGATGACTTGGCTCTGTTGGGAGTCTTGCTTTTTGTCAAAGCCTGACTTTTTGTGCACACGTCCAGTCCGACATGTGACGGCGTTGCGATATGACTACTCATGCACAGTTTACAGAAGTGAAAGTCGATGTGGGACTGGAACAAAGGGTCGGGCTGACGTTTTGCGTCAGAAAAAATGTGGCAATCGCTCTCCTCGCTGTGTTTGTTTTAAACTGGGAAGTCCTCGAAACTAGGCCATCGTGGTGCACCTCCATTGACGGGAATCAGCAAATATGGCGTCAATGCTTTAATACATCCCGTGCAAAAGAGAAGATGGCGGTGACGCGACTTCATCTGTACATTTGGAAACGTCTTCACGACTTTTTTTTTCTCAAATTCATCTGGGCTCCAGAAAAGCATTTTTTCTTTCCAACGTCATGAAAGGACACCACTAAGAACTCAAATGCCTCTCAAACTTTTGGATGGAAATGATGACAGTTTTTTAAAACATAAAGAAATATACAAATGAAGATTTTATGAAAGGCTGCAGCAAAAAAGACACTTTTTAATTCATCTAAATTGAAAAGGCAGGTGCTTGAGCACCAATTAGGGTCTTTGTGTGCCTGTCAACACATTTCTGTAGCGGATTAAAAGAAAATAAATCAGTATTTTTTTCCCCCTTCAAATTAAATTATTTTCCTACTTGAGTCAAATTGTTTTTAACAGTAGCCTACTCTCCTGCAGTGGCTTCTTTTGGCAACAGAGGACGCTGTTTCCTTTAATGCAAACGTAAGAAAAACACACGCGCTGAAAAATACTCAATCTCTCGCAATGACACACGAATATATTAGGATGCATTTAAAAAAAAAAAGCAAATAAAAATGTCTTGGTGTCCAATTTATTAGCGAGTCCTGCCCGCTGTTGCTGCAGGCAGGGACCGCCCACTTCCCCCCCAGAAGCGACGTTAGCTTGCAGGCAAGCAGGCAGGCAGGCAGGAAAGGCTTCAAGAGTAGTGACAAGTTTGCGGCATATTGAGAGTGCGCGGCGCTCCTGTGCTTCACTTTCACGGGAAAAAACAACGGACCGGTAACCTCCTACCGACCTCCACTTCTTAAGCGGAGCTCCCGTTTCCCCCGAAAATCACGGTAAGTCCACGACCATTTTCCTACTTTTTTTTTTTTAGTGCACGCCTGTGCGTGCGCGCTTCCCAACTTTCCATCCATGAATGTTTGACGTAACCAAACAGTTTCTCCCACATGTTATGGCTTTTTTCAAAACTTTCTGGGCTTTTTGTTCCGCAAGAAACTATAAATCACGGGGGAGGTTTGGGGGGGGGGGTTCTGCTGACTGTCCAGCCTGCAAGGAGTCTAAAAATGACTTTTCAAGCCCACGCAGCTTCTCCTCCTCCTTCTTCTCCTTCTCATTGTGCACGAGAGGCCCATGTTGGCATGCATGGCCTGTGTTCGTGTTCGTGTGTTTGCGCCCTGGCTGTGTTACACCACATCTCATTCACTAGCACGCTGACTCACTGGCTGATTTCCTCCAGATGTGCACCGCTTCACGGTTCTTGACGGCCCTAGGATTGTGACATTCCCCCCATCGCCCCCCCCCCCCCCCCTTTCTCCACTTTCCTTCCAGGCCTCGCTGCTTGCATATTTTGCTGATGTTTGTGGCAGTGACTTAAAAAAAAAAAAAAAAAAAAGTTCAGCAAGGTGTCCAATTTACACTAATGCAGAGAAATTGTGTTCTCAAACTTTTTAAAGTGGACCATAGATTCCACGGGGATTTTTATTTTTATTTTTTTTAACATAAATGCTGTTAATTGGTGGCAATATCACAATGTCCATTCACATAAGTGTTAATCATTCCAGGTGCTTGCATGCTTCTCAACAAAAAGACACAAACTTCCAATAAACTTTCCGGCCTTATCTCTTTTTAATTAGATTTTTTAACTATCCGTTGAGCATCACAAGATCTTTTACACTACCGGCGTAAGATTAACTCGACCTTTGCTCGTGTCTGACCTTTGTTCAATTCCTCGCAGCCTTGCTAGCCGTTAGCGCTGGAGCAACACTGAGCGTGTCTGGAGTGTGTGGGTTGTTTCGTGTCGATTGGGGTCATTAAAAAGAAGTCACCTGGTGTTAGTCAGCATGTTTTGCCACCTTGGAGGTCAAAATACTTTTATGGGTTCTGTCAAAGTTGTAAATGTTTATTGCTGGCTTGTCAAAATAGCCCAGTAGCCAAGTGGTGAATAAACTTGGAACAAATGTTTGACCTCACTGTAGGGCTTCAAGTTTTGCTCTCCTCACACCAACTTAGTTTTACGGAAAAATCAACCCACGGACGCTTCGATAAATAAGTTTTATGTGACCTTTTATAATGGAGTTATTCGATTTCATTGTTGAAGGTAACCACGCGAAGCATGCGTGGATGCTAAAAGCGTTCCCGCCCAACGCTGAGCTGCCTTCCGCCAGAGCCACCGACAGACGTCCCGTCCTCTAGTGAGACTCGCACAACCTCCCGCACTATGTCGACTATGGTGGAGGCCAACGTGCCGGTCGCCGCCGCCGAGCCGACTGCGACGTCGCCACCCGCCATCTCGACCGCCAGCTCCCCTCCTGCCTCACCTGCGACGGCGGGATCCAAGGTGCCGTTCAGGAAAGACAAGAAGAAAGGTGAGATGTGGTAGAACTGGAAAGCTAACAAAAAAAAGGCAATATTTGTTTTTTTAAACACAAAAATCTGGTGAATATTTGCTAGCTCAATGCTAACACCAAATACAAAAATCCCATTTAAAAAAAAAAGAGGAACTTAACCAAGTAATTTTCCTGAGTCACAAATTCTGCCTAGCAACAAATGGTAGTGCAGGTTTGGTCACATGACTCCAAAATTAAAACTTTTTTCTCATTCAGTTCCGGACAAAACAGACGAGTACCTGCTGGCCAGGTTTCGAGGGGACGGCGTGAGGTACAAAGCCAAACTGATCGGAATCGACGATGTACCCGAAGCCCGAGGAGACAAAATGTGCCAGGACTCCATGATGAAGCTAAAGGTGAACATTTCGGACATTTAAATTACTGAACGCCAAAAACTCACAACAAGTGTTTCTTCCAGGGAATGGCGGTCGCCGCTCGCTCACAAGGGAAACACAAACAGCGGATTTGGGTCACTATATCCATGTCTGGCATCAAAATCATTGATGAGAAATCAGGAGTAAGTTCTATTTTCTTTCTCCGTCACTATTGTTGCTACTCTTCATTTCTGATTTTATTCTGTTCCTCTAACGAGCATATTTTTTGACCTCAGGTGATTGAGCATGAGCACGCGGTGAACAAGATTTCCTTCATCGCCAGGGACGTGACGGACAACCGGGCTTTTGGCTACGTGTGCGGAGCCGAGGGCCAGCATCAGTTCTTCGCCATCAAGACGGCACAGCAGGTTCTGGAGGACGTGCTAATGTTATTTTTTTCTTTTTTCCGCCACCTTGTGTCTGATCCTGATGTGCTGTTTGTTGCCTGGCAGGCGGAGCCGCTTGTCTTGGACCTGAAGGATCTCTTCCAAGTCATCTTCAATGCGAGGAAGAAAGAGGCTGAGGCCTCCCAGAAGGTAAAGGCAACACTGCCCTCTTGTGGTTATTTGGTGACGTACACTGTCAAGTTTTTTTTTTCATTGTTTTTTTTTTTACTAACAGGGAGAAAATGGCAATACAGTTGTTGAGGTGAGCTTATGGTAGCATTTTAAATAGAATTTTAATTCACTTCTATTAAAAATTTAAAACATTTTGTTTTTAGAATGGAAGTAATGCTGTGCAGGTAAAAAACACTCAAGTAAGTCAACTAAGCAGTGATCAATATTATTCTATTTCGCATTTATTTATTAATGTGATAACTGAGCCTGTTACATTTGTGACTAACAGCCAGTGGACTTGTTCGGGGACATGTCGACCCCCCCGGACATCCATTCCCCGAACGTAAGTTTGCGTCGATCCCTTCGCCTTGATCACCATCTCGCTAAAACCTACAAGCCACTTTTAACGTTTCCAGTAATGCTCACAACACTGTTACAAAATTACCTATGTGTAAACTCGATTCTAAAAAGAATATTTTCTTTTATGGTCGTTATCAAATTTGAAAAAAATATCCTTTTTAGAATTGAGTTGATTTTTGTCTTTTGTGATTTTGTGTTACTGACCCCCGTGTTGATCTGATCTCTGCATCTCCCTCTCATGTGAACCAGGACTCTAATGATATTCTCTTGCTGGACTTGTCCTCTGAAGTCGACAGCAATCAGAATTGCATAAAGGGAAAGCTTTTAACTTCCTGTGCCGCCGACCACAGGGCGCCGCCCCAGACAGAGAATCCCTTCTGCTCGCCGTTCGGCTACTTTCCAACCCCGGACAGCGACCCTTTCAGAGACGATCCTCTGTCCAAAACGCCCCGTCCCGACAACGGCCCCGTCGTCTGTGCTAGGACGGCCGTTAGCGACCCTTTGAACGGGAACTCTGAACATCTCGGCCAGCAGATGTTGGGCTTAACCAGTAAGAACATGATCCTCGCTCTCAGTAACGGCCAGTGGCCACTAGGGGGCAAAATAACACACGGCGGCATGATGGACGGCAGCGAGTCGGGATCGGGCCAAAACCCCTTTTTTGATTCGAACGGGGCGAGCCACCAAGAGATTGCGGAGATTGCGAGCAAGGACTCTGTGGTTCTAAACCCGCCTCCGCAGAGCTCGAAGGCCGGACGAGGTCGGAGGAGTCAGAAGGTGACCGGACCTTGCCGTTTGACGGCTTTGGCTGCATGTGTGATGCCTGAAGGTGGCTGCATGCAGGTGGCACTCGCTCTCCACTGGACGTGTAAAAAGAGGGTGGTGTCTCTGAACGCATGCACTCGTGGTCACGAGCTTCCTTTGAGCCAATCATAAATGTGCCTTTGTAATGCTGTAACCTCCTTTCCTTGTTTTTGCTAATGCTCACGCTTCCGCCGATAAAGCACCGCCGGTAAGTTGCGATGCATGCTGGTAAGAAAGCGTCACAATGTATTTGAAATTGGCGACTCTGGGCGCACTCACAGCAGAGGAAGGATTTTTTTTTCTCATCTCCAATACGACTAGCTGTGTTGATGCACCCTGAGTCTGAGAACATTTCATTTGGTGTTTAAAAATGGTCTTCTCATCGTGCCCCCTCATCAGTCTGCTGCAAGTGACTTGTTCGGAGCCGATCTGTTTGCTGCTCCTGAAGGCTCGCCAGCTGGCGGCGACCTGTTCAACAACACGTCGGGCAACTCGGCACAGTCCTCCATCGCGGCTTTGGGTAGGATGGCGGGATGATAGAAGAGCGTTCAGAAGGTTCTTGGTTTGTACAATTTTTTTTTTTACTTCAGGAGATCTTCAGTTGGGTCCACCAGCCAACACCGGCATTACCACAGCGGGCATGTGGGCAACCTCCACCGTACCCCCCTCCATGTACGCAGCCCCTACGTCCGCCTACCCGCAGCCGTCTGCTTTTGGTGGTCTTCCCATTCCCCCGAACGCCTGGGGCCAGCAGGTGCCTCCTCAGTTCGGTGCCCCACATCTCGGCTGGGGCCAGCCTGCGCCGCCGGCCGGGGTTTGGGTCCACCCGGCCGCCACCAACCCCTTCCAGCCCAGCCCTTTCTGCGGCCTGGGTGACCAGCAAGGTCCGTCCCGCCCGCCTCCCCGGCCGCCTGTGAAAGAAGCCCCACCTAAGCCGGAGAAAAACGCCTTCACCGCTTTGGACCCCCTTGGCGACAAAGAGAAGAAGATGGGCAAAGAGATGTTCAAGGACTTCCAGCTCGCCAAGCCGCCCGCCATCCCCGCTCGGAAAGGCGAGCAGGCTCCGGCTTCCGAATCGGGGGGTTTCGACCAGTACTTCAACAATAAAGTGGGCTTGCCTCAAGACGTCGCTGACAACGATGACTTTGACATCAATGCAATGTCGGCGGCACTCTACAGTAAGGAGACGCCGGGCACCAACACTTTCCACGTTTTCCCATCCTTACATGTTCTCCTTTCCCCGCACAGACGCACCAGCTCCGAGTGTTAACGCCCCGGGCCTCCTCGATGCCACCTTCTCTTCAAACAACTCCGCACCGGCACAAGGCCACAGTCTGGACAAGTTTGATGAAGCATTTGGAGCCCCTGAAACGACTCCATTTGGGAGCCCACCTGTTCCAATGGTGCACATTTTGTCATTGCATTTGCTCAGGATGACCTTTAATATTTTCCTCCTATTCATTCATAATGTGTTTTTTAATAGCAGACTGCACCTGTTGCTCAGAACTCCACGAATGCCTTTGGAGATCCCTTTGGAAATCCCTTCGCTTGACCTTCCAATCGTTGTAAGTCATCAGTTTGTTCATTGAATTGGAATTGCATTTCTAATTTTTTTTTTTTTCCAGCTCAAATGGACATTCCATGAAGTAACATCATCTCTGGGACAAATCGCTGCAAGACAATCAAAAAACAATGGCCTCCATCCAGCCTTCTACAGCGCTGTCTCTATTTGCTCTGTCTGATTCGTCATTCCCCTATTTTCTAAGAGCATTGATCCAACTTGTGTTACGTCATTATCTGCTGAAAAGAGAAATGGCAAAAAAAAAAAAAAAACTTTGTATGAGAAATGTCCAAAGACATCCACTGTATTGAAAAAAAAATTAAATAAAATTATGAAGCAGCACTGACTGATTTGTGTCTTTCTGGGAATGATCCAAGATGGATCAATATTAATTTATTATACTTAAAAAAACCCCTAATGTTTAAACGAACGACATCTGCGACTACATTTCCCATAATACACCTCGCGGGCGAGGAAATATTGCGTCATTGCCAACATGGCGGATTAGCTTCTGGTGTTCTGTCAGGATCCTTTCCCTCGTCGATTAATGGCTATTTATTCCTCACTGACGGCAGGTAAGTGTTCAGAAAACCGTCGAATATCAACGATAAAATCCTTTTTGGTTTTGCGTAACATAAAGATAGAAAGGCTCACACCACCACAGTCGTTATCATGTTTGTTGGAGTTTTATCTTTACCTTCTCCATACGTATTTCCAGTTCGTATATTTAATCTATATTTTGAGTTTAGTTAACGTTTTCTTAACTCAAACCAACAGTTTATGCTTTTTTAAAAGCTCTCACGAGCTAGCTCTATATCCGAGAACTGCTGACCAACAATCTCAATATTGCACCAAAACACGTAAAACAGTAGTGAAATATTACTCAAAAAAGTGCATACGGTCATATTGGACAAAGAATAAATAAATGTCAGTTTTACAAATGTCATATGAGCATGAGTGGTAATGGTGCAATGTTATTGTGAAGACAAACTATTTTCTATTTTGTCACAGATAGTAATGAGTCATCATGCTGGGGAGGGGAAAAGGCTATTTGGGCCCGACATTTTAATTTAGTGCCATACTGTATTCACTTTTGTTTCCATTTCAAATATGTTTTTCTCGTCTTGAAAAGTCATTCAGTCCGACGACGTTCCAGTGTAATCCAGCTGATTGAAGCATCTTGTGAACCATCCAGGTCCCGATGTTTCGCCGCTCGAGGTTTAGTGTTCGTCCCAATGTGGGCGGGGTCGGGAGGACGGCGGCTTCGTCGCAAGAAGCCGCACCGTCAAGTCAGGATGCCAAAGAGGCTCCGAAAGATGTTGAGGAGAGCGTGGCGGCCTCCACGGTGACTGACAGCAAACCCATTGACGCGCCTGAGGCTAAAGCGACCACCGTGAGGTGAGTTGGTTATTTAGTTAATTAGTTATGGTTTCAGGCACAATTGGTTAATGTAGACATCTTTGTATCCTGATTAGTGATGGAAATGATCCAAGTGGAGATGGCACCAGCTCCTCAGCGGCTGTCCAGAGGAGGAAACGCTTCTCTGTTAAACCCAGAGTGGCCCCAGGTCGCCTCGCTGCAATCACTCGAACGCCAAAGTCCCCTGCCAAGGTGGACTCTAAAAGTCCCCCGAAAGATTCAGACCTTGAGCCTCAAATTGAAACTCAAGTGGGACAGTCCGGGGCCCA
Organism: Syngnathus scovelli; assembly: GCF_024217435.2. NCBI lineage: Eukaryota > Metazoa > Chordata > Actinopteri > Syngnathiformes > Syngnathidae > Syngnathus > Syngnathus scovelli. The sequence goes on along the minus strand of NC_090859.1, from coordinate 13,666,247 downwards.
GTCACCGACGCCGCCTGAGCCCGGACCTGAGCCTGAGACTGAAGCAGTCGTCGCCTCTTCTGGCGATTCAGAACAATCAGCTGCCATCTCTGCTGACCACTCTCCAAAAGGAACAAAAAAAACAGACAAGGCTTTGGTGCCGTCAGACGATGAGGTCATCAAAGTTCCTCCCAGGCCACCGGATAAAGAAGCGACGGCAGTGTCGGAAAAAGCCAAGACTCTCCTGTCGACAAAGAACGAGAAGTCGTTGATTCCCCGATTCTCCCTGAGTCGACTTTTGAACGACCCGTCGGACATTCAAAGGATGGAAAAAGCTCTCAAACTCCGCAAAATGCTCAGACAGGAGATGCGGAAAGAAAAGGTTTGATTTTGGAATTCTTGTTTCTAATTGGTTACACAAAAAAAAATCTGATTTGGACCAATAATGTGAAATGATGTCACGTTGCAGCGTTTACAGAAAGCAAAGAGGAAGAATGACAATGAGTGCACTTTGGATCCCTCCAAAATGACCATGAGGGATCTCATCCGCTACCTGCCATCGTCCAACCCTATGTCGTGAGTGCACCTTGCTCGTTTAAGCCCGTTTATTTTCTTTTTTGTGACCCGCAACTGCCGTATCACAGGTACAGTTTAGAGGACGACCCCCAGGAAAACAGGACTATGGTTTCTCCAAGCAAAGAGAAGTGAGTTCACATCCGAGTCCGCCCCAGTCTACACTCCAGGCTGGGCAAGTTTGAACTGGCTTTTCTACTTTGACGCTAACCCCAGATCGACAGAAAGAGTGCAGAAATTGAACCCGGAAGTTGTCCCGGAGACGAGAAGACAGGCGGAGGAGGAAGAGGCAGCAGCAGAGGAGGAAGAAGAAGATGATGCCATGATGGTGCCGCGGGTCAAAGTGGCTGAAGACGGCAGTCTGATCCTGGATGAGGAGAGGTAGGAGCACTGATGCAAAAAACCCCCCCGAGGCATTCACCGTAGAATAAATTGTGAGCGCTTGTGTGTCCCAGCTTGACAGTGGAGGTCAAGCGAACCAAAGGACCGAACCCGGCGGACGGGCGTGACCCCATCTTCGAGCGCGGCTCCACCACCACCTACTCCAGTTTCAGGCCGTCCGCCTACTGCAAGCCTTGGACCAGTGAAGGTTGTAGCAGCAACAATTTGTAGCCAAGCAAAAGTTGCGTGGATCTTCTAGATTGCTTTTTCCATGTCTCCTAATTCTCGCAGAGACAGACATGTTCTTCCTAGCGATCAGCATGGTGGGAACCGACTTCTCCATGATCGGCCAGCTTTTTCACAACAGAACTCGGACGGAGATACGGGTCTGTCAAGAAGAGCGTTGCTGTGTTTGTTTATGTGGTCATCATTTTTTTTTATATGTGTGCGTGTTTAAACTTGCAGAACAAATTCAAAAAAGAGGAGCGACAGAACTCGTGGAGAATCGACAAAGCTTTCCGTGAGTATCCCATCAATATCGATTCCGGATATTTTTTTCAGAACCTCCCAAGGTGACTCGATGTTGCCGTTTGTCCTCCAGGAGAGCGACGCAAGCTGGACATCGAGTATTTCACGAAGCTGCTGGAGAAGATTCTAGAAGTCCAAGCCAACAGGAAGAAGCTCAAGTCGCTGGTGAGGAAGAACTCACAGAGGAGCTCAAAGGTTGCAAAGAGTGAGTGCACACTCCGCTCTGTGAGAACAATGGCTCTTCCTAGAGCCTCGTTGGGGACCTTCTCTGCCAGTCTTTCTTGCTCTTAGTTATGATGCTCCACGACAGGCAAAGAGTTTCTGGACGATCTCCTCGACAGCGAGGAGGAAGAAGCTGAGGAGGAGGAGATTGATGACCTCTTGAGATCGGAGGCGGAGGACGGAGAGAAAGAGAATGACGAGGATGGAAAAGTCCTCGCCTCCAAGGCCGGGAGGAAACGCAAACGGAAGACTAAGGAGGACGTCTCGGAGCTAAAGAGCAAAAGCAAAGCGGGTGAAAAGAACAACGGAGAAGGTTTGTTAGAGCAGAGCCATCTTGTTGTTTTGTTGTATTGCTTGATTGCTTTCGTCTCCTCAGACGATGCCTGCACACCTGAAGATGCACAGGCAGCCCTTCCTGAAGATCAACTCGATTCACAAGTGTAAGGAAACTCGTTTACAAACATGAAATGTTCTTCCGAATCTAACATCGCCATTTGACCAGGTTTGAAATTACGGACACATCGGCCGAGAGCACGACGATTAAACCCGCCAAACTCTCACGAGGCGGCGCGGCCAAACCACTCCTGCCCCTCGGCCGAAAGTGGAGTAAGAAGCTCCCGCCCGGTCCGACCGCTGCAAAGGCAGATGACGACGTGTCGGTGATGAAGGACAGCGGTGTGGTGGACGAAGCCTCGAAAGAGCAGGTGATGAAACCAGAGCTGTCTTGAATATGTTTCCAGCCAGCTTCACCTTTCTGAAGTTGCTAACTTTTTTTTTTCAGATGAACAAAGAGACGCCACCCGAAGGAGTCGATGAGAAGGAGAATGGTGATGATGATGATGGCGGTGTTTCCTCTGGTGATGAAGATTACACCGCGAAACCTGCAAAACCCACTCGGTACATCCTCAACTTGATAACTCCACTTGGAGCACCTCTAAGTGAAGATAACCACTGTCTTGCAGGTACGGGAGAGTCCCCAAGGCTCCCAGCCTCTTAAATTACCCCGTCAAAGACGAAGGGTCCACCTCGAAACCTGAGCGAAAGCGCACCCCCAAGAGGTCCAGATCAACAACGGCGCCCTCCACCGCCCCGTCGTCCAAAAAGTCCAAACTTATTACCCTGCGAGCGTCCCAGTCTGAATCCAGCGAGGATGAAGACGAGCAACGCCAGCAGAGAGATGAAGAAGAAGCCTTTGTGCCCGCCTGCCTTCGCTCCCCCTTGGTTGTCGTTCCGCAGGTGGACGAGACAATGGAGGAGGTGCCAAACTTTTTTTTTTGTCACAAATCAGTTTCATCACGACATCATTTGTCTTTGCATGCTTTCCATAATCCACCCCCTCCTCCCCGTCCCATATAGCTTGATATCTTGGGCAACATGTCTGATGTGTTGGACATTTCCCATGAGGGACTCTACCCCAATTCCCTCTGTGAGGGGGACAAAAGTGAGACAGGGCCACCTGAACCCTGCGTGCATCAGTTGGACCTCCTGGTTGTAAGTGTCTCCTGCTTAGAATGTAGTTCCACAAATGAAAAAAAAAAAAAAGGAGCCCTCGTCTATTTTATTTGTTTCAACGATTCCATCGTCCATCCATCTTTTATTCCAGTCGATTTCAGTCTGACAAAACCTAATAAAAGTCTCGCTTGTCTTTTAGGACGTTATTGACTTAATGTCTCCCGAACGCACCCAAGGTATGTTGAGGCTCTTTTGCAGTGTTCCAAACGCTCATGTTGAAATTAAACGTTACGTTTTTTTCCCCTCAGTGTCCGAGGTGGAGAGCTACAACGAGGCTGCTCAGACCTTGCTGGCCATCAGCAACGTGTCTCACCCTTCTCAGTCGGAGGCGCCGGCTGACCAGACGACAAGTACGCGGTGTTAATCCTACTTCAAGCATGGCGGCGTTAGAATCAAATCGTGTCTTTATTGCAGAGACCGAATCGGAGAACGTGAACGAGACCGACAAACTCCTGGAGGAAGAGATAGCGGAATTCATCGAGGAAAACAGTTCCAGCCAAATTCCATTTTCATTAACAGACGACGGAGTCGGTCAGACGACGGAGACTCCCACCTCAGAGCCCACAGAACCTTCACCTCAGATTCCAAATCCTGAAAGCGTGCAGAATTACTCGGCTGCAGTCGAAGAACCACAACCCGAAGAGTCAAACACACCTTTGCTCCAAGAAAGTGGAGATTGTGACACTGCCAGTCAAGAAGTACTTAAATCTCAGAAAGCGACCAGGAGTCGGTTCTCAAAGGTCAAGCCAAAACCAAACCTTTCACAAATAACCAGAAGTACACGGCCGAAACCTCAGACTGCCAAAGAAACTCGCCCGTCGCCAGATCTGGAATCCACTTTGAAATCAACAGCTGAAGTCGAACCACGGCCAGCATCTTTACAGACACCAGAATTGCCTTCTAGTGAGACCATGGTCAATGTATCAAGTGACGCAAAGTCCGCAGAAGCTCTTGAAAGAGGTCCGAATTCTGAAGCAGCTCTTGAAGTCAAAGCCGAAGCCTCAAAGACACCTTCGCTCCAAGAAGGTGGACCAGTTGACACTGCCATGCAGGAAAAATCAAAAAGTCAGAAACCAGAGGAACCGACTCCCACTGAGAAGGAAACATCTGGATTTACTACAAAAGAGACAAAATCCAAAGATTCTCACGCAGTTGAAAGTGGTCCAAGTTCTAAAGCTGCCGTCGCCCAACCCCAGGCCGAAGAGTTAAATAAATCTTTGGACCAAAACGACAGCACCATGCAAGAGTTACCCGAAAGTCAGAACCCGAGCAAAGTTGTTTCCAGAAGAAGTCGATTCGCAAAGGTCAAACCAAACCTGCAGATATCCAGAAGCTTGCCGTCTAAATCTCAAAGCACAAAAGAACCAAGCACATTGTCGGATCTCGAATCCACTCGCAAAGCAACAGCTGAAGTAAAAGCACCGCCGACTTGTTCCTCCACGCAAGAACCAGGCCACGGTGTCTATTCTCCACCCAAAGTCCAACCCAACTCGATGTCCGCCGCTCGGTCAAAGGATGGACTGGATGAAGGCTCCAATGTAACCTCAGACTGTCAAACTGTGGAAATGTCCACGTTGTCCATTATTGAATATCAGATTGGTGAATCTCCACCTGTGGGCCAGGAAACGGCAAACATCTCTCCTCACCAGGACACGGTGACGGCGACTTCTTTGAATTCCACACCTGACAGCCTCCCGTTAAATATCACAAAGCCAGATTCGGGCCAGGAGAGTTCTGGAACCTCTGAAGCAAATCCAGTGAGCGGAGAAGCTCAAGCCCCCAAATGGTGAGCAGAATGTTTTGAAAAGTTGTGATCGACTCCATATAACCATCATTTGTCACCTTCAAAAGTTACTAACATGAATTTGCTATTTCTCTTTATCCTGAAAGCACCGACGAGACTTTATTGCCCAAAACCGTCGCAATGAGACGAAGCAGGCTCGTTAAACCCAAGCCCAACGTTGGGCGCGGCGCTCGGCAGTCCCGACAAGCGGCGGTCAAAACAGGATCAGGTTTGACACCTTCCATCGGGAAAACTTGCTCATAGAGTTTTAGAATTTTTAATTCTCTTCCTTGCCCAGACGTGGCTCCTGGTCCTCGAGGGCAAGCGACTGTCTTGTCGACGCCACTAGAGGGCGCTAACAATCAAGTTCAAGCTGCCTCCTCTACATCAGAGAGTTTGACATCTGCCCAGGTAGCAACTTTATTTCAATCTATTTGACCTATTTAACAAATATCAGACTTTCTGTTTGAATTTGGAATCTGAAGTGTTTGTTTCTGTCTCACCCAACGTCCACAGGATGATTCGGCGTCAAGTACTGGAGCAAACCAAACTTCTGCAAGTCTTACAGTATTCCCAGACGGTAAGTCAAGTAACTAAGTATTGCTGGAGCCCCAAAAATATGATTTTACAAAATGAAAGCCTGGAAAATTTGTGGTTATTGTTGTATTGTGCCAGACTTGGTCACGCTAAGAACTCGCTTTTGTTCGTATTTTAATTGAGACTGAAGAATAATGGCGCGCGGAATGAATGTCATTGTTATTGCACCGCTTGGGTCTGAAACGAGTTCCGTCACCTCAGCGCCGCCACAGCCGTCAGACACGGACGAGCCCTTCTTCATACTGTCCTTGACGGAAGTCCCGCTGGATGAGTCTCCTCATCAACCCCCCCGGGCGGAACCATCAGCGCAGCACAGGTCAGAGCTGTCCAAAATGGCCGACGTGTGATACCTTGCGTGGATTATGATGGCGCTTCTTTGTCTTCGCAGCCACGCTGAGGAGATTGCAGTTGCAGGGCCGAGCCGTTCCCCACCTAACGTCCTTTGTGAGGAGATGGCTGTCGCCATGGTAACAGTGTCGCGCTGACATTGCAGGATTTTTGGGGGGGCATTTCTAAGACCAACTATTTGGATTCAAGTCCATTTTCTGCTCTTCTATTTTCCCAGAGTGAAGTCACAGAACATCCAGGACCACTTGCAGGAAGTGAAGACACGACCACCTCAGCTGTTACAAGAGGCAGAGTGGCTTCGCGCCGACCGAACGTTAGTAAAAGTATGCCCAGAAAGCGGGCGACGGCGACAACTGCGGCGGCCTCCCAACCGGAAACGACACAAAGCACAGCGGAGCCCGAGTCATTAACAATGGCATCGCAAGCACAAGCGAGTCCCTCTCTGGCTTCAACCGAGGTAAGCAGTGCTCAAGAGCGCCATCTGCAGGCTCGTGAAAAACCTTAGCGGCATTTATTCCCCCTGTTTTTGCGCTTTACCTTTATTTAACCCAATGGAGAACAGATTCTTAATTTTATACAAAACTTTTGCGCGTGTGTTGTAGGTTTCGTCGTGTCGTCACGACGATGGCGTGGCAGTCCAAGAGGAGCCCACCGACGTGTCCCAGTACTTCCTAAGCGACATTTTCACCGAAGTGAACGAAACGTGACACGCACTCATTTACCTTTCGTTACCAACATGCACTTCTCAAAAAAGTTTTGGGGATTTGGGTGAACTTTCAGGACGGTCCTAAAATGCACTCCAACGCTCCATTTGAGCCCAAAGCGGCGAACTTTTTGTTGGGCTTGCATTCTCAATGTGCAGCATTTTTTTTTTTTTTTTTTTTTTATTGACGTGGGACAGCAGACTGTGGAATAATGTGAAGCAACAGCAACCTCCTCTTCTGTGCCTTTTTTTTTTTTCTTTTCAACACAATACACATTGAGCTAAACAAAACTTGAGCTAATTGAATGCAGATAAAGTTTGGTTTTGTTTTTCCTTTCCTGTAACGCCTGACTAAATAGTTCCTTTACGTTCCAAACAAAAATCAAAACAGGTCTACTAGTGTTTGCCGTACCCAGTTTCGACTTTCCAAAACAAGCTAATTATACTGCCGCTGTTAATTGGTGGCGCCAAACATGGCCACATCATTTCCTTTGAGCTACTTTTCACTATGTCGACCAGCAGGGCTTAGTAAGATTGTTCAAATCTATTTACGGCCTTGCGACTGTAGGAAATCTTAGATCATCACTGCGATGTGGCAGGAAAATGTTATCGCGGGTTGTCAGATTGCCTGGTAGTGCCTAAAACAAGCATGCAAAATCTGATCATGTAAATAAATCGGCTTGCGGAACACCTAAAAAAATGGTTCTTCCTTGTATACTTTGTTCCTTGTATGTATAATGGAAAAGTGAAACTATGACATCTAGTTTGTAACAAAAACAAACAATCCAGTTCTCCACTTATGCCCAGATACAAATCATTTCCACTAAAGCTTAAAATATTCAGTAAAATCTGTCTGGAACATTCCATTGAGTTTCAGCAAAACATATTTGGAATATTTGATCCTGAGTCTGATATGGCAGATTTTTTTTTTTTTTTTTTAGAAAGCTAATCTGGTTTGCAATCATAGCCAACATCGAAACAAAAACAAAACAACTCACCCATGCTATAATTTGGTACTGGAAAATGGCGTAATGTTTACATATTTTTACAAATGACTTGTGTAGTATGTTTTTTTTTTTTTTTTTTAAAGTATGGCTTGTTTAAATAGGAGGACAAACGGCCTTTTACTCAGGCAAGACGCCAACATTTCTCGCATTGTCGTTACCAAGGGAGAAACTTCAGACAAGACGTAATTACATATTGGCTTCAGCGACCTGTTGGTTCTGTTTCCCAAGATTGGTCTCTTTGTGGAAACACACGGTTAAGGCAATTAAATAAGGCACAAAGTGTTCTTACAAACAAACCTTGACGCCTCATTCACATGACTTTTGTTTTGACGAATGGTCAAAATCCCCGCTAACAATTGTGAGAAGCTTGTGGACGTTCATCCAAAACAGTTGCGATTAAAAAAAATAAAAAAATAAAATACCAATGACGTGTATGTCAACTTGTCACTTTAAAGGAAGTAAAACAAAATCATTTTTTTTCCCCTCAGTCTGCCATTTAGTAAATAGAAATAATTAGATCCTTTTAATTGATGTTGCACAGGAAAAATTATTTTGTTAGCTCAGACCGTGAGCAAAAAATATATAAATAATACTGAAGACAAATGAAATAAGTTATACTTTAATACCATTTTTTTTTTTTCCCAGATGGCGAGCCAAAACCATCCCAATTTCTTTGTTACTTCATATCCTCATAGCGGCATTGTTCTGTATTTATTTGCATGTGTGTGACAGAACATTATTCAAATAAGGCGGCGGCTTCACAACATAGCTTAAGTTAGGTGTGTATTTTGAAGCCACTTGGCACTAAGCCAGCTATCAGTCAAAATGCTCAACCTTTACGATTCCCACATTGTTTTTTTTTATATGCAACTTAATTGTTGGTAAGGTTTAGGTGCGGTGCGCAATTACTCGTCTTGTGAAAGAGCGTGAATTTTTCGTCATCTTAGAAAAACAAGACACAAGACTGGATATTTGCTCTTTATTTGAAACGTGACTCTTTCAGTTGAAGGAGGAATACTTGTTAGTTTAAATGTGGGTAAAAAAAATATATACAAAAATCTTTTGGACCCCCCCCCCCCCCTCCATGGTTAACGGATGTTGTTGAAACTAGTCATGAGTGTCACGTGGAGTTGAAGATGATTTTCTTGAGCTTCATCACCTCCTCGCTAGTGAGGTGCAGCATGGAGGCGGCCGAGCTGGAATTCATCAGCGAGTTCTTTGCCTCCGCCGCTTTCCGATTGGGCTCGCCGTCTCTCTGATGGCTCGTTGGTACCGAGAGATCGTGCGGAACCGGACTGGGGCTCCTGGGCGTTTGTTTGTCTTTCGCCGAGGCCTCCCAATAAGACGGCGGCGGTTTGAAGCCGCTCGATGACATCGTCACTTCTGCCTGGGAAAACGGAGAAACCTCCGGAACGGCGCTGGATTTCAAAACAGGGGAAGGCATTGCGAAGGTGGTGAAATGATTTTGGCTGGGGATGTGGCGAATTGGGGGTGTCGGGATGTTTGGACTTGGCTCCTTTTTGTCCGGCACCCTGGGGCCTTCGATGTTCCGCCGATGGAAGTCGGGGTGAAAGAAAACCTGTCCCGGGTGCATGTACTTGCTCTGTTGCGACATCTCCTGCAAGAGGCGAGGTAGCTGCTTAGGGTCGTAGGTCGCGCCTGGGGGGCCGTACATCCGCAGCCAATTGCGGAATACAGACAGGGGGATCTCGATCTCCATTTTTCCGTCGTTCCCGGGAGGCGGGCAAGGCTGGATGTTTGGTTTCTTCGCCGCTGGACCCTCGTCTTGCACTTGGTACTCTGTCGGCTTGGTAAAGCAGGTGCGACCGTCGGCCCGAGTTGTCAGGGTGCTGTCAAACTCTGGACTACTGCTGGAGGTGAGGTCCACCACAAAGTCCTCCCTGGCCCTGGTGAGGTACGGCGCGGCTCCAACCGCCACTGCCTCGTCTGACTTCTTGGCGCCATCTTTCCTCGCTACCTGCGAGTGCAGCCGCGTGTACAGCGTTGAGGGCATGTTGAGAAACTTTGGGTTCTTGCTGGCCAAGGGTGGGGAGAAGGACGATTTTGGATTCCTGTCCATCCTCTGACTCTCAGCTTTAATACTCAGATTGAGAGGCTCGCTCAGTCCCGACGTCGACTTGTACTGCTCGGCCAGGAAGCGCAAATGATCCAAAGGCCTCACTCGTTCCGTCTGAGCCGGAGCGTAGGAGGGGAAGGTGAATTTAGGCGGGGGGCCCGCCTGTGGGCTGTGCGGGGTCATCATGGAAGGCGACATGGGGACGTAAGGCGGCAGGATAGCGCCGCCTGAGTGATAGCAGTTGGGATGTGGCAGTTGGAGAGGAAAGACGGCGTGAGGAGGACCTGGCTGAAGGTTGGGATGATTCTGTCGGAGAACAAAGTGCATAGTTTAGTCATACCCCTGCTAACTTGTCTGGTGACCTAGTCTGCCTCCATCATCCTCTGATTTGATCAAACCAGAACTACAAACCACCAACATACTCTATCATTAGTATTAAGCAGGAATTTAGTTACGCAATACTGAATGAGGTTAATCTATAATTGCATGTTTCTCTTCCAATTGCCTCCCTGGTAAATTCACACGTAAGGGCGTGACCCCGGTTGTTAAAATGTCACGCTCTAGACATCTCCGCTTACCTCTGGCACTATTCTATATCAGACATCTACCGATACTAATCCGAAACCCGGACTCAAAATGGAGCCCATGCCCCATCTGCTTTATACATCTTTCCAGAAAGATGACCAACCTGATGGTGCATGGGCAGTGACATCATCTTGCGTTTGACCGCCCTTGCCTCTATGTCCTCCACGCCGTAGCCGTGGTAACGGTAGTGCTCCACCACATGCGGCGACACCACGTTCATCTGCATTCCCTTCAGGTGGCACTCGTAAGCCAGCAGCAGTCTAGTCCAGATAGCCGCATGTCAGTTTCCAAATTTAATCGACCCACTTCCCCATTTGACTCACTTCTCGTAATGGCGGCGGGTGCAGGTGGCGGCGCTGGTGCTGCGAGGGTTCCCTCCTAGCGAGTTGTAGACCTGCTTCCAAAGCTGTTGAGACGTCACCTGTCCAGACAAAAGCCCCATCAGAGGTGCCATGAATCAAAGCCATAAAACCTAAAGTCCCGAAGAACTTACCTGGTGATAACCCCCCAAGTCTCTGACTGTCTTGAACATCACGAATAAATCGACTGTAAGAAAAGAACAACGGCGATTTAGAGCTCATTCAACCACAATAACTGAATAATATTTGATGTCAATTTTTGTTCCGGCTACCAACAATTTCAGAACACACTTTGTTTGAAGCCCAGATGAGGGATCCTCTCGATGGGTGTATCTCGCTGCTTCATAAAAAGGTAGAGATTGGTCAGGAAGGCCTCCTCGGTCATGCCCATCAACTCCCGACGGTGCTCCTCTGGGACCCCCGGCTGAGCTTTGGCCCTATGTGCCTAGGAAATATCAATATAAAAAAAAAATACTGATCAATCCCTTCCCTAAAATCCTAATCCCAAATCTCCAACCTATCCTGAAGCCCCACTTTACAAACATAGCTCTAATCCATACCCCAACTCTCACCCTTATCTCCAAATCGTAATCCCGAAGTGTAAATCCAAATCCTAATCCTATCCTAATCCCAATCCTAACCCCAAACATAGCCTACTCGAAGTTCAAAACGATTTAGGAAATTGTGATATGAGGCCAAAACAAATCCTAACCCAACATCCAATCTTAACCCTCAAATAATTCCATGTCAAAAAAAAATTTCCTTTACTCACCATTTCCATTATGAGCGTAAACGAGGGTACCAATTAGTCAGCAGCATCCGAAAGCACTACAACACACAAGTACCCACACTCACGTACGTCCCGGCGGCTCTTCACGAAATATTTGACAGGACGACAGACAGAGGCTGCTTATTTCAACGTCCCTCCGTTAAGATTTCGACGGTTCGACCGGTTCGACCAGCTACCAAACAACTGCAACGCTGAAATCGACCACACGGCACAATTTGGCTCCAGAAGTTGTTCAACTGGCCCAAATGGCGGACTGGGTCTTGTTTGGCGGGTCACTTTCCGCTAAGATGTTCTCGGAAGCGTGTGATGGTTTGATGAAATGTGAAGATATTTTACCGGGAAAAAAACAGAATGCCACGCTGATATGTAGGCGTGTTTGCCTGTAAACGAGAAATGTAACATTTTAACTGAGGTTAGATTGTTGGACATTTTATTTCAAGATTTATTATTTCATTTGTCACAGGATCAATCTCGTTGTAAAGATTAGTTGCTTTGAAAAAAAAAGCATGAACAAGCAACATTAAGTTTATTAGGTCATTAATATAAATCAACTACAAATATCAGACAGAAAAAAAAATAGTCCAATACAAATGAAAAGAAAAAAATGGAATGAAAATAAAGCGGGAAATTCAAAAATTGAAAAATAAAGGAAAATTAAAAAGGGAAAAAAGGAATGGAAAATTGAAAAAAAGGGAAAAATAACAAAAATAGTAAATAAATAAAAATGAACACAAAATCAAAAGAAATACTAAAAACGTTTAAATGTTCATGTTGATATGATTAATACTTCTATCAAAAATGGAAAATTAAAAAAAATTAGACAAATCAAAAGAAATAACAAAAATGATTAAATGTTCATGTTGATATAGCCAATATTTCCATCACCAACTTTGATCATTTTCTTGGGGTAAAGTTTGAAAAGTGATATAAAGATAAACAAATTTAAAACTATGCGGAGTCCCTGAACATTCCCTGATATTTATCTATCGTCAGGCATACATGTCGAGACGTAATTTCATCTCATGCAGCCCGGCTGGTTCGACAGGAAGCGGATTTGGTAAACGTTAATCAGATAAATTGCAAAGACGTGCCATTCCGCTGGAATGATAATTACGTAGGCGTGCTTCGACTCGGGATAAATATAACATTCAGTTGATCTTGAGGACATTTTGCAAAGGTCAAGATTATTTTCACGCCCCGAACACTAATAAATCACACTGCTATTATTAACCTTACTAAACAACACAAATAGACATTTCCATTCCAAAACAATTTTTGTCCGAATTATTTGAGTGTCAACATTTCCTAAAAAAAAAATTTAGAGGTCACGAAGCAAAATGACTTGTGGTTATGCAAGCGTGTCTTTGTTAACTGAAATCCCCGCTCAGCAAAACAAAGGCGGCATTGATTCAGAGAAAAGTCTAAATATGAAAGTCACGCTTATCCATCTTCAGCTCGGCATGCCAGAAATATTATATTGGAAACGATGATGTCATAGTTCTAGCGGTCGCTCGTCCCCCTAGTTTTTATCGTCCACGCATTAATGTAACCTCAAGTGAGCCAAAATAATCTGATTGATGTTGTTGAAGTGTGCACACCCTCTTATTTTATTCCGGGCCGCACGGAAAGATTTAACGAGTGTTCAAAAGTTCAACTTGGGACATTTGCGAACGCAGCACAGCCCTGAGGGTCGTATGCACTCACAGAATGCCAAGGTGACAGCAAATTTGACTTTGTGGAATAGCCGGCTCGGGAGCACAAAAGCTCTCGCATCATCGACTATGTCAAGAATGGCGTCGGCCTGCGTTTTGATTTCACATGTCCATGTTACCATCATCAAAACACCTCAATAAATTCTCAGTCAAGGGTGCGCCTTTTAATTCTTCCGCGTGACTCGTAAGGCGAATATGGATACAAAAGTTTTATTGTAGTTTCTTGAGAGGCACTTAGCTGTGTGCTTCTCAAGAAAATAGAATTCAATGCTGACAATGGCTTTGTTTTTTTTTCTTCTCCAACTTCCTTTCTTCACATGATGAAGGTCATGCTAATTTCACTCTAATTGCAGCATTTAACCAAAAGAACGGGGTGGTTCCCATTACCTGCTGAATGTCGGGCACGCCCCAGAAGGAACTAATAACAACGTTAGCTTTTCATCACACTTTTTGTGCAAAGCTTTTTAACGTTTTCCGTTCCTCATGATGCAACTGTTATTTATTTTTTGGACTTTATTTTGACAATACACAGAAGATCAAGTTGGGACAATTTTTGAAGTGATGAATAGCAAATTGCCATGTAATTGATGATTTGCTTAATTACATCCGTCATAAAAAGACGCAGTCACGCCACATTCCTGGGACGGTAATTTAGGGTTACAGCAGTGGCGTTATTACATTGACGCATTTATGCCCTGAGGGGGACGTTTGTGAATTGTTCTGAGGGTGGGGCCTTCATCCCACGGTGAGAAAGATGATCTTGAATACTCTGGATACGTTCCAGACCAACTGAAATGGGGACATGCCAATGTGAAGTCATCATTTTTGACTAGTAACATACTGCAAAGTCGTTCGAACGAGTCGGTGAAGTAGTTAAAATGTACTGCAAATTTGTATTGATAAAGTCATTCAAATGTTCCGGCAGTTGTTTCAACATATTCGGTAAACTTGTTGGAATGTTTTGGTAAAATGCTAGGCTAAATGCTAAAGATATAGCATTTTTCCCCATAATGCATGTGCACTATACATATACTTACCAAATGTCATGTTGCCAAGTTTTGAGGGCTGATTAATTTGTTTTTAAATCTGGATAACATTACTTAAAAAGGACTGCTTTGAACAAAGATGGCAGACTTTGCGTTTACAGGCTTGGCCAGCAAGCAATCGCCTGATTGGCTGAGATCTGGGATAGGATAAATGATTGTATGGCTAAGATTGCTTATGAGCCCGAGCTAGCATCAACTCAAGGAAGTGAGGTGAGTCACATAATGATCTCATGACAGTCATAGCTGCCAAAGGTGTAGCCGCACATTATCATTTGAAAAATTGCTTTAATTGGCCTCTTGTAATAATAACAGCCTTTTGTTAAAATAGCTACATTCAGTGTCGTTCTGTGTCGTTAAGCCGCTCCCAATTCCAAAGACACACAACTGCCTTAGACAACGCAATATTTCACAATGGACAAATGTTGTTATTCCAGTCCTTTTCAAATAAAATGTCCAGCCATTGCACAGGGTGCAGTCTGGTTAAATCGACCCATCTGTCAGAATGAACTTGACTAATTTCTTACAAGTAAAAACGAGAAGCAAACGCACACAGAGCCTATACAATTGATTAAGGGCCCAATGAGCAGCAAGCAGGGATCCAGTCCACCCACCAATGAGAAAGGAGCAGGGGGGGATTCAGCTGTCCACCAATGAGGAACGAGCGTTGTCACAGTTGTATTTGTGTTAGTAATACAAGGGTCAAACGCAACAGTTCAGATTCCAGCCAATCGCAGAGTGGCGTTCGCGCAGTTAAATTTGCATGAGGGCGTCCATAAGAACACAGGCCCCAAAGTTCGGACATCATCTCACTGTAATCTAACATGCCTGATCCAGTCAAGGCAGCGCCCAAGAAGGGCTCCAAAAAAGCCGTCTCTAAGGCCCCCGGCAAGCCTGGGAGGAGAAGAAAGAAGGGAAGGAAGGAAAGCTACGCCATCTATGTGTACAAGGTGCTGAAGCAAGTCCACCCTGACACTGGGATCTCATCGAAAGCCATGAGCATCATGAACTCGTTCGTCAACGACATCTTCGAGCGCATCGCTTCTGAGGCTTCTCGTTTGGCTCACTACAACAAACGGTCCACCATCTCGTCCAGAGAGATCCAAACCGCTGTGAGACTCCTGCTCCCGGGCGAGTTGGCGAAGCACGCCGTGTCCGAGGGTACCAAGGCAGTCACCAAGTACACCAGCTCCAAGTAAATCATCCTGCTTTGGTGTACAACAAAACGGCTCTTTTAAGGGCCATCCAAATCACCTTTAAAGAGTTTGAATCTCCGTCTATTAGCATGCTCACTAAATACTTTTAATACTAAATTCTCTAATTGTTAATTTATTATACTTGGACTGCAAGCAGGGATTTCCTTGTTAAGATTTACATATGTAATTAAGATCAAATGCATTCCATTTGAAAATTTAAATTTTATTATACACTATTACAATTATATGCGGACCTGAGAGAGGACAGTCTGCCGCCGGTCCCTCATAACTTGATGTACACGTCATGTTGTGCAAGTAGGTCAAATGAATTCATTCATGCGGTGCAAGAGTGAACTGTTGCAATAGTAGCATGAGTTTCCACATGGCGGACATTTTTTTTTTTTTTTGCATGAATTGTGTGGGAATCTTAAGCTCTTTTAAGACAAAGTGTGTGGCCCTTAAAAGGGCCTTTGGGTTAGTGGATTTCAGCGCAACGTCTAACCGCCGAAGCCGTAGAGAGTACGCCCCTGCCTCTTGAGAGCATACACCACATCCATAGCGGTGACGGTCTTCCTTTTGGCATGCTCGGTGTAGGTAACAGCGTCACGGATGACATTCTCCAGAAAAACCTTCAGCACACCACGAGTTTCTTCGTAGATCAGACCAGAAATACGCTTCACACCGCCTCGACGAGCCAGACGTCGAATGGCGGGCTTAGTAATACCCTAGATGTTATCGCGGAGAACTTTGCGGTGGCGTTTAGCGCCTCCTTTCCCCAGCCCTTTGCCTCCCTTTCCTCGTCCAGACATTTTGCTTAGCTTGCTATAATGCCGTAGTAATAACGGTCTAGTCGTCGGTGCGTTTATAAGCAACGATGCGGACCTGAGAGAGGACAGCTAACCCAATTCGAGGCGAAGAACGTCATCTACTAGCACTCCCCCCCCCCCCCCCAAATGCATTGACTAAACCACAGTAACATACACAAAGTCTTTATTTACATTGTAAATTGTGGACGTGACACTCCACGTGATAATCGGAATTACGTTTAACTATTTTTAAAATTTCGCATTTCGGAGCAAATAGTCTGCGTTAAAGTCAACTTTGTTGGAAAGGGGTTTGGCAGGACATTCGTAAACAGGATAATTTCAAGACATCAAAAACCATTCTTAATTTAAACCAGTTCACAGTAACAAATGGCTATTTAAGTCATAAAATGTACTCTTTATGAAGGAAATGGTTGGCTCTTAAAAGAGCCGTTGGGACTCGATGGTTGAGCTCTCCATCTTTATTTCGACTTGGCAGTCTTCTCGGTCTTCTTGGGCAGAAGCACGGCTTGAATGTTTGGCAAAACGCCACCCTGTGCAATCGTCACGCCACCAAGCAATTTGTTGAGCTCTTCGTCATTACGGACGGCCAACTGCAAGTGACGGGGGATGATTCTGGTCTTCTTGTTGTCACGGGCCGCGTTGCCAGCCAATTCCAAAATCTCAGCTGTCAGGTACTCGAGCACCGCTGCCAAGTAGACGGGAGCACCCGCACCGATACGCTCGCCATAGTTGCCTTTACGAAGAAGTCTGTGAACACGACCTACGGGGAATTGAAGTCCAGCACGGGAAGAACGAGTCTTCGCCTTAGCTCTAGCTTTACCACCGGTTTTTCCACGTCCAGACATAATTAGGTAATTTTCGGCTTTGTGTTTTCTAACACGATTACTGCGGAAGACGGAGTACCATATATATACGGGCCTCTGCTGCCCGTTGATTGGTCGGTTGAAGCGGAGAATCGGTTGTCCAATCAGCAGCGAGCTACAGCCCTCCCTTGAGCAGAACCAGAATTCCCCCTCCCTTTCCAAAGGTAACGTCATAAAGAATACACAAGATGTCATTATTACGCTCCTGTCGTGTTGAAAAAAACTAAAAGACTGCTTATTGCGTGTGTTTTGTTTCTTGATAAAATTAAAATTCACACAGTAATGTTTATTTGATGACTACATTATTTAAATAATGTGGAATAAAAGAGACTAATTTGCTCTTAGTTTCTACAATGTAATAAAATAATGTACTCTGCCATATTAATTGTTGCAAATAATAAATAGCATTAAGACCGACCACTTAGTTTATATATTTATTTGTGTGTATGCATACATCTGTTATCTTTCGAAAAAAAAGCATCGCAGATTTTTTTGGGATGAAAATGGACTGTTGACTTCCTCCTGTTTGACGTCTCTCCAAACTCCCAACACACCGGATTCAAATGAGCAGCACTTACAGAACCCATCCGGATCTGCCGGTGCGTTGCAACCGGGGGGCAGAAAACAGGCAGCACCAGGGTTCCCTAATTGCCCCTTTGATACATAAAATGTTTGAGTTATCATCTCTCTTGTCACTAATTTGCAGCAAGCAAACAAGCAGGCAAAAATAGCAGACGCGGAGCTGTCCACCTACCAGGTACCAGCACACACACACACACACACACACACACACAACATGCTAACAAAAGTCTGCACAAGGTGGCTACTTTTTGTGACTTTGGGCATTGTTTGTTCCCTTAATTTATATTTTTGGCATTTTCTTTCGAGAAAAACGTCAGATGCGAGTAATGTTTTTGCATTCGATTTCCTGAGCACACATTGTAAAACAATTTGTTGCTTAACTGTTTGATTTTTGTTGTGAGTGATCATCTTGAATGCTTTTTTACGTAAAAAGAAAATGCAGGGACCTTAATTTAAGGGACGCTTTTTATTGCAATTTTGTATCGTACTATCTGAACAAAACCTGTTATTACATTGACCAATTGGGGAAAACTAGATTTTAAACTTACCTATAAACATCTTTAATTACGTCGTGGATTTGAACAAGTTTATAATGAAAATACAAATATCACCTATAATACTAAAAAGGTTATAAAAAATGAGAATTGGCAATTCGATAATGAGTCAACCGATTATCCATCTTTATTGTATAAAAATGTTGTCGGTGATGTTGGTCTCATTTACTTGGTATCAGATAGATAAAAATAATCATACACTAATAAAATATACATAAACATTCGTAAACAGTATGACAGAAATGAACCAACTCTTGCGAAATAGTGTGTGGCTCTTAAAAGAGCCTTTGGGTCTTGGCGAAACCGGATCAGTCTATTTGGAGCTGGTATATTTGGTAACAGCCTTGGTGCCCTCGGACACGGCGTGCTTAGCCAGCTCGCCTGGCAACAAGAGTCGCACGGCGGTTTGAATCTCTCTGGATGTAATGGTGGAACGCTTGTTGTAGTGAGCCAGACGAGAAGCCTCAGAAGCGATGCGCTCGAAGATGTCATTGACGAACGAATTCATGATGCTCATAGCCTTGGAGGAGATTCCGGTGTCGGGATGCACTTGTTTCAGCACCTTGTACACGTAGATAGCGTAGCTTTCCTTCCTGGTCCTCTTCCTTTTTTTACCAGCCTTGCTTGCAGATTTAGTGACGGCTTTTTTAGAGCCCTTTTTGGGGGCGGCTTTTGCAGGCTCGGGCATGGTAGTCAAGATATCAAAAACGGGGATTGCAGGCTGGTCATAGGTGCAGTTGGTATATTTATAGGCGCGTAATGCAAATTGGAGTGTGATGTCGCCTTTCGCGTATTGGCTGACAGTATCCATAGCCCTTGCTAGGCTCGCTTTGTTGCGCTCTCTTTGGTTGAGATGTCTGCGGACGTGAAAGAGGAGCGTTGACGCGGTTTGTGGACGAACTCGCTGACCCTTCCGTATGAATTACCAAGCTAAGTCTTTGTTCTATTTTTTTTAAGAAATAAGATATTTCACGCGTGGTTGTGGAAAAAATATCGATATTATACGTGATGGTATCTTATTAGAAATAATCACTTGTTTCTCAAATGTTTTCTAGATCCATATTTTTATCTTAATTGTATTTCCTAATTGTTCTCAGCATCAATGAGGTTTACCTGATTGTTTGTATTGACATTTTATGTTCAAACAAAGCTCCTTACAAAGTGAAAGATTGTAAAAACGTTTATTGTTCACAGTGATGTCTTCTATATACAATTTCAATATAATGAATATTATGAAATGTGTTGGTCTTTATTCCGGGATGTTTATTTGGAGGTTGGGCAAGACGCTCGTCCAAAAATGTACGTAACGCATCCTCATCTTCTGTCTGATGTAGTTCTTATCCATACTATGATTGATCTCCAGATATTGGTGTCCATTGGTAAATTTAGGCCAGATGGCGGGTACGCTCAAGTCTCCTTTGTTGGGATCTCTAGAGCCATGATAAAAACAGCACAAGCAAATCAACATGGGAGATCAATGACATTTTGATCAGCTTCCCAATCTAAAGGAATATAGCTTACCCAGTTTTGGCAAAGTTGGTCCAATAGGCAATCATGTAGCGAGCGACGTCACGATGGCGAGGCCAGTAGCCCAGCGGCGTGCTCAGAGGTTTTCCAAAGACGTACTGGAGGTCATCGGCGTGGTCGGCGCCCATCCAGCTGGGATACGGCCTACCGATGCCGGCCATGCGGTTGGGCTCGGAGAAGAGATACGAATAGGTCCTGCCGGATCTTTAATCAGACAAGAAAAAAATATTCTAAATGCATTTCAATTTGTTCTTTGCAGATTCTCGCAATAATGATTCCTCACGTGGCATTGGCGGCGTGAAGGTAAAGAGCGGCCTGCGTAGAAACCAAGAAGATGTAATCTGTTCCGATATCCACGATGGTCCTCTTGACGTCCTCCCTGGAGGGATTGCTGGCCCATGTTGACGTGTACAGGGAGTAAGCTTCATCCAGTCCAACTTTGTTTTGAGTGTAAGTAGCCAGCAGCGTCTTCATGTCATCACTGCCGTTCGGCGAAAACAAAATGTCAGATTTTCCAACGTCTGAACTCCCGCCGAGAAATACTTACATGGGCGTGTCTACGAGGTGGGAGTTGATGGAAGGGATGTCTATTGCCGTGAAGAAATGTCCATCCATGTCGTTGACGCCAGCAATGTAGTCGATCTCGGCGGCATTGTGGAACAACTTGGAAGGCTCGTCGGGCAGGAAATCTCCATCGATGACAGCAGACAGGACCAAGTTGTTTACCAGGGGGGCTGAAAGAGGAAGGAAATATTTTTTCTTCTTGCTAGTTTATCCACTCCTCAAGTAACACACTGAGATTAAACTACCAGAAAGAGAAAAAGTTGTTTACCATCTGGTGAGCCGGACAAATTGAGTGCGCCTGCTTTTGTGAGGAGCACTGGATCGGTCATCTTCAAACAGGCGGCCATTTTGTCATCTGTGGGACAGTTGACCTTAAGCGCAATCTGAGAAGAGCCGAGGAAATAATTGGTTATCTGTCAACCGTAATGAATGGCAGGAAGGAGTGTCCAGGAATGTTTGTGTACCTCCTCTGCGATCTTGCGGGGGTTCCTGATGATACCCCATGGGCAAAGAGCAACCCCGCTCTGGGAGATGGCTCTCTTGATGATACCTTTGTTGTGAGGGGTGAGGGTCTGTGAATGGAGATGACTAATGTAAGATGGCTCCTTGGTGAGGATGTAGAAAGACAAGTGAGCATCTCACCTGGAAGCTCACGCTAGCGCCACCTGCAGACTCTCCAAAGAGGGTGATGTTGTCTGGGTCTCCTCCGAATGAACGGATGTTTCTGTGGACCCAGCCAATGGCAGCTTGCTGATCCCACAGACCGTAGTTTCCTGTCAAACATCATTTTTGTACATTTATTATTATTTTTTTAAACTCTAGCGTCTCGGACGCAATCAACACTAACTGATACCTGGTAAACTTGAATCTCCAGTGCTGAGGAAGCCCAGAGTTCCCACACGGTATCCGAGAGTGACGACTATGACATTTCCTCTATCTGCAATCTCCTGCCCATCGTAGAGATAATTATTCAGGAAGTTAGCCCCCATCGAGCCTCCAGCCAGGAAGCCTCCTCCATAGATCCAGACCATGACTGGTAGATTGGTCGACACTAGCAAATGAAGATAATAGGAAGTATGACAGATGGTGTCAAAAGTGGTCTTCAAGATTAATTAGGCTTTAGGCGGCCCATAAAATGAAGTTGCTCAGCATAAGCTGCACTTATTATTTACCTGATCGGCCATGAGGAACCCAAATGTTCAGGTAGAGACAGTCTTCACTTCCTCTCGTGTCACTCATGAGGGCGTTCAACTGAAGGCACCGCTTCCTGTATTCGGTGGCCTTCAGAACACCTGGTCAAAGACATCAAATGATTAAATATCATGGTATTTTTTAACTTTCTGAAATAAATAGCATGTATCACAATCAGCTCAATGGCGATCTAATTTAGAGATTTTATTTTGGTGGCTATTTGTAAACCGGAAGTAAGACGCTTGGGTCACTAAAACCCTGCGATTGACTGATGGTGCGTTCAGTAACTTCTCATAAAGTAGGACATCTCAAAACTACATGGGGGAAAAAATAATGCACCAAACAGAGATGAGTAGTACGTGAGCACATTGTAGAAGGTAGTGGAAACATTTTTGATCATTTATTTGATGTATCAACTTAGATTTTGTGTGTCTGCAGGGGCGGTACTGAGGTGGCTCCTCACATTATGATGTCACAAAGTGAGGACCTGGTATTTTTCTATAGTGTTACTTGACAACAGTAGTTGTTTATGTTTTGTCAAGCCCAAAGTGTAGTGGCCAAGCGACCCACATAGGTTTATCTGGATAGATAAGATTATTTTTACGCAACTCACCGTCCCAACCAGGGTGACGCTGCGGTTTCTCAAACCTTCCAGGAATATCAGCAAACGGAACCCCTTTGAAGATGTCCATGTGGTGTCGGAAGCCAAGACGGATGTTCTCGCCTTCCACCATGCCGCCCTCCGTGTAGACCACCCCCAGCTGAAGATACAAATGACCAGCAGACATTTTGGTATTGTGAAAGTTCATCAACATTTTTAAACCGTTTTCTTGTTATTCTGTCTGAATGAAATTGGACATATTTGAAATGACTTACAGAGACGGCAGACACCGTCTCCAGAATGACGGCAACGGTGAGCAAGACGGCCAGCTTCTCCATCATGACCAGAATGAGTTCTTCGATGACTTGGTGGCTGGACTTTTATAAAGCGGACACACCCCCGGAGCCACCTATGAAAATGTGAGTTATTTTCTCTGAATTTGTAATGATGTGTGGCGAGGGAAGTTGACACAGCTGTGTTTTGAACTCCAAGTCACACTGCAAAGTTAATCATCACACTCATAGTTTTATCAGAAATGAACAGCATATCTTCGCACCGACATATTTTTTTGGGGGGCAGATTAAATTTATTTTAGCCTGAAACCAAAAAATAAGGTTTAGGACAAGAAAATGGCAATTAACTGTATAAGTGTAACTTAATTTAAAAAAAATAAACACTGGTCAGAAGCAAATTTTAATGATGACTTTATTTTTGTGTATATTGTTTGCTTCAAAAGGCTGCATAACAAAATATCAAGTTGAAGTTTTTATTCAGTAGTGTAATTTTTTTTCTTTTATTCACAGATCGGTATAAACAATTTCAATAATTTATTTATTTTAATGTGGCCTTGGGACTTGATTTTTTTTATGTGAATCAAGCATTCATAAAAGATCAAAACTATCCAGAAAGAGGGACACAAAAAGTGATACAAGCTACAAGTTTCATTTTTTTATTGGTGTAGAAGTAAAATAAACACAGAGATAATTGTGATAAAATTGTCTTTTGTCACATATAATCCAATATTTCAGTCTCCATCTCATTTTCACTTCCCTCTGATGGCTGATAGACTTCATCCCCTTCACCTTCCTCATGTTCATAATCATCATCATCTTCATCATCCTCGCTGTCGACTTTTGAACTCTGTGCCGTCCGTTTCGGTTGCAAGGAGTGCTTTTCCAATGCAGCTGGAGAAATATATTTTTAATAACATGGCTAAAAAAGCACAATGAAAATAAGTTTAATCTCCTTACGCGATTTGTGCTCTCGCACAACCTTCTTAACCAGAGACGAGATGATGTCCCGCAGCTTATCCGTTGTTCCCATGGGACACCAGCCGTCACGCTCATCGCACACTTGTGGGTTGTTATTCTGCATGATGATTTCCTGGATGCTGGACACACACGGCAAAAATCAGGAGTCCACTATAAACTAAAAAAAAAAAAAATGCAGTGTACCTTGGCACGTGCAAGTCACACAGCTGGTAAAACATCTGCCGGTTAGGTGGTAGCATGCCCTCTCGGAAAATATACGCAGAGTCCTGGAGACATCAATGCACAAATTAGTATCAATGATATGCGTGCAAAATTTATTGGTTAGAAGCTAAAAATTGTCCAAATAAAGTTAAATCAATTTCAATTGCAACCCATAGTGATGATGTCAGCTGACCTCTAATTGATAAGAGATTGGCACTGGATCTTTACTAGTGCCCGAAGCCTCCTGATTTCGAAGTTCTGACACACTGGCCGGAGTTGGACCTGGGCATAAAAAAAAAAATTAAGCAACATTACCATAATGATTCGTGCATAATGGAAAATTATGACTGGAATAAGTGCATCCACTGACCGGTCTTGTTGAATGCTATGGGTAGCGTGTAGTTCAGGGAACTCCTCTTGGGCTTCACCAGTAGCTCAGATACGATATAAACTAAAAATGTCAGAAACCCAAAAGTCATTTTTTTGTAAATTTCTTGTCCCTTTGTTGATTTAATAAAGAAAATAGCACAAAAAAACAGTGACATTAAATGCAATGAATTAAATGTGCCAACCTTGGCCACTAGAAGGCAGTATAATATTGTACATTAAAAAAAACATTGTATTCAATATTTGAACATAACACAAAAAACAATTCAAAAGTTTTAACCTTTGTAGGACACCAATAACCATTGATCATCTTTTTAATTACCGTTTTTGGTGCTACAGCGCATCCTGTAGTTGAGCATCTGGTAAATCTTGGACTCGACTGTCTTTCGAGGGTCGTAGCCAAATCTCACCCACAGAGTTCTCCATGGTCCGGTCACCTTGATAAGAACTGCGACGTTAGTTTTTATTTTTTTATTTATTTTTCATTTAACAGATAAATAACAGAATATAGGAAAATGCTTTGATTTGAGTTTTTAGACCGCATCCGCAAGAATGCAGAATAAAAAAATTAATTACATAATTGTTGTTTGTCTTTCACACGTCTGTCTACCTTGGGGTGAGTGGGGGTAAAAAAAAAAAAAAAAAATGTCCGAAATGATGTTTATTCTTTATCAGGCACACAGTGTCAACTCACCATGTAATATGCCACGACCGGCAGGAGTCTTTTGAGTTTTTCCGGGTGGATGTTAAGGTTGGCCTTGACGGCATTTCGGGACCAGATGGGCCGGCTCTCAAACATCTAAAAACAAAATTTAGGCTTTGAGATAAGACAACAACCCAGCAGAATTATGGAAAAAAAAATATGTCTGCTTGCCATGCATGATATAATATCGCTAAAGCAAGGTCACTGATGGTGGCACAGTGCGAGATCCCACACACCCAAACAGAAAATTCTTTTTCGATATTTAAGTTCCATTTTGACAAAACAATTTGACTTTTATTCATTTTTTTAAAATCTTTTCCAAATATTAGA
Organism: Syngnathus scovelli; assembly: GCF_024217435.2. Classification (NCBI taxonomy): domain Eukaryota; kingdom Metazoa; phylum Chordata; class Actinopteri; order Syngnathiformes; family Syngnathidae; genus Syngnathus; species Syngnathus scovelli. Next base: position 13,641,251 of record NC_090859.1, on the reverse strand, counting down.
TTTAGATAAAACCTTTAAAATCCTTCTTGAGGATGATCATCTTGATGCTTTTACTGTAATTGACAAGAATATTATCCAACATTTAGTTTCTACTGATTGAAAACTTGGTTTAAAAACTTGATTCTCTTTTTTCTCTTCTCCACTAGACAAACTAAACCTTCATGATCCCGGCAACAAGTTAATTTGGCGGCAGTTTTTCTGATTCAAGTCTGGACATGGGAGGTAAGAAGTCCAATCGATGAGATTGGAACTGGTAGCAGTCGAAATCATCATGATTGATTATTAGAATGTCGGAAGGGAATTAAGACTATGAAAAGTGATCAGACAAACATACCGCCACTAGTTTTTCCTCACATTGGAGGTCATACTCAGTCGTGGCCATTGTTTTCCATTTGATCCGAGCCGTCTCCTGAGTTTCGGTGGGAACCTCGGGATCGGCGAAAGTGAGGAAAATGGCGTTATGGGGCCGACGGGGTCTGTTCAATCCAATGAAATTTGTCTTGTTCTGGAGATTATCAGCTTTCCTGTTCCAACAACCGAGGAAAAGTACAATCAAGATTTTTTTTTTTTTAAGTTATAATAAAAAGTTGACCACACGAGGGACTCACTGCTTGTTAAAAACATCAGCTCGGTAGAAATAATCAACTGGTGTGTCGAGACGCGAGAAGATGGTCGGGGGAAGGAAGAGCGGCATGGGCTGCTTAAAATACTCTTCCTTCTCGGTTTTCCGAAGGATGATTTTGTTGTACAAAGATGTGTGTTCTCCATTTTGGGAATGCACAGCAAGGCACTGATAATCTGCCATCCCTGCAAGAGACAAAAGGTCATTTCTTAAAAGCAAAATAGAAACATATAAGTGATTTAGACTGGCGTTGAGTTTAATCACCTTGAAATTTGTACGTCGTCCCGATGACTCCAAGTATCTCCATGTTGATCTCAGCAACTTTGGAATCTCTTTTTCGGACTCTCCTTCGCACACGGAGGAGAAGATTGCTGGATGAGAAGCGGTTACCGCATATAGAATGACAGAAAGGGTCCTGGGGTCGGTAGCGCAGCTCTAGTCGCAGATTTGGTTGACTGAAGGTCTAGGAAAAAAAACAAAAATTTGAAATACCTAATTTGAAGTGATCATATAGTTCAAATTAATTGCTCTTAGATGCTCAAGTTCAGATCATGAAAAATGGGGGCACAAAAAAAGGTGGCGCATCTTTCTGCTTGCATCACAAACCTCTCCACATGCCCGATCTGATGTTTTACTCTTTTCTTAATTCTACTTTACTTACTTCCGAAATATTTCTTTGACCGCCAAGCGTCTCTAGCATCTTGTCCACGTTGGAAACTAAGCCTGGATACTCCACGCATACCAGTTTGTTATCGCGCAACTCCAACGTTGACGAGCTGCCGGGCACTATGTCCTCATTATTCGAATCGGAAAACGAAAGTTCTTTCAGCGTGAACCCCGAATTTATATCTCTAGAATCCGCCATTGTTAACAATTCACTATATTTGATACAATCTAATTATAGCCGGATAAATTTAATGTGCGGATATGTACAAATCTCCAGGCAACCTCGACTACGTGTGGGGAAGCATCAAAATAATTCCGGCTAGAAACATTAATCGTCAAATATAGTTCCAGGCCCCATGTTTACGTTTTATTTAACTAGATGAACTTATTTTTATTTTTTTTTGGCATCATTAATTCTTTGATTTGATATAATACTCTTTTGTATCTATAAATGTCGTTTTTTTTTATTTCCCCGAGATATAAAAAACTGAATCAACAATACAAATATAACCTATTTTCGTGTATAAAACTTATCCAATTTATATCTATAAACACGCAGTTGATTAAATTTGACTGTATTTTATATATTTTTTAATCAACTGTGTATCGAACAGAAAGAGGCGTCATTGCGTCATATGGCCGCACGGTGGCAATGTAAATTCAAAAAAGAAAATTGTATGACGCTGCAATAGTTGAGTTAAACGGAATAATGTATGCTTATTTTCAATGTACAGTATTAAACAGTTAAGAAATGACATTTTTTTTTCCTCATCAAGTTTCCATTCACATTACAAAAGCAGACAGGACTGGCTTGGATAAATAAATGTGGACTTTGCAGGAAGAAAATAAATACCTTTAGTTCCCTTGGAAATCATGTCACTTTTTTTTTCTAATGGATACAAACAAAAACTATAATTACACTTAATGCATTTCTTAAAATCTGCTAAAGTGACATTGCAGTTCATGGTTCGAGATGGGCGAGGATTGATCCAGAGGGTCCCAAACACTGACTGACAATCAGTTGCGTGCTATGGTGACATGTTGACGTGATGATCGACTTGTTTGAGTTTAAATGTTTGACACTCCTACGTCTTTGGCTGCTATCTCTCGCAAAGCCTTGTCCGCTCCTCCCTGCCTCTTAGCTGGCCTGCTCTGACCGTTGAAGTGTGCGGAGGCCATGATAGCATTATCAGACACCCTTTGCTGCCTGGCTTTCACTGGAAGAGCCTGTTGCACTCAGATTTCATGTTTTTTTTTTTTTTTTTTGGATGCTCTTGCTTGCTTCTCAAGTGGCACACTCCCCTATGGCTTGTTTTAGCTTTAACTTGCAGCTGGCTGTTTGACAGTTGAGAAGGTAAAATGTGGTCACTCCGCCCATATTTGGTACGTTGGGGTCCCGCTAACAACTTTGGAAGGGTTACATTTATGTATATATTTTAACAGCGATGATCATGTTGCCCATTTTTTGTGGTGACTAAACAGGAAACTGATCTTCCCCTGCCATCACTCACTGCCGGAGTGTCCTTGAGCCGTGTCATTGACGCACTTATCTGCGGACGTGCTGAGCAACAACACAGTGACAGCGGCAATCAAATAGTATCACATCTGCACATTACAGCAGCAACTTCCGTCACGTGGAGGAAATCTGCTGACAGTTTCAATTTGTCAGAGGAATGCAAACAAATTCCTCCCCAAAAGTGTAACATTGAATTTTTATTTTTTTTTAGCAGTTATGGGAAGCTTTGAGTTCCACGAATTTGCCAGCCCTCGGGCACATGGTTGCACAAACCAGGCGCCGCTTATTTGCATGGGGAACATTTGCAAGACAAATTTGCATCTATGCTCCGTCTCCGGGGCTGATGTGGGTGTCTTGTGTTTATCCAAGGAGATTGGAGGGACAATGTTCAAATTGGATTCAGGTGTTATATTTGGCATAAAAAAAAAAAATCGTATTTTTGTGTCTTTACAATAGTCCCACTTTTTTTTTTTTTTAAATCACAAAACAGCTTTAAATGTACCAAAGATTTTTTTTTTAATTTTCTGAAGTAACCTTTGAGCTTGCACAGTTAGGAAGCAAATCAAGTCCTAAACATTTGCAACTTTTACAACACCTGGAGCAACATGCAAATGTATTTCTACCTGAATAGAAGTCAAATTGAACAGTTTTTTTTTCTGCTTATTCAGCATTTTTATGCATAACGCTTTCTGGTGCAGTCTTTTTCTCCCGTTTTTCCTGAGGCTACGTGTGACCCCCCCCCCCCCCCTTATTCACAACCTGTGTCCTGTTTGCACGCCCCACCCACAATCCTCCTCCTCTTTTCTGTTAGTGTTGTATTTTGATTAGCTAAGGTCTGACTACGAGCAGGATGTCCCCGGCAGCCGTGTAACTGTTACACATGCAGACACAGGGGGCCTTGTTTCCTTTACGATATCCACACGTTTTGCATAAAGACCTCAGATTTGTTTGCCCGACCGTAAGCCTCCACATCTGCTTCTCTGGCCCACGCAGACACTGATTTAAAATATTTACGTTACACTGCCATCTTTTATTTCCCGTTTGGGCCTTAAACCGGCATTTGAAATGAAATTCAGTGAGCTGCGCAAATGTTTTTTATTATCATGAGACAGCAGCAATGCCGGATTTGAATTTGATGCATCCATAAATATGAAAGTACAAGTCGGCGTCACGTACTATATCTCCCAGCGATGCTTCATCCTGTTTCTTAGATTAAACAAAAGTCGCTGATGATCAGATTTGCCCGAAGCATCTTAAAGCGCTAACTGGTTTGGTGTTTGAGGAAGGTGGTGAGTTTTCCTTCCAGACTGTTTGTTAAAGCAAATCCAATGTGCTGACTGGGTGTGGTGACGGTTGACTAAGTCATCAATCCCTTTTTTTTTTTTTAACAGCCTATTAGTTAATCCCTGTATCCCAGTCAACTCGATGCACTCTGAAGACCAGGCGGCAACAGTGGACAGTGTGTGTGGCTAAAGTTTGATAACGCCTCACTTGATAGTTTGTGTAATTCTGATTTCCAGCTGTGATTACAGTTCTAGTTGTCAAATTAAGAGGACTCAATCGAATCTGTTTTGATTTTGGCCTCATTTGATTTAAATTTTCAGTAAGATAGGAGGCAGTTTATGAAAAAAAAAAAAAATTGACAAAAAATTACAGAGCTGATATTTTTTCTTCTAGTGGTTGTGTTTTTTACTATTCCTAATATTACGCTCTTCTCACAAATAAAATGATTACATTTCATAACTTTTGATAATTTATTCAATGAGAACAATTTAATTACCATTTTACTGGAAAAGTGCATGTGTGTGTGACCTCTTCCAGTGAGCTGAAAACACTTGGAAGCAAACCAGAACGAGCTGGAAAATTCATGTTGACAGACTTTATCACATCATTTTACTAGGCTAACAGTTGACATGTATTTTGCCCTGGAGGGATCAGGATAGAGCAACCACAGCTTCAGCTCATTCTTTATTTTCACACACACACATAGACCATTTACAATTCTCACGTTACATCCATACGCAGTTTAAATTAGAACTCATAGGTCGCTAAGCAGAAAATCTCTTATATGTTAGCTCAATCGAGGTTATCCGGTTCGTCTATGAGGGCCTCAAGTGTTACGGTTTTTGTGGGACAAAATACAAGAATATTGTCTTGCAAAATAAAACATTTTGTTTTTGAGGGTTCCCATTATGCCCCTTGATCAAATTGACAAAAATCCCATTGCGCCACAATTTAGACCCGCTGTTACCTAGTTTAAAGTCACCAAAGTCACGCTAACGTTGTAAAGGGACAAGTCTACCTCAGGTTTCATCGACTGAAGGGTCCAGCCCTAAACAGGTGTACTAGAATGAAACCTACCCGTATTATTTATTTTGAATTATTTTCAAAGACTTCAACACAAATATATGACATACTGTCAACGATAACACATATTCTTATTACGGGGGGGGGGGGGGGGGGGCTGAGCACTTGTAAAGTTCAAATCTTAGCGCCGCCCCTGGACAATCCCGCACGTGTCACTTAATGCTGTGTTGGCTCTCCTGGTGCCGGCGAAGGTCCACTTTGCGTTGGAAGCCTTTGGAGCAAACGGCACATCCGAACGGTTTGAAGCCAGTGTGCTTCCGACTGTGGGTGATCAGGTTGGAACTTTGGCTGAACGCTTTACCACACACTTGGCACTTGTGGGGTTTCTCACCTGAGAACAAATGTTAAAAAAAAAAATCCAGGATTATTTTCCAATTATTTGTTTAAAGGAGCAGCTGTCTACTTAATACAAATCACTCTGCTTCTGGAAAATCAGGTTTTGTCACTACCCCTTAGGTGGGAGCAACTGAGCGTAGTATAATGTTTACATTTCTATCTGTTCTACATGGTTGGGTTAGGTTTTCCTTATAGCTCATGGAAACATGACTTTTCAATCAGACCATATGATTCATTTTTAAAAATGGCTGCAAAGTCATACCGGTGTGAATATATGTATGTTTCTTCATGTCGGACTTCTGATGAAACCTCTTCCCGCAGAAATGACACGGGTACGGCCGGGTGTCCGAGTGGATGAGAAGGTGCGTGGACAGCGTGGAGGAGCGCTTGAAGGACTTGCCGCACATCTTGCACTCAAAACTTTTTTCCTGGACAAACGTGGAATGTGTCATGTGGTCAGTGCAAGAAGAACTTCAGTCAATTTCAGATTTTTTATATTGAGGATTATTATTTTATTTTATTATTTTATTATTTTATTATTTTATTATTTTATCATTTTATTTTATTATTTTATTTTATTGAAACATTTTATTATTTTATTAAACATTTATTGAAAAACACAAAATAGCATATTTTGCCTTCTATCATAGCGACCATCTTGAATCATCTACGCTATTTCAGAAATCATACCTGGGAGTGAACATTCATGTGTTGCTCGAGACTGACTGCGTGGCCAAAAGTTTTTCTGCAGATGCTGCAGCCAAAAGGTCTCGTTCCGCTGTGGGACCTCCTGACGTGAACCTCCAGGCCGTGAGGTGTTGAGAACACCTGAAGGACAGAGAACAAAATTGCAAATCGTGATCCTAAACTTCCTGGCATAACCTGTTCTCACTTTCAAATGTCGAATTATAATCTACCGAGTGTTCATTACGTCATTTCACCGTCCTGGATGAGTTTCAACCTCGACGTACCTTATCGCAGGTGATGCAGTGGTAGGTGTCGGAACTTGGCGAGTAGTGGGTACTGCAGTCGAGCGGCTGCTGGTTCTGCGGGCTGCGGCTGATGTGCGCGTTGTACAAAGTGGTGGCGTGCTGCAGCACCGTTGGGCTGAAACCCAACCGATACGGAGAAGGAACCTGCTCCCCCCAATAGGCCGGCTTGTAGTAAGAAGGAAATTCTCCCTTCTGAGGGTCTGATGAGCAAAGATGGCATCAGTCCTGGAACTTTACTGACGCTTGTAGGAAAATGTGCTGCTCACCTGTTGCGTAATATGATTTTGTGGGAGCCGCAGGGGGTCTGGTGGGCTCTGCATGCACAGGTGCTGGACTCTGAAGTTCTTCCTCTACTTTTCCTACTGGTCTGAGGTCTGTTTGGGAATGCAGGCCCTCAGATTGAGGCCTCTGAGGTGAGATCTCTGTAAATCCAAAACCATGCAGTTTGATTGACTTGAGCTTGTAAGATCTTTTTGGTCCATTAAATAAAAACTCAGAGCCTATAAATCAAACCAAACTCATAATTAAATCTTCACTTTCATTTATTTTAATTTGAGATAAATTTGTCCAAAATGAGTTCACTGGGCTATTCTGAATAATGATGAAAAGAGTTGAACAATATACTTCTAATAGTTTCTAAGTTATTGCAATTAATGTTGACATTTTTTAATTCATATTTGAAAGTTACCTGTCTCATCTTCATATAATCTATGCACATTAAATGACGAGCTCCGTTTGTTTTTCACCAGGAAAGATCGAGGCATCTCGACTCTGTAAGCACAAATAACACGTACGTCAGCTCTTTAAAAAAAAAGTCTTCAGTAAATATTAATTTCAATTTACGTTAAAGCTGGTGTTTTGTCAAAAGGGAAAAAATACATTAAGATTTTAATTGGGACACCCAAATCTCCGTAAAGGTAAGCATAATAGATCATACAATATTGTCAAATTTGATATGATATTCAAGCTAAAAATAAAAGTGTAAAAAGTAAATCCTTAAGTTAAAGTAGAAACTCACCTTAACAAGATCCAATTAAATTGTTGACTTCGTTCAGGTCTTAGTGTGTCTCACCAAAATTAAAATCCTTTCCTTCAAGTCCCCAAAGCAAACCAGCGTAAAAGCATCGCACTTGTTGCTCTTTCTTTTTCTCCCCTCCCTGATTTCCAATCAGATAATTTCGCCGGAGAATCTGACTGTGGTTTCAACCAATGGTAGAGCCAACCTGCAAAAGGCAATTTGCGTACAAGATACACGGAGCCTCTCCTGCTTGTACAGTTACATTCAATACACAGCTGCAGGGGGGCAATATGAAAAAAAAAAAACTGCAAAAGTTATACAAACTTACCAAACTTTAATAGAGAGGCGGATGAGTCATTGCTTGCAGATGCGTTTCAGGCATTTTTATTTTTTAGAAAAGGGGTTGAATTGCTTATTTCAACTCTGAAATACAGTCACAAGTAGCTACAGACAGAAGTTTTCTTCCAAAACAATTTTATAAAAATATATATTTTTGTGTTGGACAATGTGATACTCAAATCTCCGTGCGGTTTAAATGGCAACAGGGTCACATGAGACCTATAGCACCTCCAAAGATACACACACCAAACCAGTCTGGGAGAATATATTGACTTTTAATTATATTTACTGGAGAATACAATATCATAATCAATGGTGACAGATTTCCTCACAAAAGCGCAATTCCTAACCCATGGTTTGAATTATAAAGTGGCGTAAATATAGCAATAATAATAATAATAATTATAAGAAGAATATATGGTCACGAGTACTAGCTCGTCATATGCAATTGCAATTTTAATAGTATATATTTTGAAAACGTGAAAGGATAAACGGCAATATTTCAGATTGAGGCTTAAAACAACTACAAGCGCGACACCTTGTGGACAAAATTGGTATTGTGCCTTCAACAGTACATGACTGAAAACATAGTCTAAAGTCACAGAGTACCGTGTTTGTGCTTTGTTTCTTCCCACCACTGCATATAAATTCAAAATATTCACATGATTAATTTATTTGATGTAAGTTTGTTAAGGCAAATTCTTCACCGAACGACGTCATCAATGAAGTGTCTGCGCGTGCGCGGTCAACATGTGGGTCACGCGAAACCGCATCACACAAACTTCAGACATCCGCCAAACGAGCCGATGGGACAAACAATCACGCGCCAGCAAAACAGTGAACACTCTTATAGAGCCCAGATTAAAATCACCTTGACTATTGTTTACCACAGTCAGCTATTTAATTCATAGTGATTCATAGAGAATGAGTTAGGCAGTTTTAGCGGAGGAGATTTCAGGGCGCTAACTTGTGGGATTAGTTTGCGTACAGCCTTTCAGCGGAAGCCGATTGTTGTGGGATGGGCTGTGAAGTGTTCAAGATGGCGGCGCCCTGTGGAGTGAAGCTACTCTAACAGGTAAACAGCATCGATTATTCTCATTCAGATTCATTTTCCAAAAAGAATCATAACGCATTCACATTGCGTTATGAACGGGTGATTGCGCGGCTCGCTTTCCAATCATTTACTATGTCTGACAGGCAACATTAAATTCCGAACGAGTCCGGGACGCTGCTGCCAGCTAACGTTAGCGCTTGGCGGTGAGACCGACTTGTTTTTGTAAAGAGCCGCGATGATGGATTTTCTCCAGAGGTTGCTCATTCAAGCATTTCGTGGAACTTTCCCCCCGTGCGGTGTTGGGTTTGAGGCGGTGACCGCTTTGCGGTGTAACGGTAGCTACATATTTGGATAATCGGATGAAGTAAACCCAACCCTGGCCATTGTTCTCTGCGAGTTGTTTACGCCAAGCAGCAGGAGCAGCAGCAGCAGGAGCAGGAGCAGACAGTGGTCAGTGCACACACGCGTACACGATTTGGGACATAAGAAAAACATGCAGACGAGCCTTATGCATTGCTCTCAAGATGAACGTCAATATTTTTAAGTCTCTTGTTGTTTGCTGGACCTCAGTCCGATGTTGCATTTTTCGCCTTGCGTCATTGCTGGGATATTTTAGGTGTCCTCGTGACAGGTGTTCCTCAATCCAAACGAGAGATGAAACTATGAGTGTTTATACATGGTGAAATATATTCGGATTATCACAGTCTTTTGAAAATAAACCGGTGCTCATTCTTGTCAACGACTAAATCATCTTGAGGTGATACAATGACATAAAACTCTCCTGTTGTCAGCTCGTCTTAATTTATTTTGTCCTTGTCTGCTACCTATTGTTTGTACCCCTTTTACACAGTGCCCTCTTGTGTTCAAAGTGAGATACCACATAACCGCACTGTCTTGTAGCAAGCTACATTTGGATATACTTATTTTATTAAAAGTCATAGCAAAAAAAGCAGTGCTCCTTATGAGATGTTTGTTCGGGAGGTTGTTGCTTACAGCTCGCACGGGGCCAAATGTAATCTGGAAGCGCCGGTGGCGCATAAAGGACCTTTTGTGTATTCCCGAGCATTCCCAGGCTGTCCGAGATCACAGCGAGGGCGTCTGTTGTTGGTTTTACTGACCTGTTTCTGCTGGTTGCTTGCTTACACACCTCAAAGTGACCATGACAGTCATTTCCTTCCTTTCATACGTTGTACACCTGCTTGTTTGACGTAAATACATTTTGGGAAGGAAAGCACGCCTGCTTGTCTACAACCCGAATCCTCTTTTGACTAATTTTCCTTCATGATCCAGCGGTGCCTGGAGACTGAATTGGTGGGTGGCCCCAAGAGAGTCCTCCAGGCAGGAAGGAAGGAAGAGGAAGGACGTTAGAAGGACTCTGCTTCCACCAAGAACACTGCCACCATGGCGAGGGAGCAGCCGAGCACGGGGGACCTCCTCCCGCTCTTGGAGACCTCCGACCTCCACCAGCTAGAAGAGATCAGAGGCCTTATTAATGAACAACTCAGCACCGGTATCATCGGTTATTTATTTTTTAAATCGATCTGCTTGTATGTGTGTGTGTGAAAATGTGTCTTCCATTTGCAGAACGAGGGTCTGTGCTGCTTAACGGGCTGGTGGACTACTTTTTAGAAACAAACTCCCCAGAGGCCATGCATATCCTCTGCGCAGTCCGAGAGCCGCACGACAAGGTGACAAAACGTTGAATATTCATCCGCGCAACTTCATTTGACCGCTTCCTACTTGGCCCTCGCAGCACCTTCTGGACAAGATGAACGAGTGCATGACCAAACAGGCGTGTCGGCTGCCCACCCTCACCATGCTCGGCCACGTCATCCGCAAGCAGCCGTCCTGGATCCATAAGATTGCCCGATACCCTCTTCTGCTCTCGCTGCTCAAATGCCTAAAGGTAGACTTTTCTCAGCGTGGAAGTCAGAGCAGATTTTTTAAAAAATCTGATTCCCTTTGGCAGACTGATACGGATGTGGTGGTGCTGATAACTGGTGTGCTGGTGCTGATCACGCTTCTTCCCATGATTCCTCAAGCGGGAAAACAACACCTGTGGGAGTACTTTGATATTTTTGGCCGCTTGGCATCCTGGAACCTCAAAAATCCCGGTGAGAGATGCATTCAGTTTCCTGCGGCTGTTTTGTTCTGCTTTAAGATTTCAATCTGGACGGGTTCTGCTTGCCACGTTGTTCATGATTATTATTTTTTTCATTCAGGTCACATTTCAGAGGTTTACTTGATCCACCTCCACGCCAGCGTCTATTCGCTCTTCCATCGTCTGTACGGCATGTACCCTTGCAACTTTGTGTCCTACCTGCGCTCGCACTATAGCATGAAGGAAAACATGGAAACATTTGAAGAAGTGGTCAAGGTGAGCCACAACCACACATTTATTTAGAATTTTTTTTTTTTTTGGGACATGAATCAAAATTGCTTTTTACTCAGCCAATGCTTGAACACGTCCGAATCCACCCTGAACTGGTGACAGGAACCAAGGATCATGAGCTTGACCCCACCAGGTAGGTTTCCCAGGCATGTCCCTCTCTTTGCTACGGAATCCTGATTTTTAATTTTTTGCTTCAGGTGGAAAAAGTATGAAATCCACGATATCGTCATTGAATGTGCCAAAGTGTCTCTGGACCCGAAGGAGGCCTCCTGTGAGGAAGGATATGCCACCATGCCTGAGAACTTCTACCCTCAAGTCCATCTGCGACCACAAGACTGCACTTCCAGCCCTTACACGGACCTCTACAGCAGCTATGGTTTGTTCAAAATCCTGATGACAAATTTGAAAAAGATTTTATGAACGCTTTGTCTTGTCGACAACAGGAAGCTCTTCATCCACTCCGTTCTCCACTCCGCGGCAGCCGCTGCCTCCGCCCCTGTCTTTGCCCCCCCTCTCAGGGACACAGTCCAACAATCGTAGCCCACAGACCACCAAACGGCAGGTAAGAACTTTTTTTTTTTTTAGGGATGCCAACCTGGGGGCTGTTGCCACATTTTTTTCCCCCAACAGAACTCCACCTGTGAAGCTAACGCCTCCAATGGCGGGAAGGACCCACTGTGGAGCCCCTCCTCTTTGTGTGGAATGGCCACGCCCCCTTCATCCAGGGGCATGTCGCCCAACTTGGAGCTCTCCCACAGTGCCTCACACCTTCCCAGCCGCTTCCACTGCACTTCCGGTGACTTCTCCGAGTTTGATTTTAAAAGAAAACTATTTTCCTGATTGTTTTGTTTTGTGATCAGGAGGGAAAGGAACATCTGCCTCCAGTACTCCAGCCACTTCATCACCGCCCCCCACCCTGTCAGATGACTTTCCCATCATCTCCCTACCGGCCAACACGGTCCACTCCAGTCCACCCAGAAAAGTAAGCCATATACAGAAATAGACTTGACCATACGGTATTCAAAACCATGTGTGACCTTTCAGGAACGCAGACATGGCGACGGTGGGAAACCAATACTGGTGAGACAGGAACCCGTGAAAGACTCTGAGAAAAGCGGCGCGACCAACAGAGGTGCGTTCCCGTGCAGCAAACTCGCACGCTGCCAAGTTTATTAATGATCGATGCATTCGATTAGATGCCGCGGACGCCGCGAGCGTGTCCATGACGTTGACCGAGCTGTCGGTTTTCATGAAGAAACAAGAGTTGGAGCTTCAGTTGAGAACGGAAAAAGAAAAAGAGGAGGGTGAGAGTGCAATTATTTGTGCTTTTTGTTTTTTTGGAGGATCACAAACCCCGAATGTGTCGCAGCAGATGTTTGGCGCCTAATCCTACTTTTTCCTCACTCTTCTCTTTCGTAGCGGCTATCACTGAGGAGCTGCTCAAGATCACAGAGGACAAGCAGGAGCTTTCAGGCTTGAGGGGATTCGACTCCCCTTTCTACCGCACCACCGAGACTCTGACCGGCTGTCAGACGCAAGACAAGATCGTCACCAACAGCCAAGTGGGCGGGGCCATCCTGGACCTACGCCACGCGGTGTCTACGCCGGACAAAGCGGAGAATAACACCAGCGCCAGTGACGTTGGAAGCGAACAGGGAGGGGGTGACAGCCGGAGTTCAACCGGCGGCCTCAATCAGTCCTGGCCCTTCCTGTCAGGTTTCACCCCTATCGATCACCACCTCCACCGAAGCCCCTCGGCCCCAGAAGATGAAGCGGGAAAGTTTGCGATGTTCTCGCCAAGCCCCTGCGGCAAGACCCCGGCGCCGGTGCCGTACGAGGTGTTCTTCGACCTAGCTCTGCCCAGGGCGGCCTCGCTTTACATCCATCAGAAGACATCGGAGGCCGTCCACAAAGCGGCGCTGGAGAGGCTCTCGAGACGGGAAGAGGGGCTGGAAGACGGCGAGGAGGAGGGGCTTATGACCGCTTCACCACTGGAGGTGCTGGATCGCCTTGTTCAGCAGGGGAGCGACACCCACGATAAAGTCCTCAAGAGGTCAGACTTTGTTTTGGTTTGAGGGATTTGTATAGAGATGAAGAGACAAACTTTGCTTTCTCCTCCAGCTTACCTTTGCCAAGTAAGTCAGCTGACTGGACGCACTTTGGAGGTAAATCACTCTCGCACTCACTCACTCGAACAATGAATGACAAAATGAGTTTCCGCCGCTCTCCTCAGGGTCGGCTCCATCTGACGAGCTCCACACGCTGCGGAGCCAGCTGCTCCTGCTGCACAACCAGCTGCTTTACGAGCGCTACAAGCGAGAACAGCACGCCGTCCGCAACAGGCGCCTCCTGCGACGCATCATCAACGCCACCGCGCTGGAAGAGCAGAATAATGCCATGGTGGGTGCTCACCTGTCACATCGTCCGGTTTGGGAAATAAATGAAACGTGTCCTTTTAGTATTTAGCTACGTTTGCACGGATCTCTGCAGAAGGACCAGCTGAACCTGCAGAGTGTGGACATCACGTCCCTGAGGGAGAGTCTCCAGGTGGAGCAGCAGCGCTACAGGCAGTTGTGGGACGACCGCGAGACGGTGGTGACCCGTTTGCACAGTCAGATCCGACAGCTTCAGCAAGGGCGGGATGACTACTACACCAAGAACCAGGAGCTGCAGGTACATCATGACGTTGTTGTGATTCAGATTTTGGTCTGATGATCTTTAGGATTATTTTTTTTATATTTGCAGAGCAAGTTACAAGAGTGTCAGAAAAGGATGGGCGAATTAGAGGCGGAGCTTCAGGGAGCGAATAACAAAGTCTGTCACACTGGGCACCTGCTCAAACAGATGACCATCAAGGTAAACATTGTAGGCTTTGAGAAATGGCAATTTAATGTTAATGTTTTTTTTGGGGGGGTCATGCATCCTTCAGTTACGCAACAGTGAGGGCACCCAGCAGCAAATGAGCTTCCTGAACAAACAGCTGCTGCTCCTTGGGGAGGCACACAAACTGTCCATGCAGGAACTGAAGTTTGCAGGCGCCGCTAATACCAAGGTATGCTGCAAAGATGGCTTCAGAAACGATGAAAAAAATACTCACATGGCATTGATCGCTAATTCCTACCATGTGCAGCGACCCAGCAGCCACGAGGCCCAGATGCTGCAAGTGTCCCACAGGAAGGAGGTGGAGACTCTGAGACAGAACCTGCTGGTCCAGGGCCAGAAACTGGAGGCAGCGCATCAGAGAGCCGCTGAGCTGGAGACGCTACTCTCCAAGAAGGAACACCTCATTGCTGAACAGAAGAAGTTTCTTGAGGATGTCAAATGTCAAGCAAAGTGAGTTTGCACAGAGGTAACTTCTACTTCTACTTTCTTTTAGTTCACATCTTGTGATTTTTTTTTTTTTTCCATACCAGGGCAGAGCTGCAGGCCTCCGACAGCAGGTACCAGGCTCAGAAGAGAATCGCCCAACTGCTGCAGACCGAAATCCTGCAACTGTACAGCAAAGTCGAGATGGAAGTTCCAGCTAGCTTGCCGCCGGGGCTGAAAGCTGACCGACACGCGCCTGCCGATTCCAGGTTTGTCAGTGTGGCTATATATATGCATAATTCATTTTAATATAAATTATTTAGATGATTTAAAATCCCTCGTCCTCCTCAGCAGCATCCTGGTGCCCGATGGACCAAGTAAAACTCGCACCAATGAGGAGATGGACGGTCGACCAGCACGAGACTCCCACTGCGACAACGGCAGCACTTTATTAGCAGGGCATCTCAAGGCGAGCAAATCTTCCAAGAGCACCGCCAACTCGGTCAACGGCAGCAAGGAGTGCGGCCCGTCTCTAATGGCCGACCGCCCCCTGTCTTGCCCCCGCACCAACCCGCTGGCAATGCTGACGCCATCCGACGCCCCCCTCACCGTGGGCTCCTACCCCAGTGACAAGAGCTACATCGGCATAAGGTCGCGCGAGCTCTTTCGTAACAAAAGCGAGAGTCAATGCGGCGAGGAGGAGGAAGAGGACGAGCAGCCGTCGAAGGCTGAGCCGTGCGCAGAGCCGCCGGGTCCCGGCGCCCGCCTCAGCCTCGCGCCCGCCCCGACTGCGACCCCGAGCCCGGCCGCTCCTCCTGCTCGACCTGCCAAGACTTCCTCGGAGTCCAAACAGCAGGTCCCCGGTCATGAAAGCCCTCGTAGGAAGATAGGGCGGGGCTCCTTGGGGACCGGGCGGCCCCGGCAGCAACAGCTTAAGATCATGGACTACAACGAAACGCATCATGAGCACAGTTAGGAAACGCGACATAGCCGCCGGCAAGTCCAAAGCTAAAGTTTTAAAGGATTTACAAATGGGTCAAAGTAATTCGTCAGCAACTCTTTGAAAGTCAGTATTATTTGCTCCATTCCTCTGAGTGGACAACAGGATACCCCCCGTACTTTTTTGTTTTCTTAAATCAATTCATCCTCAAGACTAGCGGACAAAACTATACATCGGCACCAGAGATTGGTGAACTCGGTCGTGACGATGATGCTTTGAGAAAACATAAGCAAAATGGGAACCGAAAATTTGCAAAGTGTATGAAACGAATGACTATTTATGCCTTTTTTTAACAAACAGCAGCACATTGGGACCTGTTTTTACTCTTTTATTTATCCATTCATCACGGATGATCAAACAAATTTGATTAGAGATGACACAATAAACAGCTTGGTAAGCTTAGCATTGCTCCATCATATTCTTCATATTTAGTGTGACAAAATGCGCATTCTGTTCCTCCCCTCTCACTTTGGCACCAAACCGCTGCACAAATAACTTTTTGTCTTCTTTCTCAATCCTGTTGTCCACCAGGATCTGCTGTCACGTTCTTCTGCCGCGCTATCATTAGCATGTTCAACAATCCACTTTAATTGCCAACCGTAGTCTATACAGCAGCCTAAAACAGAAGGTACAATCTGCACAAACTGAAGAAAGCAGGACTCTCCAATGGGTGACATGGCAAAAAACAGGAAAAGCAGCGGCTTGTGTTTAACTGTGAACAATAAAGGTCGTCTTTAATGTTTTGCACTACAATATTGTGTTTTGTCCATTAGATGCACTTGCTACACTCTTCTGCCATATAAACAAATTAAAAAATATTTTAGTAAGACATCCATCCATTGGCTGGAGACCAAACGTCCAGCCAATCACAGGGCACTAGTATTGGCGGGTAGCCACAATTTGTCATAATGACATTTGGGGCAAGTTTTGGAAGTGTTTGAGGAGAACAAACAAATTCCTCACGAAGGCCAGAGGTGAGATTTGAAGCCCCAAAACTCGCAAATACTGGTTTATAGGTCACCCAACTGGTAAATAAGACAATGTTTAACCGGCTTTACAAGGTTTTGTTGACATTTCTGACAAGGATTCAACCGTGACAGTACGTTCGTTTACACCACTTGACGTTCCTCTGTGTTTACAAAAAATGCGGAAGGATTATATACAATGCAGATTCTCTAAAATGTCAAAAATCATTTATATGGAAGACACCAGACCATTTGTTTTTCGAGAGGAAATTTCCAGTGGCATTTTGATTTCACTGTCCTCCTCCCATGTTAACGGTTGTTTTTCTTTATGTCCAGCAGAGGGCACTGTTGCTTCAATAACCATGGACAGGATTGACCGGCTCAACAGGTTAGACCATTTAAGTATTATATATATGATGATGTTGATCTCATAATTATTGATAATTATATAAATCTGCATTGATACTAAAACGAATATTCAACATGATTAATTTTATTAATAGGCCGTAATTGTACCTCTGATTGTACCCTTCATGTGCAAAAAAACACCAGTAATAGGTCAGAAAAGAAAGATAAAAAAGCAGCTATATTCAAATTAAAACATTCCATCTTAAAATATTATCTAGTATATACGTTTGTGTGTTTTCCCTTCTCTCACTTTCCCCATTTCCTTCATTATCATTATTTTTTTTTAAACCAGCTCCAAATCCCAATTAGACCTCATTGGTACACTCATTCTGCTATTGAGATGAAATATAAATATTTTTTTCTGTGAGCACAACCAAGTATGATTACTTTATCAAACGCCTGCATATGTGTTTTATGAGAGTCCAAAAAAGTGCTATGATTAATTTACCAGCATTCCACCAGGTCAAGAAAATTGATGCAGGATAATTGGGCACATAGGGAATCCGTGGCAATTTGTGCTTTCAGACACTACTTGAGAAATTAGATGTCAGTGCAAATGTGAAATTGCTCCTCACTGTTCTCAAAGATTCCATGAAAATTTAAATATAAATCTTAAGTACTGCCAGCAAAGGGATTTTTTTTCCTTTTTAGTGAGTGCCAACTTGAAATGAAGCCCTGTGAAAATGATCTGAATGAAATGAAAATACGCTTATATGAGGTGTTGAAAAAGACATCCAACTTGTGTAAAGTTGGGGCTGAGCTACACGGAGGGCGTCGCTGGTAAAACCCTCATGCAAGAATTCATCCCATTCTTTTTGACAGCTAGGAAAGTTTTGAATTCGTCTGAAGATGTGTGATTATATTATTGAATATTCTGTATGTACACCTTTGCTGCAAAATATAAATCAGGCGTCCCGATGTAACCTACTTTTTTTTTCCTCGCTGTGTAGAAGTTACACATGATTAGGAATTAGTTACTTAAACTTAAATAATTAATATGACAGAATATTTTTGTTAGGTTCAGGAGGTCATCGAGTAGCAAAGTTTCTTGACATTGTTGGAATTTTCTTTTTTTTTTTTTTACTATCCATGGCTGTGGTCAACCATTAAAATGATCCTAATTTAGCTTTAATTAAAAGTATTACTGGCAATTAATAAATCATCAGCTCATTAAAAGTTGTATATGAATGCGAGCTCAAGTTAAAGTGATCCCCTCCAACATGCCGCGTATTGAAATGTTTGTTTTTATTCCTCACGGGTAGCCGGCGCAAAAAAGAAAATGCTAAACGGGAATATTTGTGGTAAGCATACTACATACTGACACGCTGGAAAACGGCTTCATTTGTCCTCATTAAAAGCTTAAAAGTTCATGAATAAATAATCATTGGAGCAAAACACACACTTTCTCCCATTTTTAATCTTCCTCATACTAAACATGAAGAGTGGAAAAAAAAAAATTGCGTATAAATGCTGTTTAGAAATACCGTCTGACCGACCTCCCTCCTTTTTTCATATTGATGTGACGGCCTTGAACCTATAAGATCGGGTCTTACGTTAGCCGTCGGCGTTGGAGGGAGGGGTTGAGCGGTTGAGGAGGTGGGGGAAGAAGAAGAAGAAAAAAAAAATTACAAAAACAATTGGACCTCCGAGAGTCAACTGAATGCATTTAAGTGAAGATGATGAGAGTGCCTCTCTCTTGAGTAAGCAAGCCAAGCAAAATTCAAAGTTAAAGTGAGAAGAAAAGAAGACACAAGCTGGAGAGACGAGCGTGCACAGTCCGTTCCCAGCGGTTTAATTATTTTAATTATCTCTCCTCTTTCAGCTTTTCAAAAAACATAATAATAATTAAAAAAAGAGAGGCCATTAAAGGATGCCCGTTTGGGTTAATGTGATTAAAAAAACAAGATGGAGGAAAAGATGAAAGGCTGCAGATGTCAGTGCTAATCAGGGAGTTAAAACTGCTATTTGTGAACTGGGCCGCTTGTTCAAGCGGATGCAGCAGTGTGATTGTTTTTCTTTTTTTTTTTTTTTTCTTCTTCCCTTTAAATGCTCTTTCCTCACTTCAGGAACACCTCATTTCTGCAGACTGTAAAGATAAACTCCCCCTCAAGCTAACCGCCATGTTAGATTCTCACAATGTAAAGCGGAAAAGGGAATTTTAAGTGCAGTCGACGTGATGAAGGAACGACGAGTGCTAATAATATACCGTGCGTGAATTGAAAGTTTTGCTTTTTGTGTTTTCTCAGTAGCAGGGTTGAATCGATACCACAATAGATTTCCACTAATGTTTACAACGGACCACAGGGGGAAAAAAATACTTTTCATTGCTCAATATAATTAAAAAGAGACAATGTAAATATTTCATTACATTTTAAACATTCAAAAAGCTTTGTGAAAATGGCACACAGAGTGTTAATTTTGGCAAAGTGAATATTTTGGTAGTCTATGGTTGTTGCAACTTTATTTAAAGAGTAAATGATTATTATTTTTGCCCAATTTGGATCAGCCACAATTTCTAAGTCCGGTCCCTGTATATGTGAAGACAGACCTCCACGGGCAGGAAAAACCTTCCTGTCACGGGCTGAAGCGGCCATGTGGCAGGCGCAAGGCGACGCTGTCAGCCGCCATAATATGCAGCAGCTTGCTCAACTTCCTCTGACTGCAGAACTTGACATTTGTTCAGGCACAAAACCAGCACAGGTGTTGAACTGCTCCGTGGCGAGAGGCGGGGCTGGAAGGAGGAGGAGGGTGGACAACCCCCCCCCCCCCCCCCCCCCTCCCTTCCAACAACAAAGATTTACTTTCAAACTAAATCAAGCAGAAGGAATGTCCTAAGTGTGTGGAGAGATGGACGGGAGGCCATGCAATATTAAAGCGCCGTGTCTGGCGATGCCAAGCGTGCCAGCCACTCCTCTCCCGCCCGCCCTCCCGGCTTCCCGGCCATCGGCTCTTCCCTCAAGGTGACACTTCAAAGCGGGCGCGCAGACGCGGCAGGCCTAGCTGTCGGCATGAAGCCAGCGCCCCCCCCTCTTCCCTCCTTGTACCCGTCACCCATACCCCCCCCTCGCCCTCCTATCAATACCACCTCAAAGCCACACAGTCGCTATCCCCGCTGGGCCCAGGTCAGCGGAGAAATCCGCCTCGGGAGCCCCTGTCAAAAAAAAATAAAATAAAAGCGGCACCCCGCTGGCTTAATTAACAAGGGGCCGTTCCTAATGCGAAGCTTTTGAATGCTTCCCGTCCTGTCGGGTGAGTTGCGAGGCCTCCGCACAAGGCAGGCAGGAAGAGGGCAGGCGTTGAAATCATTTGAATTCCGATGATTGGGTTGCACATGCATTATTCCGTGTTGTGTATTGTTTTTGTGTGTTGCAGCGTACCCGCCTGTCTGCCCGGGTGTTTCTTGCGAGATGTCTCTCTTCCGCAGATGATTGGAGAGACTCGAACGAAACAATGTGGCTCTGCTTTCCTCGGCCTGTCTGACAGGTGGGTTATGAAAACACCCCGATGTGTACGCACACACACACGTACACACGCCTACGGGCTCCGCATCATCCGGTTCTTGTAATCACCTCCGAAACCCGCCGGGAGGATTTTACGTGGCGTGATCGATATTTGCCGATGTGTCTGCCCGCATCAACCTCAAATGAAAGCGGATAGCGGGAGACAAGGTGGCGCCGGCAGGTCGTAGCGGGGTGCGCCGCCCCGACGTTTGATGTCTGCCAAAGCGCTCATCAGTGTGTGGAGGCGGCCTCGTGTCGGCACGCCGGGTCACCGCCAGCTCACCCCGAGTAGCACGCGGCTGATTGTCTCTCTGTCAGGGTGAGCGGGGTTGTTGTTTTTCCCGAGGTGAGACGAGGGATCCTGTCCGACGAGCCGGGCTGCCTTTTTTTAATAGGGCCTCAGCTCTGGCACCTGGCAGGCCCGCTCGCGTCTCGCCCCACCTCCCCCCTCATCCCCGCTGTCCTGAACTTGTGTTATTAGGCTATTTTTTGATTCACTCCATAAAACCCTCCGCTTCGTCCTTCGCATCCCGAATGGACGAAACGGCAACAAGTGCAGATTAACAACTTTTATTTCACCCGCGCCGCAACTTAGACCTGCTTTTAGCCGGTCTAAACCGTTTCCAAATCTAATCAGCATCGACAAATTGAGTCCCCGCCTTGAGTTCAACCGCCGATGTTATTTTAGAAACCGAACCGACCGCTGCGCTGCTAAATCAATACGACGCGCGGTAACATTTTAGAGGAGGAGTCTCGGCCACGAGGACATTATGGCATTTAGGGCAAAGAGCTGGTTAGCTGACACGCTGCTATAATTAGGTGGTAATAAATAAAAAAGGCGATGGGGAGTAGTGAGGCTGCGTTTCAACCGTGGCCATTAGAGAAACCACATAGGATGCTTAGAATGGAGGGAAAAAAAAGTCACCTGTCTGCCTGGAAACTCACACACACACTTTCTCTTTTTCCAGCTCGCATTTTTCCAGTGTCCTACTTACAAAGTCGGTGTCAAATCCCGCAATCCTGACCCTTTGTAAAATAAAATAAAAAAAACCCGAACATAATACATCTTCCGCTAATCAAGGTCAGGTCCAGAGCGGAACCTCCCACGACGCTCCGGTAATCACCCCCCCGTTAAAATTTCAATTTATTTTAGCTTTGCAAAAGGTACACGAGGCCTTTTGCTCTCTATTGAGACAATATTTTTCCCTTGTCGAATTGGGTAAAAGCGTCTGTTTCATCCGCAGCGCCCTACCTGCTGTTCATCTCGGCGACAGGCAACGCGCGCCGGCGCCCCGTAATGAGTCAGGCGGCGGCTTTTAATAAGCAGAGCTTTACCCGCAGATCCCTCCGTGATTTGCATCCGTGTCGGACACGAGGCGTAAAGCGGCCTGATTGATTCATGGCTCTTCCCGTACCGCGGCGAGGGGAGGGGAGGGAAAGACGGAGGAGGAAGGCCGTAGATTTATTATCAAGCTCGGCGACAAAAGCAAGGAAGAGAGCGTGCATATGTTAATCCGCTGGCTGAACGATGATCAAAGAGTGGAACAAGCTGAGCTTCGACGATCGCCTCGGGGCAAATGATGCTCTCCAAGCAGCTGGGAAAGTGTGCGGATGAGGAGTAAACACAGAGCGGGGAAAATAATAAAAAAAAATCAATCCACCGGGTTCGGCCCGTGGCGCGGTATCACGTTCAAGTCTGCAGGAAGTCTGATAGCCACTGGCTGATTTTTTTAAAAATGAATCGTGTATTAATCGGAATTAATGGTAACCGAATCGATCACAGTAATCGCAGTTTTCTGACGTTTGGCCTTTTTGGCCACACAACAGTCACGTTGTATTTAATCTTAAGAGGTTTATTCCAAAGTTAAAAAAAAAAACACCGGTTTTCTCACATCTGATTTTAAAGTGAGCGGGATTGACTTTTT
This sequence comes from Syngnathus scovelli, assembly GCF_024217435.2. Classification (NCBI taxonomy): domain Eukaryota; kingdom Metazoa; phylum Chordata; class Actinopteri; order Syngnathiformes; family Syngnathidae; genus Syngnathus; species Syngnathus scovelli. The sequence continues at coordinate 13,618,845 of NC_090859.1, read as the reverse complement.
TGCGTGGAAAATACCGTTTGTTCTCGATCCGTTCGCCGCCGACTGACCCAAAGTATCCCCCCCCCAAGGCGTCTACCTGAGGTGGCAGCCGAGGGAATTCGGGGCTTAGCGGCCGTCCCGTCCCCGTGGCTCATTTGTAGTCGTGAAATTGAAAATCGACATCCCGGGCGAACATGCGATTCCGCCCCGCATGTCAACATGTGAAAAATGTGGCAAGACAAGCCGGCTGTCTTTGATCAAAACAGCCAAGCCTCCTTGTCACCACGCAAAAATATCGGGCAAAAACATCATCTGTCACCATTCCGCTGATTACCAATTCACGTCTTTGTTTTTTGCGCTAGCTCAATAATTAGAATGACTTAGCTCTTTACCCTCAGGCTTTGGCAGCTTTTGACTTCCTCTACTTCAGTAGCCGATTGTTTTTCTGATTAGTCACTTTGTTTAATCTACTAACGATGGCATCCCCTCAGGCTAAACGCCTGATTCGGCTTCCCGGTTTATTTATTCATTTGTACTCTTGACGTGTTAATCTGCATAAATGGCGCGGCGCTCCATCAGGGACCCCAGCGGGTCTCGCCCGCACCTGTCATTTACGACAAATCCGAGACGGCGGGAATCGGCCGCCCCGGACCCTGCACCTTGATGGAGGTGGAAGCCGGCCCGTCAATCCACCGGGATGACGTGCCGTCGTATTGTCAGGGAGACGTTGAGATTCAGCCTTTTATCGCCGCCCGCCGTCTGCAAAGATAATTGAAAGCAACGGCTGCTAATTGAGATTGATTGAGAATATTCAGCGCTGCATATAAATAGACAGCGAGGGGTGATGCTTTGTCATTTGTCAAAAAAATTAAAAAAAACGTGTGTGTTTGAGTGCAAGAAAAAAAAACATCTTACAAATAATTTTTGGACTTAAAATGATTTCAAAATATTTTAAACCAGTATTGTGCCCTATATAACCCAATTAAAAAAAATCTAAATATTTTAAACCAATATTAAGCACTATATAATCCAATTTAGGTTAAGTAAAAATAAACCAATATGTTTGCATAAGTGTGCACCCCCCTCTTGTAATTGACGCAGCACCGCTCGAGTTCAAAGTTGCGCAACCTTAGGAGCGTTCCGCATTCGACATTCCACTCGGTTTAACTTTTAAGTACTTTGTTTCCCGTACGTCTCATTTGTCTTTGCCCGGGCTGCACCCTTTATTCCGGCATCTGTCGTCATTTTTCTTCTCTTCCTGTAAAATTGCTTGCATAGTCGCTGAGCCTTATTTTACCCGTCGACCAGCTCAGCACAAAAGACCATTGTTATGTACACGTGTGGGGCGAGAAGAAAAAAAAAAAAAAAGAATCATCTTAGCTACAGTAAGTTGCTTCAAAACGCACCAAAATTCAAACGAGCCTGACTTGATATACCGGCAAACTTGACACCGGAATCATTAGCTTTATCCTCCGTCAAATAAATAGCCGGACAGTTGCAGCCTTCTCATTTCCGGCGGCGCTGAGCATTTAGCCTCGCACAAGTCCTCGCATTCGAGATGCAAATCAAACGAACGGGCAAATATCAACAAGCTCCGAGTAATTGCCCTTGATCAAAAATGCATGGAGGTTGTTGTACAGCGCTCGCTTCCCCCCACAGATGCTAGCAAGTTAGCGCTCATTACTTGCGCTGTGATAAAGCGCGCCGACTTCGCTGTCAACGAAAGCAACGCGTCGGGCTCGTCTAATAACGTCGACCGCCTACTTGCCGGTGATTCATTCGCTCTGCCGGAAATATTGTTGCTGGCTCTAGCAATTAATTGTCTCTCGTTTGGCTTTGACGCTTGTCTGCGGAGTTAAAACATCCCTGACATCAAGTCGGGGATGTTTTATTCATTCTGAGATTTAATTTATAGACAAGTTTGGTGGTGCACTTTCTGAGTGCGCCACGCTAACAACCCCCATAGCACATTTAAAACGAATTTGTTGAGTCCTTGGCTGGTGCACTGCGGCTTATACGATCAGTTTAAAGCAGTTTGGCATCTCGAATCTTTCCGTCACCTGCGTAGCGGCAATTGAACGCGACGCGCAAAACAGCTGTTTGGCTCCCAGCGACCTGAATAATAAAGATGACGACACGGCAGCTGTCGAACTCCACAAAGCCAAAACGCGAGCCTTTAAATTGTCATGGCGGCTTCATGGCAAGGAGCAGCTTCTCTCTGTTGTCGCAGTTGATGTTTTCCTGGCATTTCAGAAAAGTGAACTAAGAAATGTTTTTGTGTCTGTCCAATTTAGGAATTCATCACTATTTATCATCGTAAAAAATATATATTTGACCCAAAAATGCTGAATTTCACCCCCATTGTTTTATCCAGATAAAATGATGATCCAAGCATATTTCAATGGAGGCCAGTGCCCCTGTTGTCCCCCCCTCTAACTCCACCACTGTCCCTAAATAGATAATGCACCTGTTGCCGAACCTAACCCTTAATTCATAAATAGGACTATTACTCTAATAATTTGTTGACCTATGCTATTTAAAGACGAGAACTACTACATTCCTATGACACGTCGCATTAGGACCTACGACCTTTGAAATGTTCTCCATGCAGATGAGGGGACCATTAGCAATTCAAGAAGAAGTGGGGGGGGGGGAATCACTTTTCAATGGGGGTTAATGCTGGTGGCAGTGAACCGACGTCAACAGCTGTTCTCAAACAAGCCCTTTGATGACTCATTGACAAGCGGACGCTCCCGATTGCCGCGTCGGCTAACCGGGGGAGCGTCGGCATCTGCGCTTGGCGATCACCTTCTCGGCGGCTCCCGTCTGCCAGAAGGAGCCGCTGATGAAATACCTCCGGTGTTAATGGATGTGAGAGCAAGCGTGACCCTCTCCAAAGAGCAGCTTCTCTCTCGCCATTAGAAAAAAAAAAAAAAAAAAAATCTTTGCTTTGGTCCGGATCAGAGCCGGATCTCCTCCTGCCACTGGGACTTGCCAGACAAAGGTAATTGCTCACCTCGCCTCCCCGTCAGGACTCGGGGGAGTGCTTGTAGAGGACACGCGTTTTGAAATGGAAGGGAAAAAAAAACACACGCAGACAAGTCATGATTAGGTTATTAGCACCGAGCCGGCTAATTATCTTGTTGGACTGTCAAGCGTGCGCGAGCCGCCGCGTGGCGAGGTGAGCAGAGGTGAAGCGTTGGGAGGGACTGCTTCAGCTCGCCTCCTTCCCCAGGCTGGGCCGCAGGGGTGGCTCCCTCGCCCGGGCTCTTTCCCTGCGGCGCCCCCCCTCCCTCCCTCCCCGAGCCTGCTGTTCAGGTCCCGGTGACATCTGCTCGTAGCATGCCTCGTCCTCCTCAGAGGCCAAAGTCCCCCCCCTCCCCCACGTGTACCCCCGCACGTCTCCCCGTGCAGATGTTGCGGTCCCTGGGTCCTGCCCGCGTGGAGAGCGGCAAGCGTGTTTGATGTGTGATGAAACAGAATCGGGCGAGCCACTCGGGGGCTCGGGGAGCAAAGGAGGTGAGGGAAGGATGGCGGGAAAGAAAGAAGTGGGGGGGGTGAGCTACAGCAGGGAAGGGACGTTGGGATGAGGCCCGGGCTTGCACGCTGCAGGCTGCAAAGCTCACGTGCTAATGGTCCCAGTATGAAAATCCATAATCCATATATGTTATTGGATGAAAGAGGGCGGAGGAAGAAAAAAGTAAATTAGCGAGGAGGAGAGCAAATAATGACAAACGACGCTTCCTCTCATCTTTCTTCCTCCTCGATGGCTCGCTCGCCTCTCTTCCCTCCTCGCCCCCTCCCACCCACCCCCGCCTGCGCCGCATGTTAATGATTGTTGTGAAAGAACAGCAAATGACTAACAATGCAGAGGAGGGCGATGACGATGATGATGATGATGATGATGCGATTATGATTACCACTTAGAGCGGGCAGCGCTCGGCGCACCTTGCGCTCGCGAGTAAGTTTTCAAAGGAGGAAGTGGGTGAGCGAGGGGGCGGGGCAATCAGGTGAAGTGATGGATAGGTTAGCAGTTAAAGATGAAAGTGAAAAACAAAGGCAGATTTTTCAAACGGGCCCAGAGAGCTTGGCAAGAGACCCGCGGCTCCTCTGATAATACTTAGATCTATAAATGTTTGCTCGTCTTTTATTTATTTATTTATTTTCGTATTTATTTTTTTTTCAAAATTATTCATCGCCATCATAATTTGGGCCTAACAAGCACTTGAGGGAGACGGCTTCCTTTTTGTATCTCTCTCTCTCTCGCTCTTTCGCTCCCCCATTTTCTTGAGTTTCCCGGCGCCGCGGTGCGCCGAGCTCGGGGATTTGGGGGCACTATTAGAGAGAATTTCTTTTATTTGCTGCTAATGAATGATATGCATGATGCTATTTTCCCTTTTTTCTTGTCGACTTTGTGGGGGTAAGCGCGAGGATTGGGGCAGGAGCTGGAGAATTGTACTCCTTTTTCAAGGCTTTGTTCATTTAACCCTCTTCGTGCCTTCCCGGCGAGCGCGCCGGCTTGTTATTGTCGCTTTACCCGATTTCCAATTCAAATACGCGATGGTACTTGCCTCGACGCTCGCGAGATGGCAAAGTTTGACTTTGTTTTGCCGTCTTCGGAAGCCCCGCGCGTCGGAGAAATGTGGGTTAATTGGATTGGTAAATATGGGAGCTGCACAGCAGGTCTGTAAACATTGTTGTTTATCGTTCTGATCGGATCGCTTCTTTGGTGGGGCCGTCGAATTCAACCAAGATTGTTGACGGCGGCGTCTTTTAATCAGCTGCAAAATAGTCGTTTGTTGACTTTGCAGCATTAGGAGTCGTCTGTAATCACACCCACAACGGCGCAAACTACCCTTTTTGTAATTCCACCAAGCTGTGTGCATCTGCACAAATACCAAAACCCAGTCCAGCCCACCCCTGCACCTTGCGCTAGACTTGCACTGGGCAGGAAAATGGAGGGCATAAATTGTATCTTGAGTTTTTCCCACCTAAGCGTTATTTCAGCAGCACACGTACTTTAAGTGTGCTTTTTGCCGCAGTAAACTTGGCCTTCTAATGACCTCCCTCCTGACTGAAAGCAGCTTCTCCTCCTGGTCCATCCCTCCTGTCTGCTTTTCTTCTGCCCCCCCACCCTCCAAGTTGGAAACTTTGAAGTTGCTTCCCCGCCACCTTCGGCCTAAACCGGCAGCTTCAGACGGGTCTCGGCGGCGACGGCGGCATGATTGCCTCCCTTTGGAATGTGCGGCGGGAGAGCTCGTATGATGAATGTTTAAGCAGAAGCGATAGAGCCGCACGTCACGCTGGCGGCTTCGGGCCTCAGCGAGTCCGAAATATTTGCCTCATACGCTCAAGGCTAGGTCCAACAAAAGCAACCATGGCGCTCAGGTGTAGCTAGCTAGTATGGAACCCTGGCGTTCACGTGCCACCGTGCCCTCCGAACATCTGCGTAGAGGGGAGGGGCTCCTCAGTCTGCCAGCCCACCTGACTGCTGCTGTGGCAGTCCAGCCCAAGGCAAGACCACAGGCTAGGGCCTCCTGTGGCCCCCAGCAGGGCCTGCCATTCTCCCAAAGCCCATTAGAGCACCTTCCTCCCGCCCCCCCTGCCCCAAGATGCCATCGCTCTTCCGCAGATTGCGCCTGTCTACTTTTGTGTGTTTGATTTTGGTTTGCCGTTGTCAGATTTGCGCTCGCGTCTTGGAATGTACGTTAAAAAGTCTCAAAGTGTCATGTGATCTCGGGCTTCGTGATTCTCTGGTAAAAAAATGGCGGCATGTAGCCCTACACTCCAATCGTTCGCTATCCGGAGTCATTGGACGGCGGTCGCCGATGCAATTCGCGAAGCGTGCCGTTCTCGTTCGATTTATAATTAATCATATTTGATTTGCCAGATTGCTCTAAAATTGGGCAGTGAAATTCGCCGGGCGTTGGGAATTTTTTCCAAGCATTAACAATTCATGATCCTTGATGCATATGTAAACTGTGGTAAATCCATCGCCTTGAATATTGATTATCCTTAAATTAAAAATGCGCTTTGATACGAGAGTTTGTAGCTATTTCTCCTCGCTCTCCCCCTGCGCTACAACTTAAAATTTGTGACCCGCGTGCGCTGTTTCCCAGCATGGCCCTCCCGTATGCTAATTAGCGAGCCGCGGCGCCCTTTAGCGAGTCGGTCATTAGCGCTGATTAGCATGTGCTTAATCAGGAGGTATTAAAAGGCAAAAGCCAAGGCTGAGGTTAAGCCTCAATAAAAACAGCGAGTTACTCTCGTGAGAGACTCATACTGTAAACAAATCTTCCGAAGACGTGCATTTTCTACCCGCTGAGCCTCTTCATTGTAGATTTGAAGCTAATCCGGCGGATGCAGTCGAGATGAAACCGCGACTCCAACACGGTTTGACACGAGGTTCTTTTTTTTCCCTCCTCTTCCCCAAAACATTTTTCCAAGCGCTCGAGCGCAAATCTCGTCTTTTAACCGCTGTTAAACTGTTGAACGAAAACATGGTTTTTCAGCCATTTATCTCCGCGCTCTCCGACGTTTCCTTTGTAGAACGACTTGTTCAGCGCAAATGGAGGATCTGAATCTCCTTTCGCGCAAGTTGAAATAGTTGTCAGAAAGCATTTTTTTTTTTTTTGTTCTGTTTCTTTTTTTTTTGCTAATGTGCGCAGCGGGATAAAGGAACGAGAGGGAAGATGGCAGGGCGGCGGCGGCGGCGGTGGGGCGAACGTGACAGAAAGGTACACAGATGGAAACGATGGAGGAAAAGATAAAGAAGGAAATCATCGAGAGAGACTCCATGTAAATCGTCGCCGATTACCGAGCCCGCCGAGATCTTTCGACTTGTGTTCCTCCTCTGGCTGCGTAGCGTTTGACACCAGAGCGACGGTGGTAATGGCACATGCGCCGCTCCCACCTGGGCTTTGAACCTTTTCCCGTTCACCTCTCGCAACGCCGCGCCGTGTCAGACAAAGAAATTCAAGATGGCAGTTTACAGGGGAAACTCTCGGCGCTTTTTCCCGTAATGCCGACGAAGCTGACAAATTGATTTCAAAGGATGAAGTACTCCCCCCCCCCCACCCCTCCCCTCCTTCCCATCCCAGTAAAGAATTCCCTGTCACCTTTTAAAAGATATTTACCTTTCCGTCTGTTCCCCTTTTGTCACGTTTGCATATCAGGCCCGTTTGTCTGTTTGCATATTGTAGCGACACTCATTCATTTTTGATGCTACATTAGAGATTCTTTGCTAGCATCAGTATCAGTACGCGGTAATTTTTTTTTATCCTTGTTTGCATGAGCGATTATGCGGAGCTGCATGGAATATGAGTGTTTTTTTTTTTTTCTTGCCGTGTGTGTTTTTCAAAAAGCTGCCACCGCTCCTTTTGTTGCTCACAGCTGTCCCACATTTGGTATCGGCCCCTACTCCCCAGGCGCTAAAGGGTTTTCACAAGCGCTGCTAATTGGCTATAATCTCCCTTTTTAAACTTGAAAGCCGGTAAGCTTCCATCACGCCGGTTGAAAATGCAAAATTTTCCGGTCACAACCGCACGTGTCCTCTTTCCGCCACTTTTCTCCCGTCGTCGTCGCGGATTGACTCCTCGTGCGCGGAAGGCCCCGGTGTAAACAGCTACTCAGTAGCGCGGCCTTCTGGGGGACGAGGCGTAACGGGGGGATTTGGTCTGAATCTTGAAGTGTCCGCCGGGATGCCGGCGGGGTTCGGGGGAACCGGGGGGCTTTGCTTCTGAGGCTCTGATGAAATAATAATGCGACGAGTTGGCGAGGCTCAAAATTTGCACATGAAAATCCTCCGTCGTGGCGCTCGGTGGCATCTAATGCGCCGCCGACGCCGACGACAATCCCTGCCTCTCGCAGTTTATATGCAAATACCTTCTCTCGGTTTTCGCCTCCTCTGAGAGTCGCCCAGCCGAGGCGAGCGACGGAGGAAGCAAACGGAAGGCGCAGAGTGGGGCTTTTTTGTGATGTTTTGTTTGTCTTGTTTATTTTTAAAAGGATTTTTAAAAGATGATAATATATTTTAATTTTTCCCTTTGTTTTTTTTTTGTTTTTTTTCCCTCGCCCTGAAAGTCAGTATGCAGATTTCTCCAAAGAGTTTGAAAAGCTCGACTTTTCTATTGAGTTTAATTGGAACATAATAACGGCAGTCTAAGTGTTTGTGTGAAGTCGGAAACGCTTGTATAATGGCGAACAAAAGTGACTCATCTTTCCCACAAGAGTCTCCTCTGCTCCTGCCTGATTAATATTCTTTTGCCGCTACAAATCTTTCTCTCTTCTGCATAGTTCACGTCTTCCTTGACAAATTTGGGAATTTACTTGAAAAGATTATTTTTGTTTGGGAGACAAAGTGAATTGGAAATAGCACGCCGAGCACTTTGAAATAACGGCAGACATCTCGGGCCACAAATGTGACAAATGCCGAGTCGGCCGAGTTGCGTCACTCTTGACCTTTTGTAAAATTCCCATTGAAGTATTTGGGGAAGGCATTCTTGAGGCTCCTCAGTCACGGACAGTTAGTTCAAGTAAGACCCTGGAGAAATGGCGGCGCAGAGGAACGTACCAATCACAGCCAAGCTCCGCTCGTTCGCATGTTCGCAACTTTTCATTAATTTAATAAACATCCCGCAGAGATGGAGCAGTGCGGGGCATTCGTACCCCCCAAACCCCCCCCCCCCCCCCAACTTCGCTGCTCAGAGATTTGCCTCGCGCACTTATTTATAAGCGACATGTGCACAACCGCCCTAACACGAGCTTGCGTACAAAATGTCTCCAAATTAAAACGAGAAAGTCGCTGTTCCTGCCGGCCCGCACGGCTAATTGCTAGCATGTAGCTCTGCCACTGATGCCTACAGTTTGCTGTCTATATTTTAAATGGATTATTAGACTGTGCCCAAAATATTATTTTCAATCAGACTCATCACGATTCATTCAGTCATTCATATTTGGCAAATATTCATGATCTCACTTGGTTTCTTACTACTTGTGATGGGAGTCAGTGTCAACGGGAGTCATTAATCGGGCTTTGCTCTCGACTGATGACGAGTGGCTGCAGCGGGAGGGAGGGAGGGAGGGGCCGACTGGAGGAAGCGAAGATGAAGGATGCTCACAAACATCATCATCATCGCCGCGGCCATGTATACTTACTGCTCGGGGGAAATGCTGCCTCCTGTCAAACAGTAGAAGCCTGACATCTCCCCGTGTGTGGGTGGGTGGGTGCGCACATTGTGCCCCCCCCTCCCCACACCCCCCCACACAGCCTCCCCGACCTCCCTCCATTCTCGGCTCACCGTTTCCCTTCCTTCACCTCCAGCCTCCGTCTTCCCCTTGCCTCCTCTCCTCACAGTTCCACTCCATATATTCATGAACGCCTGTTTATCACGAAAACTTATGCATTAAAATTGAGGGTGGGGTGGGAGACAACAGCAACAAAACAAACCGGGTGAATGCTGATGGGGGTTTTGTCTCGTCTGGGTGAAGCACGAGGCAGCCCGCTCCTCGGGGGACGCGTGCAGGAAGGCCCCGATTCCTCCTCGCCTTTCTTTTCATTTTTTTCCCCCTCCTTTTCTTCCTCCTCACCCACCTTTTCCATCCCTCATCTCCTCTTTTCTGCTCGAGCCTTCACTCTCCTCCCCCCCCCCCCCCTCACTCGCTGCCTTTCTCTTCCGTCTCCCCCCTTCGCCGTGTCAAAACCAGTTACAGGCAGAGGAGCTCTCCTTCTTAAATAATTCACAGGTTGATTAATAGACTCACAAGGGTATAATTAGGCAGGGGAGAGACAGTGGCTAGTGTAACCAGTACAGTGCTTAGGGGAATTAGAGTGCGGGGTTATTGAGGAAATAGAGAGTACCAGTTTAAAAAAAAAAAAAAAGAAGAAGAAAGGAAGGCGGCAGCGGTGGACTCGTGGAAGGATGAAGCAGCAGGGGGAGGCAGAAGAGGTGCTGGTTTATGGAAGGGTAGTGGGTGAGGAGGTGAGGGGGGGGGGGGGGGGGAGCTACCTCTTTCTGAAGCTATGTGTTAGAAATGAGGCAGCCTCTCCAGGAGCACGGAGCCCGGCGTTTGTTTGATGTGGAAATTGGACAGTTTGAATCCGTCTCCTTTAATTTTTCACAACTAACACGCACCCCATGGGCACCTCACATTCTTCTTATAGGATATAAATTAGAAGTGTGTGTGAGCGCGGGGCTGTGTGTGTTCTGTCAGTTTTTTTTTGTGTGTGTTTAACTTTTACAAATAAACCAGGTACCCCCGCTCGAAAGGAGTTTTTTTCAGCCGATGTTTGTCACGCAGTCAGTCATCAGCATAAAACTTCACTTATGTTGCCTCTAAGGCATCTTTTGTATTCTGAAAGGGATGCGCTATGTGCTGCCAGACCGGTCTTCAAAACAAACAAACAGAACAATGGATCAACAGATCTCTCCTCTCAGTTCAGACAAACATATTTCTGTTGCGGTGATCTCTGTCTGCCTCGCTTTCGCTGTTAAAATAAAATGAAAAGAGCCGACTGAAACGCACCTCGACAGGTACAATGCTCCGGCTCCGGCGCCTCGTGTTTTTCTTTGCCGCTCCTTTTCTCGGCGAGTTAAAGCAGTCGGATTGGGTACACAGTGGCGCTTCTTTTGGTTTGCTCTATTTATTTCACTGCCGATGCCTCGGATTGCTTCCCATGGTCCTCCATCTGCTGTGTGTTTTATCGCACATTGGATTCCCCGGTAGCCAAACAAACTAACGTGTCCATCCGTGTGCCTCGTGTCAATGTGTCGACTCTAATAATAAGAATTAAAAAAAAATTATTTAGGGGAAATGAAAGTTGAATACTCAATTTTCAATATAACTCGAAGGAAAATGAGAAAGTAAATGCGTAAACAAAGTCAATAAGTCGAAGAACGACGTAAAAAATTATAGGCTGCTATTGCACCTTTTGTCCTCTTAAGGGCAGTGTGGTGCCGTTCACGGATAAAATAAGACCTGAGAAAGAATTAAGACATTCGGTTTTCACAGATTAGGAAAAATTCGTGCCTTTGAGTAGTCTTGTCTTACCTACTTGTTTGATTTCATTTTTTGCGTGAAGATTAGTAAATTGAAGCAATATCGCTAATTAGCCGTTAGCATTGCAACAGGGTTTCGCATAGACTTTAGCATTAGCGACAAGCGACGTTTTAAAACCTGTTTTCTGTTCAAATGCACGATAAGTGGGGAATTATTTTTGCTATCAAAGCTATCTGGTCAGTCGATAAACAGAACGCTTAAGTTTTGACTCCTGCTCCCAAAAAGTTTGATGGTGAAACTCAATTGCCAATTCCGCGAGCCTTGAAACCACCGCCGTGTCGTCTCAGGCTAGTTAGCTGTGCAAAAGCGTGCGTATTAGCAAAATCCCTCCTTTTCTCATCCCTATTTTGTATTAATGATCCTTCCCTTAACACGCAATTGTCCTCCCTTTTGTTGTCCCTGGCAGACGACTAATGACTCCTTGAGATCTTTTCGCGCCTCTCCGGGCTGTGCGGATACCCGGCCACCAGGAGGTGCTGAAAAGATCGGGACCCCTCTGTGTTGATTTATTTATCTGTGTCTGGATTAAAGCCCGTATACCTGATGAAGGGGATGTCAGAGGAGCTTTGACAGCCACAGAGGCAGCAGAGTGTGTGCGATTTGGTTGCCGCACCGGCAGAAACAAGGAGTGTCGATGGCATCTTTGAAGTCTTGACAGACGAGAGCCTCTGAACATCCCCTTAATCTTGCCTTCCCTCAGAAAGGCGCGCGAGCAGGAAGGCTTCTGAGCGCGCTCGGCTCCCTGTTTGCCTTATTCTCTTAATGACACAAACCATTCATCGACCAGGCGTGATAGCATTTCATCTGGTATAATGTGCGCTGGCTGCCGACTTCAAACGGGCCCCGCCGCTTCCCCGCGTTAAGCTAGCTGCAGACGGCGAGAGTTGGGACAGCGACGCGCCAGCCAGCGAGAGCTCCTTGACGGGCGGGCGGGCGGGCGGGCGGGCGGGATGTCTGTGTAGTGCGCGCTGTTTGATTGCGCTGATTGTTTTCACGAGCCCACCAAAAGCAAATACAAGGAATCTGCCGTGTATGATTGTCTGGAAATCAGATCACTGGCGAGGAGAGAGAGAGAGAGAGATGTTCCGCACCTGAACTGCCTCCAGTGCTTCGCAGGGACTGTAATGACCCTTGAACTTTCAACTGTTCCCATTACGTTCCATATGTTTCAATACAGGGCAAAAAGACTTAAGCATTTCTTACCTGAAAAACAAATAGCGGCAACGAAGGAGTAGAATATGGCCGGTCGATGGTTTAAGAGTCGAGCCGCTGGGCAGGAGGAGGCGCCGGGGTTAATTACTCTATTACCGAGCGGCTCAGGCAGGAGCTGTTTAAACAAGCCCCAGTCAGCAGGGGATTAGGCCTCATTACTCCGGCTAAAGTTGCGCCCACGACCCTTCCCCACCGCATTTCACCGCGGGTATGTCAGCCGTTCGGGGGGAATATTCATATGTAGGAAGGGAAGGAAAAAGCGATTAATCCCGAGCAGCGGGGGCAGGACATGTGAGAGGAAGACGATGCGAACGACAGGGCTTATCTCCCGAGCATCGCCCGCGTCTCACCTGAGCTCAGCCCACGCTACAATTATCCCCCAAAATGTCAGCGCGTAGTCAGATTAGCATCGCGGCTCGGGTTTCCCTCCCTCCCGTCCCGTCAAAAACAACGGCCCTCTTTCGGACGTCCTCGGTCGGCGGATCGTCACCGTGCTCGTCCTCCCGGGTGTCTGATGGCACTCCGATAATGACGGCGCTCTCGTTTGCCGCAATCGCGGGATGATTGAAAATTAGCTTGATGTTAGCCGAGTGCCAGGGGTCGATTTACCAGGTCCGCAGGGCATGAAATACTTCAGGTTACAATGACATGTAGTCAGTCAAGCCGCCAAGAGATAAACTTGTCCACATTAAAAAAAATGGTGCAGCTTCCTTGAATGTTACACGGCTCAGACGGATCTGACAATTTGTGACAGAAAGGATTTAGAGCAGCTAAAAGCGGGTCTAAGTTGTGGCGCAGGTGGTGTAGCGTGATTTAGGCGGATGACAAACAAGTTGGCTGTGCTCCCTCCCATAACGGCGCACACGCCCCTTTCTACCCAGTCTAACTCCTTAACAACCGTTTCTTCTCCACGCTCCGGTGATGGTCAAAATGTTTTATGCATCTACGTTTCCAGTAGTCACGCGCCATTGACACAATAAAAGTAAAAAAATAAAATAAAAATAAAAAACTGCTTTCTATGGCTAACTTCCAATTAGAAGAGTCAACTGTGTCCAGAATTATTAATTATTTTGCAATATTTGTGCCAGCTTAGGTTGCACACTTGCAGAAACGCAGGTTTTTTTTTTTTGTGTGTTTCGGGTCTGTCACCTGGAACAATAAAAGATAAAACAAACAAAAAAAACATCTCTCCAGAGGGGCCCGCCAAAACACTTGATGAAGCCCCCATTTCATATGAATCAAAATGCCTTCTTGGCTTAAAGGCCGTGCTCACAAAACTGTGATGTGAGTTCAAATCCAGAACAGCGATTCTATTATATAATTGAGGGCAAGGGAAAATAGAAAAAAAAAAATCAATGAAAGCAGCAGGATGTGGCAGACACAGCTCACATCCATATTGAGATTGTACCGTCTTCGATCTGTGTCTGGCTTGCGCTCGGCTTCGGCGGCCTAATCACACAAGGAGCGGGTCGATGGTGAGATTTAGCCAGTGGCGCTACTGAACCTATCACACCGGCCGGTTTAAAAAAAAAAATAGACACGCACCTGAGATCCTCGCTCGTTCAGCGCTTTAAAAAGGCGGTTGGAATTATTTTAAACATAGCCCGAGGTCAGAGCGAGATTCTCCGCTCCGGTTAGCAGAGCGAGCTGGAGGTGCCGCTAAGTACAAGAGAGGCAAACAGGATATTTATCCTATTGATTTTCTCAAGTTGAAACAAGAAGATTTAGAGGGGCTTGACTCTTAAAATTCCCAAGGAGCCGCCCGCTCTCCAGCTCCACGGCCACGAACACACACACACACACACACGGTGAGCAAAACATCTCGGCAATGAGGTTTAAGGGGCCCTGAGCTGCTGCCGAGTTGTGTTGTGCTTCGGAATGATGCGTGTCGGAGGGATCATTAAAGCTCATGCGAGGTGTGTGTGTGTGTGTGTCGAGGTGTGAGTCATGGAGCTGGAGGTGTGGGTAGACAACAGGCAGGAAGGTTCTGGAGCTGGGGCTTTTGTCTCGGATCCAAGGAGGGGGTGACAGAAAATGTGTGGGACTGTGACTGCACAGTTTCTTCTGTTGTGAATTGAGATCATTTGGGTCTTTTTTTTTTTCAATCTATTTTTTTAAGTCTGTAAATAACTTTAGGGTCAAAATGTGAAGACGATGATAAATAGAAAATAAAAAAATGCCGTTTTAAAGTGACTCAGCAGATGAATTGTTTTGCTGATGATGTCATCTTTACAGATTTCCAACCAACCAATCATCAAGCTGGAATCTTCAGCCAATCCAGGCTCAGTGACGGCACAAACAAACACTTGGGACTAAGGTAAATTAAGGATTTTCTACACATGTGGTCCAATTTATTGTAAGCAGAAGCTAAATTCTAGCACCGTTGCAAAATTAGCATCCTACCAATGATCTGAGTTCTCCATGAATATGAATGTGAGTTTTCTATTTGCGATTAATTTACCACCGACCGGTCTGGGGTGTACTTTGCCGCTTATTGGGGGGGGGGGCAGACTTGGCTGCTGTCACACGTCTGAGCCCCAACCCCCAGCTGCCGCCGGGTCAACATGCGGGTCCAACTCGCTGTCTGGCCACCCCACCCTGTGACTCCTCAGTCACGCCGGCGCCCATTACTCATCAGTCGGGAGGAGACGGCGCCGTAATCGTGGCCCGATTAACGGCCCCTCTTGACGAGGCTAATGGCGAGAGACCTCGTTTGCATGGCATTATCTTAATTGAGCCCGAGGCCTGGCATCAAAACAAGGCCGAGATGATGTTACTGATGGATGGTGGCGCCGGTCCGGCGGCAAGCGTTTACCTGACAGCTATATTAATTAACGGCTATCGCCTTACACGGGCTTTAACGGGGATGAATAAGTCAGCGCGCTGACGACGTGGTTGACACGGCTCCCGCTTTTAATGGAAGCGGGCCGGGCATCGGATACGATTACCTAATTCCTAAAAGGAGGAAACTGAGCCAGCCTTTTCCTCGTACATGCCTTTTAAATAAATCACCGCACAAAGTCATACTTTGAATTGGTAACGGGGATGGCTTTTTTTTTTTTTTAAGAAACACCAACTTCAATTGTTAGCTTGGCTAGCTAACAAAAACAATTGTTGAATTTACTGTCCGCCGATGGACGTTTTCGATGAAGCGGGTCAGCCGGGTTGCTCTTTTGTTATGTAAAGTTGGGCCACACGATCCAGCAGGATAAAAAGGGCAGAGAAAAAGAAACCATTCAGATAAGCTTCCCTTCATCAGATAATTAAGGATCCCTTTGCTCCAGTTTCCTCTTCGTAGCATGAGTGTCTGATCAGCTTTCAAAGAGCTCATCAGTCGGAGATGCTCCGGCGAACCAAATGTCAAAGATTTGTCCGTCAGTCATCAGGATGACTACGAATTTTCTTTTTCAAATTTAATTAGATCGCTTCAGATGTGCATAATCGTCATGTTTTTTTTTTTTTTTTTGTGTCGACCAAATTTCAAAGTCAACCAGACTTTTTCAGAACTTTATTTTGTCACAAATAAGAATTCCGAATCCCGCCTAGCAACCGAGGCCTCGCGTCTAATTAATCGTCGCTGCCTTCTAATTGCAACGACGCCTGGCTTATTTTCGGCTGTTTTTCCCGCCACCTCGGCGCACCTTTGCTCTTTGTCAAAACTTTTCCGCCACCTGTCAGTGCGTCCGACATCCCACCCCCCCTCCGCCCCTCCCCTCCCTGTATCCCCTGCTGCCAATTTTTAACTACACTCCACTCTGGCCTCTGCTCTACTTGTTACAGCCCCAACACGAGTGCAAACAATCAAAGTGTTTGGCAACGCTAAAATATGCATGGCTATCCATGACAGACAGATAAAGCAGGGCAATTAGCCACGTAATCCTAGAGCAACGTGCCGAATCGGCCGCCTCGGCTGTCCTCCCGCCCCTCCTTCCCTTTACTCTCTTGCTCTCCATTAGTTAAATGTACACTGTGTGTCGTCTCCCCATCAAATCAAGTAACACTTCGCCTAATTGGCTTATAAATAATACAGCAGGGCTCCGCATTATCATTTCATCAGTGGTAAACATTGCCGGGGCAGTTGCTAAAGAACCTATCCCTCATTAATTTCTTAATTTGGGGAAAGGCGAGGAATGCCGGCAGAGTCTTGAGGTGAGAGGAGAGGAAAATGAGCCAAAGGATGGAAGGAAACAAAACAAGGCGTGTCGGAGATTCAAGCCGGGGAGTTTTGTCGGCGCCCCCCCCCCCCCCTCCTCGTGCAAGAGGTGACGGCTGCCCCTGTCGCCCTCGTTTTTCACAAACACGCAAATAAACACACATTTTTCCCTCCCCGGCCCCAATTGCCGATTCTTTTTTTATACCAAACTTAATGAATATTTCATAACAAGCAACATAAATATGCATTCTAATGCTTTTTGCACATTACCGCTATTTTCTTCTTTGCCCGCCAACAAAAAAAAAAAAAAAAAGACTCATTTTATATTCTGCATAACCGGCCTCTGAAATTATTTCTCCTCCCCAACTGTCACCACCAAATAATATATTTTTTATTTTTTTAGAGAGGCTTTAACTTGTTAAAATGCGTTTATCCACGAGAGAGGCACGTTCGTTTCTAATTTCAGTCAACAGCGACAACTGAGGTCTCCTGCCTGATGAAATCCTTTTAGCAAAAGTGGGTACCCCCCCCCCCCCAACCCCCCTCCCACTCCTCGGCAGGTAAATGTCACTCAAAACTACCATTATATTGCATAATGCACTTTTAAGGCAGTTTTGCATGGCCTGTGATAGACGTTTTGAAATATGAGGTGTGAGAATATGACTCTGATCTCGGAGAGACAGATATTAAAGCAAACTCTCAAATGAGCCATTTCCCCCCACCCACCCCCGCTCTCTCCACTTTCCGCTCAAATGTGGCATCGAAGGGGGGGAAAAAAAAATAA
Organism: Syngnathus scovelli; assembly: GCF_024217435.2. NCBI lineage: Eukaryota > Metazoa > Chordata > Actinopteri > Syngnathiformes > Syngnathidae > Syngnathus > Syngnathus scovelli. The sequence goes on along the minus strand of NC_090859.1, from coordinate 13,601,659 downwards.
TAAAAAGCAGACACCGAGAGCCCTTCCGCCTTCAAAAGGAAAGTTAAGCGCAGCACGTTTTCGGCGAGATTTTGAAAAGCCAGCCACCTGAAGGCAATCTGTCTCGGCTGGAACCCGACTTGTCAGCGCCGGCGAGAGCTGTCACGGCGACGGCGCGGCGCTGATGGAGACAGACATCCGTCATCCGCCGCTTCCACCTTGCGCACGTCATGTGATGTCTCGCAGGCCTGCTGAGAAGCCTGCTTCACTTAAGATGTGCTTAGGCGCCTTCTGGTCGACTTGCAAACGGGCTTTTTGTTCTCCCGTTCCCTCTCATCTTTGGGTTGAAAAACATTTACTAAAAAAAAAAAATCAACTTTTACCATCCATATGCAATGAAGACATAACTGTCCATCAATCCCTCTCGGAGGCACTTCAAACGAATCGTAACGAAACGAGACTTAACACTAGAAAAAGCAGCGGCGAGACCTCGATTTAGAATTCCAGAATAAACCGTGAAGCATTTATTCCCGTTAGTGAATTTAAGAGGACCCATTATGCCCATTTTAAGAAACATTTTTGTATTCTCGCATGTCACTGGAGGAGATTGGCGTGATTTTTTTCATTTGAATGTCAACAACGAATGCAAAATGGATCAAATTGACACACTTCTCGCGTAAAGGTAGCGAGGGTTTGTTAAACGTCAACGAGGTTGAGGCAGTCGTAACCTGCCCGCCCCTCCCCACTTAATTATAGCAGAACAAGAGGCGAGACAGGGAGCATGTTGAGGAGTGAGCTTAATTAATGTAGCAGTAAAAAGCGGCCCTCCCTCTCCATGTCCTTTCTGCTGTTCAGTATTAGTTCCACTCGGGTGCTCTCCGAGCCACGGACAAATCGGGACTCTAATGATGGGACACACAAGCGCCCCTTCAGCCCGTCTCGGGTCACTGGCCGCCCCCCCCTCTCCCTCCCTGGGGGAGGGCAGAGCAGGAAAGTCAAGCAGTTACGTTCGCCCGTTCAGTGCGGGAGACAACCTTGCATATTGACTTCATTAACACCGACACACACTTTGCGTGTAAATGTGTGTGTCTGAAATGCGTAGCGCAACGGCGGGCATTTTTTTTACGAAGCAGAACCCAAACCCACGTAAAAGCGATGGCATCAGGCGACCGAACGAACCGATACCCTCGAGACGATACTCGTGTTCCGAATCAAGTGGGAACAAAAAGACGATCAGATGGAATTAAAGGTGCGACAAAGGTTCTGTCAGCCCCATCCCCTGCGCTAACATAAAGGCGATAAATATTGGATGCAAAGAGAACAAAAAACTCTGTTTGAAGCCTCGGGAGGGGAGACGGGTGGGAGGGGAAGCAGGTAATTACTTTATTGTAGGACGAGGATCAACCCAAATCCGCCGACGGAAACCTCGGCACATCCGAGACAGAAAAACTTGACCCCATTGTGATGTCTACTAACTTAAATTACTTTTAAAATCAATTAATCGGTAACTATTTTTAAATCAATCTAAGTTATGGGCCCAGTCGAGTACTGGAGTACATACCCCCCTCCAAATTTGAAAAAAAAAAATGCCTTAAATTGCATTAAACAATATGCTCCCCCCCCCCCTCCCCTACTTGATTGGAATTAGAATCACATCTGGCACCATGTTCTGTCCCTCATTACTGCCGCATCTCATTACGAGGCGCTCCATCCCGCGGGAGTCAGCACGGCGGCGGCACGGTTTTAAGCACACTTTTCACTTTCTTCCTGCCTCTTGCTCATCTCATCTGCCTCGCCGTTTCTTCTATTCTGCGTTTACATTAGCGGAAGTCCTCATCTAAGAGAATGACTGAGCAACCCCCCCCCCCCTCCCCCTCCCACCACACTACTTGGAAATTGTTTTACGCTGCCAATTAAAGTAGGTAGGCTGAGATTTTTTTTTTCTTCTTCTTCTCCCCATACTATGTTTTATTCAGAAAGTATTATTTGTTGCGCTCCAAAAAGAAAAAGTATCAAATTACAAAAATAGGTCTGGCGGTGAGTAAGTTCCACTTACTTGAGATAAAGGTTCGGAAATACGGGAGAAATGTGAAAAAGAAAAGAGGCAACTTATTTATGGTGTCCTCAAGTTCTACTGAATAATGAAAGGCTCCAGATATAACCACATTTCAAACTTGCCTTTGTATTTTTATGCAAACACTGAGAATTTTTTTTTTTTTTTTGGGCGAACTGGAAAAAAAAAAGTCTAAAGTTTTGAGTCTGCATGCTTTTAGCTCATTAAAATACTAATTCAAAGCTTCCGCAGCTTCATTTACGAGCTCACCCGGTGAAGAAATACAAGCGTCCACATATCTTCAAAGACTTTTATTTCCAATTTTAAAACCTAAATAAAAACTCTGTGATGAAAACATTCCGACGATTGTAAAAAAAACGAGGCGGTTGCGGGAATTTGCTCAAACTGTCGTTCGCCTCTAAATCATGGGCGAGTCGCAGAGCGAGCAAGACATCTTGAGGATCTTCTTGATCCACTGTGGCTCTAGTGGAAACAAATCAACAATACGATATAAAAACTACGCTAGGAAAAAAAAAATAGTTGTGGGTTCTAATTTCGAAAACAGCTAACCATCAGGTTGTGGTATTTCGGAGATGCCGTCTTGCAAAAGGCAGCGTCTGTATCTCAGCGCCTGGCACGCCTGGTAGGACAACACGCATCTGCACGAAGACAAATAAGACAAATGAACCGAATTTGTTTTGGCTGTGGGCGGGGCTTGTCTGATCATACCTGAGCCACACGTGTCCATTTGGACACACCGCTTGCTTGTGGTCGTTGAAGGGCAGCGCTTCTTCACACAAGGTACAGCACTCCGGGAACGTCTGCTTGTTCATCTTCTTCTTGATGTGACCGACCAGGACCTAAAGAAGCAACGGATAATTATATCGGTGCCTTTAATCCAACCCCCGAAGATGGCGTCACCTCTGCATTTTTGTCATGGGAGTCCTTCAAAAGATACTCAGCCAGGCCGCTGGTGGGAATGCAGGTCTTCTCGGTTTTCTGGGTGTTGAGGTAGACCTCCCCAAGCAACTTCTTTATGTTCTCCTTCACAAGGTGGCTCTCCACCAAATTGATCCTCGCCCGCACCTGCTCCGCTGGAGTCTCCTCCTTGGCCACGTTTGAATCTTTGTCCTCTTTGTCCTCGTCCTGCTCGCCGATGAGCTCTCGAGAAGGTTTCCAATGGTGGTCCGTGAGCGGCATCTGAAGTGACTGGTAGAGAAAACGGACCAAGAAGAGCTTCAGGCGCCAGAAGTAGGGAGAGCCCACATCTCGGGTTTTCTGATCAAGCTCCTCCTGCAAGGCCTGAGGAATGCTTTTGTTTGTTAGAATGTTCCACCTGACGAGGTCCAGCAGGTCAGCCTGCTTGTACAGGTTCTCCGTGGGGGATTTGAGCAGAAGCTCGGCCGCCGTTTCCGGCGATTTTAACGCCATAAAGTGCACCTGGTAGTTGGTGTGGAATGAGTGGAAGGAATCATCCAAGCCTTGCGTGCTGACCAGCGCCATGTATGCTTCATTGTGGCTCAGCGCAATCCCGTGCAGACGCCGGTTAGCCAAACCTTCGAGGCACGACATGGTCTCCTGTTGGAAAGCCAACGTTTTTTCTGTGAATTTGGGTGTCAGCTTCTTGATCCAGCCGTCGGTGGAGCACGTGTAGACGGTGCCGAGTTGGCTGACGGCCAGCGAGACCACGGGGAGGGAGTGGAGGCCCACCACGTGCGAGGTGTGCACGCTAAGTCCGGTGGGAGAAATCACGAGCAAACTCCAGAAGATGTAGCAACCGCGGGACGCCACGATGACGCTGCAGTTGCTTTTGTCAAACGGGCGCACCAACGAGACGCAATTGATGTTCTCCGGCGCAATCCGGTCGCACTCCTTCCAGAGGGCGATGGGCTGGCGTAGGGTGAAGTAACCTTTGACCCCCGTTAGAGTGACCGGCACGATCTTAACGGGGCCCAGCTCGCTGCCCACGATCAAGCCGCTTATGCGCCGATCTGTGTATTCATACTCCCACCAGGCCAGACCGCTGGGACTGCTCACACCCGAATCGATGGCTTCGTGAAAAAACACGTTGACGCCGCTTTTGAAGGGCAAAGCAAACTTCCACAAAACCAGGTTGCCGTTTTCCATCAGGACGGCCAGGAGGACAATCTCCACATTGAGGCAGGAATTATCAGGCTGCATCTGTTTGATCTTGTAAACGCTGGACCACTCCATCCTCACCGGCGTCTGCATTCGGTACCTTCGCCGCAGCTCCTCAGAGTCCAAAATGTCCTTCTCGGGCAGCTTGCCGTCTTGTCCGGCGTAGCCTCGTTCTCGTAGCATCTCGCCGTACTTGGCGCTGAGATCGACCAGCGTGGTCCATTCCAGACGCTTGTGGCTGTAATGGACGGTGAGTCTGTGGTCAAGGGTTAGACTCGCCAGCAAGCAGCGCCCGCTGGAATCGCAACCGAGGGGCGACCAACTAGCGTATTTAATTCCTTTATACGAGACTCCCGAGGGGTTCATCACGCGATCCCAATTGAACTCTTGCTTGGTGGGGAGGTCAGGATGTGTTTTAAAGTGCTTCATGGCTTTACCCTGCTCTTTTGGGGGTCCAACCTAGATAGTTAACACACAAACAATTACAAGGAGAAATCTAAGATCAATATACTTGAGTCAGCATAGTCTGTTTAGCTACCCCTGAATGAAGTCTAGTCTTGCATACGTTTTTCAACCATCGTAGTTAAAGCAATCAAAAGTAAAGTATAATTACCTGCATTGTGTAAGCATTACCGGGGACGGGAATGGAAGTTCTTTTTAATATCAGCTCCTGTTTGCTGCTGTGAATGTCGCAAACCAGCTCCAGGACGGTCAACGAGTTGACCGTGCACACTGCTAGCCGATGATCCTGCGACCAAACGAGCGGCTGCGTACCGGTCATCGGCGACAAAAGCGAGATTTCCGGATACCGCTTTACCGCCACGTCCCGCGTACATGCGACGCTATCATCGGCAGTTTGGAGATCCATCTGAATGAGGTCAATCGTGAGACGAGTGTCCGCAACATCGGACTGCTCGTCGGGGGCCGCCATATTTGTTGTTTTGGGACGTGACGTCACGGGCTGCGTCAGTTCCGGGGCGTTTTTTTTTTTTTTTAAATTCATACTGTGTGTTTGCGTTATCTTTAATATGCGTTGCTTATTCGTTTGACCCTCCACATTTATGTTATTTGTTGCTTTAAATTAGACTAAATTAAGTTAAATTAGGCAGTTGCAAACCTGCTGTATTAATTAAATAGGCAATGTAAATACAATGCAAACGTATGCTCAGTGGATATAAAGAAATCTAGCCTGTTAAAATGCCAGGTTTTAGTTTTACACCAGAAAAAAATGACATTTGAATAGCTGTGTGCAGACTTTAATAGTACATATGTCCAAGCTCCACACACACACACCATTTAAGAAGAAATCATTGCCTCTAACACTGCTGACTAAAATTATACTGAAATTATAGCGAGGGGAAAAAAAATGTCTATTGGCATAGATCCTCGGCTCAAAGTAAGATTATAAAAGCACACACAGACTGTGCAAACATGTTCATCAAATTGAGAACGAGTGAAAATTCCGCCGATATATTACCAAAAGGCTCTTGTAAATAAGCATGCCGCAAACTCAGAAACATGCCGAAAGTCCGCTGTACGACAAGTCAAGGAGACTAAACTAAGCCTAAACCTAAATACCGCACATACGTTGCTATTTATTTGCGTTATCTATTTGCATTTATTTTGTTTGAGCTGTCATGGGAAGTAGCAGAAAAGAAGATTGTTTCTTATCTTAAATACCCTCTACCCTGATTCCTGTGTAGCTCGCAAAAATAGACTCGTGGTTGCTAACCTTGGGAGAGAACCGAGCTTCAAACAAAACGGGCCAATTGAAAACGCCCGCCCTATTCCCAAATAGGCTTTATCCGCTCCTTCCCAGATGGTTTTGCGAGGAGAAAGGTTGTAAGCCGACAATTCATTTTATATCACAGCTGTCATACCCGAGTAGGCGTCAAATAAATATTCCCGAATAACCGCGACGGTGAGTACATCTCGGTTGATAGTCAACCAAAACGTGTCGGGAGAGGCCTTCACGTGTCTCCGTCACTTTAATGTGAAAATGTAAAACACGTTTTTATGCGCGAGGTTGTGGAGTTTTGACCCGGCAGCTGTCAGCTGATCAAAACGCGGAAGATGTTGTCCTTTGAACTCAGCACTGCGCTTGAATGCCAATCACATACTAAAAATTTATTAGCATGGACTGGATTGTTCATCGAATCAGACGATCTACTCATCGGCCAATCGCGTTGCGTAATACGATCTTTTCTTAAAAACGTGCGTCGGCCTTAAATCCGTGTCTCGAAATGTCACGTGACTACATTTTGTTTGCTTTATGACTTTAGCAGAACCCTGATGCGGCCCAACAATATCGCTTTGGACAGCGTGTCAAGGACTTGCACATTCTTCCCCTAATGAAATGAGATTAGATGAAACTTTAATGATCTCCACCGGGAAATTTGCTAATCTACATGACACATTCATTCAAAGAGGCGGAGTCAAGCGCCGGCGCTCCTCAGCGACATGGCCGTCACTTTGCGAGGGGAAAGAGAACCCGTTCCCCGCCCGGAAGACCCGACATCCGTCACGTTAGCCGTCCGCTGTCAGTCAGCGCCGATGACGAATCGTTCGCTGTCATTTGACAGCGTTAATTAATACAAATAGGAACTGTGATCACAACATGGCTCGGGCGTTCGTCAGAATACTTTAGCAGATGTTCCCGGGACGGGTCAGAGGTCGAAGCGCCGCGGCGGCACGCGGGGCTGACGAGTCGCAGGCAGACATTTGTCACGGCCCCCTCGACACCCGAGATGACGGCGGGATTTTTCGGCAGGCGGCGGAGTTATTTGTCACAAAACAAATGGTTACAAATGTGCTAGACAAATATAGGATAGCACGCCCACTTTGTTTGAACGGCCCCCGTTTCTGCGTCTTTTGTTTCGATAATCGAAATGAAAACATGAAAGGCGGCGACGGCGGCGGTATGTTTCATTGTTAATGAAGCGTGTCGCCGATGAATATTTCACACACCTGCTGTGTGTCTTTGCTGCCTTTTGACTGGGGACCCCATCCCACGTTGCCATGTATGAATGTTGGATTAAACATTCATCATATGCTGTCACAAAACTTTATCCTCGCCTTTTCCAACAGGCCGGAGAAGAGCGGCCTTTGATTTCAAAATAAAACCATTTGGTCGGCTAACATCGGAGCACTCGAGTCATGACCGAAGGTGTAATGCGGATTTATGGATACAGATGAGGTCATCTCAGGTCAATCCCATCCGCCGTGCTGGTGATTACCAAAAAAAGCTTCATCATCAACATCTGCTGCCGGCTGCCTCAAGTGTCTTCCATGTATCTGGCGTGGAAGCCTGCAGGGACGTTTTGATGCACGCTTCATCATACATGTTTTAATCACTCAGTCTCTCTCAGACACGTCCCGGGAGGGCGCCGCCGCTGCAGCAAACACGGAATTAGCCATAGCATCATGCTAATGAAATGCATTTAGAGCATCATTCGGTTCGGGAGATGCGACGACGCCGGCGGGTGGTCGCGTCCGAGAACAGCCGACCTTTGCCCCGCCCCCCCTTTTCTCCACTGACAGCCTCTAAGCAGCCACGCTTCCGAGATGAAGAAAGCAAATCCCTCCGCTCGACAAGATATTACATCGGTGATATCGGTAGGGAACACAGCGGTGGCCTTTTGTTTAGCTTCCCTCGGGGGATGCTCAGTCACCTGTTAAAGGTCAAGGTGATGGCATGTCAGGATTTGAGGGAAAAGCCGCCGTGGAGGAATAAACATGCTGAGAATCGCTATAAACGCGGCGGGCCGGATGGAAGCTAGTTACGGTGTCAGTCGCGGGATTAACAGGTGATCCACTTGGACGGTTGTCGAGTTGGATTCCGATGCAGAGCGGAACTTTTTGGCTGTTGTTGAAATTTCGTCTTTTACTTTGATGGATTGCATCTCAGGTTGCTGGCAAACTCAGGTAGCCGGCGGCTGTTGTCTTTTTTGACCCAGTGTGGGCAGCTGGCGGTGGGCAGGGCATGCCCCGTGGCAGTGCCAGGGGAAGGCCAGGAGGGCCCCGGCCCCGGCCCGCTCCCTCGTCTCTCTCCGGCTCTTGCTAATGGAACGGGGGCTCGCTCGTCCATATGGCGCTCGCGAGTAGAAGCGCGAGAAGATTGCGAAGCTTGGCAGGGTGGACGTCACCAGGCAGTCTCCCGTTAGATATTGAACAGGACAGGACCAGACCTCGGGCCATCGAGTGGCTGGCCCGTCTTGTGGATGTTGATCGGAGGCGATGTGCACCTGCACCGCCGGCCTGCTAGTTTGGACGTGACGTTGGTCCTCCTCTCTGGATCGGGAACAAAAGCCACCTCTTGCGTGGCCCCTCCCCTCCCGCCTTTCTGGTTTTTATCGGTGACATCTGCCGCAAAACAAACTCGCTTAGCAAGAGGAATGATGTGTCAGCGGAAGGTCCTTTAGCTCGCGCCGCTAATCTGTCACACGCCGCTCCTTGTTTATCGCTCGCTCCGGTGCGGCCGTCGGCCTGCCGGCTGCTTGCGCCGCACCGTAATGGCGACAGATGCTGAGCGGCGCAAGTGTGAATCTTGACGACTTTTCCCCTCCCGCAAACCTGTAAATTACAGCTATCGGGAGTCATTAGACCTGATAAAACCGTTCTCCTTGATGACCTCGGAGATGAACGCGCAGTTGTGGATAGTCGGTGCTACCAATTGGGGCGATTTTTAGCTCCGCTGTTAAATTGTTCTAACCTGTATACTAAAAAAAGTTTTTGTTGAATTCATTTCATTTCATCACACTGAATAAAATCATCTGGATTCAGATGTGCTTTTTTGAAACACATTCATTCATTATCCAAACTGTTTTAGCATCTTAAAAAATGATATTTGGATCCAGATGATTTTCAACGACTTGACAAATTGTGTAAATTCCACACGCTATTTTTTGCAGTGTGGTAATAAACACCCAGGAAGTTTTGCGGCTATTTTTTCCAGTTTTGACCTTTTAGGCATTCTGCCCTCTCATCTTGGACTTGGGCCCGAAGCCCCTTCCCGAAACTCCGCGATGACTTTGAAGAGTCTAATAGATGCCCGAAGCTTGTCATTAGTCGTCCTCTACGTCTTTTTGCCGTGCGGTTGGCGGGACGGACACGTCAGTTGTCACCTTCCCTTGCCCTCCCATCGTGTCTGCCCAAAGGGGCAGAAGGAAGGAAGGGCCCGTGCTCCTTTAAGTAGCCCGCGCGACACCAAAAAGGTCGCGTGGCCCGGTCTTGTCATCCACTCTCTCTCCTCTACCCTCAGCGCTCACTTCCTGACCAACGGAGCCAATGGCCGTCCACCCCTCACCTTCTCGTCCGAGCCGCAATCTGTCACCGGGCACCAGGAGCCGCCGCCCCGCCGGCCGCCTTCCGTACACTGCGGTAATGGCTTCTGGCAGCCCGAGTAAGATAAGTAACAGGCAAAAGGCAGAACGGCGGGGGGATGAAAAGACCAACCCTCATCCAAGATGGCCCCCCGTTTCACCCGCCACTTTTCCCGCTCCCCGCTTTGGCCAGGTCGCTTTGCGCGATACTTCAGTGAATAAATGAGTCGTTTTAATCCGACTGACAAGCTGGCATTGCCCGGCCCTGCCCTCCATCTGTACTGGCGGCCAGCGCAGCAGCAGGCCCCTCCAGCTTTGCCCGCGTGCCAACCCAACACGCCGCTAGCTCATCCTGGCTGTAGCTTCACGGACAGAAGGGTTCGAGCTCTGCGTGGCAGCTAGCCTCTTCCACCAAACGAGCTATTTATATAAGAAACGGATTAGCTGAGGGGAAGCTTTGATGAACTGGAAAAAAATCACAAATTTGCTCCCGTCTTGCTCCGGTGCGCGTTTGAATCGCTCGTCTTTGTAAATGGAAAGCTGTGGCCTTTTTTTTTTTTTGCAAATCGGCATGAATTTGTACCGCATTGACGCCAAGCGAGCCTTAAAAAAAAAAAAAATGGCCATCCCAAGTGGCTAATTTTTGCTCGGTCATTGCAGCGAGAGCCGCTATGCAAAAAAAAAAAAAAAAAAGCTTCAGGGTTGGAAAAGACTTGGCTGCAGGAGGTGCTAAACCCTCTGCTCCATTTCCACTCCCCACAAGCGCCTCTCTTCGGCCATGTGTCACCTCCGAGTGGTTTTGGGAACGCACCCGCTAACGTTTGAGCGGCCAATTAAGCGTGGGGTCTCAGTACGGCCACCCGTCTGGGTTCCGTTCAGGCCCGTCACGCACACACACATACGCCCACACACACAGTCAAACAGTCATTTAGGTCCACATTACCTCCCGCCGTGTTATTCCTTCTCATGCTTACCTCCCCCGTCTGTCCTGCTTTTTTCCCATTTTCCTCCCCCCCGATCTGATAGCGACTTATCTTTAGAATTGGAGGTTATGACAATTAAATGCCGAAAAAAAAAATACAGTTCTGCCCTTATTCGACTGTTGCCGGGTAAATTACGGTACTTTAATCCATCCATAAATAAACACAATATATAACCGATATATACAATGATTAAATAAACATTTAGCTTAGCGACTAGCTAGCTTCTAACGTCGTCTTTAGCTCCCTTTTACTAGTTTCATCAAATCCTCGGAGGTGCCCCCCTTTTTTTTTTCCACTTCAGCAGGAGTCAGCATCCACTGTGAATCCGAGGCTTTCTGTTTTGCTACTTTTGCTGAAAGATTAAGCACTGTTTTCCCAAATTAGCCTGGAAAACTTTAAAACAGCCACATAAAAGGGAAATATTATTATCCTCAAGGTCGAACAGGCGCTCATTATCACCCAGATTGAATAATTACGGAACTTAAGAAGTGGAGGGAATTAAAACTCCAGCCTTTTGAAGTGTTTAAGGAGTGTTTATTCCCTTAACTGAAGTGAAAGTGCAGCGCTGGATAATTTAGGTTACAGGCGGCTCGGCGGTGACAGCTGGGCAGCGTCGAACGCCAACCGACATTGTGGAGCTCTGCTTTTTTCTTTTTTTTTTTTTTTTAATGAAGTAGGTTAATATCCGGGAATGGCGTTTAATGTTTTATTCAGCGTGGACAGTGTAAAGGGACGCAAAGTGTTTTGGAGTGCAGATGGGTTCGGGTGGAAGGTTTTACGGCATTTTCCCGCAGGCCGCCGGCGTTAAAGATCGGCTGGAAAGATCCTCCGGAGGCCGCTTCATATTAAACAAGCGCTTTGTCAGCGTGCCATCCTTATTATTCATTACAAATAAATACTTAAGCACTCTGAGCTTAGCACCCTGCTGCTTTACTTCACGTCCTAACTTTTTTTTTTTTTTGTCTCTCTAACCTGGTTGTCCCTTTTTCGGGTCTCCCCCCGCCCCTCCCCTCGTCACTGTTGCGGTGCCCTTCAACTCAGTAGAGCGCTGCGAGCCAGCCAGCGACTGGTGCCCGTGTGCCAAAGCTTCCCCGCCTCGTGTCCCAAATTCTCTGCCCTCACCTGAAGCCCCGGCAGAGCCTTTGTTGTGCTTCCCCGGGATGAAAGCCGTCCACCTCAACTTCCCCTTCCATCTTCTTTCTTCTGTTTCTGCACAAACACAACAAACACTTTCACACAAACACCCTGGAGTTCAAACGCGTACTTCTGCCCAAGGCATTCAAGTAAAATTCTGGCCCACTCCTCGTCTTCCACTGCAGACTTTTGGAAGGTGATTTGATTTTTTTTTTTTGTCTGCCTTGGCGGGCTGGCCGAACGTGTTCGCTAGCTGATGAATTGCAGGCGAGATGCGGGCCGGCAGCCGGCGAGGTGCGGCCAAGTTGCCTTCTCGCTGGCTGCTCGCGGAAATCAGAGAGACACAGCTGACAAGTCTATTTAACACCAAAACGGGAGGAAGCCAGATTGCCACTGCGCTCCGGATAATTGATACCTTCGCCATCAGGCCGCACCTCGCCTTGCCTTACGCTCGTATCCGTTTACATCAGCGGCGGCCGCAACACTTGAAAAGTTCGTCTCCTCAACTCCATTACGCTAATTTACTTTCCGAGAAGATCGCGTTCGATAATTTCCGCCGAGCGCGTCGGTGAGTTATCGTCTCCTTAAAGCTAAAGCAGCGTGCCGCCCGCATTTCTGTCTGTCACAGGCCGGTGGGGGCCCGCGAGCTGGAGAGCCCTGTTGACTGTTAATGCCGATTAATTACAGATACAAACCGCTAATTAGCAGACCAAACACTGGCGTCCGTACAGTTTGTTTCCCCTGCAGCAATTATTGTGAGTTCTAACACAAAGAGACAGTAAACCCGAGCTGCCTTTCCGACACCTTGCGGCGGCGTAGCATTTATGCCAGCGTCACGCCGCCCCCTCCCTCCCCCGACTCGGCGCCACACCATCCTCCACACAAATAAGTAAGCGGCCACAAAGTGTCGGCCAGCCTTAATCCCCTTTTAATTTCCTTGTGGGGCCAGCGCCAAGGCTCTGGCTGCAGAGCGAAGCCGGGCGGGCCCCTGATGGCACGGGGATGGCCGTGGCGACAGGCAAGAGCAGGCCTGGAGATCTTTACTGGGATCCCGGCAAGGAAAATACAATAACCGCACTCCGCCACCACTGTTTGCCTTACACTTGAGTGGGATTTAGCTTTGCCGAGCACTCTGTCGCAAGTATGCGCACACACATGCACACAGAGGAGGACTGTCCTTAACCAGCTCTGGACATGTGATTGCTCCTTTTTCCTCCGAGGACACACACACACGTACTCTTATATGCATATATTAAGCATGCTCTTCAGCACTCAATCACAATCCAAGATGAGGCTATTTATATCTTAATTTATACAGGTTGGGCCCAGCTTAGCGGTGATCGCCACACAGCTGCCCCATCCCGGCAATGCCAGCAAGTATGATCTCCTTTTGAACAGCAATTTATTTTCCTCAACCACCGTCGGAAAGTAAAGGTCCCGTCATTAAAATGGATGCTCTCTCCGCCACGCGTCGCAAGGAAAAAAAGGGCAGGCGAGCCTACCGACGCCGTTCCCGTAATGAAAGGCGTCCAGCTTTGGCCCGCCCGCGCCTCTTTGTCGCACGCTCGCCCCAAAAGGTGGCTTTGAGCGGAACAAAATGGAGAGGCGCTGCGCTATTGTTGCAGACTAAGGAATTTTTCATGACATTTACACACACAGCTGGGGATTTAGCTCCCGAAGCAGCTTCATAACATTCGATAGATGTTATTTACCGGCGTGCACCGGTAAATGCGTCACTTGCGTTTTAAAGGCGAAATAATTAAGAAAATAACATTTTTCTTTTAATTGCTCCCTCTCAGGTTAATATTAAAGCATATGTTGTGACGCATAAATCGTTCTTAGTGGGGGGGGGGAGGAAAGAGAATATTTAATCAACTTTCTCTCTATAATAACTGTTTTCCATTTCTCCCCGCGAAGCTCTTTACGGCAACATAAGGAGTTCGCCCAGCACCTCCGTCCGCTCTCATTTAAGGCTAATTCCTGCGTGGCTGCCGATGTTTGATCCCGTTGCCCATCTGAAGTAATTAAAGGGTTATTAGTAAACAGATATTCACGCTCGCTCACTCTTGCCAACTGTTTCATGCCATCTGCTACTGGCGCCGCGTGTGCGTGCGTGCGTGCGTGCGCGTGCTTTGACATTGGGAGGAAGGATGCTCCCGAACGGGCCGCCGCGCTCTCATCAATTCCAAACACGAGCGAGCGGCGTCATTTTAGGCCACGGAAAATAAAGCGGCGTATTAGTTTCAGATCGCAATGTTCGAGCCCAGTCATTTTTTTTTTTTTTTTCCAGATGACCGTCTCTCTCCTCCTTTCTTTCGTGTCCCTATCTCCCCCCTCCTCCTTCTCCCCCCCTCCCTCTCGCTGCAACTCTGCCCCGATGCCTGTTTTTATCCTTTTTTATTTTCAGTAATATAGAAAGGATTAACCCTGCCGGCCCCTCGATGGTTACTGTTTCATTTTATTCTTATTAAAATCTTAAGAACCTACTTTATTATTCCTTTTCGATACAACCTCAATAATCCTCTGCCTGCCCGTGAGTGAAGTGGGCCTGAGTGTGTGTGTGTGCACGGAGTGTGTGTGTAAAAGCCACAGAAGACCCCAGTAAGTGTGTGTGACTGGTAGCAGCACATCCTGGTCACAGACCAAATCAGGTTTCTGCACATTTAAGTATTAAATAAGTGTCACAAAATGACACTGTGAAATTTTCAAATCTTGCGTCTTTTGGTTTCTGCAGCTGTAATTCCTGGCAGATATGTTTTGCTTCTTTTTTTTTTTTTTTTTTTTCTTCTTCTTCCATCGAGAAGGCTATTACTGCTGATAGGTCTCCGGTGTTTGCTGTGATCTTTCTTACAGCGCGCCGCATTGATTTTATGAAACGTCTGATAAATCTCAGACAGGAGCGAAGCTTCCTCGGATCACGCCGCGCGTGTGGCTGACCCCGGGGCGAGCTTTATTTTGAAAAGCAGTAACAACCTTATCGGTTCAAACGTAGGCTAGCGTTTCTACCGTTGAGACAGATAATAACACCAAAAACGTCGTGGGGAATATAAATGGATTCAAGTTTGGTGCGCTTAGCGAGTGGCAACGCAAGATGGCCGCCGTTGTTAGTCCATTCTATACAAGTGCATGCAAGGTCATGTAACTTTTGCGTGAACGCAAGCTGAGGTGAAATTTTGAGAATAGCTTTTGTGTTTTATTTTCAAATCTCGTGCGTCATTGCTCACTTGATGTCATGAACCCAGCATTTAGTTCACTCTCGTCCATCTGTAGGCGTTCCATCGCGAGCAAATCATCTTCATTAAATCTGCGCTAGCGCTCCAAGGATTACACTATCGACTTAGCAAAAAGGTCAACCATATTTGATTCGCTCAAAGGTTGATATTTATATCCATCTATTTATCGACTCCACTTTCACGAGATTGCCGTCGACATTTGCATCGGCGCTGTTTTTCCTCTCTTTGTCCCCGATTTGCGCACCTTTCCAATTTCTCATTTTACAGTGCATTATATTCAAACGAGAAGAGAATAGCTGGGGGGCAAAGTGCGTGGAAGTGTTCCATTAATATTTTGCTCACATGAATAAACTCATCTGCCGATCGGAAGATTAAATCTCAGCCTATGTAATTGTCGAGTAACTTCTTATTCGAGTGGTCATGTTGCCATCTTGCTTCTCTGAGCTCCGCCTCCTTGCAAAGATGGAGACCCCCCCCCCCCTCCCTCCCTCCCCCCCTCCTGTGTGCCAGGGTCACACTGTCAAAATGACTCTTTTTATTACAGTTCATAAACAGCGGCTCCCCCAGTGGCCTCGGGAAATTTCACATAAACTTTGATCAAACAGACGTTAGCCTCGTCGGTCCGCTCCCCGCCTCTCCGCGCGCACCAAAATAGCTCCGCTCAATCACAGGCAGAGAAAACACGGCGAAAACAGTGCAAATAGCAAGGCGCTCGCTGATATACCAAGTCATTATTGACCACGACGGCGAGGGAATAGATCTCATATAAAAACAATAAGTTACTCTTTGCCTTTTCCCCTCGGCGAGCCCGGAGTAGAAGTGGAAAAAAAAGGAAGGCTCGCGCCAGCCAGTAAACTTGACGGCTTAGAATTAATCGCTTCGAGGGGAGCTTCATCTAAAGTGATAAAAGCAGCCAAAGTCAAAAGCGAGCCAGCGTGTGTACACGGAGGCCGGACCTTACAGGAAGATCTCCCTCGTTAGCCGCCGACCCGACGCAGTTGAGACAACCTAATGGACGTTTCCATTCGTTAAACTCGTCGATCGCACAAATGACATCAAGTTAAAACACATTTTCTTTCAGTCGCCGTTCTTCCACTTTTATCTCGGTCGGCTCTCTTTGACCCGTATTTTGTTTTGTTCTTCTTAATTGCGCCTCGCTTTGTTGTCAAAGCACTTTGTAAACAAATTGTCTTTAAAGGTGATATATAAAAATAGTGCTCTTATTCTCACGATTGGATCAAAAGCTACCCAGTAAAGTGGATCTAAAAACAAAAAAAGGCAAAACTAAGTATACTGAAAGAAAAGCCAAATTTGTGACATGAAAATTGGATCTTATAAATCCACGCCGTGTAAAAATCTTTGACGGTGCGGATTTTTATAGGACGCCTGTTTATCTTTGTACTCGTGTCAGTGTTTACAAATGCGTTGGAATTATTCTGGATGTTTGTCCCTCTCAGCGTATAAGATGCTACTGCTGCTGCAAAAAAAAAAATGTTATGAGAGCAGTCAGGAAAAGTTGATTCCCATAAAGAGGCTAACTTGGGACATCTGTTGTGAAGCGCCACTTGAATCACGATTCACTGCTTTGCAAATTTTCGACTCCACAACACAACTAGTGTGTGTGTTTCATTTTTTACAGCACTCCAGCAAGCGGGAGAATTTGTTGTGTTTTCTCCGAGTCTTATTACGAGTTCGGGGACTGTTAAAGCGGGACTCTCAGTACCCATCAGGCCTCGGCGCCTTTGTGCGAAGACGACAAGCGTGCGAGTCGGCTTCCCCCGATGAAAACGCACACACCCGCCGCCGCCGCCGCCGCTAAAGAGGTTAAACTGCCGCGCCTGGCACAGCCAATTGTATTGATAAGCGTTTGAAGCTGCTTTCCTCTCTGTGCCGCCATCACGCGTCACGCTCTTTATTTGGCTTGCCACTCCAGGCAAACTTCAAACCTGGGAGAGCGTGTATTCCTGTACTCAGGTGTATATAGTCATGTGTGTGTGTGTGTGTGTGTGTGTGTGTGTGTGCTGAGCCGGGGCCCTTTTGGCTGCTCTTTGTTTGTGCTGCCTGGATTCCATAAACCAGGCCTGTGATCTCCCAGGCAACATGCCTCCGAATTCCTCCATGTAAATATATGGCTGTCACTTTGTCTGATGATGAAATGAGCAATAGGAGAACGAGCCAGGCATGGGAAAGCTTCTCAAAGACGTCGGCCATCTTTGAAGCGGGACCGGGAGTTCCTGGTGACTTTGCGTGGGATCTCTCTCGCCGTCTGTCGTTATGCGCTTGTTAGCCCGAGGTCCTCGTCTTGGCCCGGAGTTATAGCCGTGTCGGGCAGCTGTTTGGGCCAGCCCTAGGGGTCCTCGGAGGCAAATGGCATGTCAAGGAGTGGTCACCGAGGTAGATTGTCTCGGTCGCGCTCGGCTTCACCGCCACCGGGCTCACTTGTCCAATTAGGGGATCTTTGGCCCCCCCCTTTAGGTCCCCAACCTGTCCTTTTGACGGATTCTTCAATGTGTCTGGCTCGAGCACACCTGACACCCCGCAAGAACACACACGCACGCACATGTGTGTGTGTGTGTGTGCCCTCGCCAATATAGGAGCATCTACAGTAACACGTCTAATAATAACGTTCCCCTTATTTAATTGTCAAGATATTTTCTGTCGCCGTACAAAGACGAAAATATGACTAATGTCCCACTAACGCAATTTTTGAAATGATTCGTTCGGCGTTCACACAACAACGCTTTAATTAGTGAATGCGGCTGAGGTTTTTTTTTTTGTCTTGCTACCAACCGGTGTGCTCTCCATCTCTCTTTTTTTTCCTCTCTCTTGCCTGCAGGCTACAAAAAAAACATCAACAATCACCTTGCTGCCGGAAACCTCAACGGCGCCCTCTTGACATTCCCGATATTTCACTTTCTTTCCCAATCCGAGTGCTCCGTGCCGTGTGGCAAAAGAGAACGCTTTGAAAATGCGTCCGCGCTAACATTTCATCACCACTTTGACATCCAGTCAGTAACTCCAACAAACATTTTCACATCCGCTCATTTAATTAACTCTCCGAAGAAGGCTGAATTTAAAAAAAAAAAACTGGACAACCACATTGCTCCAATTTTATGCAAATGAGGCTGCTCCACATTTGAACTTTATCGTATGTAATCCCACATTGCTCCCGCTAGCGAGAACCTGTAGCTTGACTGACATGACTGATTTGATCCTTTTACTCGAACTAGCTAACAGTCCCCCACCCCACCGTCTTGACCCCCCCCGAACGGGCGGAGGGAGGCCGTTTCAAAAATGCGTGGTCCTTCGTTGCTCTCTGCCCTCCACCAGGAGACAAAGTATGAGAGAGCTGCCAGACATCACAGGAAAAGCGCTGTTAAAAATACATGTATAGCACCCCTCATCATTTATTGATGACCTCTGCTGCCTTTATGTTTATGAGGTGAGAGGCCTCCCCATGGCTTCGCTCACTGACCCCTCAGGTTGCCCAAGAAACTGCCTCTTCCCTTTTAATTTAGCACACTTAAAAATAGATTTAGGGCTGACCAGTCGGATGCGCTTTTCAAGTTACTCACAAAATACGTGGCAATTAATTTGCAACGGGGACACGCGGTCAGGGAAGCGCAACCTCACCTGCTTGACAATAAGGAAAAAAATAAATGATTACTTTTGCTATTTGTGTAGCAGTGTGTAGCAGTTTCATGTTTAGCAACCATTTTGTGTGCGGAGGGTATTTTTCCTTCGAGTCATCAATATTTGATTCCCGAGAATTTTATCCACGGGCTTTACCCCTTGACAAAACTCAGCAGAGGACTGTTTGGGCCCGACTTGTTTGCCGCCTAAAGGGGCTGCAGTGTGAAGTCAAATTGTGTGAGTTCAAACAATATTTAATATTTTTTTTTCCCGAAAAGGTTTTTTTTTTTGTCAGAGCGTCACATTCAGGGTTGTGCAGATGTATTTGTTGTTTCAGGTTGTGCTCTGGTCCCAGAGGCGTTTCCATGGCTGGCTGCTTGCTGGAGGTCAGGGCCTCAGGGGTGTGGATTTTTTTTTTTTTTTTGCAATGTCATCTGGTTGAAGAGGCCGGTCACGCTCAGGGATGAGCGAGCAGCGAGGCCTGTGCTAACAACAACTTATTGATTGAATAATCTGTGTCATCTGATGTGGATATAGCTTACAGCGGCCCCCTACTGAGCACTACACAGGTTTCATTACCCGCTGGTGTTGGAAACATCCCGTCAAGATGTTTTTTTTTTTTTTGCTCCCAGGGCTTCTTTTTATACACTGCTATCATTTGATAGAAGTTTGAGTGATCTGAATATAGTGCTGACTTGACGTTCACGTCAGCCATATTCTATTAACCTGCTGCACTCGAGCATCTTTCAGGCTGTAATGGATGAAAAAAATTTATCTGGTCTGGCACCTGTGGCTTTTGAGCATATTTCAGCCCCTGCAGCCCCCCCCCCCCTCCCCCGAGATGCTCTGCCAATGACCAAAACGCACTTGGTTTGCACAATCCTGTAAATCAAATATTATCATTGCTTCAAGATGGCTGCCTTTTGGGCTTCCATTCACGACTACCCTCGTCCATCTGGAAAAATGGGTGATTTCAGGTCTGCGGAGCAGCAGGTCCTCCTCCTCTCCTCCTCTTGCGCCCCGCTCCATCCCCAACCCTCCGTCTGATCCGAGAGGAAAGCTTTCATTATTTGCCCAGATTGGGATGTCAATCCCCGCGCCCCTGACCCGAGTTGTAGTTGTAGCCCGTCATATTGGGCAAATGATTAGTGGGGTTATCTCGCCTGCAGTCTGCACGTCTCGCCTTGCTCGTTCCTCGCGGGCCCGACGTACCTCCAGGCAAGGATGCGCTTCCTGGGCTCTGCCATCATTTCCACTTGCTTCTGCTTCATCCTCATCTTCGGCTTCTTGAGGCTCGCTCTGTTCACCAATCAGCTCCTTTTTTTTTTTTTTTTTTTTGGAAGATAGTTCAAATGCATTTGGGAAAGCACATGATGGGGGAGAAAACTTTGGCTAAACATTTCAGTTTAGGGGAATTACCAGTTGGTCTAGTTAGAGTAGGTGTCTTTAGAAAATAATGATGACAAAATGTGTTTTGAGACCATTTAAATGAATTAGGTTATAAATTATAAATTGTGACACACTAACATCAGTTTTTATTTTCTTCAACAGTCTTTTTCCCAAACTGTGTTATCATTACGATTAGGAATCCTCGGGATTAAGAAAAGTCACTGATCCTTTGGCTCTCTCTTTGTTTCTTTCTTTCTTTTCTTTTTTTTTCCTCTCCACATGTCGGGAGCTCAACGAGACTCCATCCGCACTTCATTAACCCTGAGCTGGGGACAATCCGTGGGAAGAGCCGGGGGATTTAGTACCAGCCTTTCACATGCAAAGAAAAGGAAAAAAAAAATAGTCACCCAACAGAGCCCACCCCCCTCCCCTGCCCGCCCCCTCCTAATATAATCACATGTAGACTTTCAAGACTAACCTTTTATTGGTCATTATGTGAATCAGACACGGCTCGCCATGATGAGTCTGTAATGATCTTTTGGCAAGTTGGGAGGCGTTTCATTCCCCCTCCTGTTGGCTCAGTCCACGCATGCGGGCCAAGCCGTCACTGTATTTTTAATGCAATTTTCCGCTTCATAAACGCGCCAGTTATCAGGCCGTCAGTCTGATCTTTCACGGTGGCGAGTCCGCGGACGACCGCTAAGTGGAGGGGGGGCAGGAACAGGTGCCATGCGCGGGCGGGCGACAGCAGGGGGAGCTGCCTATCAAAGCCATTATCGACTTTCAATTAAAACCTATTAAAGTCTTTTGTTCTAATCGCTAACATCGGCTCGCCCGGACGCATCTGAACTGATTTGACCTCCAAAAGAAGTCGGGTATAGCAGACTTGGAGAAGAGGAGGAGGGGGGGGGGGTATATAGCATCAAGCTGGAGGAAGGGGGAGGAATGGGAGGGAGGGAGAATGCGCTACCGCTGACCAGCTGTCCCCTGCACGCTGATCCCCGGCCTGCAGTCAGCTCCAAGGCCGCTCAGCAGCTGTCGGGCCGGCCTTGGAACCGCAGCGAGCATCCAGCAGCTTCAGCGAAGGGGAGGATGGAAACAATCAATTTCCAAATGGGATCATTTAGGACACTTAAACAATTGCGCACATGCCATTAATATTTCAGCTGGTGCGTTGTTTACGGAAAACCAAGTAGTGGTGCTGCTGTTAATTTAGGGAAGTGGTGGGCACTTAAATTCATCTGCCGTTTGACGATTTACAGATATGCAATATCAAAGAAATATATATATATATATATGAACTGTCAAATCAAAGGAGGGAAATGTGTTGATTCCAATTATTCTCTCGCAAGCTTCCTCTGCAATGTTTATTTTGATTTGAAGTTTAATTAGAGCAGCGCCTATGCTCACTAAGGTTGACACGTGTACCACTTGATTAAAAATGGATCATAGTCTCAAAATCTTCTACAATTATTATCTATATTGTGTATGACCTGTAAAGTCAGTCTGTCGTGTCGAGTTATTGACCAAAATGTCCTGGTGCGTTTAAATGCTTTGGTAAAAATCTGAGCTAACTTTTGAGACAAAAAAATATTATGATATAAGATATTTTTAAATAAATTATATTTTTAATCTTATAAAATAAAACATTCTAATGTCAGTCCCAGATTGTTGCTTTTAGACTTCCACACACGCAGTTTAGAAAACATAAATTAAGCTATGCCGGAATAAATATAGTCACACGGTTAAATCAAAAGACTTTTATTTCCACATTTATAAAAGTATTTGTTTTGTTTACATCAACTCGCCCCCTCCTATGCCGCTTGCTGTCAATTTCACCAAAAATGAACTCGAGGAACGAAAGAGAAACGAGAACCACTCCACAAGCTTGCATCTGTAATGTTACATTTTTTTTTCCACCAAAAGAGAGGAGAACAGTTATTACAGCTTCATATAAACTAACATAAATTAATTTTTGAAAAATCACAACCTCTGTTCAAATACATCTAAAGCAATCAACAGGCTGCTTGAACCTGCAGCAGGTGCACCAGGGCGGGTTTTGTTGGAAGGGATTATTTAAAGAAAATATTAACTGCTGTGATATAGACAAAACTTGTCATTAAATGAATTGGCATTTTGCATCAATCAAAAACTCCAGCTATAAAAGACCACATTTTGAATATATTGATTTCCATATAAGGGAACACCTGTAAATTAATTTTTGGGGATGGGCTAATCTAGCCTATATGATCAACTGCATCACCGTGGTGTGAAAAAGACACAATAGATTTAAGAAAGAAAAAAAAAGTCTCCTCTGTCCAATGTAAAATATTCTTATTTACAGATTTTTACAGGTTAAGTCAAAAATAATAATTTACAAGAAAGCAAATTTTTGGATCGTTCAAAAGATGCACTTGTAGCGTCGTCGCAATATAACAAAAATCATTATGGTAAAAAGCAACCGCATGGAACGACGAGAACATATTTAAAAATACCAGATGAATCTAAATAAATACATAACTTAGAGCCTTTGATTGATACGGAAATATAAATAAAACATAAATAAAATTCCCCCAAAAAGGAGTAGTGAAAAGTTCCCTCTTGGACGTTCGTTTCTGATTCGCACCAAAAAAGTTCGTTTTTTTTTCACCCCTCAATAATATTTTTCGTTTCCCGTGTCTTTCGTTTTTATTCCGGTTCTATCCGGAAGTCCGGCTCACCGCTGCTGGCTCGGCCGGGAGAGCACACCGGACATAGGGGGTAGAGGCGGCGGGGGCGGCGGTTCGCTGCCTCCCTGCAAGCCGTGCAGCAGGATGCGGGGCACCAGGGGCCGCTGCAAACTGGGCGGCGGCGCTGACGGGCCCCTGTACAGGTAGAGCGCCGCCCCCGGGTCCAGGTTGGACACCAGGCTCTGCGGGTAGAAGTATGGCGACGGGAACATCCTTTGCAGGGCCGAGTAGTTGCCAGCCTCGGCCAAGAGTTCCAGTCCCACCGCCGTCTGACGCTTCCATTTGGTCCTATTAAAAAAAAATATATATATTAACTTTTCGTTTTATCTCCGAAGTGGCCAATTAAAAGGCGGAGGTAGCCATTAGTTTATTTATTTATTTATTCATCTATCGATCTCATCTATCTATCGGTCTTTAATAGTCTCAAGCTGCCCTCTTGTATTCACACCCCAAAAACGTCGGCGTGCACTCGACGCAGGTGAATAATTCATTTTCAAGATAATTGAGGAGATATAGTGCTTTCTTTGAATTATTGATACACACACATGCAAGCATGCATTATTCACAAGCCAAAGTGTTGTTTTTGTATTTATTTATGACATTTAGATGCCCGGGTGTCGAAGCTGCGGACACATTCTGGCTTAAGATAACACGTTACAAAATCTGTTTTTGCCTTTTAAAAAAATCATATCAAATGTCAACTCATTTTCTGTAAATAAACAAACATGGAGGATAATTGATACCGTTTTAAAAAAATACATAAAATAGTCATTTAAATTGCGACGAAAATAGAAATTATTGACATTTATTTCAAATTATAGTTATTAAATTGAGGTTTAATAAAAGAAAAAATCTAAATCCAATTTTCACTATAGCAAAACTTTTAGTTGAATTGCTCAACTTAAAATATTATGTGGTGCAGTGCAGTCAAATGAGCCGCTCACACCTTCGGTTCTGGTACCAAGTCTTGACTTGCGTGTCTGTGAGGTTGAGCGAGGCGGCCAGCTCCATCCGGTCCTGGACGCTCAGGTACTTTTGGCGCTCAAAGCTGCGCTCCAATTGCGCCAATTGGTGGTCCGTGAAGGCCGTCCTGGCCTTTCGGGGCTTCTTAAGCCGGACTTGGGGGCTGTCTCTGCTACTGGAGATCTCCCTGTCTCCCTCCTCTTTCACTGCAAAAAGTGGAGGATACATTCAAATCTGAATGATGATTATTTGTCGCGCACATTCGTGAGTTTGGAGTCCAAGTGCCCCCCGCCCCCCAGTTAAATTAAAATTTTTACACGCTTTTTTTGATATTACATCACATGCACAGCATTGCAGTGGTTGAACTTTTTATTGCACAGATTTTGTATGCTCGAATTATTATTTTCTAAATATTGCGTTTTCTTATTATTTCGGCACGTGTAATATTCTTGCGAGGGGTGGATTTATGTAATCCGATCAAAATGTCCTCTTGTTGAATTTTCTTTATTATTTCTAATTTGCTTAAAACGTTTGATGTTGGTTTTTTTTTGTAGGTTAGAGCTCTTATTTTGCAGCCCACTAGTCCTTGAGCAAATATATTTCCCTTTATAATATGCAATGAATCACTTCCGATATATCCCTGCAGCCTTCAATTTGATTTTTCTGTGTGTGTGTTTGACGTCAGCTTCCCCCTCCTGCGTGGAGTCATGTCAGGGCGAGTACTTTGATTTTAACACGCAAAAAAAAAAAAAAAAAAGACGGGGGTGGGGTAGGGGGGGATCTTTTTGGTCGTCTCAAGCATGCAGCCGCACAATAATCCGCCTAATTGAGCCACCAGGGAAAGGACAAGAGCGTCCGCGGGAACTTCACACACGAGCGTGGAAATAAATGAGTGGCTGGAACTCAAGAGCCGCTCGGCCTTGAGCACCAACAAATGTGATTAGTGGCGTGGACAAATTGCATCAAATGTGCTGATATATCGGAGGAGGAGGCTTGCTGGGGAAGAATCAAAAGCTTCCGTGCATGCATGGAGACGCTCGCCCTGCAGGCTTCTTCCACTCAAGACGTCATTGTGCATATGCGCGATGACTCCAAAAGATGGCGACGATTATCGCAATTTTATTATTATTACTTGCATAGAGTTTTATTGTTTTTATTAGAGTGCAATGTGCATGTTTTGGGATTTCATAGTGTGTGTGTGGTTCTAATTTCGGCGTAGCCTGCAGCAGTGGACTTCTTTTCCACGAGCCGTTTCATTGAAGTGTCAGTGTGTGCAGGTGACATGTCTGTTAAGGCTGACATGATTGGAAACAGATCGAGCTTTCATGATTTTTATCTGGAGCTCCTACTCTTCAGACCCCCACCCCACTCCCACCCACCCACCCACCCACGCACCTATCTCGCCCGCCTGCTTTCTATAAACATGCCATCTGTTTGAAATAGGTTTTAAATTCAATATAGTAAATAAGAGCGATCACAATTTATATTGTAGTTTTTTTTAATGTTATCTGTTGGAATAATATAATAATAATTCGCAAATTGATGTTTATTAAAACCCAGCAGTCTCTCGCTGTGACAAAAATAAATAGTTTGGACAAGATCTTACTATTCTATTTATTAATTTGGGATAGGAAATATTTTCAGTGCAAAATATAATCACAGTCACGTCCCAGAAAAAAATTATCGTGTCAAATTGAAACTTTGACATATATTGAAAATATTCGTATGTTTGCAGAAACTATATTTGTAATATATTCCCTTAAAATACATTTTGTTTCAGTTTGTTTTATTGACCGATTATATATCTGCGTCTCTGCAGTTTTATAGCTCTTCTGCAATTACTTTTATTTTTTATCAAAGTTAGATAAATTAATTGATGTTGTTTTATTCCTTATTTTATTTAATCACCGATTTAACTGTAGATATTGTTGCGAACGGTTTTTTTTTTTTAGATTAAAATGTCAATTTACGCTCGGAAGAACAATTCGACCACCCCCGACCGATGTGCGCGCTCACCTTTATATTCGCTGTCCGACGACGAGTTACTGTGAATTTTCTCCATAAAGTCGTCGGCAATTTTCGCGACCAGTCTGCCGGCTTCTTGCGTGGGTTGTCCGTTACTGGAGTAAGGCGCGCAGGCGGCCAGAGGCTTACAGTCCGCCAAAATGTCTCTGATAAGGAAGGACGAGGTCATGGTCCTCTGCTGGGACCCGGCCGAGATCCCGGCGGGGCCGTGTTGCAGGTGAGGCGGCAGGCCGACACCGCCGTGTCCCTGCCTCGGGGCCAGCTCGTCGGCGCACTCCCTCCTGGGCGAGGGCGGCGACGAGCAGCCGCTTTCCGCGTCGGATCTCGGGCTGAACTCCAGGGGAGAGCGGCACTCTCCGGCCAGGCTGTCCCCCTTGGACAGCGGACTTCCGGGCCTGTGGGAGAGCAGCGAGTCGATGCCGAAACTGGAGCCGTTAGCGGACCCCTCCATTGTCTTGACCGGGGCGGGCGGGGGTGTAGGGAGCTTGCTCCTCAAACTACCATTTGGTATTTGAGACAAGTTTATTTTTCTTCAATGTGGTCCAAGAAAATGTCCTCGCGTTTCGGGAAAAAAAATGTTTTTCTTCTTATCATATAATAATATGAAATCCTATAAGTAGTCCCTGGCGTCGTCCATCCAGTTCGGGCGTCCAATTGGATTTCTTCGATCACACCCTCTTTACGATTTCACGCCTGGAGCGGGCTAAAAAAAAAAAAAAAAAAAAAGAACTCAAGAAGCCGTTTCAGCACCATGGACAGGTACCAGATGGATCGCCGGGTCACCTCGTCTCATTCTTTAGCGCACTGAACGCACAAGGCAGGTGGAGTCGAGGACGTGCATGCGGATGCGCCGAATTGCAGTAAAGTGGGTTAAATAGTCCCAACTAAGGCGAGAAGGGAGGAAGTGGTACCCCCCAAAAAAATGGAAGTTGAGGAAAAGTCAGGAGCTATAGGTTTTAAGAGCGTCGCGTCCACGTGAGTCCCCTGTGACACGCCTTGATTGGCTGACGGTGGACCTCCCTGCACGAGCAGCCCCTCCTTCTGACGTCCCCTGCCTACCGGGCTCATCCTCATTTTGATAAGAGACAGTGGATTCATCAGGAGACTCCGATGCGAGTGTTTACAGGCAATTTTCACACTGTTTGCTTTCATTACATCATTGATGAGGCTTCTAATGGGGTTATTACGAGGGATTGCTTTTCATCCTTTTGACCGCTTTCTTTTTTTTTTGCGTCCCCGAGTTCCTTTATCATCATTTCCAACGATATATTTATGGCGAAAAGTGGAAATAAAGAAAAGAAGTGAAGCTTCCAAAGAAGTCTAAAATAAATTCGCTTTTCTTTTTTTATTTCATTATTCATGCTGAGTGGCGATTGTTTGCGCGATGCTTTTTTTTGTTTTATGTCAATACATTCTTGAATAATTCACTCGCGTTTTGAATGTGGTTGAATAAACACCGCAATGTTTTTATTCTTTGCATTAAAAATACGGGCGCCCCATTTTTATTTATTTTTTTATTAAATAATCACCAAGGCCCCGCCGTCTTGCTGTCAGCATTTAAAACCACAATAAGAATCTAATAGTCCCCGGTAATTGTCAAAGTTCGAGCTGCCTTTGTGTGTTCCTTTGCACCTTAACAGCCATGCAAAAGCATTGTGCGCACTTTTAAGTGCACAGCGCACAACAGTTTGCCCCGCGACGGCCTCGACAGCCCCTAATAATCTAACGCGCACACACACCATGTGACCACCAGATTGGAGGCGCGCGTCGGTCCCAGACACCGGCAGGTTAGTGAATCCGCTCCCGGCTCCCATGGGGTCCCATCACGGTTGCAAGCTGTCACGAGTGAGGCGGGGACCAAGCAGGCTGATAGCAGGCAGCACACACCCTGCCTGCCTTGGCTGCTGCTGCTGCTGCTTTCTCATGAAAAGAAGCAGTGGGTTGATGGTTTGCGCCATTACGCACCCCCCCCCCCTCCACCCCGCGCGCTTTTGTCTTATCGCTGTGTTCGATCTCATTCTCAAAAGAAAAGTTGAAACAACATTAAAATATAAATTATTGACGTTTATTAGTTCGCACAAAAAGTAAGCTTTGCATTATGCAAACAAGTTTTTTTTAATTTAAGTTGGGGGACGTTAGGGAAAAAATAGTTCTGTTAACTCTTATTTTATTATTAAAATTCTGGTAAGCTTATTTTCACCACAGGAAAACTTAAAATATTTTTTGACAAATCGCCCAACCTAAATTTTTATCGAAGTTTGAAATTTTGAGTTCACCCAGCTTTTTTTTTTTTTTTTTTTTTTTTACACAATGGAGTTGTAAATAAATGATAACGAGGTTAAATGACGACTTGCCTTTTGTGAAGGTCTGAGTGTGGAACTTCCTCGTGGTGGTTTACTAACGTCTCCAAAGTCCTCATTTGTGGAACTGAAGTGAAAAATTCGTTTGATGGGTTAATATGAAGTCAAAAGTCTTTGTAGTCATTTTTACCAAATCCAAGGAAATAGTCGAGATTTATTTTGCAGAGTACAAAAAAATCAAAACGTTTGCCTGCATGACTTACTAAAAAATGTTTAATTTTATTTTACATTACATCTTAAGGTCCCCAAAAAAATATTTGTAGTTATTTCAAATGACTGATCATGGTTTGAAAATATTTGAATAAATAATTAAATGCAGGCAAACAAAAAAATCAAACTAAAGTCACAGCCAACGACTGCTTGTGTGATATTAACGACTTAAATGTTTGATTCCTCATAAACGGTGCCAAATAAAATAATTGCAACTTTTTGGCAGTTATATAGCCACTGCGATTTTTTTTTTTTTTTTTTTTTGCATTGATATATTTGGCACTCATTTAACTTCAGCTGGGATTGTTTTTCTATAATAACAGTTTAATTATCAAAGTATTCACAGCCAATGTTATTATTTACTATACTGGAAGCAAACTTCCGATTGGTGGATTTCCTCCATAACTGGACTGTCAGTTTTGATCGCGTTTCAGCACTTTGTTTTGCGTCTCGCGGTTATTCCAAACGCGCTCATAAGCTTTTTCTAATAAGGCCTGCTGGGCCTCTTCAGCTTGCCGCTTTTTTTTTGTGGCAAAACAAGTGAGATGAGCTGCAGCTTTTTATTCCCTTGTTTCCGTTAAAACGCAACCCAGATAGGGTTTGTAATATTGTTTGTCGTCTTTGAATAAACTTTGTCATTTCCACGCTTTAGCAACATCAAGTAACGTGCGTCTTTTTGAGGACGACTCCCCTCAACAAACAAATAAGAGTGAGCTAAGGGGGGTGAGGGGGTAGACCTGAACCAGTCATGGATGCAAATAGTGCACCTGAACGCCATCAGGTAGTGGAGTTGACAGAAAATAATGAGAACCCACTGAATCTTTTATAAGGTTAACAGTCACATTTCCCAGTCAGCTGTCACACAAGAAAGAATTTAGCACATGCATGCGGACCAAATAAACCTTCATCGGCTCATTAATGCTGACGGAGAAGGGGAGGGGGGGGGGGGGGGGGTCTGGACCGCCAGCCACTGCCGCCACCACCTTCGTTTTGTGTCGGTAATTTGCGGCGGAGACAGAGCCCCTTCTCCTGGAGAGGAAGACGAAAGGAGGTGGGAGAGAGAGAGAGGGGTAGAGGAAAAGGGGAGGGGAGGGGGCGAGGCCCAGGGAGGGGGTAGGGCTGGTGGAAGGATGGCGAGCGCACCAGGAGTGTGATTCTGCTCTAATTGGAAGCATTGGGCATTGTCAACAGAGGATTTTCAGCTGCTCGCTGACAGGTAAAGCCGTCAGAATGATAGCCCACTTGTCAGCGCAAAAGACCAATAAAAACAAACCACTTTTGATTTAATTGGAGGCCTAACCATAATGTGTGTGTGTGTGTTTGAGATAGACCATGTGTGTTGCCTGCAGGGGCCAAGGCCATGGGGAGCCAGGAGGAAGCGTAAAAGATGAGTGGGGGTATTTGTGAAAGGAAATCATCACTCTTACCGTCAGTACGCTTTGGGCCCGCCTCGATATTTGCCACACTTTTCTTGTGGTCGTCATCTTCGGGATTGGCCAGAGGCTTCCACCGCAGTAATAGTTGGAAAGGACTTTTAGCGTCAGCGATTCGCTAGTACAAAACCCAAACTGCCACAGGGACAAGCAAACAGAAAGCAGGAAGGGAGAGGGAAAAAGTCGAGGACCGAAGGCTGACCAGGAAACTGACACGGACAAAAGTCGTGACAGTGTTGTCAGTATTCGGAGTACAGCAGGGGTCAATCTTAGGTCCCTGTGAATTTAGTCATAGCTGTAATCCAAGCAATACACAGAAAATACGTTCATACTTTTGCTATCGGTTCATTTAATATTGTGATGGGGTTCTTACAGGTCTGGTCCAGTTCTTACTAGTACCAGGAAGTTGGTATCTTTTTTTAAAAACACATAGCTCGGTGTTAAATGTAGATCTAAATATTCTCCTCGCGTTCCTTTATGAATGTTCTGTGCCTATGTCGATCGACAGGACTGCAATGATTGTCAAGATTCGTTTCATTTTTGATAGCAGATTTTCGGAGACTTTGATTTGTCAAGCTCATCTTCAACTGTCATCTGCGCTGCGCTAAAAATAACAAGCCTATCAAATCATAATCTGACTAAATTGGCTTTGACTTAAGTGTTTTTCCTTCATCAGCATAAGATCACCAGCGCCCACTACTTCCCCGTTCGGCACGGCTCGCGTGCCCTTTGTAACCGGTGTTTTATTATTCTTGACAGAGTTCAGCGAACACATCTGGGCGGGATGAGGCGGGACGCAGGGTCGGTGCCAAGAGGCCCGGAGGTGAGCGAGGAGCCAACGGAGACGGGCGTGGCCACGCTGAGGACGAACATCCATCATGATCAGGCCTCCTGAGGAATGCGGGCTCCTTCAAACCGGGCTTGACCCTCTTTTTGCTGACCTTTGGCCACTTGAGCCAAAACTGAGGAGTCTGACACAAATGAAGTCAAGCAGATCCCACCAAACCGTAAGAACTCATTTCAATTTATTTCTCAACTGCATTGTTTGATTGACTTGAAGCAATAATGTGCTCCATAAAAAAAACAAAAATACTTTGATGAAAAATATGCCACTCTTCTGACTTGTTGTTTGTCAGAAGCAAGTTCTAAATTCCCCAAAATACATTTGAGTCTCATCTTCAAATCAGAGTACACATTCACACAGTTGGCTCTTGAACTAGCAAATGTTTATACGTTATATTATAGATTTGCCAATCTGTTGCATACTTCAGGAAATAGTCTTAAAAAATATATATATTATTTTTATTCTTCCCTTTTCAGAACCCCCCCCACCCCATGCGTGGGGATCCCAACATTGCTTTCTGGCCTTAAACTCCCCGTGTCCTAATTTGGCCAATATGCAGGTAATATGTGGGGTCGCAACATCTTAATTATCCCACCGCCTGTCAGTGGATCCCCCGCCTACTCCCCCCCCCTCCCGCCGTGACTTTTATTGCTTCATTAGTATGCTCGGCATGCCCCGGCGCACACCCACACCCCGCAAGCCTTCAAACCTTAACAACTTTTGGCACGTCGGAGTGTGCTGAGGGGATGATGAGGGACCCATCTAGGTTTGTGACGCTTAGAATTTTTCTTTTCCTTGTCCAAGCTTGCACTCAAACGCTTTGGTTATTTCCCCTCGTCAGATCTTAAAAAAAATTAGCATAAACTCATCTATTGAACTTTTAAACCAGGTGACTAAACTTTCAAAGCGTCTTCTAATTTTAAAGGGAATATTTCTTTCCCACTATATAAAATCATTGAAGAAGTGCTATGTTGACATTTTGCCACTTCTTGTCATCTTCAGGTTCAACACTTCATACCTGTTGGGATGAACGCCACCATGTTAGATTTGCTGTCACGAGCATCCATCGTACAGCCGAACAGGTAGGCTACAGTATGTCCAAAGTGTGTGTGTGTGTGTGCACGTGTGTGTGTGCCGACAGTGAAGGTGTTCAGCGCGCAGAATAAGACTCCAGAAAATGCTCATTAGAGTTGACCTTGACACTCGGAGCCGGCGTTTGATGGATCGGGTACAGGGCCAAACAAGCCCCTGGGGAGCCATGATCTTATCTCTTATTGTACACACATACACACCTCCCTCCCCATCGCTGACCTGCTCGCCCCCCCCCCTTTCCCCGACACACAAACATACACACGCTCCCGCTACACGCATCACAAGCGGAATAAATCTGTGTCTGGCAGGCAGGGGGGGGCTGGGCCCAGGCGAGTGGGGGTGAGGCCTCGGAGAGTAAGAAGGGAGAAGGTAGCGCTTGAAGAGAGATTGCTGGGGGGGAGGAGGGATGACAGGAGGGGAGGAAAAACACACACAGGGCTAAGAAAAACCAACAGCTCACTGAGGTGTTATTACGCACGTACTGTTAGTCAGGTGTTGTTTTTTTTTTAGCTGCACCAAGCGTAGATATTGTTTGCTGATTGTCTTTTTAAGCTAATTACGTGAAAAGCGCGGTGTGGCAGATATCTGAACTGCAAAATTGTGTACTTTTATTATTTTATTTATTTATTTATTTATTTATTTATTTATTTATTTATTTATTTATTATTATTTTTTTTATATTTATATATTTATTAATTATTTGTATTATTATTTGTATTTTGTAAATATTCTAATATTCGTTCTAATTTCAAGTCTGAAAATTCCAATTCGCTGATCACGCCCCCACCCCAACCGCCGCTCCCCATCCAAATTCATTGCAGAAAGTTCATAAATTGGCGAAGTGAGGAATGAAGATTCCAGATGAAAGCCAAGATTCGGGTGTCTCTGTTCACGGCTCCTTCGTCTTTTTCTCATCTGCCCTTCTTCTCGACGACACACATAATTTAAGGAGACAAACGCACGCTAATGCCACCGGCAGCCTCACATCTCCCCCTCACCTCAACCAAAGCGACATGAGGCAACATCCACCTCCAGGATGGCAAAGTTTCTTCCCCGCCAGCCGGCATCCTCACAAGTGCGCCATCACAGGGCCGCTCGCTCTTTGTGCTCTCGTCTGCGGCGGCACGAAGGGGGGGGGGGGGGAAGTGTCGCTTTGAAGTCTTAATTGAGCTTTACCTGCTCCCCCCCCTCCCTCCTTGTGTTGTTGTTAGCTAAAGTGCGCTTAAACTTTATAATCAAGCCTACAGGGTGTAGCATGCGGCGTGTGATGGCGTCACAAACACGCTTGTTTGCAAATGTAGCGGCAAGTCGGGTTGCCTTTCGCTCTTGTCAGTCAACCCCAAACAAACACAGCCGCCCTAAAAAGTCATTTGAGTAGAACACAACTAATCCGTGCATTTTCTCCTTTTGCAATCTGCACACGACCCCCCCCCCCCCCCCCTTTCCACGCGTACACACCTACCTGACTTTTCCATCTGTCAGTGTGTCTATACGAGGCAACCTTAGGAGGGATGGGGAGACTGATGTCTCAGCTCCTCGGCGATCCCGCCAGGAATGTCTTTTGACAGTTGCAGGAGCAGCAGGATACGGCGCAAAGATGTTGCTGTAATTGCACCTGGTTGCGTCATGAAAAAGTAATAATTTGCTGTCAAGGACGTCAAGGTGTCAGCGTTCGGCAGGAGTTGATAAGGTATTGACTGCCTCCAGAGTGCCTGCTCGCTCTCACTCACATTCCTTTAGAAAGTTGATTCCCCCGGAAAGGATGTGGGGAGCTGACGTTGGGGAAGAAGAAGGGGTGATTAAAATGAAGAGATTTTTTTTTTATATTTTTAAAAAATCCTCATTCTGCAACGTCTATCCCTGTGACATTAATTTTGCCTCCTCGCTCGTTCATAATGCATGCGCAGATTGTGTTCAATTATACATAAGCGATCAACAGGCTAAAGCTAGCCAATGCTACGCAATTAGCATTCCGCTCGCTCCTCCTTTCGCTTTGATTGCTGACGCTCGGGTCGTAACGGAACATTTCAACCCTGTCCATGTGTATCGAGGGACTTGACTCGTATACATTAAAATTCAAGTACAGCTATAAAAAATCCCCCCCCCCCCAAAATTCTAGCTGTTGCAAAATACCTACAAGCAGCGTGAATTCTACACAAATCCAGATTTCAGCTAGCAAAATCCCAAAGCCGCATGCTCATTGATTTTGCTGGTGACACATGTTCACACCTCTTATTATTATTGATTCAGATATTGATTACTCCTTTATGTCATCATTGTTGTAAAGACGTGTTATCACAGTCCTGCTGTAGGAAAACGAGCGCAAGCTAGCTAAGGTGTAACGTTTTTTTTGTCTAACTGCTTACAGCCGAGCCGCACACATTCAAACCGTAAAAACGATTACATAATATTCCCTTTGATATCTACGTGCAAATCAGTAATTGTAGGAAGAGACGAACCATCCGATGCAACGCTAGGGCATCAAAGGCTGCGCGGCGTTAGCTTAAGCGCTCTTTCTCCGCGTCAAGTGAAAGCCACCAACGCAGCAACACGGCGGTAATCTGCGCTCATTGTTGCCTAATGAAGCGTCAATGGAGCAGCTTGGCCGAGCTTATAGACTTCTCATTGTCGTGCACAGACTCCCAGGGTTGATAGATCCAGCGATAAGGGTCAGGATTTGTGGCACAATCCTTTGGATATTTCCCAGAGATCTAAAAGCCGCTTAATCAGCTCTCGCTTCATCATCTCTTCATCTTCCCATGGACGTGTTCTAGCCGTCCTTTTTACCGCCAGCCTCCTCGGGCTTTTCTGCTCTTTCTTCCGTCGTGTTTGTGTTTAGGATTTGCCCAAGTGGCCCCCGGATCAGTTGACCTGACCCCTTTCGGGCTCGGCAGAAAAAAAGGTTCTTTTGGAACGGCGGGCTTCTCTTGCGTCTGTGAGGGTGTGTACGCTGATGCCACACACAGAACTTTGTTTTCACCAAGCACGCACACAATTAGAAGCCTTGTAGACATCAAGACGGGTCTCTGTAGAAAATCTCATTTGGCACAGTCGGTGGCAAAATGGACGCCCCCTGAGATTATTAACACGGTGACATCATTATAAAATATTGGAGCTTTCAAACAAAGCACACAGAACTGGCTAAATCCAAAAATGTGCTTGGTCTCCCACTTTTGGGGTATTTTCCGATTTTTCTTTTTGTTTCTGGGAATTTTTGTTCACACTTACCCTTGTCACTTTTAAAAACCATGTAGTGACTCTTCATCGGCCTTTTCCGAAGAATTCTTTGGGTTTGTAAGAATAATTTTCTGTTTTGTGTGCCCCCTGAGATAACCTTGGCCACCCCATGGCCACCCCATAACCCCCCCAAGGGCAAAAATCCTAGCGCCGCCAATGGTCAAAACTGTCTTCAAACAGAATAATGACAATTGGAATAAGTGTGGCGTAACATTCACTTTCCAACAAAGAAGGAAAACAATTCCATTGCACTTTTCCTACAGCGAGACTGGAAATTTCCATTTTCCTACTTTTCTGGAACGCAACATCAATCTGCAATCTTTCCCTGGTGCACCGACTGTAATTATGCCTTCTGTCTTGACTTCTCTTGGATCACCAGCATTAAGAATCCCATCTTTGCTGTAAATCAAGTACCCCCCCCCCACCCCCACCCGCCTCCTTCCTATGGAATTTGTCATCTGAAGTGATTGCTTTGCTCTCCCGCCCCTCAGTGGCATTTAGCGCTTCTCATTTGCATGTACATGCCCTCGCTGCGCGCCACACGGGCCTGCGAGATTGATCAGCAATGTTTTATCACGCGCCACTTGAAGGGCTGTCGTGGTGTGTATTGTTTATTGATTAACGCACGAGCACTATTTGTGATTCATGGCCACATTCTGATATCACACACACGCTTATACTGTATATGTGCACACCTGAGACCTGGTGAAAAAGAAACCGAAAGCACGCACATAATCTCGGACTCGTCACCCCACGGGAGTCGCCGTATATTCCGAAGCCTGCGTTTCGCCGAGGCATTTGAACGTAAGCCTTCACATTACATACCGAGCTGACAGATATTGATATGCAAAACAGGAGGATGCAGAAACAAAATACCGATAATTAAGCGAAGATGTTCCGGGTAGACTCGCGCTTTAGAGTGTGCACGTGGGACTCAGCACATGGTAAGCCATATGCCTCTGTGCAGTCGGCGCCATCCTTAGAGAAGTGGGGAGGGGGCAAGGGTTGGGGGGGGGGGGTGGTACAACGGCTGCTCTGCGCAAATGGAGCCACGGAGACTTCTACTGTATCCTTATCACACTTTTATAGCGCCATCAGAGGCCAGTAGTGCTCTTCTGGCGAAATGACACCTTGCGTGACATCAATGCAAAGGTCAAAGGTCAGCCGGATTCCAACGGTTTCATCGGCCAGCCACTAGAATGATTTTATGAATGTCAGGTGCGGCGTTGCGTCTCACAAAGACTCCCGCTCGATTCTACTTCACCACCCCTCCCCGCCCCCCTATGCGTCCCCAAGAGGGGCTTGAGAGAAGCGGGGAGGATTTCGCTGCTGCCGGGGGCGACGGCGTCTCCGTGCCATCCACTTACACAAACGGCAGGATCAGCGCTCCACACAAGAATAATTACAAGATAATGGGTAGTAATGCTGCCCGATCTGTCCCGATTATCTCCTGGCAGCCACCGGCACAGCGCCATCTGGTGCCAGATCTCGGGGCAGCGGCTGCTCCGCCACATGAAAAGGAGCCCGGGCTTAGGCTTAATCTCACACCCCATTCTGTTATTGACTGTCTGCATGATGCTGTATGCAAACGTGAGCGTGTGTGAGCATGTGCCCCTCTGAGATGGTCGATTTAGATCGCCGGGACCTGGAAAAAATAGAAAAATGGGAGATTGCATTTATATGACACGTACGGGTGACAGCTGGTGTTGCCGAGTGTCTCGGTGAGCGACAGTGAAACAGAATGTTTTTGAGATTCACCAAGCGGCGTTCTATGGACAAGTGTCTGTCACGCCGGGCTGCGGCTGAGCTTAACTCCCCCACCCTGCGTCTTCTTAAACAGGCTCGCTCCCACAGCTCGCGGCCAATTGGCCACGACGGGCCATTGTACGGCCGCCGCCGCCGCCGGAGCTTTAGTGCCTTACAGGGGCTCTTTGTGCTGGGTGTTTACAGACGCTTTACGTTCCCAGCAGGATTCAAAAGCCCCTCAAACTGCTCGACACCTTTGCTGAAACGGAGCAGCCTAGCTCGTAATACCAAAAGCTTTTTGCCCCTTTAGATGGAAGGCTAGAGGAGAGATTTAGATTTAAGTCGCCCGTCCGGAATTGCGGACAGTCAAAGGACAAATTTTTACACGTCATGCACTGATTAGAGTGTATCATTTAATTCTGTGTTGTATAACTTTTCAAAAAAAATCATGGCTCAGCGAATAAAAAGTTAATTTTTGTCATTTCGTCCCAAAATTCAAAGCATTAATTGGTGATTTTTTAGATAATATTTTGGCTTGTATTTTTTTTTAATACTGCATTGGAAGATAAAGGGCACTTCTCAATACAATTAATTAAAATATAAATGTTATCAAATTGATTTTGAATGGTTTAATCAAATGGCTTTAATGAGCAGGACAGATTTTCATCATTGAGATGGTTTTAAATCATTTATGGCTTGTCTTCATGAAAAAAATGCTGGAAAGTTTTTGGTGACATGACACTTTGCGAATTGCCCTAATAGAGCGCAATTGTATTTTGCCCGGTTGCACCCAAACAACGTGAGCGCCCACCGCCAACTCCTCACTCACTCCAATCTTTAACCCCCGCCCCCTCCAAAAACTGTCCTTTTCATTTCCATGGCCAACCTTTGCCGACTGTGACGACGCTAACTCTTCTAATCCCGAGGTAGGGAGGATAATTTATGAAGCATTTACACCAAGAAGCCCGGCTAATTGGAAGCATGTGTCTTGATAAGCCTCGCCGTTGCACACCAGCAAGCCCCGGGATTCTCCGTGCCTGTCGTTTAACGTCATAATTATCATTTCATCTCTTTTAAAAAAAAAAAAAAATGTCATTGAGGATGCAAGCTGCCAGGTTGCGAAGGCTGCAAGAGCGTCGCCATATGTCAAAGAGGCCAAGAGTAGAAGAGCGAGTAGAAATCTGTCTTTCATCGGCCGGGACATTTTCCCGCGGCCAAACTGCCCCATCAGTAGAAAAACGAGATGTCGAAGAGGCGCACGTAAGTCTTGACCGCGTGTCCGGAGGGAGGTCAAAGGTCGTATGTGCACTTCTCTCCGCCAGTCGGCTAAGTGGGCATTTCCACGCTTTTTTTTTTTCGCTTCACCTCCAGAGCCACGGCCTTATTCTTTCTTTACCGACGCTCATTTACATCAGGTCGTTTGTTATGACTTTATGATTATATATGGGCCTTTGTCTGGCGGCGCGTGTACCTGCGCCGCTCCCAGCTGGTCCCCATTAATAACAAGGCCCTGCTGTAGACAGAGCAAAAAAGACGGAGGAGCTTGTTAGCGTCATAGGCGAGCGCCGCGGGGGGGGGGGGGGGGGGGGGGAGTACGGTGCGCACGCACCTGGAGTGCAACAAATTTCAAACGCATGACATGATGGCCTGCATTTGTGCACAAAGCCATAATGGCACATTTGCCGAGAAGCGCCGCCGCGTGTAAACGCGTCACTCCGGACGGCGGCCGCGACCGGACTCCATTGTGGATCCCAAATGGCGGCAGAAGCCTGTAAAATCCGCGTCCCCCCCCCCCCCCCCCGATCTCCGCTCCGGGAGTCGGTTGGGAATAAAGGCGTGGAAATAGGATTTATTTAGCACGCCTCATCAAAAGGGAATTAGCAGGGTTTGGGGAGGGAAGAGCAGGCTCTGTTTTGAGCTGCTTTGAATGGCGGGATCATCCCCGTAATCCCCGGCCTCCCTCCTCGCCGCCTGCACCCCAGAAAATCAAGACAATCGCCCCACATTAGCTCCAAAGACTCGCTCGGGCCCCCCCGACGTCGTCAAGCCAATCTGTCGGGCAGGTGAGCTTCAAGCACCTGCTTCCTTTTTCCCCTTCTCTCCTGCAATTCTTATCTTTTAATTCCTCCTCTCCCTTGAAAACACGGCGGCGGAGCTGTCAGACTCGCTGATAGGGGAGGCTGACAGCAGAGATCTGGCAAGCCGACACGCAACAAACAACCGGCGAGCATGTAAACTAAAGCAAACAAAGCCCCCTCTCCGCTCCTCCAAAGGCAGGATCCCTCCCACCTGCCACCATGATGCTGATGAAACATACAGTAACACAGAGCAGCCATTAAATGGGCGAACAAGTAAAACACAATTGTACCATATCAGCGGAGGGCTGTGGGGGGGGGGGGGGCGCTCGCGGCATCTCCTGCTTTCTGTCACGCTCATGAAGCGTGTTCATTATCATCCCCGCTCATGTTTGTCTTATTTGACTTCCTCGGCGGAAGATTTGGCAGCTGGCTGCATTGGGGGACATTTGTTACCTGAGGGAAAGTGTCATGCCGCTGGGGCAAATCTCTGCCAATGAGGCATTAAGGTCAACTTCCAGACAAATCGACATCCCGCTCCGGAAGCATCTAATCGAATCGGAAGGGAAAAAAGTAGCATCGATAATTGACAGGGGACCGAATTTCCAAAACGAGCTCCGCGCCTGTCACATGACCGACTTTCTACCGGCTGCAAATGAAGGCAGTTTATAAGTTCCGCTAAAGCTTAAATGAGGCTAAAGTCTACATTTCCAACAAATGAAGTTTTAATTGCGCCGCTGTTACAAGATAAATCAATATTCCCTCCCCCCTCCCCTCCCTGTTCTTGCCCTCAGGAGGCAACACTGACATTATGGGCCGGAATAAGCAATGCCGCATTCATTCCCGCTCGCTTTATGTATCCTCGCGTCTTTCGTCGGGCCCCAGCAGAGCCATAGCTCCTTTATGTAACACCCAGGAGAACGACTCCCCCCCCCCTCTCTCTCCCCGCCACCTCGTGCAGGTAACTAACACCATCAGTAACCTG
This sequence comes from Syngnathus scovelli, assembly GCF_024217435.2. NCBI lineage: Eukaryota > Metazoa > Chordata > Actinopteri > Syngnathiformes > Syngnathidae > Syngnathus > Syngnathus scovelli. The sequence goes on along the minus strand of NC_090859.1, from coordinate 13,562,096 downwards.
TCTGCTGTGCACCCAGGTAGCCGGGCCCACCTTCACCCCTCCTCCGTGATGTCCCCTCGTTTCTGTTCCCTTCCTCTCTCCCTGCACCCGTAACCTAATCATCGACGCTCCCCATCGGCGTGATTTATAGCTCACCGCTCTGGCGAAAACCAATAGATCAGGCTTGCAAGGGGGAGGGGGGGGGGACTCAAGAGGGAAGAACGGGACCGGGAGGAAAACTCAGCTATGATAAAGTACTCTGTGATGCAGATGGAAGGTGCAGCATCCCGTCATGTGTACGTTCCACTTTTTAAAAAAATGAAAAAATTGATACTCAGCGAATAAGCATTAAAATGACAGAATCAAATGAAACGATTAAATTGTTCTCGTGAATCATGCTGCAGCATCTCAGTGGGCTGAGATCAGAACCCTGTTGCACTCCCATCGGGGGACCGGATGAAATTCCCTCGTAAAAAAGTTTTTGATGACAGTGTCTTCTTGTCCCCCCCTACACACACGTAAGTTTGGGATACGACGATGCAGCTTTTTCAAAGCACTCCCCCTCCTGGCCACCTGGCCTCCACATCCTCCCGTGACCACATGGTGTTCATCCTTGGAGAGTACACTTCATTAAAATCATAGATTGGATTACGGCTTCCAAAACGGGCTGACCGTGTCCAATCACTCTGCAGCGGCTTTGAATGAACAATATTCTCCTTATGTCTGGCCTCGGCCAAGTCCACGCACACACATGCACACGCACGCTCGGCTACCGAGGCCTCCCGGGGCCCGGTACATGGGCCTGACGAGGGGCTGAGGGGGGAGGAGAAGAAAGAGAAATGTCTTTTAAATGACATCCCCATTGTGAGCCGGTGCAGGGCGATAGTACTTTGCAAAACTGCGAACAATGAACGCTGGAAAAATCCTTTATCCGACGGGGGCCCGGCAGCATGCTCTCCATTACCATAGTCATTTAAATACAGTAATCTCATTTTCTGCCTCGGCCGAGGGCGCATGCTAAATTTTCTAAATCAAGGTGGGGGGGTGTACATGGTGTCTAAGGCGTACAGGATTAGTCAGCTCTCTGTGTTTGTGATTATAATCTATAAAAGGCAAATTCTTGAAAATTGTATTTTAAATATTGCTTCGTAAAATAATTTGTTGGATAAATGGAGATAAAAATCACTGAAATGTTTCAGGAGTCACATAATCGGCCCAAAGAAATAATGATAACCAAAAAAAAACATTATTTGAGCTTCTGCCTTCATTCAATTCCTTTTTTAAATCAGAAACCGTTTTAAATACTTGATCCTAAACAAAAAATTTGCTATTTTACAAGACACAAAAAGGACTCCACTAGAAGCCAGACCTTTAACACGAGTTATTAATATTCAAATGATAAATTTTACATTTTGATTTTTTTTTGCGTCAATAGTGTTTTATTGTGCTGTCGTTGAAGGCTTTCAAGAAACTTTTGTAAGTCACCTGCTTTGACTCAAACTTGAGTTTGCACATTTCCAGCTGCTTTTTGGGGGGGGGGGGGGGGAGCATCATATCAGATCACACACAACAAAAGAGGAGCGAGGGGAGAAAAAGCTGTTTCCAGCCAAGCTGTTCTCATTCTTCTCCGCTTCCGGTCCAGTGGAAGACTTGATGAAGTTTAAATGAAGCAGAATTAGGAGATCAAGCGAACACAGGCTATCCGCCCGAGGGATCCCGAGCAGGGAGGGACAGCTGACCTGGATGAAATTGAGAGAAAGAAAACCACGCAGCGAATAGGCCAGGGGAGGGCCCGGGATGGAGAAGTATCTCCTAAATGTGATAATCTCCAATCACCTCTAACATCAATTCAGTCAAGGCCCGGGTTAATGAGCTCGCGGGCCGATCAAGCGTTATGCCTCGCCCCCTCCCCTCCCCGTTCATTGCTCCTTTTCTTTCATTGGCACTCGCTCTCATCATCATTGTTGTTCTTTTGAGTTAATCCCTCTTACTTCAGCTGATTTGAGCAAGGAGGGACTGCGGGGAGGGAAAAGCCTATTACCCCAGCTTCTCTGCTCTCAACTATCTAAATGCTAACGATGTGAGGGGGCGAGGGTGAGGAAAGCGATGATGGGAGGAAGACGCAGAAAGGGGAAATGGAATGGATGGGAGGACGTGATGCGGAGGTGAGGGAGGGAGCGAGAGAGGGAGGGAGGGAGGGGCTAAGCTCTCGCTCTCGGCCTCACCGACAGCGCTTTGTTTTTTTCCAAAAAGCGTCTCGTGGAGAAGAAAGCCATCCGTTGTGTTGACCCCGAGTCTTCAAGGTCAAAACACCAACATTGGCTTTTTTTCTTCCAGCCGAGCGGCTTGTTGATCTTTTTTCTTTTTTGTATTGATTAAAACACAAATGCTGCATTTCCACCTGTTGCACAAAATGACATGTTGTAATTTGTGTACTTGCCTGGTGGCCAGAGAAGAAACTAGCTGATTATTTTGTTATGGAGTGACGCAGGGCCGGCCCTAGCCAATGTGATGCCCTCTGTGCTCCCCCCCCGACAACTGTTAATGTCACAAAATTAAATCTAATGACCACCGTTACAAATTTAGAACTAAACAGCAACTAACTTAATGGTAATAATTTGCTCGAATAAATTATATTGAAAGATCACCAGATTTTTGGCGCCCTCTAGAGTCCATCAGGTGCGGGCCAGTTTTTGCTTATCTCTTCAGTTCCATTTTTTTTTTTTCACTCGTATCCAGATATCCTTTAAAAGTGAGTGAGAGCTAAATTGATGAGCCATGGTTCCATGTGGGATGTATTAGAACTCACTGAGCTGTTTTGAGGATTGCCAAAAAGTGTCCAATTTATGCTTTGTGTGAGTCGTGAGCCACCTGTGTGTCACAAATTAATTGCCTTGCGAGTTCATGCGGGCGCCGGGGCGAATTGACGACGTTGCCACTCTTTGGAGCGTGACAATCATTCGGATTTGTTTTGCTCGCCTTGTCTTCGAGATTTCGCTTCATCTCAAACCGCCGCACGAGAACAATGGCGGCCTTTCCTGCACGCACACGCGATCTGCTTGTTCGCATCTGCTTGAAAGGCAAAGTCACTTATTCGAATGCATAACGAGTCGACTCCCCCTCCCCTCCCCTCTTTGAAGAATCCCATTTATTTTCATATTGGCCAATGAAACAGTGGAGGGTGAAAGGCAAGTGAACAATCAATCTTTGTAATGTGATCCGCGGATTGAGCACGGTGAGTAAATGTTTGCGCGGGAAGTCATCCAAGCCCGCAGTCAAACGAGATCTGAAAAAAAAAAAAAAAAAAATCTATCCAGGGCAGGCCGCTCTCTTTATCTCCCTCCTGCCCGACAGCGGTCGGGTATCAAGCACATTATTTTCCAGCGCTCTGTGCATTTTTCATATAGGCTTACCTTTTATGTTTTATGTACGCCAGCTCGGGGGAGAACAGCTGTGTGGGCGCCGCATCCTCTGTAAGTTTCCAGCGAGAACTCATTTCAGTGGGAGAAGTGGAGCAGAATGCCAAACGCGCCGAACGCGGCACCTGCCGACGCGCCCGGGGCCCGCGTGGCCGGCCTATTACATTTCCATAATACATGGAAACAACACCTCGCATGCTAGCGCCGGCGTAATTCGAAAACAGATTGGCGGGATTTACAAATTTGCACCCTTTTCCTCGCCCTGACCTCCGTGACCTCCATCTTGGCTGTCAACTTCTGGAATAAAATTGGGCGGGGAGCTTATTTGCCGTTGCCGCCAGACTTGTGTGTGATAATCTATAATAATGCAAATAGAAAATTCTCTCACACCGCTGCACCGATCAAAACTCAAGTGTGATTTTATAATTGACCCTACTTGCTCCCTCATCCAAAGTTGATAAATCCTTCAAGTCGTGACTGCTGCAATATGATACGCTTCGATATTGGAATAAAGAAAGATTTAAAACCCTGGGGGGGCCACCGCCTTTGAGGAATAATCATTCAGAAAGCGCCGCAGAATGAAAATAAGTCCGCTTGCTCCTCACGAGTCGGCAAAGAAAATCACATGGAAGCGATGATGCCTTGCTCAAGGGCAACATTTTTGTGCTGATCTTTTTTCCGTGTGTGTCTTCAAGACAGGACGAGCCATATTTACAGAGGATGAGCCACCGCCCAAAAACATTTACAGAATAGGGTGTCCTTGGACTCATAAAAACTAACATGGAGTTAGCCAAACTCCGCCCACAGGAACCCAGTTATTAAAAACATGCCCTGACTGGTTGACGAAATTCAATGTGCCAAGGGCCTACCAACTTTTTGTCCATTGTTGTCATGTACAAAAACAATATTCTGACTGACATAAAACTTTTGTGTGCTGTAGATAACTTGAAGTAGGAAATTGAGTGGCACCGCCACTATGACCTCTAGTGGCCAAGAAACGTACAACAATTTCCGGTGAGGACAACTCATGCACACAGTATACTACTGTATTGAGCAATGTAGTGAGATGGAATACAAATCTGAAAGGACAGCTCAGTCTTTCTCGTCTAATTGATTCCGCAATTCCCACCAGAATGAGACTTGTGGTCTCTTTCCGGGAAAGGGAGAGAATTGGACCAACATGACCGTAAAGAGAGTTACAGTAGGCTACATAATATACAGGGAGAGATAATGATGAAGACAAAGAATCCTTTTGGATTAGCAAAAATGCTGGCTGCAAATAGTTAAGATTCACTCATTTAAAATCAGTCCAATACATTGATCCCAGTTGAAGGCTTTGTGCATGTAAGGCAATTAATCCAACAATCCCACATTTTGCCCCCTCATCATAATCAAAAGAGGATTAGATCATATGGAGTTGTGCACTTCTTGTAAATGCATAGCCTTCATCAGTCTGCCAGGAAAATCACAGACTTGATATTTTTTTGGGGATGGGTTGCGGAATTCACTCAATGATGTAATAATTAACCTGAAACAAAAACATGTGGAGGAAAAGGGGCAAGACAGGAAATCAATATACCTCTGTACAAGTGTGTCCTGAACTCTGACTTTCAGGCAGCATGGTTTGGTCATTGGGAGATTATTTTTGAACGGTATGAAAACGGAATCTTAGTTGTCGTAGGTAAAGTCTAGTTATTGTTGTTTTTTTTTCTTTTTCTTTTTTAACTCGGTGAGCATTTTAGGGTTTTTTTTCCCAATTCAATTCATTCGAGCGTGAGATATTTAGCCCAATGACGCCAATAGTGCGTCACGGCACCTTCCAGTCGTCGGGCAGGGAAAATTGTCACACAGTGGGATAAAAACCACATCCCGTGTTGTGTTGAATTATTTTCTCTCCGTGACTGCAAACATTCGTAATATTCACAATGGAAAACGAAGATTTGCAATTAAAAGCTGATAAAAGACGTGAACGTCAATCAGGTAACGCTCATACAAACACGATTTCGCTTATGTTTGCGCAACCGAAGCGTCACGAGGTATCCATATGTGAGCACAGTAAATAAATTCTTATCAAATCAATTATTTGCATTAAACGACAGACAAATCGTTTTCAATCGGGAACTAATATTACCAGCATTTATTCATGTGTCCAATTCAAAATAAGAAGGTTTCCCAGCGCTAGCAAAGGCTAAGCTAACGAAGGCACGCCCCTCCCATTAGCAAGCTAACAGCGTTTTTGCAAAAGTTAACTACGCATACGTAATCTACGCTGTTTTTATATATAACTAACTGAACTCCCTTTGGTTGCAAGTCCAAAGTGCTTTGATTTGTCATGAATTAAAAAATAGCTCCATGTGAGTGGTGGAGTGACTCACGTAGAAACTTGTCAGTGAATGCATGTGCCATAAAATATATTGATTAAAATGCTTATTGTTGTTAAAATTGGATCATGTCCAAATTGAACAGGTCATCGTTACTGATCTCATTCGAACTTACTCTATGCAGGATGCCAAGGTCATCTAGGATAGGTTGTTTTTCTATAGTTTGACTGTACAGTACAGTGAACCCCCGCCTATTCGCGATTGCACATTTTCTTTTGTGGCTAATAGGAAAGTAGTAATTGATATCAAGAAAGAATGTTGGCTGAGAGGTGTGTTTTGGGAAGGAGTTATGTTTAGCCTGGGTAGTTAGTGGAGTCCCCGGAGAGTTTTTTCCACACGTGTATATGCACACAAGTACATCCAAGGACAATGTAATATTATATTATTACAATTATGAAAAACAAGGACATTCGGAATCAGCTTGAATTTTTTTTACTGGCCTCTCTGACTAGTGTCATTAAAAAAAAAAAATCCCCAGTGAATAGCCAGGGTTTACTGTACAGTATATTCTTATTCTGCACTGGGATCAACAGTATTTTGACCTTTAACTTTGTCTGTAGGTCCAAGCAGCTCTTTACATGATGCAGAAGGTATTGCATCCGATCACACCCATTGAATCACTGCATGTCATCAAGTTTGGAGTGAAATTCAAATTGCTTCAAAGGAGAATAAATATAGAGAGTGATCAACGTGATGCGACAAATAGACCATAGATATAAAATGACTAAATGAAAACCAATTGGTTAAATGATTGTATGACAAGATCATTATAAACCCAGACAAGACCCCTACCCTTTATATTTACGCGTGAACATGAAAACGAAAGCTGTGTGCGTTCATTTTTCTTTTCTAGCCTTGGAGAATGGAGACACGAGCATTGGCTTCTGTGGATGGATGCTGGTGCTGTTGTCTCTTGTACTCATGGTGGTCACACTGCCCATCTCCATTTGGATGTGCATCAAGGTCACGTCAAGTCATCATTTTGCTTGGTTTGAAAAATCCAAACACCCGATATGATTTAAGAGCTACAAAACAAAATGTGTCTGCGTGCAGATTGTGAAGGAGTATGAAAGAGCCATTATTTTCCGACTGGGACGCCTTTTGCGAGGAGGAGCCAAAGGACCAGGTTGGAAACGACAACTTCCGCACTAAATTTCTGACATTTCTTTATTGCATGAATGTATGGCTATAAAAGCAATGCTTTGGCGCCGTCTCGGGATGTTTTGGTGCTGCCGAACTGAGCTTTATCTGGTCAGGCCGTAGCACTGTCTAATAGAAAAGGCGCCACCTTGTGGCATGTATAGGCTGTTTCCAGAGCTAATATGCAACAAGGAAAAACATCTCAGTGATTTAAAAGAGGGATTTGTGGCCGAATACTGGAAACAGAACCAAGCCCGATTTGTTCTGCGGCAAAATGTTTTCACGTCACAAGTCAGGTTGATTTAATTTCCGACTTAAATTAGGCCGCCGCAGCAACGGTTGCTCGGTTACTCCCTGACATGCGCCGACAGCGATGTTGTAAACCCATAAAATACGGGCGGGGAAAAAAACCGCTCAGTAAATCCACAGACAGAGGAACGCCGATTCCGAACGCAACCTCATCATTTTGAGTAGGCGAACAAAAATAATGTGACAAATGTACCCGACGAACACGAACTTGTCGGGATAGTAAAAGATCCAATTGGACAGTCCAAACAGTCATAATGCAAAACAAAAACAAAAATCTTGTTCAATGTGACACAAATCAGAAATAGAAACCCGCATTGTCATTTATGTGCTGCCGTACGTCTGCCGCTGCTGTTTGACTTATGGACGCGGAAATAAATCTGAAAATAGTGATGGCGCTATTCCCAAGGATGAGGTTTTTTGTAGAGGAACAATCCAAGCTCCCACGAGAAACAATTTGCATACATCTCCCAGCTCGCTGTCTCCTCATCTTTGATTTGTTGTTTTACTGCCGCCAATAAAAAAAAAAAAAGAAGCAGGGAGTGTCCTCTTAAAAATATTGAAATTGGACTCCCTGAAGTGCCAGGAGACGCCATTTGTGACGGCGTGGGGTAATAATAGCTCTCTGCTAGCAATCCTGGGGGTCTTGCCGTGTTTATGCTCCAACTAAATTCAGCTCCGTAATGTCCCCTTAACCTCGGTCACGCAATCTTGTCGTTCTTTTAATTTACGCTAGTGCTTCGTATTTGCGGTCGGCTCCGATTTCACCCGCCGCCGGCGCCAGTCAAACTTTCATAATTGAAAATGCAGGAGTGCTAAATGTTTGCATACCTAGCGTTTCACTCCGCCGCCTGCCAAGAATTGTTTGGTGCCCCGGCGCCGGATGCTTGTGACTTGAAACGGGGCTGGTGAAAGGCGCAAATATTCCCAGCTTTGCCCGACTGTCGGCACAGCTGCAGTCTTCTAAAGCCTGCTTGACTTGGCCCCGTGCCAACATTTCATTCATCCCCGCCGGCTTCAAACATTTGCCAAGACGCCCCGCTTATTATTGTGTTTACCGCCGACTATTTGCATTCTTGTGATTCCACAGGTTTGTTCTTCATCTTGCCGTGCACTGACAGCTTCATCAACGTGGACATGCGCACCATCACCTTTGACATCCCGCCGCAAGAGGTACGACGCGCCCGCCTCGTGTTGACGTTAAACAAATACGTCCGCGCAAGCTCAAAGGCTGTCAAAATGGATTTAGGAAATTTTTCAGTCCGCTCACGAGTAGAAAACACCATAAACGTGAAACGCATTCTTGCATATGAGCACAATTTGTCAGTAGTCGCTGATTCCGATACCAAGTTCCGATACCATAAAGCTTTCCCATAAAAATCAACGATAGACAATTAAAAAAACAAAGACTAACATATCTCAATTTTATTAAACATCGATAAATGAATGGCTTTAAATTCCAAATTCCTCTTTGCTACGTTCCAACCCCTCGCAGGTTTTGACCAAAGATTCGGTGACGGTGAGCGTGGACGGCGTGGTATACTACCGGGTTCAAAACGCCACTCTGGCCGTGGCCAACATCACCAACGCCGACGCTGCCACACGCCTCTTGGCCCAGACCACCCTCAGGAATGTTCTGGGGACCAAGAACCTGGCTGAGATCCTTTCGGACCGTGAAGAAATCGCACACAGCATGCAGGTACCGTTCACGTACGCCCGAGCTGCATAATTCAGCGGCAAGTTGTCAATTTGAAAGTGAACAAACTGCACGGAAGTGAATAAAATAAAAAAATAAAAACACAGCAGGCGTGTCGAGCGCAGCTGTCCGTTTCCGTGGGAATGTTATCATTTATTCATCCATTAACCCCGTGAATAATTGACGGTTTGTTTCTCGCAGGCGCTTGCTTGAGGATTTATGTCAGCCACAAATTACGCTCATCGTCACGCTCGTGTCAAGTGTGTCAGATAGAGTTGCTCCGCAATGTATTTGTTGTCTATTATTTGAACACCTGACACTGCCGCCGTGGCGAGCAAACCGGAGTGGTCTGAAAATGCATTTTGAAAGTCTGCCCTTTGCTGCCACCAAGTGGCGAAGAGTGGTATGATGGTTGATTTTTCATCCCAGCCACAGTAGATGCTCATGAATTCAAACTGATGTTTTCTCAGTTAGCAGCAGTATTAAAAAAAAAATGTTTGTCTCGCCAGTCCACCCTCGACGACGCTACTGACGATTGGGGTATCAAGGTGGAGCGAGTGGAGATCAAAGACGTCAAGCTCCCCCTGCAGCTCCAGAGAGCCATGGCGGCCGAAGCCGAGGCGACCCGGGAGGCCCGAGCCAAGGTAACCGAACCCAAGGGAGCCATCTCGACGTGGACTTTGGGGCGAATTTCCCATCCGTGTGTGCCCCTCCTAGGTCATCGCCGCAGAAGGCGAGATGAACGCCTCCAGGGCGCTGAAGGAGGCGTCGCTGGTGATCGCCGAGTCGCCGTCGGCCCTGCAGCTGCGCTACCTGCAGACCCTCAACACCATCGCCGCCGAGAAGAACTCCACCATCATCTTCCCTCTGCCGCTGGAGATGATGCAGGGCTTCACCAAGCACTAAGCGTCGATGGAACTTGAGCAGAGCAAGGGTCGGCGTCGAAAAACGTGGAAGTGACCTTACGCTCATTCATGTATTTCCTACTGAATGCTCAATGATGCGGTTTTGCTACATTACTGCCAGTGTGTTTGTTTTTTTTTTCTTAGTTTTAGCTCACACTGTTTTTACATGCACTTTTTTTTCTTAGTTTTAGCTCACGCTGTTTTTACATGCACTCTGCATGTTGCATGTTTGACTGTTGTTTTTTTAGCAGCTTGGGCCAGCAGGTGCCACGCAAAGTGGAGAAAGAGCAGGGAGAGGTGGCATGAAGACACTTCACACCTGAAACTGAGGCAAGTTTTTTTTTTTTTGCAATTAATCTTAAAAGTTACCTTAAAAGTCATTTAGAATGAAAATTAACGTAATGAGTTTTTGACACCACAGTGCCACCTGCTGGAGAGCTCATCTTTTTTTTTTTTTAAATATATAGTTAATATAGCTAATGTCATTTTATTTAACTTTTTGGGAGAGAAGTGGATTACCTGCAACTTAGTTAAGCCATATTTGTGTATCGCGTAATTGGTATGGGAGCTAACGTGTCCCCTGAAAATGCAAAAAGCCTTAACTTACTGTTGTGGATTCATTTTGACACTTTTCTATGCAGTTTCAAACGTCGTGTGGAGACTTTTTAATTTACAAAAAGTATATAGTCTTTTGAAGTGGTCCGTCGGGAAAGTCGATTTGTCGTGTTTTAAAAGTGACGTGAGCGCTAGTTGTGAACTTCTAACCCGATAGCTTTACTAAACCGATCAGGTGTGCGCGCATGTGCTTTTTCACCCAAGTGTATTCATGCTTACCTTTGGGAAATTATGTATATCACGATAAAGTATATTATACACATAGCCATCGTATTTTTACATAAATATTACGTTATTCTTGAGGGGGGGGTGATGAGATATAATTGAATCATTTTCCCGCTCAAACGGCATTTGTCTAATTTGCCTAACCTAATTAACAATTTAATTAGCTAGATGCTGCAAAATGTACATTTACATGAATGTAAACATACTGTGCATGGATATTTTTTTTTCCACAGTATTTTTTTTTACAGATGTTTATTTTACTGTTTCATGATTGACGACTGTTCTGATCCCAAAGCTGGAAGTTGAATGAAAGTCAACTTTGTTATTGTTAGGTATGCATTATATTTAGAACATTAATAAAAATACGATGTCAATCAATAGATTTGGATATATATTTTTTTAAATGTATTAACACACACAACTTTTAATTTATTTTTTATTGTGATGGCATATTGTAGCAAAACCTAAAGTGGCCAAAAATGTAGACAAGCTAAATGGCAGCAAAGCTAGTCAAATAAATATGGCAAGCGCCACTCCTGCATTTAAAAAAAAAAAAAAAAATTCGAGCATCCTGAGCAAGAGGCATAGTACCTTTACAAACTAAAAGGAAAAAAAATCTACAAGCCATCATATTGCTTTGCTGGCTGTGTTTTGGGTATGTGTCCAAATATAAAATACAAAAACATGGATTGCCTTTAACAAAAAAAAAAAAAACAATCCATGAAGCAAGCCTGGAAAACAATTCACTGCTCTTACTTGGTTTCAAAAGCGAACAAAGGCCACACTGTGAGGAACTTTTTTTTTTTTTTTGGGACACACGTCTCAAGACATACTAGCAGCTAAAAGCAAAACCAGTCTTCTGCTTGCTAAGTATCAGGTGCTGCTCTGATGCTGTGATGCGAAGCTCCGGGTACCAGGCGTCAGCTCACAGGGCCAGTTCGGCCATGGCTCGCTCCAGGGGGTCGCTGGTCCAGTAGTCGTGGTCCCAGCCCAGGAACCAGCCGGTGAAGGTGGGCGGCTCGAAGGTCTGCTTGATCTTCACGATGGGGGTCCTGCGGTCTCTGTTAGCGGGATCTGTCTCGATGTAACGTGCCGCTGAAGAGGCCAGATACATTTAAGATCATTGAAACTCAGGTGACAAATGAAAAAAAATCTTACCAGACGCCATCGCTTCGGTCTTCTCTTCTTCTTGGGCCTCGTTGCCGATCCAGACAAACACCTTCGCCAAAAGGAAGTTCAGTAAGCCTTATTTATGCTTTTTGGATTCTATCTCAAATGTGTGGTTGTGCTTTTCCAACCTGCTCCCAGGTGTCGAGTATCATGACATCATCAGTGGCCAGGTCATCCTGGGTTATCTCTCCAGGTACCTCTTCAATCTTGGAAAAGAAATATTGGTTTGAAGTACCACACGACTCAACCCGCTTGGGGGTCTACCTAATAGAACAACCGTAATGACTCACAATGAAGTTCCCGGTCTTGTTCGAGCAAGCAAAGAGTCGAGGAGGATGAGCGTCCATTTTGTCCTTGAGTCTGGTTGAAGTGCGATATTCGGTTTTTCCTCCCAGAGCGTCCCAGAACTCACCTGGGAATGGGACACGCGTTTCCAATCTCAAAAAAGGTACTGTGGCCGATCCACCCATCTTCAGGCACTGCCCCCTCTTGAAATATATCTGGCCAGATTGGTCTCAAGACTCCTTACCTGTCTCCTGTCCCTCAGTCAGCTCAGAGGGCGACACCCCCAAGAGGTCAGACAGCTGCTGGGCTCCTGTCTTCTCAGTGTCGCTGGCACCCACGCCCACCCACAAGGAGGAACCACCAGGGCTCACCAAAACAAAAGCATCATTGGAGTTCAGGTTGGCCGCCACGGCGTCGACCTAAATGTAAACAAGTGAGTTGTTGTGAGAAGAACCTTGAAGAGAAACGTCCGTGTCAATGTTTGTGATGGCCTTACCTCCACGGCTCTGGTGTGTCCGGCGGAGTTGGAGCGCACCTGGAAGAGGCGAGTCTCTGCGGGCTCTGACTGACCTCCATCCCTGGACGTGCCACCCTTGTAGACCACCATGGGCTGTCCTCCAAACAGACTCATCAGGTGGGCCGGCTCCTTACCCTGCACCACCCTCACCTGACACAAACGCCATGAAGATCACTAAGCATATTCGTGCACTGGTTCCTCGAGCAGGGCAAGCTCATGCGTCTCGTGACACAATTTAGCCACAAAGGCTAATCAAGCTAAACTATAATTTACTCTTAATAACACAAAGTGAACATCAACTCAACAGACGATCACAATGCTTCAAAAAGTTTCACGTCATGCAGTTGAGTCAAAGAGAGCAACCGTTATCTTTGGCGCCATCTAGTGGCATTTTTGTGCTGAGGATTTGAAAACTCACTAAATTGAATGGTGTGATTCTGATATTATAATGTATTAATGTAAAATTCATAAATTGCGCTCTGTCTAAGTGAGAGTGAAGATCTTGGAAAAATCTTTTTGCGTTTTACACACAAACTGAACATGCCGTCGAGTGTACATACATGACGCATGCACATGGAAATTACACGCAAGAGTACGCAGTGAGGTGAAAATGAAGAAACTGGAGAAATGAGCACCTCGTATGCACAGAGCCAGGACTGTGTTGAACTAGAGAATTTAAATATTCTTCCTTTTATCAATTAATAAGAATGTTGTCACTGGCTCTGGACAAAAAGGCTCAGCTTGAAATGAAGAATACCTGAGTGGTTATAGGAGCACCAGCAACCTGAGGAAAAAGAAGCCGCGTAAAATCGAGGTGGGGGAAAGGAAGAAGCGAGGGAGAGAGAAGGCGAAGGATGTGAAGATCGGACGAGGGAGGAAAAAAAAGGAACGCTGACAATGTTAGCGACTGAATGAGTTGATGAAAACAAAAGGCAGTTTTTTTAAGAAGATGTGAGCTACCTGCACTGGGCCGCCACCAAGTTCCTCATCCAGCTGGGCGGTGAGGAGAGCACAGGTCCCAATTTCATCCTGGCTGGAGTCCATGCCCTGCCTGTCAAAAAAAAAAAAAAAAAAATGGTCACACACTCGTCACACACCGAGACCTCCCTCCACCAAGCTCATCCTTCTCACCACATGTAAATGATGTGCCCACTACGTCCTCCATGGTGGTAGTTGTACTGGATGATGTAACTGTCTCCTCCGAAGAACTGGCCATAGGTCGACGCGTCCACCGGCACCTTGTCGGATCCCTCGATGCGCCAAATCTGTCAGGGAAGAAGAAAGATTGAGCTGGCGGGACACTTCATTAGGTACAGCCGCAACCGAAAGCCTCGTGCTTCACCTGTTTCTCTCCAGTGCCGTCGTCCACCATGCCGTGCTGGGCGGCCATGGCGGGGGAGTCGTGTAGCGTGGCGGCGTCGAAGGCCACCTTCTCGATCTTGGCGATGCTGTTGGCGATGTAGGCCACGCCCAGGCCCACCGTCTGATCTTTGTCCCTCCAGTTCTTGAAGAACTGCTTGAAGAGCGGCGTCTCGCCCGACTCGGGCAGGATCTGCACTTGGGTGTGTTTGGGGTAGCCCATCTTATTGATGAACTCCTCGGCCGCCTTCATCGACGCCTTGCGCTCGTCCATGTTGGCGCCTTGGCCTTTAGAGAAAGGACAGCGAATGTGCGTCTGATCACTACTTTTGTTCAAAACAGATCATGGCTTAAAAATGACGGCTTCGCTTTACCTTTCCATACGTAGATCTTGCCGTCGGAGCCGTGGTCCAGAATGAAACAGTCGCCGGTCTCCAGGGCACTTTGCTGGAACGGGTTCTCTTCAGCCACTAGCGCAATCGTCATGCCGCCATTGGCGTTGGACACCTGGTGACACGGAAAACAAACATCAGAGTTTATAGGGTCGAAGTCCAGGGACTAAACACGGCTCAGATTTCTGCAGCTGAGCCGTGATTGGTTGAGACCTTTCCTGGGTAGGAGTACCTTGTAGAGTTTGGCCCTCATCCTGTTGGAAGCATCGGCCTTGATGTCATCAGAAGTTCCCAGAGGCAGCTCCGGCTTTTCTCCTAAAACCTAAAAAAAAATTACGAAAACATGACCTTACGTGGGCTGTTCCTGTTATTTTTGTGTAGCTCCTGTTGAAGATCACCTCGATCATCTTGTCTCTCTCGCCGCCCTCGTCACAGACGTAGACGTGGGCCCTCCCGCAGCGCTCGTTGTCACGGATCCCCTTCGCCACCTGCATGGCCTTCAGCTTTTCAAAGCGGTTACTCTGGGAACCGCACCACTGATAGACCTCCTGTGAAGCATGAAGAACAGGAAAAGTAAGTTGACACAAGCGGACTCCGTTTCCAATATCATAATAAATCAAAAAAATGTTTTCTTCAAAACAGGCACCCAAAGTGACTCACATTGCCCAAGTCCAAAATGAAGCAGTCCCCTTGGTTGAAGCTATCCCAGCTGACCGGCACCTCCGTTGCCCTGACAGTCCGACGACCTTTGACCTGGAGCAGTCGCTGTACAACCACCTCATTGGTGACGACGTGCTTGAACCCTGAAGCCACGCCTCCTTTCTGGTAGTTACAAGACACAAAGGTAACGACTTAACAATTTCAAGTTCTCCTTGAAGCAAAAAAGAAAAAGCTGGAATGCAAACACGAGTTCAAATCTCACCATATACTTGATCCCGGACTTAAAGTAGCCAAGAAAGGTTTTGGACTCGTATCCTTGGACTTCCCGATACTGGATGGGTTTCCCTCCAAGGAAGTCGTCCATTTGGACTGTGAAAATGGCCGCCGAGCCGCTCTCGTCCTGGGTGCAGAAATCACCTGCGGAAGGCCATCTTGATTTCAAATCAGAACACAACCTTGAACAAATAGTTCCCCTTATCGGACCAAACGTTTGTTCCTCTTAAAATCGGCATTTGGGATCGTCTCTCTGCACTCACCCAACCAGAAATGGAGGTCATACTGCAGATTTCCCGAGCGTTGCTTGATGGTGTTCAGGATGATGTACGCATCTCCCGTGTAAAATCCTCCGTAAAGGTTCTCAGGAACCGGCACCAGGTTAAAGTTCTCCACCCTCCAGACCTGGAGGCCTTGCTTCTTTCCAGCCCGCTCAAACTCTGGGTGCTGCGCCATTCTGCCTGAGAGGAAAAAAATAAATCACACAACTTTTTTTAAAACCAGTTGTGTCGTCGTGGCAACTAGCTTGGCGCGACTATGAGGGGGGCTAACAGTGGTCACTCTGTGATAAGAGAAGCTGAGCTCCTATTTATGAAACACCAAGCCTCTCCCCTTAGGGCTGGGGCTGTTGCCATGGATACAACGATAGAGTTTGCGCCGTATTTAGAAATCACGCAGGGTAGAGTGAATCATGGGTGCCCTGTGCTTGGGTGTTTCCCCATTGTGGAAGGAAGCTTCAGCTATTATGACTCAAACAATCCAACAGAGAAGTTCTAAAAACCATATGGAGCTGACTTCAACCCTCATATGTGTATTTTTCTCGTCAGCGTGGTCCACGTTTTAAAATTTTGTGGACTCCAACAGCGCTTAATTAAGATGACGTAAATGGTGTTCACGGAAATGTTTTCAGCTTGGCAGAGTAAACACTACCCCGAGTATAAACAAGCTCTCTGAATTGAAGCAGTGTTTGGAACATGTTTCAAATTTAGTTGGTAGCACCTCGGGTACGCGGTGTTTCTGCTCCTCCCTAGACATACGAGGAACAACAACATGTCCCAAACGATTGGTTATAAATCATCAACTTCTGCTTGAGCGGCTATAAAAGTTACTAACCGTCACACCCAACAATTTGATTACCACATGCAAGCAAAGATTCTTGCTAGACAAGAGGGGCAGACTTGGCTCCCACCGCAAGTATCTGGTCCCCTCCCCCATACTTGGGCTGCTCCTTTTGTAGCATTCCTGCTGCAGGCCTCAAATGTGCCATGTAACCCAAACAGTGGCTTCATATGTCACAAAACAGTTCTCCAAAGTCTTGGGATTTATCAGCTGCTTTCCCAGCTGGAAAAACAAGTCGGCAATTCACGGTTTGGTTTGTGAAATAAACTCACTGCAGGCTTGTATTGGGATTTTTTTTCCCCTCAGCGAGGAATGACTCATTCCGTTTTCCCACATCTTCGTCGTGGACAAAGAACAATGGAAACAAAATACTTTATGAATGATCATTAATTGTACTGATCTATGTGAAGATGATGATCATGCAAACACAAGAATGAGTGACACGCTCATCTTGTGGTTGCTGACTCGACTTCCTCTGTCTCTATTTGCTTTGACGTTGCTAGAGGAACAGATATCTCTTCTTGTGGCTGGCAGTCATTTCTGATGAGTTCAAGTCTTTAACCGAGCGTCTCGAATCGTATAAAAATGTATAAATTCCAATATCGATCCATTTTCTACACCATACTCATTTGGAGGAGTTGTAGCCTGTCCCATTAACTCTAAACAAACCATTGTGTCAAGTTGTTTATATATTAGGGCTACACATATGGATATTATTGCAATATTTAACATGCAGCAAATGGCATCGCCTAAACGAGCATACAGGAAGGCCGGAGATAAGATTTGAACCCTGAACCTCATGAGGTGGATGTTCACACTATCGACTTGTTCACTGTCAGTGTATTCAAGTGAAAGCACACAATTTTCTTTCTGCATGCAAGCAAGGTTTTTGCCCTTATATGGCATCGGCTGCCCTCCAGAATAAGCTTGACACTTCAGAAAGCCTAACAAAGTAGGGCGACATGCAAAAAGAAGGCCCGTTCGTTCTGTATTCTTATGCATGGAAGTCATTTTATCTCTCAATCCGACCCACGGACTGGAATGCATTCGCTGGAAAGTCCAAATGTGTCGTACCTGACAGATCCTGAGTTCTAGAAAATGAACGGAGAACAAAAGGAGACGAGGGCAAGCCGCGATGAGCGCTTCTAGCTGCAGCCTGGGAGCAGTGAGGCGTCGAGACGGCGGAGCAGCTGAGTTGTGCGCAAAGCCGCTACTCTTGAAGCTGTCCCGGGACACTCCCCGTTATGACACACCCCTTTGTTGGCTGGCTGGCCTGCCCTGCAGCCTGCACAAAGTAGAGGTCGAATCCGTGCGTGCGCACTGCGCTCATCCACGCGCACGCCTATTTTATCCCGATTTTTGTTTGGTGTGATCATCTTGCATGCTTAAGACACTTTTACAGTCGACAGGCACGAGGAAATGTCAAACGTTATTAGTTGCGTGTAATTAACGTCACAAATCTTGATATAATTCTACTTCCGGTACCTGATACTGCCTTCACGTTGAACACTGCTGCCACCTACTGGTGACGCAGCAAACAAATCCAAGCGCAAAATAAATCAGTGTTTGCAACCTCACCGACTTCAAGGCACACCAAAAAATCTTACCACACCACAAAACAAAAATGTCACAAATGATTAGTGTTCTCAAATCTTCTGCTGTCAAGTGGAAGAGCATTTATTTTTTCAGCCTTTCTTTGGACGTTGTAGGCATATATTATTTATTTAAACAAAATAACGATTATTTTGGACGACAATAATGAAGTTGCAGTGAGCTTATCTCGACGGAAATGCCTCATGGTTGGTTTCATTCAGAATTTTTTTTTTCCCCACTCATGCGCGCGCATCAGAGCATCTGCCTTGCGGCGTGAGCGCGCATTGTAAAATATGCATTTGAGTGGAGGTGCGGAAGGAGACAAGGAGGCTGTGGCGCGGTGGACAAGTGACTTGTGGGATGCCAACTCGAGAAACACAGTCAGGAAATAGAGGCGATCATTATTAAAAACGCTTGATCGCTCGCCCCGATTGTCAGGTTTGAGCTGCGGGACAAGCGGCGATCCACCGCAAAGAGAAAGTTGAGTAACCCACGAAGCAACGCGTGGGAGTGGGAGGAAGGAAGGAAGGATCGCGTTTGACTGAGGCGAGCCCCCAGTCTGTCTCATCATGGCAGGTAAATCATTTCACCGGTTCCACATGGAAACACCGCGATTACGCCGACGTTATGGCAACACTGCCTGGGTTGCACAAGCCCCTTGCTTGGATGGCTGGACGTTCGTGCGTACGCCCTATTGGCAGTTTGGCTAACGGTAGCAGGCTAACACAACTTAGCCGATGCTAATGCTAACGTTAGCTAGTCAGCAAACTCCGGTGTCATCACGCGTCTGGCCTGAGTCGGACCGAGAACTTCCCTGCTCTACATATCCGTGGCACTTAAAAACGATCGTTTTTATACATCCACGCCGCCTCCAAATGAATCACAAAAGCGACATTTGACACCCCGAATGAAGAAATGATCTAATTAATATGCACATGTCTTGGCAGGGAAGCCTGCAAGCTAACGTTAGCTCAAACTTTGACATTGACCACATGCTATCGCCGCAGAGCTAGCGCTTTAAATATTCGGCAGGTTTGGCGTTTAACTCGAGATCAAGATTATATGTTGTCGTGCGAAAAGCCCGGTTGTGCTTGACTACTTATGCAACCAAATATTTTCCTACTTTTCATTCATCAGCTACCAACGTCACGACTTCCGTTGCTATTTGTATTCATTCTTAACGAGGTGTGTTATTTGGCTGTTTTGTTGACCGAATTTGGCAGAAGGATTATTTAATTGTTTTGCAAAAAGGAGCTCGTCAGTAAAGGTATCTTGTCAGCAATCGGGTTCCTGTTGGGTGGGGAAGTGAGACGGATCCACGGGCATTGTGTTGCGATGATGGCTACTGAGCTGCTCATCAAATCGCCCATTTTCTTTGACCAGATAGCAAATTTATAGGTAAACTAAGTCATATTAACTTCTCCTTCCCTCTCTGGATCCTTAGCTGTTCATAATTCTATTTAGAGTCACGACTCACCTTCGAATATGTGAATATGGCAACGGTGATGACTCATAAATGACTGACTGGTTGTTCCTATCACTGCACCTAACCATTATCCCCTGTAAAACATTTTAATCGTAGTTCATTTCAATAACTTGCCTTATAAATGAATATTTGAGAAAAAAAATCCTGTATTTTGCTGGTCTGATTTCCGCCCATTCGTTTTCTGAACCTCTTCTCACGAGGGTCACCACGGCGTGTTGGAGATGATGTTTTGCGTGGTCACTGAAAGCTTCAATTCAGTTTATTTATACTTCCAGGAGCTGGAGGTGACATGCAGTGGTGCTTCTCTCAGGTGAAAGGAGCCATTGATGATGATGTGGCTGAAGGTATGAGCAAAAGCACATTTTTAGACTCAACTCATTTGTCATCATGTCATCGACTAGTTGTTGAAATCCATTCATGGCAAGTCAGACTATTAATACATTCAATAAGTGTGAAAGAAGACAATGGTGACATTCCATGAATGGAAAATTGTGTTTTGTCCAAACTAGTCCTTGAATGTAGGTTAGTCATTGCTAACCCTCAAATGTGGCGACCCCTCCTCAGGCAATCCGTCCACAAAGACATTCAATAAACCTTTTGTGTTCCCGTCCTTCTGCTTCACCGGGCAGTAATGGCTTAAGTAACAATTTATATGAAAAGTGGTGTGCCGGCTGCTCGACATCTTCTCTCTGGCTTATTTATTCATTGTTGTTTTTTTCCTATTCAGCCGACATCATCTCCACGGTTGAGTTCAACCACACAGGTGAGCTGCTGGCCACGGGTGACAAAGGTGGGCGCGTGGTTATTTTCCAGCAGGAAATAGAGGTATGATCTAATCATGTTTATTTGCAACAATGTTTTCATTTTCATTCTATCAATAATCCTCTCTTCTTTCCGCTGCTCCCACAGAACAAGAGTATGCCTCAGTTTCGGAGCGAGTACAACGTTTATAGCACTTTCCAAAGTCACGAGCCCGAGTTTGACTACTTGAAGAGTTTGGAGATTGAAGAAAAGATCAACAAGATTCGCTGGCTCCCTCAGAAGAACGCCGCTCAGTTCCTGCTGTCAACTAACGGTAAATTAGTCGCCCATACTCGTCGGAGTGTTGTTACTTTACCAAACACTATCCAAGTTTTGGTAACGGAGCCTAAACTGAAATTCATCATGTTACTGGTTTCGTATTTTCCCCCTCATGCAGATAAAACCATCAAGTTGTGGAAAATCAGCGAACGAGACCGGCGACCGGAGGGCTACAATCTTAAAGAAGAAGATGGACGCTACAAGGATCCCAACACTATCACCTCATTACGGGTAAGGCCGTGCAAGTCAAGGATTAATCATTACAAATTTTAATAGAGAGACAAGATGGATGGAGCGAGAGGCTGACCAAAACAATTTGTGTTGTTTGTCCTAATTTAGTCCCTAGGGGGCAGACTTGCTCAGGTTTATAGAGTGTTTGAGTGTCTCAGATTTCAATGTTCTCATGTGTCAGGTGCCAGTTTTGATACCCATGGACCTCATGGTGGAAGCCAGCCCACGCAGGGTGTTCGCCAACGCACACACCTACCACATCAACTCCATCTCGGTCAACAGCGACAACGAGACCTACCTGTCGGCCGACGACCTCCGCATCAACCTTTGGCACCTGGAGATCACCGACCGCAGCTTCAGTATCTTTTTATTTTCCCGTCATTGTTGATTTGTGCCAAAAGTGATCTTTTTATAGCGGGCTGGCGGATCCCGTAGAAAACCGTTATGGGCCTTAACCTTACGTCCACCAGATATTGTTGACATCAAGCCAGCCAACATGGAGGAGCTGACGGAGGTGATCACAGCAGCCGAGTTCCATCCTCATCAGTGCAACACTTTTGTCTACAGCAGCAGCAAAGGCACTATCCGTCTGTGCGACATGAGGATCTCCGCGCTCTGTGACAAGCACTCCAAACGTGAGGAACGCCCACCCGTTCATAAATTGATAATCCATATCTGCTTTTGTGGGAAAAGATGTGTGAACGTCATGTCCATTTTTTTTCCTTCTCTCAAGTTTTTGAAGAGCCAGAAGATCCCAGTAATCGCTCTTTCTTCTCCGAGATTATTTCGTCAATCTCGGACGTGAAATTTAGTCACAACGGACGCTACATGATGACCAGGGACTATTTGTCTGTGAAGATTTGGGACTTGAACATGGAGAACAGGCCGGTGGAGACTTATCAGGTGAGTTCATGTATTTCTTTTGCCTGATTGCTTGGAATAAACTGATCTTAACTTGTCTTAAGTCATCGTTTTGATTGAAGGGTGTGTCGAATATGACCATGTCGATTTGTATTCTCTCATTTTTCCTTTCAGGTCCACGAGCACCTGAGGAGCAAACTGTGCTCGCTCTACGAAAACGACTGCATCTTCGACAAGTTTGAATGTTGCTGGAATGGCAATGACAGGTGATTTAAAACTATTTTTGGCAGTATTGTTTATTTAGTCCTTCTTAAAATCGTCTCAATTTCTCCACATTCTTGTTCCAGCGTGGTGATGACCGGCTCGTACAACAATTTCTTCCGGATGTTCGACCGGAGCCAGCGGCGCGACGTCACTTTGGAGGCCTCCCGCGAGAACATCAAGCCCATGCAGGTCCTGAAACCCCGCAAGGTGTGCGTGGGGGGCAAGCGCAAGAAGGACGAGATCAGCGTGGACAGTTTGGACTTTAACAAGAAGATCCTGCACACCGCCTGGCATCCCCAGGACAACATCATCGCGGTAGCCACGACCAACAACCTCTACATATTCCAGGATAAAGTCAATTAATGTTGCACAAGATCCGGCGTGCGTGCGTGTGTGAGACGTCGTGACGCACCGCCTGCCGCCTCGCGGCCTCGGCCAGGGTGGGTCACGGCAACGCTGACGACCCCGTGTGTCGCTACCGGGCGGACCGGCCTTTGTTGCAGTTGGAGACGCAGGAAGCCTCGTTTTTTGCCCGTCGTCAAACTGTCTGTGACACTGACACCTGCCTTGTTGTTTCAGTGACGTGCCATTTTTTTGTTGGGGTTTAGTTTTTTTTTTTTTTGTCCGCCTTCCCACGTACCTCTCCTGAGGTATAACGGAATAATATCCCCAATTTTTTTTTGAGTACAAATTTATTTTTATAAACTTCTCCCATGGCTCAATGGAAAATTTTTATTAGCGTGTCCCGCATTGTCCTGTGCCATAGTCTTTTTTTTTTTTTTCCTTTTCTAAGTGAAAAATGCCAGTCAACTCTTTTGTTGTCATTCTTAATGTGTGCACGCACACATACTTTTATGAACTTAGCTGTCATGCTGTCTTAGTTTGATTCGAGTCTACTTCCATATCTTAATCGCACATACACAGTCAGTCACATATGCTCATAGGTTCTGGACAAAGACAGCTCTGATCTTCTCAAGTCTTTGTAACTAAGGTATCGGAATATCACCGTGTTCCGAAATAGTTCCGTCAAATAGCACCTTGATGTAAACATGACAATGGTTGTTTATTTATATTTAAACAATACGTCTCTGGAATTATTCCGTCCTCTGTTCTAACCATTTTAAACTGGACCTTTAGCATTTTATAACCTTGGGGTTATCTCAAGCGTTGTCTTCCCATGGTGTGTCACAGATCGGAAGCATAACTTCAAAAGGGAGCTGCTTAGACACTGGACTCAAATACTTGTGTTTGTCAGGCAAATGTTTCAAATTTAATTTGGGGGGCATCCTTTTAATTCAAATACAAGCATTACTGCTACTATATATGTGTTAGTGCAATGGGCTGCAAGAGATCTGATGAGTGTTGTCTCCACACCTTACAAATGTGGACCAGTGTCAATGTGCGACTGCAATTTAAATCTAATGACAGTGACCGTAATAAAAGAACTACTTTTTGCAGTCTCTTGCTTGTTAACTTGTTTATATGAGGCGTTTGACGTGACACTTGATGGAAATGGAGCAAATGTAACGTTCTGTGTTTCCTTTCTGCAGAAGCCGAGTAAAAAAAGCAACCTTATCGTTGGAAACAGCCGGATCTGTCCAAACCTGGTTTCTGCAGCGCCTGTTTGTGTACGTGAGTATACGGACGCCTATTATGGGCGCCGAGTCACATCTTATGAACAAAATATTTTTTTTTAATTACTGTTGTTAAAGGATGTTCCAATGACGCGAGTGGGGTGGCAGTGATTAGTTTAACGAATCTATATTTTTAGAATGTTGTATAATTACTGTCGTCTTTCTTGTGCTACGTCATCAGTCAGCTCCGGGAGGATCTGTGTGAGCCTCGCGGCGGCTAACGCGTAGAAACAAATCGCTGCTTGCTCCTCGCCGACAAAAACGTCTGACGGCAGGGCGATACACTTGTGTTGTCACTCGTCTGAATGTATGAGCTTAAAGTCGCAAGCGTTTTCCACTGACGAGCTTTTTTATGCAAGCCATACTGGTTGTTTCCAGGCTCAACGATGTCCGACGCTAGTCAAACAGCTTCAGACAACAACGGAGACTCCGGGCTAAACGGTGAGTAGTCTGCTACATTTGATGGGTTTTATTTTCTCAATGCAGCACCAATTGGAGTTTGGGGGTATATATTACGTGTTGTGTAGTGTTTTTATAATTTCTCCCAAATAGTTGTGCATCTTTATCTTTTTTCCGTCGCGAAGCTACATTTTAAGAAGGCGGAGTGAAGAGCGCCATGTTCCATCTATTAACAGCGTTTGGACCAATGGTTGTTTAGATTCTGTTGACTGACAGGCGTGTGAGCCAATCAATAAGCCAGTTGGTGTTGTGG
Organism: Syngnathus scovelli; assembly: GCF_024217435.2. Lineage (NCBI taxonomy): Eukaryota > Metazoa > Chordata > Actinopteri > Syngnathiformes > Syngnathidae > Syngnathus > Syngnathus scovelli. Next base: position 13,537,794 of record NC_090859.1, on the reverse strand, counting down.
AGGTGGGATTAAGTTATGTCAACAAGACGAGATCGAAGATGCCAAAAATTGCTAAATTTCAGAACCGAGTATTCAGATCATTCTTGTTATTTATGTGATTATATTTCCGGCCCCAGTATTATTTTGTGTGTTTTTAATGTTTTATTTGATATTAATGAATCTATTTACTCTTCGAAAATTACAGCAGTCGTTTTCACTTGACCTCGATGTTAAAATAAACAAGTCAAATTAAAAGTCAGTCTGGTAATCCAAAGTCAAAATAAAAAGCATGTTTATTAAATATCTCAACTTCTCAGCATTGTGATTTGCTCAAAACTGTATCATATTTATCTCAATATTTAAGAGGCTTATCTAAAAAGGTCTTCTAAAATGGCCATGAGTTTGATAAAAGTCTTCATAGCTTTTGTGTGTTACTTTGCCTCAACAATGAAGCCTTCAGACATGCATGTTAAAACAAAGCTTTAAAGTCCTGTCCACCACCTGGTGGAACGCCATCAGCAAGATAGGGCGACGGCGTGTATGTGCGTTATCTGAGCCAGTGTTCTATTTTTGGACCTTCCTGGAGCTCTTACACCAGGTCATAAACATATTTATCTATCACATATGCTCTTCGAGGCAAGAACCTCCAGTGCTCCGCTCTATCCGAACCTCAACATCATTACACCCAAAAAAAAGTCATTCTCTTAATCCACTTGACAGCCGAAGCCAGAACGTTCGTAAACGCTTGGGACCATGGCAACGAAGCTTCAAATCACAGACCACCGAGCAGGGACAATGCTCTGTCAACAGCAGATTTGCCATGTAATCCACTGGATGAGAGCGAACGCTCAGTCTTACGGGGCGGGGCGGCTGACATGACACGTCGGGTCAATGAGTCTAACTGAACCGGACTAAATTTGCAATTGACACTTTGACCACACTATTTCTTTTACCGTTATGAGATCATAGAACCTCTGTGGGAGGTTTCCCTCGTCTATGGTAAGAATGTTTTTTGGAAGCGGTTTAGAAAATGGAAAAATTGTTGCATTTATTTGTATATTTTTGCATCATGTACCAGCCTGCCCGTCATCCATAATTGTAATACCACTGCGGTCAGTCCGGCTCAGCTGTCTGCCCGGGCAAAACCCGCACACACACATAGAGAAGGGAGTGTCATAAATCACATGGAAGGTCCACAAGAACCCACGGGAAGGCATTTACTGCCCTGTCATCACACTGTAGAAAATACTGCTTTGCTCATCAACATTTGATTGACACTCTCAGGGCAGTCCGATGTCACATCCGCTTGTTTGTGTTTGAGTGAAAGTACTGCTCACATTTCTTTGGGGGCCATATCAGTGGAAAAATATGTACACACGTTGCAGATTGTGCGCTTTGGAGGCGCCTTGAGCATAAAACTTTCTCCCCACAGGGTCCTGGGTGGAGTTGGAGATGAGCCGAGGCGCCGCGGGGTCAACCCAGGCCTCGTCCGCAGTTAGCCCAGTTTCGGGCTTGCTGCCCCTTCCTCAGGTTGAGGAAGAGGAGGCCATAGTGGGGGCATTGGAGCATGTCCCATCCTCATCGTCCATCCACAATGGTGACATGGAGAAGATCCTGCTGGACGCCCAGCATGAATCCAGCCGTAGCAATTCCTCCTGTGACAGGTGGGTCTTACAAAATTACTTATTGACCTGCTGCACAAAGTATGCTTTTCATTTAGCTTCTATTTTATCCAGTTGAAATCTCCATGTCTGCTCCTTCCCCTCCCGAAAAGTGACCCAGCAGTAGGTTAAAGCTCAGGAATTTTCTTTGGCAAAGTTCACGGAAAGTACCAAGCTTCAGGGCTCAGAGCAAGCGTTCTGTGATTTCACCAAAGTGCTTGGCTCCTGTCCCAAAGTTCAGTTTGACTTTTTAGCCTTGTAGCATCCGATCGAGTCAGATCAGCTGAGCAAACCACATATGACCTTTCGAAACACTTCACAAATGCATCTTTGTTGAATATTTAGGGAATACTGTTCTTGAAGTTGGATCATTGTTGCAAGCGGCATGGCACGTAACCACGCAACCAGAAGGCCAATTTGTCGTTGCTATGGTTACCCGTGGTCGCATACGTTGTGCACTGTCTGACCGCCTGCCTGACCTGTCAGAATTAGCCCACACTTGTTTCAGATTTGGTTTTGTTTTGCCCCCCCACACACAGTCCTCCACGACCCCACACTCCGCAAGATGAAGGGCAGATCATCTTCGACGTGGACGTGAGCGGCCGACGAGACAGTCAAGTAAGAACTCAAGCGAGGACTCTGAACTTCTTTAGCAGGGTTGCCATGACGACCTCATTCCCAGACTGCGGTAAAGTTGCATTGTATTGTATTCACCAGGACTGTAACGACTACTGGCTTCATTTTTAACAACAAAAAAAAAGAAATGTTTGTAGATGCCAACCTCATGTTTGTGTATTTAGACAGAAGAGGATGTCTTGGACAAGGAGCGGGACATGGACATCCTGATGAAGGACGCAGATTGGGTTGCTGACTGGTCTAGTCGACCGGAAAACATTCCTCCTAAGTAAGTCTGAACTGTGTAAACATTCCCCTCGATACGCACGCACGGACGGACACGCACGTACACTTGTTTGTTTTTACTGAGCAAGCGCTTAGTCATCAAAGCGGAGAAGGTTGCTGTGACACCACGATACTAAAATAACCCAGCTACTTGACATTATTACGTATGAAACTGTGACTCACAAACAGCTGGGCCCTAACTTGTGACTTTAATTCATTCTGTGAGCCTGCTCTTAACTCAAAGCACTTGTATCATATCATTTGTCCTCATTGAAACGTTCCAGCGACAGACAGTCTGGTCTGTCCATTGGCCACCAGGTGGCAGTATAATGCTGAGGACATAGAGGAAAAAGAATATATGCCTGTGGGTATTCTTATATTTCCTGACTACATGTGTTGCTGCACCATTTGTGTTCAAATATTTCTATCTTAAAGATTTATAATACAACTAGTATCGATGAGTCTTAATCATTACAACCCCCGCCCCACCCCACCCCACCCCCCACCAGGGAATTTCATTTCTGTCACCCTCGCCGCTCTGTGACGCTCAGCATGAGGAAGACTGGTGCCATGAAAAAGGGAGGCTTCTTCTCTGCTGAGTTCCTCAAAGTCTTCATCCCATCGTTGCTGATTTCACACATCCTCGCCCTCGGACTTGGGTAAGAAACACTTTTGTCAGTGATTTGTGTTTAGCTTTATTTTAATAGTACATTTTGCCATGATGTGTTTATGCAAGTTATTTAGAAAAACAAGGCTCCACATAGATTTGCAATCCTCCCCACCCCCCAAAAATATAGTTTTATTAGTTTTGTTGTTATTTGTAATTAGGCAAATGGGCACCCATTAGCACCCAGTTCTGATTATCTCCACAAGAGGGCGCCGTTTCACCACGTCAGCTTTCTTGCCGACTTCCCATTCCTTTAACCATCATGTCTTTCCTGGGCCCGGCATTTTGACACGTGACCTGCATGTGACCATCTTCTCAACAGAGTGTACATTGGGAAGAGGTTGACCACGCCCCCCACCAGCTCCTTCTGAAGCTGAAACCGAAGAAAAGTGCCTGAGAAGTAGCCCGGATGCCAGAGAAAGTGTTGTTGTCTTTTGCAGAGTTTCTCCTTCTTCTCCCCTGCTTGCCCCCCTTCCTCCTCCTCCTCACTGAGATATGATATGTTCTCAGGAGAAATGCATCGGCCTTTCCCGACATCAGACCCCCCCACCCGTTATATCCATTCATTTGTAAACGTTTTTCAACAAGTGCGAAGGCTATATTAATAGGCTTGTTTTTGATGTCAAAACGGGCCACTTTTTTTTTTCCAGAAAAGGCTTAAAAAATGGAAGACAGGGTGTGGGCAAGTGTGTGTGTGAACCACTTGTGCGCTGACAGTATTTTCAAGGTTGGGTGTCCATTTGAAGTGACCTGAAAAGATTTGCTATCAAAAATATATCGTTTAGATTTTTTTGGGGGGGTGTACAAACGCTAATTTGTACTGTCATTTAAAAAAAAAAAAAAAAAGCACCAAAGCCTTGCAGAGTTGGGGCCGTAGTTCCTCAAGTTTGAAGCCACAACTACAAATGATCTAACTTGGTGTGTGATTGCAGATGCATGACTGACCCGTTTTCAACAACAGCACAAAAAATGTAATCCGCTATCTAAAAGTTGAATGGGAAGACACTTGCGTCTTGCCCACAGCTGAACTTTGACCCATCATGGAAATGCAGTGTAGACCATTTAAAATGTTAATCAAGCATTTATTTGATTTTTCAAAGTGCAGATGACAGGTAAAAGCAGTTTTCTTTACAAAAATGGCCCAGCAGGTTAATTCCTCATTTTTTAACCAAAATGAATCTAGTTAGCAGAGCGGTGATTTTGATTTCACTGTATTGCCATTAGTGTGACGACTCTGCAATTTTTTAGTTTTTGCTATTTATGCTCATGTGAATATGTGCAGCAATCAAAAGGCCTCCCCTTTTTTTATTCTTTTTTTTTAAGATATGATTGTTAACACTCAGCGCATGAGTCGCTTTGGCCAACTTCTAAAAACTTTTGCGTTGACTGGTCCTGACGTGAGAAGGAACCTTGAGAGCGCTCTCACACTAAGATGGTCCGACAGTGACTAATGTAACATGTTTGCTTTAGTTTTTTTTCTTCTCCTATTCCATTCAACTGATGATAAACATTTTGTCATTAAAGATAACCTGAATGAATCTTCCGCCGCTTTGGCTACGTTACTCATGTAAACATTCCTTAAGGCCCGCTTCCTAAAATTACGTCAGCCTTTGGCAGCTGTTCCAATCCACAACTGTTGTCTTGAACCTCATTCCAAGCTGCAGACCCCCCAAGTACAAGCCGTCCCTTAAGGATATCATCAACTCTCATCAGCACAGCCATGTATGGTTTTATTCTGCTATGCACAACAGCAATTATAATTTAAAAAATAGATCCTGATTATTTTATAGGTATCTCGCACAACGATTTCCTCCCTCATGTCAGCACATGTTTTTTTGACCAATCCCAACACCGCAAAACCCGTAGCCCATCCCACTGCAGTTGCCGGCGTTGCCATGGGTTACCGTGGGTGGTGGCCACTCCTCACTTTTGTCGGTGAGGAGATTGACATTTACAGCATTGGATTTTTACAAGGGTTAAACACTATAATGTGTTTATATCTTATAAAAATACAAGTTCAATCCTTTTGTTTACATGTTTTATTTCATACAAAAGCAAAAACTGTTGCATTTGAAAAGTTTGTATGTTTGGATTCCTTCGCCACCTCGACACATTAGTTCGCTTGTTTCTTCAGTGTGCTACTTTGTAAACGTCTCCGAACGGGTCTCGTGAAAAGAACCAGGTTGACACAAAGAGTTTATAGAACTGTACATCCCGAAAGCCAGGACTGTGCCCTTCCTCTCCAGAGTACAAGCCTCGTCCAACTGTTTATCAGGCATGCTGCCAAGTTTCCTTGCTAATTATGCAACTCGGCTCAGACTCCCTCTCTGTGCTGCACACCGATCTGTGTGTATGGTAGAAGTGTTTTGTTTCTCTTTGTGTCAGTCCACCATTATTTTCAAGACGTTTGTTGGTGTGTTCACATTGGTGCCCCCTGAAGAGGAAGCATAATGGCAACTAAACTACTCTGTGCCCAACACGTTGTTATGGAAACTGTGTTGAAATTTATTCCACAGTCACTGCGGTCTATGTCGAAGTGTGAGTCAGGATTTGTTAGGCTGAAGCTGTTGTCAAGGTTACAATGGGGACAAGATGAGAATTTTTTTTTTTTTTCTGTTTTAAAGTAACCTAAACAGTAATAGTATAAATTGTATTTTCACTTAAGGAAGCAGCACTTCATTGGTAATCCTATAAAATAAATAATAAATATGTAAATATAAATTTGAAATATTTATATGTATATATTTTTAAATTTTAATTCACTCATTTTAGATAGTGCTGAAAGGACAGCGATCTTTCTGAATGGGTGTGACTTGAAGGAACTCTCCAAGGTTTCACTTTAATTGACGGCTAACTGCCGCTAACCGGAAATGCCCTTTTTTCTTGCAATACTCTTTTCTTTATTGGGGCATTCAGTAGTCACATGTAGGTCCATGTTGGTTTTTACAGAAAGAAAGGAGAAATTATTGTGTTTTAGGTACCTTGACGTTTTCAACAGCAGGTCCAGGTAATCCCCTCCTTTTCTTTTAATTTGACAGGCATTGCTTCCGGTGTGTCCCTTACATTGGCTGACTTGTCACATTGTGGTCGCATGGCTCGAAGCTTAGAAATAAAAGTCCAATCGCTTTTACATTTTCTCGTTTTTCCTTCACTTTAAGGCATTTTCACAAGGGTGGGGCCGCTTTCATACTGTATTGTCCTTTTTAATTTGTCTGCTTTTGTCACGCTGCTACCACCTGCATTTGATTTCATCTGAAGGCGGTGGCCGCACAGGAGAGCAAAGCTGAGATAAAGAACCTTTTTTTTTTTCTTCTCTTCTCCCCCTTTCTCCTGTGCTGCTAGCTGCAACAGCGTCTGCAAGGCATGTCGACCACCGGGGAAGTGGCAGCAGGCGGCTTTTTGAAGAGCATGGGCTCCGACAGCCCTGCCAGGCCTAGACAGCAGTTTTGTGGCATGTTCTGCCCGGTGGAAGGCTCCTTCGACAGCAAGACTTTGGACTTCGATGCGCTTACTGCCTGCAGAGGCAAGCGAGACAGTCGAGTCATTGACCGGCAGAGCGACATCACCCAGCCTAAAAAGGTGGAGATCAAGGAAAGCACAGGCAAGGAGGCTCTGCAGAATCTGGACGACGGCAAGGTATTTTTTATATTTTTTTTCTTCCAAATTGTTTAACATGGTTTCACTTGCCACCAGACAAGTTACCCAAACTCAATTTCCCAGCAAGCATTGTGATGTGAACAAGTGCATGGAGGGATGCAGAGCTGCTCGGAGGGAGTGGTTGCTTACATCATTAGCTAGCATTACTTTGCATTTATCTAACGCGACAGGCAGCACATGCATGCTTGCAGCTCATTATCTTATTTTAAACCTACCAGCAGGGGGGGTGAGTATATGTGGATGTAGCACATTAGCAGGAAAATCTATCAACTTTTTTTTTTCCCCTGCTCCTGCTAATTCATCGTGTAGCACCAACACTGTCGATGCATCCTTAATCTTGTTTTTAAGCACTCAGGAAGCCGTTAAAAGCTTTTAGTGGTGATGTTGACTTCGGGTTTCATGTTGCATATTGATTGGAATTCTGAGCTACACACCAGTTGGTGTTGAACCATTGATAATCGTTCGATTGATATATGCAGACAATTAATTGAAGTTGTGTAACAAAGTAGAAAATACAGACATCTGTTTTCAATTTTAGGGGGTAAAAGGTGTGAAATACTCAAATGAAGTATCTGAAAAGTACAGGAACGAAGTATTTGTACTTAGTTACCCGAGGGGAGCAATTGATGGCATTACAGTCGGTCTCCCCTGTCAATGGAGCAGGGCGAGGCTGTGCGCATGCGCAGTGGCGTTCTTTTGCTCATGGAGCCCAGGCTCGCCTCGGCCCCTCCCCTCTTGTCTGGCTCGGATAGCCTCGGTGCATCGGCGGAGACCGGGAGGCTGCCAAGGACTCCATCCTGACTTTCAGTCTCACATTCCTTGCCTTTTCTTACATTTTTCTGGGGTGCGGTCACCGGGGAACTTTCCCGTAGACCAACCGCGCTCCTGCTTTTTTTTTTTCTTCTCTTCTTCCCCACATCTTTATCCTCTTTTCGTGATTCGGTCGGCACACATAGCGGTCCCCGGCGAGAGCAAAGCCGCTGAAGATGTCTGGCTATCAGGGCAAGAAGAACATCCCTCGCATCACAGTGAGTTCCGGTGGAAACGGAGCGTAAAAAGGCGCCGTGGTGGGCTGCTGGGTGGCCGCAAGGCCTGCGGGTGTGGGGGACGTCACCCTCCGCTATAAAATCAACAATATGAGCCGCTTCCTCGCCTTCTTAATGCGTTTAGAGTGCATGTTTATTCTTTTACTTGCCGCACTTTAAAAAAACGTCAAAAATCTTGCAGGTTTAGATGCACCGCGCTAGTCCGAATCGGCTTGTGCTCTTTGTTATAAATCGTCTGCCTGCTGCAATTGTTTTCCCTGCAGTTTTTTTTTTTTTTTTTTTGAATTCCCAAAAGGGGAAGGACATTTAAGGGCAAATTGATCACGTCATATTGGAGCATTCTTGATTTTTCTTCCGTCAAACCATTTTGCAGCTTGCCAGGATGTAAATGAGTGAACGGGAAGGGAGGGGGGGAGGGAGGGAGGTGGCTCCTATATGTTTCCTTCCATGTTTCCTCTGTCCTTTGAGTGTGAAAAGGATGCACAGGAGGAGCGCCCCCATGTATACTGCAGAAGCTTAAATTATGTTTTGTACTTTATATACTTAAATGGCTCAAAATTATATTTGTAAAGGCCACTTGGTGCCTTATTGTGTACTTTAATTGTCCGTAATGCCGTTGCCAAGGAGCCTAGCCCTATGTCTGAATTAATTAATTTCCGCTTGACCTCAGAGCTGATTCAATTCATCTTTTATCGACATAGTGGATCAGTAGAGTTGACGATGTCATTATTGGTCCATTTAAGACGTTTGCAGTTGCAGCAGCCGGTTGGCGGTGCTGAGATCAGAGGATTAGTTGGTGGAGAAGTCCTTACAGTAATTAGGTCGAACATAAATGGATAGAGGGGCTATTCCTGAAAGAAAATCAGGTCAGAGGATTTTATTTTTAAATGCATGGTGTCAAATGTGACTTTTTGTCTCATTTTTTGGGGTCAATATGGTACATAAGATGATATTGAAGCTTGTCATGTGAAAATGTTACATAAATAATCGCCAGGGCAAACACGAGAGATGAAATTTAATTTGAAAAATTCTCTTTGAGTAAAGTCTTCATTTCACACGCACGACATGAGCAAACGCTTTTTATCCGCTTTATGCTAACGGGAAATGTTCAACAGGCAATTTTGCCTCAACCTTGCATGTCTTCTCAATTTCAAAATTTTCAATTTGATTCATTGAGAGTACAGTCTAGAGCGATATTGTAATTTGCACATAATAACGTCTGTGTCCGCTCCAGGCTCCGCTGTGCAGCTGGTACAGTACTTAGAAGCTGACCGCATTTCTCATCAATTAAACATGAACATGCTCACCACCTGGAATGGGAGCTGAATGCATCAAGACTAATCAATGTCAGCGATTTCCCCTCCAAACAGGAAACTGTTTAGATTTACAGCTGACGTGAATATTCTATTAGAAACGGGCTACCTCACTCGGGCTGCGTTCACTCCCACAACGGCGCACCCCCTCACAAAAAAAAAGCTCACAAAGTGAAGACTAAATCTATTTTTAGAGACAAAGAGAGACTCTAAAATAAGCATGACCAGGATTAAAAGCTTTGTCGCTAATATTACACCTGCACTTAGTAAGTGTGCACTTGCTTTTCCAAGCTCCGCCCCCCCACCCTCCGGAACATAATCAGACATTTCCCCAAAGTCAAAGACCAGACAAAGGTTCACAGAAGTGGAGCATTTTTCATCACAGCATTGGAACAAGGCAGAGCTTTGTGTTGCAATCAGCAACAAGACCGCAGTGACTCTGGTTGCTCTTTGTCCTTAACTGAGCGGGTCAACCAGTGGTATGAGTTGTTCTGGATTTGAAGAGAATGATCAGATTACAAAGACTAAAAGACTCCTTAAATTCACCAAGATTAAAAAATTGGTTCGACCACGTGTTCTTTTGCAATGCGGTGGTTGAAGAAGTCTTATTAAATCATCGTGTCGAATGTCATAATTGGCAGTGGTCACCATCTGATGTCATTTGTGTTACTGGGATATTTTCCATTTGGATAAAAAACAAAGTGTTGCTGGGCAATGGGAAATGTTAGCGGGTGTTGTCATTGCAACAAAGATGCTTTGGAAGAAGAAACGTTCAGTGCTTTTTTTCCCCCACAAAAATCTATTTAATAAATGTTTTTACTATTATTTGAAATCTGCAAATACTCAAGTTGTAGTCTAATACATGTCTGCCATCTAGTGGTTATTGGTGATATTACAACTTAAAATTACAATTAACCATTCCTGAACCGTTAAATATTTTTACAAGTACCTATACATGCCACAAGATGGCGCCAAAGCACTACTTGAAGCTCCTCAGGTCACTTCGACATAGTTCTTTGGCATTAAGGTGGCAGAAAATGAATGTTTTGCTTCCTAGTTTTGTGTTTTTGGTTCTGATAAGAAACTTCTATTACAACAAGTTCCACATGTCTGTAATCTTGATTTGTTTATGTTGCTAAAGAGCGTTTTTGCTTTTGAGCTGAGTCCACATCCCGTCCGAGGTTCTCATGATAGGAAAGGTCGCCGTCATGCTGGGCACGGATCCAATACAATCGCGCACAGACACTCGGCAGCCCCTGAAAGCTGACAACAATCAGATGATTATATAAGTCTGAATTCTTGGCTGTAGCTTGACAGCCCCCCCTAAACTTTCAGCAGCTGTAGTGTGGGGCGGGTCTCCGACCGGCTGCTTGGGACCCCGGCTAACAAATAGAGCGCTCTTTGTTAGCGTAGCGTCCTTGTGAGCAGAAAGCTGCCACGCCCTTTTTGCACAGTGTGCCTGAACAGCAGGGTGACTCAAGGAAGGGAGGGGGGGAGTGGGAGGTGACAGAAAAGACTAGACCACCCTCTTGAACCTACTCTTGAGCAGCGAGACAAGTTGCACAATCATGATTAATTTCACACTCGGCCCTGCGATTGGTCCTCTCTCGTGTGTTTCTACAAAGGGCTCAACCCTTAAAAATGACTAGGAGAGGGGAGGGGCACTGTCCTCATTGTCTCGCCAGTGAGTTCTCACCCCATTTTTTTTGTGAGTCAATTCGTAACTGCTCCTTGTGGAATTTTCTAATTGAAGACATTTTTTTCTTCATCTCATTCCTGTTCGTTGTCTTTCAGAGTGATCGTCTCCTAATCAAAGGAGCCAAGATCGTCAACGATGACCAGTCCTTCTGCGCCGACATTTATATGGAGGATGGCGTTATCAAGTGAGCGTGGTTGAACTTCTATGAAATGAACTTCAAAGTATTTTTGTTTTAAAATTAGGATGCATGTGATTGTCCTACTTTGTTCAGACAAATTGGCGAGAACCTCATCGTGCCCGGCGGGGTGAAAACCATCGACGCCCATGGCCGTATGTTGATGCCAGGCGGGATTGATGTGCACACGCGCTTCCAGATGCCCGATCGAGGCATGACGTCGGCTGATGATTTCTACCAGGGCACCAAAGCCGCCCTGGCGGGGGGCACCACCATGATCAGTGAGCTGCAGCCTACGCAGATTTCAATCTCCATCTGGATGTCGAGTTAATGACTTGTTGATGTGCGTGGCCAGTCGACCACGTGATGCCCGAGCCGGGCGCCAGTCTCGTCTCGGCCTTCGAGCAGTGGCGCGAGTGGGCCGACAGCAAGTCGTGCTGCGACTACTCGCTGCACATGGACATCACCGAGTGGCACAGAGGCATGCAGGAGGAGATGGAGACTCTGGTGAAGGATCACGGTAGGACAACTTCTTGTGTCTGTCAAGTTTTTATGCTTCTGCACAATTTTAGTTAGATTTTTTTTGGGGTGATAATTGCTACATACTCATAAATGTTTTTGCAATTAAAATAATTTTGTTTATACTTTCTTAGGCATCAACTCTTTCCTGGTCTACCTGGCTTATAAGGATCTTTTCCAGCTAACTGACACTCAGGTGGGCCCCCTTTTTTTTGTGTTCCTATAGTTACTGTACCTTCTTTTTTCATCAGCTTTGTAATGAGTTCCTAGACAAGAACTTTATCATTTTTTTCTTCTTATTTTATTTATTTAATTATGTATTATTTTTTGTATTTTATTCATTTTATTTGTTATCTTATTTATTTCTAAACAAATCAGCACACAGTATTGTCATTTCTTTGGGTGTTCCTAATGGTGTGGCCAGGGAGTATAAATGTGACTGGTTGTTTCTCCTGCAGGTATACGAAGTGTTTAGCGTGATCCGTGATCTCGGAGCCATCGCTCAGGTGCACGCTGAAAACGGCGACATCGTCGCGGAGGTACGACCTACAAAATGATTACGCTAGTTTACTTGATCATCTTTATACCGTCAAGTTTATTAAGTACGTTATTGTTTCAGGAACAACGCAGGATCCTCGAGCAGGGCATCAACGGTCCCGAGGGACACGTGCTGAGCCGTCCCGAGGAGGTAAGCCATTTTGAAAATGTGGCTTGTTTGGAAAGTTTGCTCATCAATTCTCATCACCCAGGTGGAGGCGGAGGCGGTAAATCGCTCGGTGACGGTGGCCAATCAGACCAACTGCCCTCTGTACGTCACCAAGGTGATGAGCAAGAGTGCCGCTGATGTCATCGCTCAAGCCAGGAAGAAGGGTGAGCCTCCAAAACTGCGTCTTCCTACAAATAGACTACAAATATGAAACTTGATATGAAACAGGCACGGTCGTCTACGGCGAGCCGATCACCGCCAGCCTGGGAACGGACGGCTCCCACTACTGGAGCAAGAACTGGGCCAAGGCGGCGGCTTACGTCACCTCGCCGCCGCTCAGCCCCGACCCGACCACGCCGGACTATCTCAACTCCCTGCTCTCTTGGTAACGTCAAAACAATTCAAGCGGAAATAAAGACTTACTCATACTGCCTGCTTTTCGTGCAGCGGCGACCTGCAGGTGACAGGAAGTGCACATTGTCCTTTCAACACTGCCCAACGCGCTGTGGGCAAGGATGACTTCAGTTTGATTCCTGAAGGGGTCAACGGGACAGAAGAGAGGATGTCCATTATCTGGGATAAGTGCGTGGTATGTGTTCCCACATGTATTTCACTTCAATAAGTGCTACAGTGCTCATAAAATGAAGCTTCAAAAGTTCTTCATGAACCAGTTTTTGGAGTCTTTTAAATGGCATGCTTTGTTCAACAATGTGCCAGTTCTTCAAACCCCTTTATTTAAAGCAACAGTGCCATCTAGAGGAGAAAAAGAAAAGCACACCTGGTTTGATGCAAATTTGAAGCTTTAATTAATCATTTGTAATGTAACATTGGTAAACTTATCAAACTGGGATTTTTGGATTCATTTTAGGTGACTGGCAAGATGGATGAAAACCAGTTTGTGGCGGTGACCAGCACCAACGCGGCCAAGATCTTCAACCTGTACCCCCGGAAAGGTCGTATTTCTGTGGGTTCGGATGCTGACCTGGTTCTGTGGGATCCTGATGTCACTAAGATCATTTCTGCCAAGAGCCACAACTCGGTACGCCTCTTATAATCTTACTGCTTTGTGGCGTTTGTGTGTGAGTTTTTTTTTTTTCATTTTATAGTTTCTCCCTAAGGCTTTCTACTGTATTAGCGAACAAGGGAAAATAGATTCAACTAAGGTCAATAGTTGAATTATGACCAATACAGCCCATAAAACATTCTGAAGATGCATTTAATCACAATTGAATTCACGCGAAGCCAGGAAATGTATTCAACAGGCTTTGCAGACGTTTTCATGCTGTCAGAGGAGATTTTATAATCGTCTCGCTCGAGCAGGGTGTGGACCTCCCGCAGCAACGGGGGGCTGATGTCATCCTTAAAATCGGCCAAAGAACTGGAACATATTGCTTTTGATTGTTAGCAGGCATTTTTGTGTGTGTGGGGGGGAATGGATCTGGGTTTTCCTGCTTGGTTGGAAAATGCGCTATATAAGCTTAGTGATCTCATTTCCGCCGTTCAAAATCCACCAAATGAATGACCTCAGCCTCCAGTAGCTTTTCAGCTGTCTGTTTATCTCGCTAGCTAGAGCTAGCTAATCTGTCACAAGAAAAGGACTTGAATTTCTTAATTTCCTCCTGCAGAATGTGGAGTACAACATCTTTGAAGGAACAGAAGTCCGAGGGGGCCCTCTGGTGGTGATCAGCCAAGGCAAGATTGTCTTGGAGGAAGGAAACCTTCACACCACAGAAGGTTCCGGACGCTACGTGGCCCGCAAACCTTTCCCGGACTACGTCTACAAGAGGATAAAAGCTCGCAGCAGGGTACAACGCTGTTCTATTAGATGTCAATGAGTTTTTTTGTTTTTGGTAATGTCATTTTTCCCCACGATGTAGCTAGCCGAGTTGAGGGGTGTACCCAGGGGACTGTACGACGGTCCGGTTTGCGAGGTATCGGTCACCCCTAAAGCCATGACGCCCGCTTCATCTGCCAAGACGTCACCTGCAAAGCAGCCCAACCAGCAACCGGTCAGGAATCTGCATCAATCTGGCTTCAGCCTTTCTGGTGAGTTGATTTGGAATATTTTGGATGAACACTTAGGCCTACTATGTTACTGTACTTTAATGTCACTGTTGTTTGGAGAGCTCAGAGTAATTCTGATCAATGCATATTGATTCTTGGTCCATGCAGGTGCTCAGGTGGATGACAACATTCCTCGCCGCAACACCCAGCGCATTGTGGCGCCCCCTGGTGGCAGGGCTAACATCACTAGCCTGGGGTAGCACAAACCAGATCCTCAAGGACATGGTTCAAAACAAAAATGTCTGCCTCATGAAGTCAAACAACCACTCTTTTTTTACTGTCCTTCCTCCTTTTGAGCCACTTTTTTTTTTTTTAAGTTGAGACCAGCATGTGTGTTTCATCGTCACCCAACATTTAATCGATAATTCACCCACATGGCTGTCTTAAGTTAAAAAAAACAAAATTGATGTCATCTTTGCTGACGTCCAAACTACCGATGGTCGTTGTAAATGTAGCTTTATGCAAATGAGGGCCAATTAAGCCTTCTTGTCACGCCTTCTCATTGAAATCTCCAAACCGTCCATCGCCAACATGTGCATTTTCACACCGAATGTTTTCACTCTTCTCAGCTTTCCGTTCTTAATCTTTATGTGCCTGAATCCGCAGAAGGTGTATACACTACATTGTTTTGTCAAGGATGTAAGATAAAAAAAGAGGTGTAAAATAGCGAGGATGAACCGATTCAAAGGTGCCACTTTTCGTTCAGGCCTCTCGAGCCCGTGTAAAGATGATTTTTTTGTTGTTGTTGTTGAACTGCTCTTTAGTGTCAATTTGTAACTAGTTGCTGAACGGCTGAGCACGTTGTTTTGCGCTTGAAAGTGGCGGCGACCTGACCTGATGATGCCGTGCGTTGTTTGCGGGACTCGTGTGCCGTGTGGACGTCAGAGGGATGCCGTCGTCCTCCCAATCCCCCTTTCTCCAACTTTAGGGTATTGGTGGCTGTTGCCATGCCGACGGAGCTCTCCTCGACACATCCCTCCTTGCACATAACACACGTAAACCGCGCAACTGTACTTTGCTAGAAAGGCCGCTCTGCCCGAGTTCTAACGCTGTACCGTATTATGCTAATCTTCTAAAAGTGATATGTATGTTTGCAATGTGCTGCAGTGAAACTCTGTGATGATGTTTGTCCTGGTTGCTATGGGGGGATTCTGGGATGCTTGCTCACTATGGAAAACAAGGACTTCAAGGCATTAAAGAAAAAAGATGAAACCAAAACCATTGTATTTCTTTTGTGTCATGTCATTCTCTCTCTCGCTCTGACAATATGTGTAGGTACACCTCGAGGACTGGACTTGGCCACCCCTGCCTTACACTGAGTGTCAAAAGTCCCCATGATCGTGAGCAGCAGGGGGGGGCCCCATTTCAACCCCTTACACTGAGTGCCAAGCAGGGAAGAAATGAGTACCATTGTTATGATGGTCACTGGTATGACCCGGCTGGGGGTTTGAACCCACAACCTCCCAAACTCAGGGCGGACACTCTCCTCTTAGGCCACTGAGCTGGTAAACACTTGTATCGTAGTATAACACTTATAGTGGTTTTTGAATAACGTGTATATACGCCTAAATATTGTTATCCAATATATCTACTTCCATTTAACAGTAGATTGCTGGTTTGAAATTTGCTTTTAATATTATTATTTTTAATAAACATTTATGTTAAAACTTGTCTGGCGTCTTTAATTCGCCAATTAAAACATAAAAATCAGACATTTGGTTAACTGCTTTATATGACAAAATGTGTAGGTACACTACACCAGGTTAAAAAAAAAGAGAATAAATAAATAAAGGGTTAATTGCACAACAGAAACATTTCTTCACTGATCTAGTGTGAGCTGCTCCATAAAACCATACATGTTCCATGCACTGAGAGCAAGGCTTCCATAGGGTAGTGGTTACTGCTCTGGGCTTTCACCCCAGCGACCCAGGTTCGAATCTCAGTGGGACCCAAAAAAATTTTAGCACAGAAAATTTGCAACAGTTGCTCGTGTAACCATAAAACCATACAACCATACATGTTCCATGCACCGAGAGCAAGGCTTCCATAGGGTAGTGGTTACTTCTCTGGGCTTTCACCCCAGCGACCCAGGTTCGAATCTCAGTGGGACCCAAAAAAATTTTAGCACAGAAAATTTGCAACAGTTGCTCGTGTAACCATAAAACCATACAACCATACATGTTCCATGCACTGAGAGCAAGGCTTCCATAGGGTAGTGGTTACTGCTCTGGGCTGTCACCCCAGTGACCCAGGTTCGAATCTCAGTGGGACCCAAAAAATTTTACCACAGAAAATTTGCAACACAGTTGCTCGTGTAACCATAAAACCATGCATGTTCCATACACTGAGAGCAAGGCTTCCATAGGGTAGTGGTTACTTCTCTGGGCTTTCACCCCAGCGACCCGGGTTCCAATCTCAGTGGGACCAAAAAAATTTTACAACAGAAAATTTGCAACCCAGTTGCTCGTGTAACCATAAAATCATGCATGTTCCATGCACTGAGAGCAAGGCTTCCATAGGGTAGTGGTTAGTGCTCTGGGCTTTCACCCCAGCGACCCAGGTTCGAATCTCAGTGGGACCAAAACATTTTGCATCATAGACTATTTGCAACACAGTTGCTCGTGTAACCATAGAACCATACATGTTCCATGCACTGAGAGCAAGGCTTCCATAGGGTAGTGGTTAGTGCTCTGGGCTTTCACCCCAGTGACCCAGGTTCGAATCTCAGTGGGACCAAAAAATTTTTTATCATAGAAAAGTTGCAACATGCTCGCGTAACCATATAACTATACACTTCCTTAGAGCTAGAGTTAGGTTTAAAGTTAGGGTTGAGCTAGAATTAGGTTTAGAGCTAGTGTTAGGGTTAGGGTTAGAGCTAGGGTTAGGGTTACAGCTAGGGTTAGGGTTTGAGCTAGGGTTAGAGTTAGGGTTAGGGTAGGGTTAGGGTTAGAGCTAGGGTTAGGGTTAGAGCTAGGGTTAGGGTTAGAGCTAGAGCTAGAGCTAGACCTAGAGCTAGAGCTAGGGTTAGAGCTAGAGTTAGGGTTAGGGTTAGAGTTAGGGTAGGGTTATAGGTAGGGTTATGGTTGGGTTAGGGTTAGAGCTAGAGCTAAGGTTAGGGTTAGAGCTAGGGTTAGAGCTAGAGCTAGAGCTAGAGTTAGGGTTAGAGCTAGAGTTAGGAATAGGGTTAGAGTTAGGGTAGGGTTATAGGTAGGGTTATGGTTGGGTTAGGGTTAGAGCTAGAGCTAAGGTTAGGGTTAGAGCTAGGGTTAGAGCTAGTGTTAGGGTTAGAGCTAGGGTTAGAGCTAGGGTTAGGGTTAGAGCTAGGGTTAAGGTTAGGGTTAGAGCTAGTACTAGGGTTGGGGTTAGAGCTAGTGTTAGAGCTAGGGTTAGAGCTAGGGTTAGAGCTAGGGTTAGGGTTAGAGCTAGAGTTCGAGCTAGTTAGTGCTAGGGTTAGAGCTAGGGTTAGAGCTAGAGTTAGAGCTAGGGTTAGGTTTAGGGCTAGAGTTAGAGCTAGGGTTAGAGCTAGGGTTAGGGTTAGAGCTAGTGTTAGGGTTAGACCTAGGGTTAGGGTTAGAGCTAGGGTTAGAGCTAGGGTTAGAGCTAGGGTTAGGGTTAGAGCTAGGGTTGGGGTTAGGGTTAGAGCTAAGGTTAGGGTTAGAGCTAGAGTTAGAGCTAGGGTTAGGGCTAGGGTTAGGGTTAGGGTTAGGGTTAAGGTTAGGGCTAGT
Organism: Syngnathus scovelli; assembly: GCF_024217435.2. Lineage (NCBI taxonomy): Eukaryota > Metazoa > Chordata > Actinopteri > Syngnathiformes > Syngnathidae > Syngnathus > Syngnathus scovelli. Next base: position 13,519,683 of record NC_090859.1, on the reverse strand, counting down.
GTTAGGGTTAGAGCTAGAGTTAGGGTTAGGGTTAGAGCTAGGGTTAGGGTTAGAGCTAGGGTTAGGGCTAGGGTTAGGGTTAAGGTTAGAGCTAGGGTTAGGGTTAGAGCTAGAGTTAGGGTTAGGGTTAGAGCTAGGGTTAGAGCTAGGGTTAGAGCTAGGGTTAGGGTTAGGGTTAGAGCAAGGGTTAGAGCTAGGGTTAGAGCTAGGGTTAGGGTTAGAGCTAGGGTTAGGGTTAGAGCTAGGGTTAGGGTTAGAGCTAGAGCTAGGGTTAGGGTTAGTTTTAGAGCTAGGGTTAGGGTTAGGGTTAGAGCTAGGGTTAGGGCTAGGGTTAGGGTTAGAGCTAGGGTTAGGGTTAGAGCTAGGGTTAGCGTTAGGGTTAGGGTTAGGGCTAGGGTTAGAGCTAGGGTTAGGGTTAGACCTAGAGTTAGGGTAAGACCTAGGGTTAGGATAATACCTAGGGTTAGGGTTAGAGCTAGGGTTAGGGTTAGAGCTAGGGTTAGAGCTAGGGTTAGGGTTAGAGCTAGAGCTAGGGTTAGGGTTAGAGCTAGAGCTAGAGTTAGGGTTAGAGCTAGGGTTAGAGCTAGGGTTAGAGCTAGGGTTAGGGTTAGGGTAAGGGTTAGGGTTAGGGTTAGGGTTAGGGTTAGGGTTAGAGCTAGAATTAGGTTTAGAGCTAGTGTTAGGGTTAGGGTTAGCGCTAGGGTTAGGGTTACAGCTAGGGTTAGAGCCAGGGTTAGGGTTAGAGCTAGAGCTAGGGTTAGGGTTAGAGCTAGGGTTAGGGTTAGGGTTAGAGCTAGGGTTAGGGCTAGGGTTAAGGTTAGAGCTAGGGTTAGGGTTAGAGCTAGAGTTAGGGTTAGGGTTAGAGCTAGGGTTAGGGTTAGGGTTAGAGCTAGGGTTAGAGCTAGGGTTAGGGTTAGGGTTAGAGCTAGAGCTAGGGTTAGGGTTAGAGCTAGGGTTAGGGTTAGAGCTAGAGTTAGGGTTAGGGTTAGAGCTAGGGTTAGAGCTAGGGTTAGAGCTAGGGTTAGGGTTAGGGTTACGGTAAGAGCAAGGGTTAGAGCTAGGGTTAGAGCTAGGGTTAGGGTTAGGGTTAGAGCTAGAGCTAGGGTTAGGGTTAGGGTTAGGGTTAGAGCTAGGGTTAGGGTTAGGGTTAGGGTTAGAGCTAGAGCTAGAGCTAGAGCTAGAGCTAGGGTTAGGGTTAGGGTTAGAGCTAGGGTTAGGGTTAGAGCTAGGGTTAGGGTTAGAGCAAGGGTTAGAGCTAGGGTTAGGGTTAGAGCTAGAGCTAGGGTTAGGGTTAGGGTTAGAGCTAGGGTTAGGGTTATAGTTAGGGTTAGAGCTAGAGCTAGGGTTAGGGTTAGAGCTAGGGTTAGGGTTAGAGCTAGGGTTAGGGTTAGAGCTAGGGTTAGTGCTAGGGTTAGAGTTAGTGCGATGGTTAGAGCCAGGGTTATGTTTAGAGCTAGGGTTAGGGTTAGAGCTAAGGTTAGAGCTAGAGCTAGGGTTAGGGTTAGAATTAGAGTGAGGTTAGGGTTAGAGCTAGGCTTAGGGTTAGAGTTAGGGTTAGGGTTAGAGCTAGGGTTAGGGTTAGGGTTAGAGGTAGGGTTAGAGCTAGGGTTAGGGTTAGGGTTAGAGCTAGAGCTAGGGTTAGGGTTAGGGTTAGAGCTAGAGTTAGGGTTAGGGTTAGAGCTAGGGTTAGAGCTAGGGTTAGAGCTAGGGTTAGGGTTAGGGTTACGGTAAGAGCAAGGGTTAGAGCTAGGGTTAGAGCTAGGGTTAGGGTTAGGGTTAGAGCTAGAGCTAGGGTTAGGGTTAGGGTTAGAGCTAGGGTTAGGGTTAGGGTTAGAGCTAGAGCTAGAGCTAGAGCTAGAGCTAGGATTAGGGTTAGGGTTAGGGTTAGAGCTAGGGTTAGGGTTAGAGCTAGGGTTAGGGTTAGAGCAAGGGTTAGAGCTAGGGTTAGAGATAGAGCTAGAGCTAGGGTTAGGGTTAGGGTTAGGGTTAGAGCTAGGGTTAGGGTTAGGGTTAGAGCTAGAGCTAGGGTTAGGGTTAGGGTTAGGGTTAGAGCTAGAGCTAGGGTTAGGGTTAGGGTTAGGGTTAGAGCTAGGGTTAGGGTTAGGGTTAGAGCTAGGGTTAGGGTTAGAGCTAGGTTTAGAGCTAGGGTTAGGGTTAGAGCTAAGGTTAGAGCTAGAGCTAGGGTTAGGGTTAGAATTAGAGTGAGGTTAGGGTTAGAGCTAGGCTTAGGGTTAGAGTTAGAGCTAGGGTTAGAGCTCGTTTTTTTTTTTTTTTTTAGGGTTAGGGTTAGGGTTACTACCATACACGGTAGTTTTTTTTAAACTACCATTTAATGGTTTTTAAGTACCATGTATGTAGTTTCTTTTTTTCCCCCCCAAAAAAACTACCATACACGGTAGTTTTTTTTTTTTAAACTACCATTAAATGGTAGTTTTTTTTAAACTACCGTGTATGGTAGTTTCTTTTTTTTTTTCAAAAAAAACCTACCATACACGGTAGTTTTTTTTTAAACTACCATTTAATGGTAGTTTTTTTTAAACTACCATGTATGGTAGTTTCTTTTTTTTTTGTTTTTTTTAAAAAAAACAAAAACTACCGTGTATGGTAGTTTTTTTTTAAACTACCATTTAATGGTAGTTTTTTTTTAAACTACCATTTAATGGTAGTTTTTTTTCAAAAAAAAACTACCATACACGGTAGGTTTTTTTTTTGAAGAAAAAAAAAAACGAGCTGTAACCCTAACCCTAGCTCTAACTCTAGCCCTAACCCTAACCTTCACTCTAATTCTAACCCTAACCCTAGCTCTAACCCTAACCCTAGCCCTCACTCTAACTCTAACCCTAACCCTAAGCCTAGCTCTAACCCTAACCCTCGCACTAACTCTAACCCTAGCTCGAACCCTAACCCTAGCTCTAACCCTAACCCTAAGCCTAGATCTAACCATAACCCTAGCTCTAACCCTAACCCTCACTCTAATTCCAACCCTAGCTCTAACCCTAACCCTCGCACTAACTCTAACCCTAGCTCTAACTCTAACCCTAACCCTACCGCTAACCCTAACCCTAGCTCTAACCCTAACCCTAACCCTAACCCTAGCTCTAACCCTAGCTCTAGCCCTAGCTCTAACCCTAACCCTAACCCTAGCTCTAACCCTAACCCTAGCTCTAACCCTAACCCTAGCTCTAACCCTAACCCTCGCACTAACTCTAACCCTAGCTCTAACCCTAACCCTACCGCTAACCCTAACCCTAGCTCTAACCCTAACCCTAACCCTAGCTCTAACCCTAGCTCTAACCCTAGCTCTAACCCTAACCCTAGCTCTAACCCTAACCCTAGCTATAACCCTAACCCTAGCTCTAACCCTAGCTCTAACCCTAACCCTAGCTCTAACCCTAACCCTAGGTCTTACCCTAACTCTAGGTCTAACCCTAAACCTAGCTCTAACCCTAGCTCTAACCCTAACCCTAACCCTAACCCTAGCTCTAACCCTAACCCTAACCCTAGCTCTAACCCTAACTCTAACCCTAGCTCTAACCCTAGCTCTAAGCCTAACTCTAACCCTAACCCTACCGCTAACCCTAACCCTAGCTCTAACCCTAACCCTAACCCTAGCTCTAACCCTAGCTCTAACCCTAGCTCTAACCCTAACCCTAACCCTAGCTCTAACCCTAACCCTAGCTCTAACCCTAACCCTAGCTCTAACCCTAGCTCTAACCCTAACCCCAACCCTAGCTCTAACCCTAACCCTAACCCTAGCTCTAACCCTAGCTCTAACCCTAGCTCTAACCCTAACCCTAACCCTAGCTCTAACCCTAACCCTAGCTCTAACCCTAACCCTAGCTCTAACCCTAACCCTAACCCTAGCTCTAACCCTAGCTCTAACCCTAGCTCTAACCCTAACCCTAACCCTAGCTCTAACCCTAACCCTAGCTCTAACCCTAACCCTAGCTCTAACCCTAGCTCTAACCCTAACCCTAGCTCTAACCCTAACCCTAGGTCTTACCCTAACTCTAGGTCTAACCCTAAACCTAGCTCTAACCCTAGCTCTAACCCTAACCCTAACCCTAACCCTAGCTCTAACCCTAACCCTAACCCTAGCTTTAACCCTAACCCTAACCCTAGCTCTAACCCTAGCTCTAAGCCTAACTCTAACCCTAACCCTACCGCTAACCCTAACCCTAGCTCTAACCCTAACCCTAACCCTAGCTCTAACCCTAGCTCTAACCCTAGCTCTAACCCTAACCCTAACCCTAGCTCTAACCCTAACCCTAGCTCTAACCCTAACCCTAGCTCTAACCCTAGCTCTAACCCTAACCCCAACCCTAGCTCTAACCCTAACCCTCGCACTAACTCTAACCCTAGCTCTAACTCTAACCCTAACCCTACCGCTAACCCTAGCCCTAACCCTAGATCTAACCCTAACCCTAGCTCTAACCCTAACCCTAGCTCTAACCCTAGCTCTAACCCTAGCCCTAACCCTAACTCTAGCGCTAACCCTAGCTCTAACCCTAACCCCAACCCTAGCGCCAGCTCTAGCTCTAACCCTAACCCTAACCCTAACCCTAACCCTAGCTCTAACCCTAACCCTAACCCTAACCCTAGCTCTAGCTCAAACCCTAACCCTAGCTCTAGCTCTAACTCTAACCTTAACCCTAGCTCTAACCCTAACTCTAGCTCTAACCCTAACCCTAGCTCTAACCTTAACCCTAACCCTAGCCCTAACCCTAGCTCTAGCTCTAACCCTAACCCTAACCCTAACCCTAGCTCTAACCCTAACTCTAGCTCTAACCCTAGCTCTAACCCTAACCCCAACCCTAGCTCTAGCTCTAACCCTAGCTCTAACCCTAGCTCCAACTAGCTCTAACCCTAACCCTAGCTCTAGCTCTAACCTTAGCTCTAACCCTAACCCTAGCTCTAAACCTAACCCTGGCTCTAACCCTAGCTCTAACCCTAACCCTAACCATAGCTCTAACCCTAACCCTAGCTCTAACACTAACACTAGCTCTAACCCTAACCCTAGCTCTAACCCTAACCCTAGCTCTAACCCTAACCCTAGGTCTTACCCTAACTCTAGGTCTAACCCTAAACCTAGCTCTAACCCTAGCTCTAACCCTAGCTCTAACCCTAACCCTAACCCTAGCTCTAACCCTAACCCTAACCCTAGCTCTAACCCTAACCCTAACCCTAGCTCTAACCCTAGTTCTAACCCTAGCTCTAACCCTAACCCTAACTCTAGCTCTAACCCTAACCCTAGCTCTAACCTTAACCCTAACCCTAACCCTAACCCTAGCCCTAACCCTAGCTCTAACCCTAACTCTAGCTCTAGCTCTAACCCTAACCTTACCTCTAACCCTAGCTCTAACCCTAACCCCAACCCTAGCTCTAACCCTAACCCTAGCTCTAACCCTAACCCTAGCTCTAACCCTAGCTCTATCCCTAGCTCTAACCCTAACCCTAGGTCTAACCCTAACACTAGCTCTAACCCTAGCTCTAACCCTAGCTCTGACTCTAGCCCTAAACCTAACCCTAGCTCTAACCCTAACCCTAGCTCTAACCCTAGCTCTAACCCTAGCACTAACTAGCTCGAACTCTAGCTCTAACCCTAACCCTAGCTCTAACCCTAGCTCTAACCCCAACCCTAACCCTAGCTCTAACCCTAACCCTAGCTCTAACCCTAGCTCTAACCCTAACCCCAACCCTAGCTCTAACCCTAGCTCTAACCCTAACCCTCGCACTAACTCTAACCCTAGCTCTAACCCTAACCCTACCGCTAACCCTAGCCCTAACCCTAGCTCTAACCCTAACCCTAGCTCTAACCCTAACCCTAGCTCTAACCCTAGCTCTAACCCTAGCCCTAACCCTAACTCTAGCGCTAACCCTAGCTCTAACCCTAGCTCTAACCCTAACCCTAGCTCTAGCTCTAACCCTAACCATAACCCTAGCTCTAACCCTAACCCTAACCCTAGCTCTAGCTCAAACCCTAACCCTAGCTCTAGCTCTAACTCTAACCTTAACCCTAGCTCTAACCCTAACTCTAGCTCTAACCCTAACCCTAGCTCTAACCTTAACCCTAACCCTAGCCCTAACCCTAGCTCTAACCCTAGCTCTAACCCTAACTCTAGCTCTAACCCTAGCTCTAACCCTAACCCCAACCCTAGCTCTAGCTCTAACCCTAGCTCTAACCCTAGCTCCAACTAGCTCTAACCCTAACCCTAGCTCTAGCTCTAACCTTAGCTCTAACCCTAACCCTAGCTCTAAACCTAACCCTGGCTCTAACCCTAGCTCTAACCCTAACCATAGCTCTAACCCTAACCCTAGCTCTAACACTAGCTCTAACCCTAGCTCTAACCCTAACCCTAGCTCTAACCCTAACCCTAGGTATTATCCTAACTCTAGGTCTAACCCTAACCCTAGCTCTAACCCTAGCTCTAACCCTAGCTCTAACCCTAACCCTAAGCCTAACCCTAGCTCTAACCCTAACCCTAACCCTAGCTCTAACCCTAACCCTAACCATAGCTCTAACCCTAACCCTAGCTCTAACACTAACACTAGCTCTAACCCTAACCCTAGGTCTTACCCTAACTCTAGGTCTAACCCTAACCCTAGCTCTAACCCTAGCCCTAACCCTAACCCTAACGCTAACCCTAGCTCTAACCCTAACCCTAGCTCTAACCCTAACCCTAGCTCTAACCCTAGCTCTAACCCGAGCTCCAACCCTAACCCTAACTCTAGCTCTAACCCTAACCCTAGCTCTAACCTTAACCCTAACCCTAGCTCTAACCCTAGCTCTAACCCTAACCTTAGCTCTAACCCTAGCTCTAACCCTAACCATAGCTCTAACCCTAACCCTAGCTCTAACACTAGCTCTAACCCTAACCCTAGCTCTAACCCTAGCTCTAACCCTAGCTCTAACCCTAACCCTAGGTCTAACCCTAACACTAGCTCTAACCCTAACCCTAGCTCTAACCCTAGCTCTAACTCTAGCCCTAAACCTAACCCTAGCTCTAACCCTAGCTCTAACCCTAGCACTAACTAGCTCGAACTCTAGCTCTAACCCTAACCCTAGCTCTAACCCTAGCTCTAACCCTAGCCCTAACACTAGCTGTAACCCTAACCCTAGCTCTAACCCTAACCCTAGTACTAGCTCTAACCCTAACCTTAACCCTAGCTCTAACCCTAACCCTAGCTCTAACCCTAGCTCTAACACTAACCCTAGCTCTAACCCTAACCTTAGCTCTAGCTCTAACCCTAACCCAACCATAACCCTACCTATAACCCTACCCTAACTCTAACCCTAACCCTAACTCTAGCTCTAACCCTAACTCTAGCTCTAGCTCTAACCCTAACCCTAGCTCTAACCCTAACCTTAGCTCTAGCCCTAACCCAACCATAACCCTACCCTAACTCTAACCCTAACCCTAACTCTAGCTCTAACCCTAGCTCTAGCTCTAGCTCTAGCTCTAGCTCTAGCTCTAACCCTAACCCTAGCTCTAACCCTAACCCTACCCTAACCCTACCCTAACTCTAACCCTAACCCTAGCTCAAACCCTAACCCTAGCTCAAACCCTAACCCTAGCTGTAACCCTAACCCTAGCGCTAACCCTAACACTAGCTCTAAACCTAATTCTAGCTCTAACCCTAACTTTAAACCTAACTCTAGCTCTAAGGAAGTGTATGGTTGTTGCATGTTGCAACTTTTCTATGATAAAAATTTTTTGGTCCCACTGAGATTCGAACCTGGGTCACTGGGGTGAAAGCCCAGAGCACTAACCACTACCCTATGGAAGCCTTGCTCTCAGTGCGTGGAACATGTATGGTTCTATGGTTACACGAGCAACTGTGTTGCAAATAGTCTATGATGAAAAATGTTTTGGTCCCACTGAGATTCGAACCTTGGTCACTGGGGTGAAAGCCCAGAGCACTAACCACTACCCTATGGAAGCCTTGCTCTCAGTGCATGGAACATGCATGATTTTATGGTTACACGAGCAACTGGGTTGCAAATTTTCTGTTGTAAAATTTTTTGGGTCCCACTGAGATTCGAACCTGGGTCACTGGGGTGAAAGCCCAGAGTAGTAACCACTACCCTATGGAAGCCTTGCTCTCAGTGCATGGAACATGTAGGGTTTTATGGTTACACAACCAACTGTGTTGCACATTTTCTGTGGTAAAATTTTTTGGGTCCCACTGAGATTCGAACCTGGGTCGCTGGGGTGAAAGCCCAGAGTAGTAACCACTACCCTATGGAAGCCTTGCTCTCAGTGCATGGAACATGTATGGTTTTATGGTTACACGAGCAACTGTGTTGCACATTTTCTGTGGTAAAATTTTTTGGGTCCCACTGAGATTTGAACCTGGGTCGCTGGGGTGAAAGCCCAGAGCAGTAACCACTACCCTATGGAAGCCTTGCTCTCAGTGCATGGAACATGTAGGGTTTTATGGTTACACGAGCAACTGTTGCAAATTTTCTGTGCTAAAATTTTTTTGGGTCTCACTGAGATTCGAACCTGGGTCGCTGGGGTGAAAGCCCAGAGCAGTAACCACTACCCTATGGAAGCCTTGCTCTCAGTGCATGGAACATGTATGGTTGTATGGTTTTATGGTTACACGAGCAACTGTTGCAAATTTTCTGTGCTAAAATTTTTTTGGGTCCCACTGAGATTCGAACCTGGGTCGCTGGGGTGAAAGCCCAGAGCAGTAACCACTACCCTATGGAAGCCTTGCTCTCAGGGCATGGAACATGTATGGTTGTATGGTTTTATGGTTACACGAGCAACTGTGGCAAATTTTCTGTGCTAAAATTTTTTTGGGTTCCACTGAGATTCGAACCTGGGTCGCTGGGGTGAAAGCCCAGAGCAGTAATCACTACCCTATGGAAGCCTTGCTCTCAGGGCATGGAACATGTAGGGTTTTATGGTTACACGAGCAACTGTGTTGCAAATTTTTTGGGTCCCACTGAGATTCGAACCTGGGTCATTGGGGTGAAAGCCCAGAGCAGTAACCACTACCCTATGGAAGCCTTGCTCTCAGTGCATGGAACATGTATGGTTGTATGGTTTTATGGTTACACGAGCAACTTGCAAATTTTCTGTGCTAAAATTCTTTTGGGTCCCACTGAGATTCGAACCTGGGTCGCTGGGGTGAAAGCCCAGAGCAGTAACCACTACCCTATGGAAGCCTTGCTCTCAGTGAATGGAACATGTATGGTTGTATGGTTTTATGGTTACACGAGCAACTGTGTTGCAAATTTTCTGTGCTAAAATTTTTTTGGGTCCCACTGAGTTTCGAACCTGGGTCGCTGGGGTGAAAGCCCAGAGCAGCAACCACTACCCTATGGAAGCCTTGCTCTCAGTGCATGGAACATGTATGGTTTTATGGAGCAGCTCACAAGCAACTAGATCAGTGAAGAAATGTTTCTGTTGTGCAATTAACCCTTTATTTATTTATTCTCTTTTTTTTTTAACCTGGTGTAGTGTACCTACACATTTTGTCATATAAAGCAGTTAACCAAATGTCTGATTTTTATGTTTTAATTGGCGAATTAAAGACGCCAGACAAGTTTTAACATAAATGTTTATTAAAAATAATAATATTAAAAGGATAACAATATTTAGGCGTATACATACACGTTATTCAAAAACGACTATAAGTGTTATACTACGATACAAGTGTTTACCAGCTCAGTGGCCTAAGAGGAGAGTGTCCGCCCTGAGTTTGGGAGGTTGTGGGTTCAAACCCCCAGCCGGGTCATACCAGTGACCATCATAACAATGGTACTCATTTCTTCCCTGCTTGGCACTCAGTGTAAGGGGTTGAAATGGGGCCCCCCCTGCTGCTCACGATCATGGGGACTTTTGGCACTCCGTGTAAGGCAGGGGTGGCCAAGTCCAGTCCTTGAGGGCCGCATTCCTACAAGTTTCCCTCGTTAAGTCTAAGTATGACTCGATCGGGGTTTCAGTCTCAGGGTGGACACAATACCACTGGGCCACTGAGGTGATTCAGTGGGAGGTTCTGTCTTTCCTTGAAAATCGTAAATCTACCTTCTGGCTTAGATCACGTCAGCAGGGAGACGCAACACGTTCACTGACTGATGCACGGGAAGGAAGGCCGTTAACCCATTGCCTCGGTCGCGAACGGGAAAGTCCGGATTCGTTCCCTCACTGATGCGTTCTCGCGATGAACTGGAAATGCAAACCACTCACTGACCCGTTCACTCACAGAGCCATTCAATTGGTGAGCGGGAAGTGACGTCATTTTCTTCTTCGTTTTGTTTTACTGCGAGGTGGCACCAGCTTCAATGCGCATTACCGACACCTACTGGTTGAAGTCATATGAACTGAAGAAAAAAAAACAATCACTTTAGGAAGGGATTCATTCACTCTCCTTCACTGAAAATATTCATTCTTTTGACTCACTCACTCACTCACTCACTCACTCACTCACTCACTCACTCACTCACTCACTCACTCACTCACTCACTCACTCACTCACTCACTCACTCACTTTTTTTTTTTTTTTACCAGTAGATGAAAGTAAAGGTCTTAATTTGAAGTTCAACGGAATTTGCTGTAGAGAAGATCAATTGGACAGGACATAATGGACATCTTTTTTTTTCTTACTATACATGGTCATGAAAAAAAAAACCTTAGTATACATGGTCATTTTTAAGAGTCTTACTATACACAACAATTTTTGAAATAAAAGTTATACTTTACATTGACAATTTGAAATGAACAAAATACATAGTAAGGCTTGTTATTAAGATCCAGTATGCAAAATTAAAAAAGACACATGCCCACACATGAAGACGATAATATATGCGAGTGGCTCGTTTTGGGAAGGAGAAGCCAAACATGGATTGGGTAAATATGCTGTGAATTATTCATTTTGAAGGTTTGTGCATTTGATTTTCACTGAACCGCCTCCAGTGCATGCATAGATTTGAATCACAAAAAATGTGACAAAAATTTCAAATCAACAAATTTCAATTTACATGAGCAGAAGGGGGAAAATAAAGCCAACAAGTCCAAAAATATATTCTACCCAGCCATGCTGAATTCAGTCACATTTCTTTTGACCCCGAGAAAGCATATTGGAGACACTTTTTGAAAGTGTTCAAAGTTGAGCCAATAGAGTTCAAACATGAGAGTGAAAATGGAATATTGACAGCGCTGCTTCTTGTGATCTCCCCTCAGGTAACTTCAAAATGACAAATTATTTGCCTGGAAGGAATTCCTTCATCGTCCTGCACTTGACAGATAAGCCTGCTCAGGTATCACTTCTCTTGCCTGCAGCAGAAAAAAATCTTTTTTTTTTTTTTAATTCAAGCACTACTTTCCAGACATGGCAAATAAATAGAAAGAAAAAGACGTTTCATCGATTCATTTTCAACGTTTTTTGTTTTCCAACTTGTGCATGGTGCCTTGGATTGACAATTTCATCAAACCGGCTCCCCTTTAACATGAAGGGAAAGCTGCAAGACCTTTGCGGCTGAGTTCTCGGGGACTGGACTTTGATGAGTCGAGAAGCACCATGACCTCAGAAGACTCTTCTTGCTCCGGATCGCTGAAGTCGAATCTTCGGAAGCGCCTTCAGAGGACCCGTGCAGCCTCCCGCAGCAACGCCATGACGAAACAACATTGGGTCTCGACAAATGAAGGGTACTCCCTACCAGGCCTGGACTGTGAGGACCTTGGGTTTGTGAGTTCCTCCAGCAGCGCCCGTGGAGGACGTTGTGGAAGGCTCTCTTGAACTCCTGGCTGAAGCACGGATAGATGATGGGGTTAATGCAACTGTTGAAGTAGCCCAGCCAGAAGGTGATCTTAAATACCGTCTCAGGAGGCTTCCAGGATGGGAACATTGATCCTGCAACAAGACCAACTGGAAATTAACATATTGTTAGCCGCTTAGAGAATACCAATGGCAAATCAAGAAGCTTCCCCACAATGTGTTTAGGAATATTTTTGGCTCTTGTTGCCCGGGAGCTGGAACGAGCGAAGCGTAAATGTTTGCCTTGATTGAAATGCATAACTCCTTCTGCGATGACGCAAGAGTCCTGAGAGGTTCGTCGGTGACCGAGGAAGCCTGCGAGCATTACAGCCCATTAAAGCTCATGCTTGTTATCTGTAATAGCTTTCATTGAAGGGATGCTCATTCAATTCCATCTGGCAGTCAAAGTCCATTCTGCTCTAATGTGTGTGATTTAAATTTACTTTGTGATTGGATTCTTGATGTGTCTTCTTGGAAAAGCTAAAGGCGTGGCATAATGGCCTAACCTTAATCCTGATCCGAACCCGCCGTGACAATAATGTTTTCCAGGAGGTATTTTAACGACGTGAACGCAACATCAGTGCCACATGAAGAATTCTATAATTAACTTTCAACAAGAACGTGAAATCAAAGCAAACTCGATTATCTGATGCATCAGATAGCAAAGCAAATGAAACTTTGAAGATTGTAATGATAATCTGGAACAAGATAGCGCTACTAACGTTCGTGCTAATGCGTAAACATTATTTTTGCTTCTTTCTGGGGCTTGGATTGAATAACTTGATGGAAGAATTATAGTTAATAATATGACCCTTGACCAAACATAAACAGTTTGAGCTTTGGATGTTTAGATAACATTTATTTATGGTAATGGGAAAAGGAAGCTTCAAATTTGCTTCACAAAGCAGTTGTACTTTGCAACTCCCCTAGATGGCACTGTTGGTCAAAAATGACAACAGATTTTTTTGAAGCTTGATTTTCCCATCATGTTAGGAGTTACTTACCAATTGGTAAGACCAGGAAAAAAGGGAGCCAACACAGAACGAAGCACCCCACGACCACCCCAAGGGTCTTGGCTGCTTTCTCCTCCCTTGGCATCTTGAGCATCTTGGGTAGGTTACCGGCGATGTGTTTGTGCCTCCCGGTGCCGTTGTCCTCTTCGTGCTTGTTCCTTTGAGCGGCGTTCCCTCTGTGCACCCTCAGAACCACCCCTTCTGTCTCCACTCCTGCTCCATCTCCGCATTTCTTGAGAGTCTCCTTCCCTCTCTTCGCCACACTATACACGCGACAATACATGAAGAGGATGATTGCCAGCGGTATGTAGAAAGATCCTAAAGCCGAGAACAAGGCGTAGACGGGCTCCTCCGTGATTTGGCACACTGTTTCCTCTTCCGGGTCGGGTTGTTTCCATCCAAACAGAGGGCCCACGGAGATGGCCGCCGAGAGTCCCCAGAGAGCAGCCACGGCGGCCAGGCCTCGTCGGCCGGTAGCCATGGCCGGGTAGCGCAAAGGGTAGCTAACGGCCAGGTAGCGGTCGATAGAGATCACGCACAGACTGAGGATGGAGGCGGTGCAGCAAAGGACGTCCAGAGCGGCCCAGACGCTGCAGAAAAAGCGTCCAAACACCCATCGACCCAGCGCCTCGGAAGTGGCGGTGAAAGGCACGACGGCCGAGCTGAGCAGAAGGTCGGCGGCCGCTAGGTTGGCGATGAAGTAATGAGTCACGGAACGCCAGTGGCGATGGCACACCACCGAGAGGATCACCAAGATGTTGCCCAGGACGCCGAAGACCACAAAGACCACCAGCACGATCGCTAAAAAGACCGCTTTGGCCACGTCCACCTCTGGCTCCGTGGTGGAGTTGCAAGTATGACAAGTCTCTTCGCTTGAAAAAACACTCATGCTCTGGATCGAATTTGGCTCCTTTTTTTTCTGCTACCAGGTGTTGTCAAAGTGGCTCCATCTGCACCCAGTGGCTCCTGAAACTTTTCATCTTGTAATTAAGTCGTCGATGCGGTTTCTTTCATCACACTTCGCAGCCAGAGGTTTTTCTTGGCAGACTGTCATATTTAGAGAGACAAATGCGGCCACAGCGTGTCATAATCCTTCCGGAGGGGGCATAATGGAAATAACAAATGTTCATACTTTACGAGGCGATCACCGGTGGGCTTTGGGTCGGGCGTTCATCCGTGCTGGCAAGTGTTCCAGGCGAGAGACCTGATCAAACAACAGAAAAAGAGCAAAGTGAAATTAATATGTTGTTTTATAAGTGGAAAAAGATCTACTCATCCATCCATCTATCCATCTATCCATCCATCCATGCATCCATCCATCCATCTGCAAAGGGTGAGAAGGCCTTTAACGCTCCAATAGATTAAAATATAATACGACCATTTATCATTTGACATTCTGCTGCCATTGCACTTTTGTATTAAAAGCGAGCGCGGATGAAACGTGAAATGGAAAGTCACGAGCCAGAGACTTTACGACTCCCATATGGCTAAAGAGTCCAATTCTCCGAGTCCCACTTTGAGGGAATGGTTTGAAATAGGTCAGAGTCATCTACTTTGGTCTCACCTCCAGCGCTCAGGTGTCCTTACAAATCACATATTGGCACAAATCCCAAAAATGCATTAGTAGGGGATTATTTGCAGTCATCATTTTAGGTTGAGATTCAAAGGTCAAAGGTTAACTCGCACGGCATCATTAACAGGAGTTTCCAAAATTTTAGAGGCAAACTCTTAAGCAGACAAGCTTCACTAATTTCCATCCTAAACAGAGATCAGAAATAATGTGTTTACAATTATGCCGGGAATTGGGTTGCGCATAAAATGAGTCTTTTCCACACAGAAAAAAAATTAATAATCAGGGAGGCATTTGCAGATAGCGAAGGGCCTGTGGGACAGACTTCTCTCTTCAGTCATAATTATGTATAGAAGTTGTTTTCCATATTTTAAAAGCATATCTCCAAATGCCCAATAAACCCATACATTCAGAAAAACAAACAAATGTCACTTTCGAGATAACCTTTGAAATAACTGAACATTAAAATTCCGACAGCACAAGCTCGTTACAAAAATAAATAAAATAAATTCAATATATTTTAATTACAGAAATAATTCTTAACCAGACTCTGTAGTTTACCCCGCAGGCAGCCTAGTGCCACCTTCAGACTACTAATGTGAAATACATTTATTTATTTAGCATTTTCTTTGGCATTCATGTGAGAGTAGTTGGAGGTTTTGGAATATTGATCAATGATAAATGAATGGAAAGTTTTTCTACACTGGGAACAAATTATTTGGTGTCCAGCAATACAAACGCGGAAGCCGAAAAGGCTTTCTTGTTTCTCTGCCGCTTGTTAGCCCTTTGCCAAAGTTTGCCACTCTCACCGGAGAGTCAACAAAATGTCTTGCCCTCGGCAGTTTCCGTGTAAACACAACATTTCGGTTTCGACAATAGCGTGTTAACATAATATTTTTATGAGTAATCATTCTGACAATTTTTTTTTTTAAATCTGTGATAGGGGTGAGGTGGTGGTGGTGGGGGGGCTGTGAGGAGGGAATATTGCAGTCCACCTGCAGGGGGCAGCATGCTCAGCCAAGAGGCCGCATCAAAATTTTATTAAAGGCCACCAAAAATCCAATTTGCTGTTGATTTTTGTAGTCTGAATAGCAATGTGGCTGACTTTTTGTCATATTAATTAAGTGGAGTTTACAATTTTGAAGACATCAGAGGTCATTTTGCCAGCTCTACAATAAAACAAACATATCAAAGCTAGAGAATGAATTATTCAGTTTTGGGGCCATTTTCTGATTAGAATGAGGAAGCAAATGACGTCAGCTTTGATAATGTGATATTATTCTAGTGCTGCATTGTACTGCAAATATTCCAGGTGCAATGGCATCCAGTGTTGTTTTTTTTTCTTCTTCTTTCCCCTCATTCCCCCTCACGCGCACTCTGCCAAGTAAACTGTGATGAATGGCTTCACATTTAAGGTCCATTTCCTGAATGCGGTTCTCTCTGGGCGGCTTCAAGTCGTAATTGAATTTCTCCATGACTGTCATCATTAGGGTTTATCAACCTTGAACGTTGGCGGCTTTTTTCCCTCCCCTTTCTGTTGCGCAATGCGTACTTTGAGCATTGGTCTCAGGAGATGTCACTCCTTCCATTTGTTGTCTTTACTTTCAGGCTCAGAGCTGACTTTGGATGAAAAGCGAACTACAACCAGGATTGGTCGCTCATCAGACAAACACGTCCCACCCTCATTCATAGTCTCACTGATATCCTCAAATAGCAAATACGTCTTTAGATGAAATAATTTAATTAAGCGTTTTACATCACAAACCTTGTTAAGATCAAAGTATTTAATTTATTTTCATTTTGGGTTGAAAAAAAACCCCAAAACGTTCTAATTAAAATTTCAAATGAAGCTGCAAAAGGGAGCATGCCTAATGCGCATTAACAAACCAGAAATGAGTTGACAAATGTGATAATTGTATGGAAGCCCCAAGATGAATGCATAAATTAATAGTATGGACTGATTATGTAAATAGCCAGTAGTTACGTTCATAGTCTGCTCTTGGGAGGAAGAGAAATCCAAATACTGTCATTGAGTAGCCGGGAAAGTCAGTAGTTGGGAAGATGGATGGAAGGGGAGGAAAAATACAATTCTTACCTTCCCCAGGCTTGCAACTTTCCAGAACGGCGCTCACTCAGCCCTCCTGCGTTAGTCCCCCTGTCCAGCGCAGACGCCTTCGAAAGTCAAGTGTTTCCATCCTGCTGATGAGAAAACCTCTGTGGACAAGCCCACCTGACCTAGCAAGCCCCGCCCCCTTCCTTGCTGGCATTCCTCTTTTCTATACTGACCACATTTTGACTGCACATATTTACATTTGTCAAACTTTTGATACTTTCTGGTGTTAAAAAAAAGGTTGCCTTTATTATTTGATCTGATGAAAATGTGAAAACAGCAATTCGAGCCATTTTGTAAAGTCATACTTCCAATCAAATGTTTTTAATGAAACGGTTGTTTTTCGAGGTCGAAATATTGTCAAATTACCTTATGATTGCTTTTGATTAGACCAATTACCGAAGGGAAGTGAAAAGCTCTACTAACAAAAAGTGCATCTCTTCTCAAAACCTAAAATGATGGCTCCTTCGCAAACACAAACAAATTACACCGTGTTGAAACCTGCTGTTCTGGATTGATGTTGCTCATCTGAGGCCAAGCGAATTTGTCTCGCTAGCCCAGAAGACATTGATTGAAACTCCACCTACCACCTCAAAGCCCCTGGCTCCGACAAAAACAAATATTGGACTCATCACACAAACAAATCAAGTGTTGACTTTAATTAATGCTTTCTTGCCAAACCACCGCATTAATGCTAGTTAAACATGAAAAATTATGCTAATATTATATCAACTTAATCTTTTTGTATTGTTGTTAACAACGTGAAACTAGTTCACAATAAACACTCGAGCAAATTATTGACTTACATTAACATTTTCCATTCATCGGGGCTTCATGAGAACTTTTTGCTCACTGTGACTAGTGGTTTGCTAACTCGGCATTTTCCTCAACCACAATTATGCTGTTGATACATACTATATTTAATACAATTCAAGCTGACTATGCCATGCTAAAGTTTAGATTTACAGTCTTTTTATCAGTGCATTTCAATGGGCATACAGTTAAAAAACGTTGTAGAAACAGATTGGACAGCTTTTGAAGAACAAGACATAAAAATATTTAACGGCTCGAAAACTGGGAACTGCACAAACCATTACTGCAAGAGTTTAATCGCAGGGACTGTTGCGAAGCCAAATTGGATATATCAGTAATTAAAAACTATAAATATAATGAAGCACTTAAATGCACTTGAGTGCTTCATGGGACTACATATTTTTGTTTTTTTGCCAAATGCACAGGTCAAAACCAACTCACAGTGTGCATATAAATATTTAATGACGAACTTGGCAAGTTAAAGTACTTTGCTGAAGGGTGTAGGTTTTATGGTAAGCTTAAAAGGGGGGGGGGGGGTGTCAATACACAATAAACGCGAATCCATTGTTCTTTTCCACCAATATTAAAAGACTTTTTAGCGTTTGCAATGGAGCTAGCCATTAATTATGATGTGAAAGAACTTACATATGTTGAAGAATCTCACCGAGCTCGCCACATATTGTGCAGAGAAGCTTCGTTCACGCTTGGGAAATAAATGTCACCGTAATATTTCAACTAGGTCTGCTGACATTTTTCTTTTTGGTTCTTGTGTCGAGTGCTCACTGGGCCTTTCGAAGATTGCAAAGAAACTTCCCAAACACGTCTGTTTATTTGACTCATTTTGCTAACTTGTGGATTTTTATGTGAGCGTTTGGCGAGCGACACAACTTGACACACGTCAAGAGTCGGTCAGGGATGTAAGAGAGAGAATCCGGTTGATTTTCAAAATAAAACATTCGAAAATAAATAAAACGGAAGTGATATGTTTTTTAAATTGTGGTAAATTAAAGGATCATCAAATAACTCATGCTCTCGTATTGTGACATTGCACTGATTAACATTTAAAAAAAAACATTTAAAAAAAAAAAGCATCTTCCTTTTCTCAATACAAATACAAACACTTGGGACCCAAAATCCATTTGGCACGGCAAATTGCATTTTGCTTTTATAAGCTCCATTTGCTTAGCTGTTTAATTATTAATGTTTAGGTGAAAGCCTATAATTGGGTGGGATTATGCTTTTTTTTTAATTGTTCAACTGGTTTGCAGCTCAAATGTAGCATGTAGTAATTCAATAAGAAAATGAAGCTTCACACTTGAAGATCAATTCAGCTGTTTAACAATAACAATGCCTTCATACGGTTTTAGGCATGATTAAATATGACAACACACAATACAGAAGAAATTCCCCATTCGCATCAATTTATTCTCATTTTTGTTTGCTTAATTTTAGTGTAAGTGCAAAATGACTGGAATAAATGCATTTTTGATGTGAGAGAAAATCATTAAACCCATCTTGGAAGCTCCAGCGGAAACATCGATTTCTATTCCCTTGCCATTTTCAAAACTTATGATTTCACACAAATTTCATGAATAAACCATGCAAGCGTGGCTTCTTGGAAATGCACGGGGCATGAAATTAGTGTGGAGATGTTACGCTATGGCCGTCCTTCAACAATACCCGCCACCTGGGCTTCAGCTTACCTTGCAACATATAATGGAAGGATGGACTTGACTTGAGCAGCAAAGGTTCAGCTTGGTCAGCTGTAATCGTGCTCAGGTCATTTCTGTAGGTCACCTGCTCCGTGCACAAAGTACGAAACCGTCGGCATAAGCGCAGTTGTACTTATGCCAGCTGCGGCTAAAATAGATATGGAATTAGATGCTTGTGCTATGAGAGAATTATGACTCACCTCTGCACGCCCTTAGCTGAGTTCCGTTTAATGTACTGTACATCGAGAGCTAGTAGGATGTGTTCAGTTGGAACGAATCGTAGTGATCTTTTTTCCCCCGCACAGAGTAAACAAAAAGTTTATTTAAGTCCATCTGCACTAGAGGCTTTATTTGGGAGGCATTGAATTAACCATGGGATCCAAACATAGGCAAATTACATTTGAAATGATTACTTTGGTTTCATTAATCTCACCCCCTAAAAACAGAATCAATAAATCATCAGTTAGGCAAATGCAAGGACAAGAGCGAGTGCCCAAAGCGGGCAATTATATGCTTGACTTAATTCCCAAACTTAACTAATTTTTGATTGCTGCTGCAAGTATTTTGGATTCCTAAATTTGTTTGAATCGAAGGCAGCTGCAAATTTGAGATATTTATTCGTCTTGTGATTGCGGTGAAAACTTTGACTTTCCACTCACTGAACACATTTTGTAGAGGTTCTAGATATCAATATTTTGTTTTTAGTCTTAATCACCAGGTCCTGACTCAAGACTTCAAACACGGCGGTAATTAAAACACTCCCGCTAGAGTTAACTCTACTTTCAAAATATGTAATTAACAAGTTTGCCTTTGCTTTTTATTGTCCTCCTGCTGGTTTCCCTCAATGTTGCTTTTTCGGCTATCGCAGTTTAGTGTACGTTCAAATATGAGTCTGATGTTTTATACCCCGGGGGTGCCAACCCATGCGGATACCCCACTGCGTGTTCTACTTTGGAAATTCACATCTCCACGTGGGAGATAAAAGTCTGAACGTATCAAATTTGTAATTATCAGTAGGGGGTTAATGTGGCTGCAGATTGTGTTTGCAGAAAATGGGCTCTGACGTAGAGGCAGCACCATTTATATATTTAAAAAAAAAAACTTTTAGTTCAGACAATGAATCAGGGGAGTGATTGCAACGTGCTTACATCAACTGTGACATTGTGGCTGTATTTTTTTTAGCCAGGCATGTGTGTTAGGGAATTTGGCAGACTGTTGTTGCAGCCTGGCGGGGTGTTCCCACGGCGCAGCTGACAATTAGAAAGTAGACGCGCCCTTAGACCAAATAAAAGCAGGTCTAAGTTGTGGCGCAGGTGGTCTAAAACAGGGCCTAATGTAGAAACTAATTCATCATGTTTTATTTTGAAATGTTAAGTCAAAAACTGTGATTTAATATTAAGCATCAACCCCATCAAAATAGGCTTGGGTAAAAAAACAACATTGTGCTCAGGGCTGCCCTCTTGTGGTGAACAAAAACACGCTTTGTGAACATGGTTACAACTTACAATTTCAATTCTGGGGAAGCAAGTAGAAAAATATCAACAAATTTGTTCATCTAGCACTTTTCTTTGTATATACTCAGCACCCAGATTGCACCATCAAGAGCCTTCTTGTTTTCTTTCCAGGCTTTTCCCACTTGAGAATCGCCTCAAGGGATACTGAGGTTACTCCTACGATGACACGCCAGACTTCCGTGACTGATTGCAACCAAAGTTGCTGACTATCCAAGCATCCACTCGCCCTCAAAAGTATCCATAAAGTACCGCCTGCTGCTTTTTTTCCCCCTCCAAGCGTGTAATGTAGTAGAAGACAAAAGGCATAAGGCAAAAATGTTACGCTACTCAAAGATGGCACTCCTTGTGTATCCCGAGGTGGACTTAACCGGATTTAAGCTTTATCTTTATGATCGTGTCTGCTTCGCTCCATAAGCTCGGAAAAAAACGAGGAGCAGCTTTTTGCCTTTGTCGCAGCAGCAATATTGCGATGTTCTCAAGTAATGACCTTGAGGGCAAGCAAAATCCACGCTGAACTCTAAGGGTCATATTTAAAAGGCAGTATTTGCAGGTTGATTATTTATAATGAATATATTATTCATTGATTAAATTCGCTTTACACTGAATTTAAATTACTTTGTATCCTGAAAAAAAATAGTGCTGTTGCTTGAGCTCTGATTTTAATTAAAAACAAATTCAGTCAAGCAACAAATTACACATATATAAAAATAATCTAGAAAAGTTAACTGGCATCTCTGATAACAAATGGAATTTGTTGACAAGTATGATTAATGAACATTTGCAAATTAATTTTCTTTACTATCTTTGTGACAGATTACATCTAAATGCATATAGAAGATCACTGAAAGTTTAAGTGCGGCTCGGTGGCGCACTGGGTAGCACGTCCGCCTCACAGTTAGGAGGGTGCGGGTTCGATTCCACCTCCGGCCCTCCCTGTGCGGAGTTTGCATGTTCTCCCCGAGCCTGCGTGGGTTTTCTCCGGGCACTCCGGTTTCCTCCCACATCCCAAAAACATGCTTGGTAGGCCGATTGATCACTCCAAATTGTCCCTAGGTGTGAGTGCGAGTGCGAATGGTTGTTTGTCTCTGTGTGCCCTGCGATTGGCTGGCAACCGGTTCAGGGTGTTCCCCGCCTACTGCCCGATGACGGCTGGGATAGGCTCCAGCACGCCCGCGACCCCCGTGGGGACTAAGCGGTTCAGAAAATGGATGGATGGATGAAAGTTTAAGTAATTACTGAAATATATTTTAATGGAGTCTCTGCTTATGAAGCCAATTGTATTTGCAACATCTTCTGTCACCGAATAGGATCCAGATCGAGCTATCACCACATCACTTTTTTTTTTTTTTTGCATTTATGCAATCTAACTCCGGGTATTGTTCTAATACTAAAATCTAGACACCTCCCGTTTCAGTACAAGCGCAATGACACCCTCTTGTGGCCGCTCCTATAATGGACCTGCATCCAGGGGGATTTAGGTCACGGGTAAAAAAACAAAAACATTTGAATTACTCGTCATGCGTCTGTGTTGGCTTTTAAGGGCGTGCTTAAAATGCAAAAGTGGTGGCCGAGGACTTTTGACTTTGACAAGCAAAGGGGCGGCCGTGTGCTCTGTGGAGGAGGGAGGGAGGGAGGGAGGATACACGAGAGCGGTGGAGCGGCTCACTTGGTTACCTGGATGAGAAACGGACACCTGTTACCTGCTCTTGTTCACCACAGGTATCACTTTTCAGCTTGGTTCTCAGAGCAACAAAGAACCAAGGCCAGATGCTTCTCATGACTCACTTCCAGACTGGTGAATATACAAAGGATTAAAACATTTTTAAATAACTCAAAGGCCGCCGGAGTGTTACCAAGCTACAGGTACGATGCGTTTAAATGACTTCACGATATTCCATTGATTATTTTTGTTTGTCTTATGTGCTATGGGTCCAATAAGTTGCAATACCGAGAAACCCGAAGAGGGCCATATTTTTTTTATCAAAGAAGAACTGCATTTTTCAATTTGACTTATTTGACAGGAACATTTGGATGAATGCTTGCTTTTCAATGGAATCACTGCTGTAAAAAAAAAAAATAAAATAATTGGCTGAATGGAAGTGACTGTGATGACTAAGACACATCCTTTGTGCAACTGGATTAGCAGACCCTTAGAGGCTTCTTAAATTATATATCCAGCCATCTTATTTCTATAGCGCTTGTCCTCAACTTGGGTCACGTGAGATCTGGAGTCTCTCTACAAGGTGATCTTGGATGAGTAAATATCGTCACTGACAGCAACCCTACTGAGAATAAGCGGCATGAAAGTTTGACAAATCTATGGATAAATGATTGGTTATGAATAAATAAGTAAATGATTGGTTGTAAATAAATAAATCTATCTTCCTCATTTGTCTATACCAGTGACTTATAGTGACATAACTATTTTATAGATGCAGACAGCAGGGATGTTTGATACCATATTTTTCAGACCGATACCAAGTACCGATACTACTAGTACTGTTGATACTCTCTCTTCTTCGATGCTTCTCATTTCTAGTTCCTGATCGTAAAAATGCCCACAAGAGGTTACCAGTATTGTTTCAAATACAATACCTGGACAGGTATCGGCATGACACCGATACTCGATATCGATACTCGATCAGAAAGTGCATAACTGACACTTTTTTGTTTGGCGGTGAGACTTTTCGTACTCTAAATATGTGCCTGGTATAAAAACGATGAATGTGTTCCTTTGACCAAATGGAAAGACATTCTTTCAGGGTTAATGTCCAGTTGAACTTGCTGTCAGGAGCAGCCTTGAAAAAGTCCAAAGTCAGTGAGCAAACACTGATTGTTTTCCTCTTTAGGGAGTCACTGTTTAAATCAATACCTTGGACAATATTAAAGGATGCATGGACTCAAACGAAAGCAGACACTGGTGCGATTCATAATTGAATCCCCCAAAACAAACGCGGGACCTTCTTTTATAGCTGCCCTCACAGATCGAGGAGGCAGAACTTGCTGATAGATGCCGTTTCAGAAACACCATCAATCAGCTGCTCCTCAATTTCGCTCCTTATGTAGATTAAAACGGCAACACTGGCGCGTCTCTACAGCTTGTCTTTCGCCGTCTCAGTTGATAAATCAAGATGGGGGAACGGGAGGAGGGGGTTGTTAGAGAATCAACTTCTCATTTATGATGATTCGAAATGTTTTGTTGCGCTGTCACCTTGCTTGCGTTAATCAGCATGAGGGCGTGAACGTTTGTCCAAGCAAATGTCAAGGGAGCAACCCGGCCGTTCAATATTTTTCACCTCGTCTGGTTGCTTTTTTTTGCTTGACGGATTTTGATTGAATCATTTTCATGCTACAGAATGTTTTCCTCATATCGATCTCCATCTTCTGTCCTTTCACAATAGCTGTTACGCAATCCCTGATTGCCTCAGTAACTATTTTGCCATTAACGTTAAATCTTGGCCGTCAATAGTGACATAAACAACATCTCGATGGACTTGTTTTGTTGTTTTGAGGGGCAGTTATAAAAAAAAAAAAAAAAGCTTCCAGAAAGTTTGCAAGCACATTGTGATGTATTTCTCACACTGACACCGTGGCAGGCTGCAATCAAGAAAATATGCCACACATCATTAATCTAACTTGGACTGCCTAATTCATATTTGACAGAAAGTGAGTTATTATTTTCACAAAGATTTACGACTTGATCCGCCCTACCCGACTCGCTCTTGTTCTCCGAGGGAGCACCTTCTGCTGACAACTTTTTCACTTCTGCGGCAAAAAAAAAAAAAGCTAACTTTCATTTCCGCTATCGTTGGCAGAGTGGAATAAAAGTGTCCGTCAACATTGTGCCGGGGAATTAAACATCTTTGCCATGCATATTGGCTGTGTCAGAAATGGGGGGGGGGGGGGGGGGGGGGGGGGGGGGGGGGGGGCTTTTCTCAACTGATTCTACAGTTTAAAAAAAAAAAATCAACTATTATTGAAATAATAACACAGATAAATTTAAAATTTTCTTTTCCTTTTTCCTTCTTTCACAGTGGAAACCAAAAAAGACCTTCTTCCTTCCTTTTGTACTTGCACTCCTCACACACTGCCGAACTCTCATCCCACATCATAACCGACGAGACGACGACACCCACACGGGGTCAAGTGTGCGGCCATCTTGCCTAAATGGAAAGTCTTGGCTGGCTCCAGCAGTTGGCAGACTTAGTAGCGAAATAAGTGGAAAGTATCCGACATTCTATTTAAAATACAGTTACAATATGCTGTTAACACATCCTGGACTACGATTTTAGTGGTTGCCACGTTACATCGTTAGGGTAGCTAGCATGTACGCGTATGCTAGCTCCCACAATCCCAATTTACGCATATTAGCTAAACATGCCCCAGCTTGTGAAATGCTCATTTGATACAAGTTTTACACGGTTCCTGTCTATGTTGAGACTTCTGAGGCAGTCCTACTTGTTGATGTCGAGGGTATTGACAAGGAGGCCATCAGGCAGTCATGCGTCAGCGGCCGTCGTTTGGTATTTTCCCATGCGGGTATTTCCTTTGAGGCTTCTTTGAAAGAAAAAAACATGTTGCTCTCTCTTTGGGTTATATATAAGACGAGAGTAGCTCTGACAAGTCAAAGCAAACATTGATGCTTTTACCTCTATTTCAGGAAAGCTCTGAGGGATGTGCCACTTTTTAATCATATTTTGACTTTTCTTAACCTTTCAAAAGCACTTCCTTATCCATCAACTGAGGAAATCACAACATTTTTCAGGATTACTTGCAAATGCTTATTGGTAAAGGTGGGCTGCTATATATTTTTTCCTCCTAATCTAAAACGATGTTTTAGTATCTTCTTTATTTTGTGGGCTTAGCTTCAAAACATAGATCACATAGTCACTATCTCAATAAAGTCAATCCAGCCCCCAGCTTGACAACCGCCAAGGGACACTAGTCAGGGAAATCTCCTACAGTGTTTTTAGCTAGCTTGGATCGATCTGCTAAATCAGCTGTTTAAAAACAACACCAGCTTCGGTCTGCTGAACCTCAACCAGGGGCGTCTCATCCTTTCTCGATGCCCCGATTGCTTTAGGGGAAAACCCAGAATAGTATTTGTCGGGGCACGAAATCATTGTAGTCGAATGACATTGGCAGTCGATATTCTTTTATC
Organism: Syngnathus scovelli; assembly: GCF_024217435.2. Taxonomy (NCBI): domain Eukaryota; kingdom Metazoa; phylum Chordata; class Actinopteri; order Syngnathiformes; family Syngnathidae; genus Syngnathus; species Syngnathus scovelli. The sequence continues at coordinate 13,494,021 of NC_090859.1, read as the reverse complement.
CAAACAGGGACTCTATTAATTAAACTTCACGGAAGGGTATTTTGTCGAGCAGTCGTCAAAAAACAGCAAGAGTAGCAACCCTACAGTCGTCAGGGGAGGATGTCTCTTGATCTTAGTTATTATCCTCAATGTGACTTTCATTTACAAAGAGCTGTGACAATAGCTTCGTGGCTAGAAAACCTTTGCTTACAAAGAGCGGTGGCTTGCAAGGATACTTTGTAAGCTCCAGTACATTTTTATTTGTTCTCACTCATCTATCTATGCCCTTGATACGAAATACAAAGCATCTTTGTGGGGAAGCTCGGAGGAGTTGGTTTAGAAACTTTGACTACTTACATGATGTGCCTGGGTGATGTAAATAATTCAGGTATACGAACGATCACAGATAATCAAGGGGTCTAAGAATATGCAAAAACGGCATTAAAATTAGCCGTATCAAAATTTTCTCCTTGTGGTGGCCACAGAGTAATAACCAAGGGTGGCCATGGCCACCCCTGGCCACCATGTAGCTCCGCCTCTGTTTAACCATTGATGTTATCCTTAAGTGCTGCACGAGCCAAATGCCTTCATTGATGCGCTCTAAATAAAACACTAAGATGTCATTATGCACATGACTCTTAGAAGATTTAAACGACATTTATGACATTTACTTTCACCTAAAGATATAAGGGCCTGGGTTGTTTTCTGGCTTACTGAGGCAACTATGCCCATTTGTGTAATGATATGGGACGAATTCCAATCATTGAAAGCTATATAAAAATCAAAAAGGCTCCTTTCCCGGTGTCTGTAAAATCATGACAGAAATAGAAGCGCTTTGCTTCCACAGATGGTCGTTTGCGTGTGTGCGGCAATAGTTATTAATGTGAGCGTGACAATTGTGTGCTTTTTTTCTTTGCCAACAGATTGAGCATGCTTCAGGTGGTTTGAACCACAGATATGGGGTCAAGAAGATCTTACTTGCAGACTTTATCAGTGGTGGCTCTTTTTTGTCTTGTCTGTAAGTACATTTTACAGAAATATGCAGTCGATTTAAAAAAAAATCCACATGACTTTTTTTTCCCCCCTTCTTATGATTCTACAGGGACTGTTGACGGGAGAATGCCAGAAGTGCGCGGAAAGGTCAACGGCGAGGCGGAGTTGACTTGCAGTGTCGGTCCATCTTACTCAGCTGTTGTCTCATCTGGCTCACTGCACGTGGTTGAATGGGTACGACAAGGGCTCGACGTCCCCGTGCTGATGAAATTCGGATCCTATGCACCTCGAGTTCATCCGCAATATGAGGGTGAGCAAACATCCTGATTGCCTCTGCACTTTTCTATACATGGATTGGGAAAGGGGGGAGGAAGTACCCCGACGGCCACCCTCTAGCTCCGCCAGTGGATGAAAACGCAAAGCCTTCTGGTCTTTATGCCAATATTTTTTTTCTGACATCAAAACCTTTGTGAAATTCACTCCCAATAATTTGAATGCATAAGAAAAGGCTGTTCTTTGAGAAAAGACACAAGCCCACCATTCTGCTATTTCAAAAGTAGCCACTTTTATAAGGACCTACTTTGGTTGCATCATTATCTTTTTATGCCAAGAGTCCTGAAAACAGAATATCTTGCGGGGAAATAATTACCAATGTCTACTTCAGCTTAAGACTACTTTTGCTTATCCTTCAAATTCAACAACAGTTAATGGACAAGAGAAAAGCATGACTGGTTTTTATCTTTTGTCTCTTTTCTTCCTTCTCCTTTGAAATTTTACTTATGCACCTGAAGACAGACATTTTTATGTTTTCAAGTGCAGCTGCTCCAAAACATTTTTGATGCTCTTCTTTTTATTTTATTTTTTTAGAGTACACTTGAGCAAAATAAAGGGCTTAACCCTCCGTTTCATTCACATAATCTACTTGACCAATGATGAGATGAATGGATAGATTTTATCATTCAATATTTTCTTTCCATCATGGTACCTGGTGACCTCAGTAGAATATGCCAGTTATTATAAAAGCTTAGCAAAAGGATGAAACTCATTTTTTATCAGTCATCAGTTTTTACTATAGAGGCATCTTTAAAAAAAAAAAAATACATCAACGTGATACTCGGCTTTCTATCACGATGTTGTATCTTCCTAAGTGTCTTCGTGATTTTCCCCGAGGCGCTGGCCATTTATTGCTTTCTATGTCAGAGCTGTTCAGCACATATGAAAGCAATGTTTTCCATCTTTGTGATAAGATGGAAATATTTTTCATGCTGCCGTGCTTTCGCTGTCAACACCTTTGAGGAAATGAAGAGAAAGCGCTCGGCGGCACATTTAAATGTCATGTTGAGATTTCCAGAGGCAATGCAAGGCGTGAGTCAAAATGGTGGCGGTGTATTTTAGGAGAGGCTCTTTTAAATACTAGAAACACACATTTAATAAATAAATAAATAAATAAATAAATAAATAAATAAATAAATAAATTTAAAAAAGTAAAGAATAAATAAAATAAATATAAACAAATGAAATTAAAAAATAAATCAAATTAAAATAGATCAAATTAAAAAGTAAATAAAATTTAAAAATCCCGTACTCAGAACACGACTTTAAATAAAAACAAAATGACCTTACGGGCCACACCGAGCAGAGCGCAATAACAGGGATATTTTTGTATTCAGCTCCACCCCCCTTTACCTGACCAGGAAACATGACACCATCATTTCCATGAGCATGAACCTTGACCAGTGAATTGCTCTATGTAGGAGTGGAGCTGAATTTATTTCCCAGTCAAAGCCTGTAAAGACAGTCGCCCTTCTGCGCATTATCCATCAACATGCTCTGAGGTCATGTTTTATAACACTTGATGTTACCGTGTCAGATAAAGCAGAGAAAACATTCTTGTTATTCAGGACCTCCTCAATTTCTTTAACCTTTGTCCTGTAATTTACTCTACAAGGTTTGTCTACCGCTACACTGCCATAAATCATCCAGCAGAGAGAGAGAGAGGGAAAAAAAAGTCGTAAACCTATCTGCCTCTGCTCTTGTGACAAACAAAAAAACGACTCTCCTGCAGCCGTACAAAAGATTTGAAAGGGCTTCTTTGTAATCTGTTGCTTCACACTGCCGCATGGCTGTGGGAGTAACATGTGCATCATGGGAAACCAGCGCTTTAAAAGAACAACAGGTGTGGATTTCGACTCCTCGGGTCATGTACTCAGGTGTCGCCGGGGGTTTCGGCTCCGCACTGTTGTTTCCTTGTGACCGTATCATAAATAAATAAATAAATAGATAAATGGGCAGTGGAGCTTTTCCAAATAGCGGCTCATCATGTCCGTTATTAATCTTTGGGTTAGATAACGTTCCGACTTGCCAATGGATTTAAATGGATTTGTAGCCCATCGCTCAGCGAAAAGCCACAAAGACTTTGAATGTATTTGTTTTTGACAGAGCTGTAAAAAACGGAGGATTAGTGTCAACTGTGTGAAAACCAGCCAACTCCCCCGCCCCCCCTTGTATCTATACTAGATGAAAAATAAACACAGCTGTATATTGATCCGCGTGAGCTCTTCCCGCTTAAATCCAATCGGCGATAACAGACTGTGTTCAGATGTTTCACGCATAGTTAGCAGGACTTCCTCTCCGACATGAACGATCATCGACTGGGATGACTCGCGTTTGTTTCAGCACCCTTGATGGATCTACGGTCGATCAGTTGATTCAATGTCTAAATGATCATAGCGGCTTAACGGTGAAGTCGTTGGTCAATACAATAAAGTCATTTTTAGTGATGGCCAAATGAAGCTTCAAATATGCTTCATGAACCAGTTGTTGTATTTTTAAGTGCGCTAGATGACTCCATTTGTTAAACTGACTTTTCAGTTGGCAGCTTCACTTCTTTTATCAGTCACCTTTGTTGCCCCAGCCCAACCTTTGCACCCGTGGTACTACAGTGACCTATTTACCGCACCGACAAGTAAACATGAGAGGACTCAAGTGGCATGTGCCCAAGGTTGCATTTTGAAATCCTGCCTGGAATGAGAGTGTATTTTACCCTGATTGTAACTCCACCCTGTCTACCATTCCCTGTGGACTTAGTTGCCTTTGACAGCCTGGAAAAGTAAATAGGGTGTGTTATCGTCAATGACATAGCTAACATCCACTTCCTGCTTTTCTCTGAACGGTCAGGATCAACACTTTCTGCAAAACTTTGAATCTGGTTTTAAGCATCTCACACAAGGATATAATCTTTGTTTTAAGAGATGGAGGACGATGTGTCCTTTATGTATTGTTCAAATGGACAATTTCACTTCTTGCTTTCTATTCCACTGCGCATTAGAAAAAAAAAAAAGCTAACATGTCAAGGGAGCCATCACCTGGCAACTGTGAGATTAGATTTCTGAGGGTGTACTATGTGCATGTGTTATTTATATATACACATATAAATATATGCATAATGTTGCAAGCTGCTGTTTATGTCTTTGTAGGGCGGGTTTCTTTGTTGGACATCAGCACTTTAAGGTTGGAAAGTCTAAAACTGGAGGACCAGGGCCTGTACGAGTGCCGGATCCTTTTATTAGATAAACCCAGAGAGGAGCTTCAGAACGGCACCTGGATTATGCTTTCTGTTATTGGTGAGGCAAATTAGCTGTTCATTTGATTTATTTTCCATTTTCAATCATGAACTTAAGCCAGTTTTCTTCTCCAGCGGCCCCTAGCTTCACCAAAACCCCGCCTCCTCTCCTGGAGAGTGTGGTCGGAGGTCACCTCTCTCTTCCCTGTGTTGCCGTTGGCAACCCTGTTCCAACCATCACCTGGTTGAAGGATGGAAGTGTGATTCAAATAGGGAATGATCAGGTATGGTTGGACACAACAAATATCTCTCAATATGTAGTTTTACATTCCCACCTCTCTGTATCTGTCAAATCTTGTTTACCAGGAAGAAGGCTTATCTCTGACAGCGGTGAACGTGCACTCAGCTGGACAGTATACCTGTCACGCTTCTAACTCGGAGGGAAACACGACTCTCCAAACAAAAGTCAAGATAAAAGGTCAGTAAGCGGCTGTCGTTCGATCTGTTCTGCCGCCTGTCAATCTGTCGGCCTCCGTGTTTCCTTTGGGATGCCTCATGTCTGCACTTGCGCGGCTGAGAGCCGATGCGATTTTTTTGTTTCCCTCTCTTGCATCATCATAGGGAAGGACTCTCAAGATGAACACTATTATTAGCACTTGACATTGATACCGCCAAGCTGTCATCAGTGACTCCCAAAAAAATCTCAAATTTAGTTATATTAGCAAGAAATTACAAATAAGCTTTTCAAATTGCTGCTACAGTCTATAGGTGGTCAGGTTCAGTCAGTGCAGCCTCCCATCTAACAATTGTCTGAGAACATTGGAAGGCCAATTTGGCTCATCGCTATGGTAGCTCGATGCTTCCATGCGGAATCCTGTCGCGGCCGCTCAAGATACTTTCCTCAACTCTGACTTCCTGCCAAACGGTCTTCTCTAATGTTTCCGATTTGCAATAACACAGTAGCTTTGAGAACATTTTCACCAGAACATTTTACGGTGCATAGTGATGTGCAAGCGCCTCTAATTGGATTACACTCCACTGCATAAAATGTTCTGAAAATGCAAACTTTAGAAATTCTTTATGGTTCTTGTTAGGGAAATTCCCCTCCAGGCATGCACGGAACCACACAAATGTTTAAATGGGATTTCATGGGCCTGCATACATTTTCCAACAAGTATCATAATATACTGCACATTAGCAGTAATGTCATGTAAAATATCAGCCTCACCTGAATTTTTTATCCATTATTTTATCCATCATTTGTTGAAAAGCTCACCTATTTGCTCTTTCATATAGTTGCATTGCTTTGGCGCCATCTTGTGGCTTCTATTGGCAATTATAATACCATCGTCACTCGTTCATCAAGCATTTAAGGACCTAAAACTCGATGCGCATATTTAAAAAGGATGAGTCGGCTCTCCTATATAGACGCTAAATAATACACATGATCTAGTTTAGAGCTTTGTTCCCTTTATTTAAATGGAGCCATTGCGCAACAGATTTCTTTACTGTTCCCAGCTCCTCTATTTTCATGCTATCAGAGGATTGTAAACCCTTGGGAAGTTTTCACATTGTCGTCCTCAATTCATTTATATCATTTTTATCTCTCTTAGTATTCAGATTGAACTTTCAAGGGTACACTTTGGAGCTTTAATCCCACTGTAGCTTCTTAACATGATGATACTGTGATTTATCAGTCTAATTAAGCAGAAGTGTGGCCACAAATGGATATAACGCATGACTCGGTTTGAAAAAGGGCTTTAAGTACAACTGTGACAACTTTCTTAAGTGATATAATGTCTTTGCTTTTCCTCCAGGGCCCCCAGTTATCGTGGTGCCTCCCAAAAGTAGCTCTCTAAATGCATCCCAGGATGCACTTCTTCACTGTCAGGCTGTGGCTGACCCGTCAAACATGACCTATGTGTGGCTGAAAGGAGGAGACAACGTCTACCACCTCGAGTCAGTTCTAAAAATTTATTTGATTAAGTGTGCAGCTTTACTTTTTACTCTCTGTTCTCTTTGTAGTATTATTAAGAATAAAAAAATAATAATGTAAAAAAATAACAATAAATAAATGAAAAGTTAAATAAATATATATATATTTTTTACACTATCACAAATTTCAAGAGAGTTTATCAGAGTTTTATTTATTTATCTTTGCCATACACTAAGAAGTGCACAATCCATATTTTATATTTTTCTTTCAGCGACGTGTGCGTGTTTGCGTGTCAACTCGTACATATATCATCAGACACTTGTGTTCCATTGCGTGTATGTCAAGCTTGTTGTAGATAAGTACGCACAGTGGGAATAAGTGTGACAAGTCGGCACTCCCACAAAACGCTCTCCGACAACATAAAACATGTTTGGCTCACGTCACATCAAAAAAACGAAAACAAAATTGTCTTAAAATCACAGAGGGCAAAAATACAAATAGGAAAGCGTTTTACCATATAAGTGGCGGAAAAAAAAAATCGTTGGAGTTCTGCATGATTGTCAGCGCACCACCCGCCCACCACTTTTCACAAAGTGATTGCTGGGAACAAATCTGGAGAGCCGAAAGACTTTTGATGGACCTGATTTTTGTTTGGAAAACGTTGTTTTTTTAACTCAATCAATGAGAAACACACCTTGTTTCTCCAAATTTGAAAATATATAACAGCGACGTAAACATCCCAATTTTCTTTCATTATATTTTCCTGTGTGGCTGCATTGAAGCGCTTTGCTCAGCGGGAGTTTATCAGAGATTATGTGGTGGAAACAGATGTCTGCCGCTCGATAGCATTTTAATGTGAGCGCCGAGACTGAATCATACATTTATTTGGTGGCAAAATGAGGCTAAAAAGCTGCTTACAGCCACTGAGTTGGCGGTAAATCTCTGCGTGTTCACAGCAAGGACTAACCGCTTCACATTAGTCTTTTGATTCATTGCTCGTATGGAAAAAAAAAAAAAAAAACCTACGCTCACAGCAGTATTCGGTCACCGGTTAAGGTCCACATCAAAGCAAGCGTGTGTTATTAGAAAAACAACAAAACATAAAAACTCCCACAATGTTTTACGGCCTTGGCCAGCGTATGAAAGTTGAATTTCTTGGTGTTATGATTCCGAAGTGGCTGGTTTGTTCTTTGCATGTTGAAGAGTTATTTTGTTCGAAGGTCGCTGAAGTCACGCGTGAAGATCATGGTTGATGGAACCCTCCTCATTTCGAGACTCATCCCGGAGGATTCAGGGAACTACACTTGCGCGCCCACGAATGGCCTGCTGACACCACCCACTGCCTCTGCTGTCCTCACAGTCATGCGTATGTATATATATATATATTTATATCTACCGTATTTTCCGCACTATAAGGCGCACCGGATTATAAGGCGCACCTTCAATGAATGTCCCATTTGAAAACTTTGTCCATATATAAAGACGCATAGAATAAATAACTCAACGTTGCTCAAATGTTAATGCAATATAGTAACACTCGAAATAGTGAAAACAATACAATATATCAATAACTCAACGCTGCTCAAATGTTAATATCACACAACACAGAAAATAAACACTTAAAGCTTACTTTATTAAGTTAGTCCTCATCCATGAATCCATATTGGTCCATAAATAAGGCGCACTGGATTATAAGGCGGCTTTTGAGAAAATTGGAAGTTTTTAGGTGCGCCTTATAGTGCGGAAAATACGGTATTTTTATTTTTTTTTTTCATGGAGAATTGTTAAACCCTCCTGTGGGAAGTTCCTTTCACACTTGTAAAATGTAATACGACTAAACAATCTGTTCTCCAAATTAATCAGCGGTCAGTATGCGATCGCACCAGCATGTGCGACTTCCCGTGTGGATGGAATCATCTGCTGTGCTTATTAAAAAAATCATTTCAATTATTATTTTTTCCTTTCTCAGATCCAGCCCAGGCTCTTGGAATGCCTCGGGAAACGTATCTTCCTACAGGCATGACCGGCATGGTTAACTGCTCCTTAATAGCTCAGCCTCCCCTCCTGCGTGTGGATTGGACCAAGGATGGAGAGCCACTTGACCTGTCCTTGGTGAGTAAAACCACATGAGAGCTCTCTTCCGACAGTCTTCTTGCAAATGATGTCAAATTTTAAACTGTGGGGACTCTGTGCAAGAACCATAAAGAGCCATGACAGCCTGGCACATCCTCGTTACCCTGGTCACACATGGCTGTGAGATGATGACATTGTGCTCCTCAAACAAGCCAAGACAATATGTCTGGTCAGACAACTCCATTTTTTTCTTTTGCTACTCCAAAATTCAAGTTTCTTCTACATCAGCTTCATTTGCAGTCACAATGAAGATTGCGACAATTTTTTTTTTTTTTGCACGCGCAAACTTTGATTAAATTAGTCCCATGCTTTGCCCGGTGGACGAGACATGCCACACCAAATGTGATATATTTCCCGCGGTGTGACACAAAGGCATGCGGAGTCACACTGTTGCCAATTATTTCACTTCCAACACGGCTGTCAGAAACGTTCACGGTCACAGTAACACACATGTCAAAAACACGATGACACTGTGACACCAACGAGAACTTAACACAAGTCACTGACACGATGAAAGAAAAGTTGAAGCCCTTATATATAACCGATACTTAGAATTTAGCTGTTCAGATTTGATGAATAGATTCACATTAAGTAACCGAGGTAGCATTACGGGATTTCTTTTCACCTTTCTCGCACAGTATCCAGGATGGAGTGTGACACAAGAAGGCAATTTGCTAATGGCCACCGTCAATGACGACGCAACGGGAGTGTATACTTGCACCCCGTTCAACAACTATGGCAGCACGGGACGATCCGGACCGACCCAGGTCATTCTCCAGGTACAAGTTATTTATCATTTATGTCAGTGTAAGAAATATTTTCACGGACCGGCCTTTATATAAATAAATAATGAATTAATATTCATTTATAATAAATATATAAATACAACAAAATAAAATGATACGACTGGCATACAAACAAGTATAAACAACATGATTTTATTTATTAGTAATTATTTATTTATCATTTATTAAATTTGACGAATAAAACTCACCATTACGTTGAATTAGTGGGAGCACCGAGCTTGTTTCTCAGAAACGAGACGGTCCCATCTCGGCGTAATCGGAAACAATGACAACCGAAGTGGTTTAGGTTTATCTTTTAATGCTTGGTCTCCATGTGATTTCTGTCATACTTGGATTTTCTAAAAAGATATAAAAGTACAATGAATGTACCCCTGTAATTTTACAAATAGGTCCTTGTTGACCACTTGATTGTAATCAACCTAAATGGCATCTGTCACACTGAATCAAGAACGACATTTCATTGACCTTTTCACGTCGACGTCGGTGCCCTTTGGCATTAATGAGAGCCGGCTCTGAATCACAACAATAGTTGTGTAATTAGTCACTTAATTGTGTGGCTAATCCTTTTGTTATTAAGATAATCTTGTCCGAAGAGAGTCATTAATTCTGTTTAAGTAGTGCAAACGATTGCCATGTTTTGCTTTGACGATTCGCAGGACCCCCCATCGTTCATTAGCGCTCCGGAGAAGCAGTATAAGCAGAAGGTTGGGAGAACCTTGCTCATCCCGTGTCAAGGCAACGACGACGCCACGGTCCAAGTCAGATGGACTAAGGTAAATTGAACGGACCCCCTCACCCAGTTTACAACAGCTACCTGACATTCAGCTATCGAAATAGAAACTCACAATAGAAGCGGTCGTTAAATGTTATGTAACGCCGGCGCCAAAATCTCCCGCCCGCAGACAGAAACAGGCAGATGAAACACTAACCGGATTGTTTAATTTCCCACTTGATGGGTGGGCAGGCACTCAGAGACCCAAATATTTGTACATCAAGAATTAAAAAGCCAATTTGCCATAATAGAAGTCAGAACATTACAAGCAACTCGACATTCCACTTTCCCCGCAATCTGCCTGGCGCTAATTAACACATGCTACAGGGACCTGGTGTTCTAACACAGTGATCATAATAGAATTTATTGCGTAGAGAAGAAGGCTTTGTATGATAGCGATCACTTATGACCCAATTTTCAATCCAGTCTGCTATTCATTGTAAAATCAGATAGCCGACTCTACGTATCGCTACCGAGTTGGCGGAATTAACGTAGTTCCTCGAGGATAACGCACACTTCAAATTAAAGATAGGATATTCTTTTTTTTTTCCAAGGTTGGCCTGACTCGCCCTCTGGCTTATTCCGTCACGCCCAACGGCTCACTGTGGCTGAGGTCCCTCACTAAGGACCATCACGGCATTTGGGAATGCAGTGTTTCTAACCGTGTCGCCCTTGTAAAAGCCTTCACTCAAATCTTTGTCTTGGGTGAGTGCTATTTTTATTTATTTATTTGTTTTTTTACGACATAGTGCTGTTGTTTCTTATCGTGTTGACGATAAATGATCCCTTCCGACGTAATGGAATCCAGTTTGGCATTGCTGCAGACTGCAAGCTCAATAATATAGTTTAATGGGCAAAATGTGCAAGAGTGGCAGGAAGCTCAAAGAAGAAAAGGTTTTTTTTTACATTTGTTACTCAAATCAACTCCTAGATTTATTTTAGGCCCCAAGTATATACAGTGGAGCCAATAAAATAATCTGTGATCTGTGTTTTAGATTCTAAAATTTAGAATATATGTCAAAACAAACGAATGAACGAATGAACGAACGAACAAACTAAACTAAAAAATTGTATGTGGTTAGTTTTTTGGATGATTGCTGAACTAAGCTTTTGCGAGGTATTCTGTATGCGTAATGGCAATTTAAATCGCCCCTCTGGGTTTTGTGAGACTTTGAGATGTATTTTTCTTGTACAACCTCGGGGACTTTTGACTTATAGGTTCCGCTGTATTAAGTATAATGACGTTTTTTTTTTTTTTTGTGAGGGTGCATGCTTATGAGAGCACCCCTCAAGCCTGGATTCTGCCTCCGGATGGTAAACACGGTCCAGTCTGAGCCGGGGTTTTTTTTTCTCCTCAATTTCCATGAACTCTCTGTTCTTCCCCTTACAGGAACCAGCCCCCATGTAGCGACGTCCCTTTCCGTCTCCCCAGGGGTGAAGCGGGCCAACATCTCCTGGGAAGCAGGCTTTGATGGCGGTTCAGCACAGACGTTTTCAGTTTGGTAGGTGTTAAGTCTCCCGATTTGTGCTCGGGCCGTAACCATGGCAACCATTGACCTCGCCGATATTACACTATTGATCTTCGGGATGAGGAATTCATTTACCCATTATAAAGTCACGGCAGCTACAAAACAATGTGACGGCCGAGTTTTATATCTCAGTGGTCACACTATCGCAATGTTAAGTGGTTATTGACAAGACGATGTTACTCCACGTATAGGATTGTACGAATCAGAATTACTGGTGCGGAAATTCATGCATGAGCTAAAAAGTCTGTTATGGTAATAATGACTTAAAATGGGATTGGAGCGATTGATCGGTTACCAACCAGCCGAGTCGTACACAAAATGGATGTTCGGGTAAATATAAGTACCGCACGAAAAAAAAATCAAATATCGGCAGTGCGCCTTATAATCAAGTGCGCCTTATATGTATGGATGTCAAATTGAAGTTGAAAAAACTGGGTCGCTTTAGAAGCTGAAAGTACGGTAAGACTATAATCCAAAAGTCTGAGGCATTAAATATTGACGATTGTATCGTCGTGGGCGGTCTGTGTCAGTTAATAGCAACCCATCACACTTTTCCTACTTAAACCAGAACCTTATAATTAACTCCACCACATTAATAAATTCATATTTTAACCTCTCAAATGAAAGAAGACGACACTTAAAGCCAGGAGCTTCACACCTTATATTAAGACTTAGATGAATAATTTTCAAAGGTTTTTCCGTTGTGGATAGGTGAATCATTTCTTTCTTCATCTTTTTTTTGAGGTGGGGGGGGGGGGGGCTTCAGGAGTCAATTTTTTTTTTGCTCTGTATAAAATAGATATGCAGGACCTCTGCTCTGCCGCAGATAACGACAATCGCTCTAATTGGAGTGGCACTCTGTGCATTAGTGGAAATACATCAGTGCTGTCTTTGAAACAAAGATTTCCAGTTGGCGAATATGAATGATTAATGGAACCCACTTTTCTGTCATGTTTCATAAAAGCACACTCCCAGAATTGTCCTCCCCTCTTTTGTTTTCACATCTTGCTCCTTCTGCAGGGTGAAAAAGATTTCAGCGCGTGCTAATGAAGGGAAGCACGAGTGGTTCTCGGTGCCCGTCCCCGCTATCTCCGGCACTGCCTTGGTGGTGACGGGACTTTCTCCTGCCACTGAGTATCAGTTCAGCGTCCTGTCTCACAACAAAGTTGGGACAGGACCTTTTAGCGAGATTAGCACTGTGCGAACCTTAGGTCAGTATCCTCCTCACTCACCCTTTTATTTTTCTGTAGCAGAATTAATATTTCGTAAAATTATATTATATTATATTATATTATATTATATTATATTATATTATATTATATTATATTATATTATATTAGTGGATAAATAATAATAATAATAATTAAAAAAATAAAATAATAATACTTATTTCACTATTTTATTGGAGTTTTTTTTTAAAACGTGCTCAGAGATACTCCATCTCAATTTGTATAATAAAATAAAATAATAATAAATAAATAATAATAATAATAATAAAAAAAAGAATAATAATACTTATCTCACTATTTTATTGGAGTTTTTTTTTTTTAAAACGTGCTCAGAGATACTCCATCTCAATTTGTTCCATCTGTCAGATCCCACAGCAAGGAGAGGTCAGCTGCCCAAGCCGCCTTCCTCGCTGTCAGCTAGTTTGGGCTCGGCAGGTGTTGTTCTGCACTGGGCCGCTCCGCTGGAGCAACCTGCACCCATCACGGGGTTTGTTCTTCAGTCCCGTGTCAAGCAAGAGGATTGGATCAATTTGGATGAAGATATAAGTGCCAACAGGAGTGAGATCATTGTCGAGGGGCTGCACAAGGTAAAAGAAAGTATTTTTGTTTGTTGACCGATTGTTCCGCATACCTTGAAATATATATTGCCTACACACTTTACACAATACTGATGTCATTTTGACTTATGTAGACTCAATCATCCACGCTACCAGGCAAAAATGACTATTCTGTCTTCCATCAATCTTCATGTGTTTTTTTTCCTCTATGTGCCGCCTTCTATTGCTCTCTTCTAGTCAAATTCAAATCAACTTCATTAGCATTGCAAGCACAGTGGTGTTGACAAAGTGAGGTTTCATCCCCTGTGTGTGTGTGTGTGTGTGTGTGTGTGTGTGTGTGTGTGTGTGTTGGTCTCAGGACTGCGTATATGAGCTGAGGCTGCTAACTCGCCGTGGAGAGCTGCTGAGCGAGCCCGGTCCATCACTCAATGTCTCCACCATGGGTAAGTGCTGGAGCAACCGTGCCCCTCAGGTTCTCATTCAACATAAATATACATACAAATATATATATTTATATATATATATATATACAAATATCCAGGTTCAAACTTTGGTTCAAGTTTGCAAACTAGCCCAATTGAAATAAAACGAAATGGAAGTTGCTGTCAAAACCAGCTTTTCATCAAGTGAAACGTTCCGTGCTGTTCTTTTATCCGCCAAGGTAACCCTCCACGTTAATTTCCTTCTTGACATCGATACGTTAAAAACGTTTGTAGCTGTTGCCTCTAATCTTTCAAAGGAAACGTGTTTTGTCGAAACCGGTTTTCGACGACTTCTATCACAATTAGCTCGCTTAGATCGGCATTTATAAACTAATGTGTCGTGACAGGAATGGAGATGTACACCTCTTCATCTCGACGGCTCGAGTCTCCAGAACCGTTACTGGCTGGCGTTCTTGGTGGAGTTGGTTTTATGTGTTTGGCGCTGGTGTTGCTCTTGGGGTTCGCCTACCTCATCAAGCACAGGAAGAATTTACGACGCCAAAAGACTCCGAAAGGTAAAATTAATAAAGTGCGTTTTAACGCAGGTTAGGGGTCAACTGTCTGAATTTTTGGTCAGGATGATTGTAAGGTTTTGCCCCATTTTGCCCCGCCCCTCCCTTCCAGAACCCCCATCTGCCATCTATAAGTGCTCCCCATCGATGTAAGTACCTCCATCATGTGCTCTCTATGCCTCCCGTTGACCTTTCCATCCCATCTGCTTATTTTTTATTTTTTTTTGCAAAAAGTATATCAACAGTGTTAGCGAATCCGTTTCTATACCCTCAGTGCTTTTTCTGAGTTGGACTCATTTTCTCTCACCTTGTTATTTTCTCTCCATCTGACACTTCTGCCATTTCTAACTATTTTTTTCTTCCACCCCTCGTTCCTGCTCTCACTCACAGAAAGATTTCAGGCTCCGGCAGTACAGACAGTGTGTTGAAGAAAAGCCTACTTCCAGCCAATGCCTCTTCCTCTACCATCTCATCCTCCTCCAAGACAGATTGTTCCTCCTTCACCCGTGAGAATGGGCAGCAGCTCCTCTCAAACCGCAGAAGAAGCCTCAATCAATTCCAGGGTCTAAAATCATGCCCCGTTTTTCCTTCTGTTGAGTTGATAACCAGAAGTCCAGATGGACTCTTTGTAATGACCCCGTATGACACACTGAATGTTCAAAAATTGGCGTCAGAGGAGCAAGACAGTAAAAATCCACCGTTTGTTCTTTCTGTGGACCTTCTACCACGCAAACAATCGGAATCTAATGCATCGAGGCAAACCTGTGACATCACCCGGCATCTGGATGAAGATGTTTTTGATCATTCTGGGAATTACGACGGCTTTGCCGACTTGAACAGTTTGTGCTCCAACAGTAGCCGATCCAGTATTTGCCTTCACAAAAAAGTAATATCTCCCACTTTTCCAGTACTCCCGCATTTACGCTCAAGCCATTACCAGCCTTCGACAACAGCCAGCACTCTGGTTCTCCAAATGGAACACGAGCGAGAAAGAGGAAACCTGACTCGCTGCCTGAAATTAGCTAAGGAGAGGGAAGAGCTGGCGAGAGAACTCCAGAAATACAAAGTGTACAAAGAAGAAATAATAAGAGGGACGCCGGTGCCTGAGAAGAGAGAGAATGGCGGTAACAAGCTTTTTCACGGCTACAAGAGACATACCTTGCCATGCACGCACCGACAAAGCTACGAGGACAGCTTTGCTCTGTCGCCAAGTCCTTACTTCTCATCTTCTGTCCACTGGAATAATTTTTCTCCCATGAACACAGACAGAACCTATTTCAGCCCTTCCACTCCTCCAAATTTATATGCCGGTAAGCAACATCCTACTCCATCCTTAACCGGAGAGCGAGCAGACCGTTCTTTCAATAACAGATTAACACCCCCACATGCCTCCCCGACAATGAGACACAAACGGGTACAGGAAACACCACAGGGCGATCATGATGTACCGCAATCCATATCCTCGGAAACAAATACACCTTCCTCCGAGACACCGAGACAAACCAATCCACCGTTTCATCAAAAATATAGCCAAAGATCCAATTTGATTCTGGATGCAGGGCCAGATGCGGAGGATGACTTCCCCGAGTCCATTAAGCAGAATGTTGGTATTGAGATGAGTGTGGACGAGCCGGCGCTTGAAACACGTGTCACGAAAATGCCGATGCTACACCACAGAATCGCTTCTCATGTACGAGAAGGATTCTCTCGCCCAAGTGGCTATGAAGAAATGAGAAGGAGCGTGAGTTTTTACTACCAAGATAAATCTTCAGGGCCGCAATTGCGCCGAGCTGTGAGCCAAGGTTCGAAACTATGCGACTCCAAGCAGAAAAGGCTCAGCCTCGACTCGAGAAGACACGAGGATATGGATTTCCTCACCCCTGATGCGTGGATAGACTCTTTAAGCAAAGAAAAACACACGGAGTCTTCAGACTCTTTACATGCAGATAATCAAAGTTTGCCCGGGAACAATATCTCCAAATATTCTCCAAATGTTCCCATTACTAGCCAAACTACCGACTATCTACCCATTAGCAATCCATTAAGGTCTCTTAGCGACCCCAAAACAACACCTGCTTCTGTCTTACCCAATCCTCCGAAATGGCCAGAGCAATACCAGGACATCATCCAAAACACAACGAGTTACCCGAGGTCTACAATTGAGTTTTCTCGGAATTTTGTACTTCATAACAACAAGCCCCAAAATAATCTAGCCGCGCTGGAAATGGAGGCCGAATCCTACGAAGAAGTGCCGGATTGCGGAGGCAGCTACAGTAGTTTTGCAAGCAGTGGCCGAGGAAGCATGGAACCTGCAAATAGACGCTTGTCTTTCTGTCATTTCTCCACAAACAACACCAGCTCACCTGAAACTGTCCAGGAGGTCGGCCAGGCTAACACACCCAATACGTACAGTCATCAAATTGCAAAGAATCAAAGGTAAGACTTTCTTGTTTCCCGTGTAAATGATACTTCTGGTCCTAATATTCTGAAACGTATTCCGTACATGTAGTGGAAAGCGTTTGGTGAGATTGAAAAGATTTGACATTCTCCGTCTCTCTCCAGCAGAAAGCCCTCTGTTGATGAGAACTATGAGTGGGATGAGGCTGATACATGTTCACAGTCAGGAGACCATCACGGTGAGGCATTATTTTAGTGCGTGTGTGGAACATGTAGTGTAAAAAGGTTTATCTTTTTCAAATTAATCATGATTAATTCATGGAAAATATAACATGCTATGGATGGAAACAGGACCAGACAGAGTGAGGACAGGAAAGTTCTAAAATCATGCAATGGTGCCTATATTTAGTACCCGGTCGCTAAGCTAGCGAAGAATATTCTAAACAAGCCTTTCACGACGCAATAAAAACGTTGAGTTTGGTTTGAGCATTTTTAACAATAGAAATGTGGGTCATGGCCACGCATCTCGTTTATCGTCTTCTCCTTCCGAGCAAAGCCGTTTTATTACAACTAGATTTAAAATTAGTAGGAGCAGACACCTGACTGTGACCTGTTCAGTCGCTTAGCAACAAGTGCCAAATAAGGACACGCTGGCGCTCGGTCACCTTGTGGCCCGTGGTAATTATCACAAAAGCTAAGTGCAGTGTGAAAAGGACTTGATACTACAGCATCTAAATTAGGTCATTACGGAGTAAATGATTTTCATCAGTGAGATTTTCCAGATGGAATACTATAAAAGATGTTACAGTTGAAGTAAACTGTCATTAATATCTCAAGCGTCTCGCTACCCACAGGCCTGGTGACGCCATTGAAGCGACGGAACGCCGCGGCACTTTGTAGCCCTCGCAGCGTGAAGTTTCCAACGAAGCCACAGACAAACTTCAGTCAGAGCTCTTCCCTGAAGGGGCATCAAAGCAGCCGCTGTGCGTTGCGTGAACCTGACACTGTGCTTTTCTGAAAATCCCAGACGATGACTCCGTCGCTCTCGCCAGTCAATTATTGATTGCACCAAGCGACAAGCACGTGAAGCTTCTGGTGTTATTATTATTTTTTTTTCCTTTTCAATGTTGTTTTAGTTTGAGATCGGGTACTTCTTGTTTTGTTGTGTGTAAAATCAATCTGGCAAGTCTATGAATTTCTAAAGAGCTTATGATGCCAGTCAAAACATTTCAATCATGTTTGCTGAATTCATCCACTCCATAGTTCCAATTGCTTCTTTTCAAATAGGACCATTCAGATTTTTTTTTGTTTTTCTCTTCATATTAGTCAACCAAATAAATAAAGACAGAGTGGCATGTTGTAGAAAAGCCTTGTTTGGGTATGCCTGCTATAATTGAAATTCACAACAGATGCATTCACTGCAAATCAATGTTTCCTCCCCCCCGTGGACTGCTTTCATTTTCTGCTCTTCACATATTACAAGTCTATAAAAGCCCAAACCACATGTGGTACTCAGGGGATTTGTAGTCAGCGCTACTTTAGTTTATAATCCAAACACAGTGTCCAAAACAAAAAACAAAGAAAAATGTGTTTTCCCCCTTGAATACCAAGTGAACATTAGCTTACAATTTTTCTTTTCCTGTTTGTGTGCAGTCGCGATGCAATTTTTTTCAAAATATCTACTATGAAATCCTTTTTTTTTTTCCAGGTTTGACCGTATGCGCTCCACCTCGTTTTCTCACATTGTTTTCCGTTTACATCTCAAGCTAAGTCTTTTGTCAGCAGTTGATTTCATTGAGTGATAAAATACTTGTCTTCCATTTGAACAAGCGCCCGGTCCTACTAATTCTATTAGAACCGCAGTGCAAAACGATGTGAGGTCGTGTCACAGTCATCCGTTTTAATCTTCTGCAATTCCATTTATTTATTCTTTTATAGCGCTTGAGCAACGATCGGGCGGGAAGAGCATATTTCTCGTCATATTTCTTCTGTCTGGCTGTGAACGCTCACAGTGGGAGTGCAGCCCATATGGCCGGATTCCCGCTAGTGTTTTTTTTTTTTTTGCTCTTTAGCGGCATAAAGGTAGCACAAATTGACAAGCAAGGTTGCAAGTACAATTCAACTTGTCAATCCAAAGTTATTTATGTTTTTAAATCCAACAAGACTTTTTTTGTACTTTTTTTTTTTGTTGATGGTAACATTTATGACCAAAACATTAAAATATTGTCTTAATGCTATTTTGCAATATTTGTTTTTAGGGAGTCAATGCAAAATATGTTTTATAACATCACTGTCTGTAAAAAATCCTGGTAAATTCTTAAAACGGAAGTTTTTGTTGTGTAACTGTCACACGAATATTTTAAATTAAACAATTGTGCTTTTCTGGTCGACGTGTTTTGCATTGAAAGAAAAAAACAAAATCTTGATTACAAACAAAAATTAGAAGTGACAGTTTAAAAGCCTCCACCAGACAGCCCACCCCGTTTTGCTTTCGTCTCGCACATCCAAGCTGGCATTAAACTACTCAATGAAAAAAGAACAAAAACCAGTCGGCATCACATCAAAATGATCCATTGCTGCGAGGTTCAAATCAGAATCCACTCATAAAAGTAATCACCGGACTAATTCAATACTATTGTGGAAATGACCTTGAGACATGACTAATTATTATCTCATTAATACGATGAGCTGGTGAAGCATTAAGCGTTTAATTACTTTGTCACATTCTTGGAACTTATCTGCAGTGGAGATGAAACAAGGACAATTTGTAAAATTGCTGGACACAGATGGTGGAAGCCATCAATCAGATATCCCTCATCCTTTAGATACAAGCTTATTGAGGGAATTTTTTTTTTAATTCTTGCCCATCTTGAAAATATTCTCCTCAAAGGCCATTCAATCAATGACCATACAGAGCTCCAAGCTCTCAGGTTGAAAACCCTCTCTGGAAATTTTTTTTTCCTTTTTTGTTTGTGATTGTATTGTTGAGTATGACTCACGTTGAACATCTTCCGTGGCTCCACAGGGAATCTTTTAAAAGCTTTCCAACCAACCCAAGTGCTTCGGTGACAGAAAAGGCTGCCAGGTTTATAAAGAACTTGGCTCAAAAGAGAAGCTGCACGAAAATTGTGCTTCCATCTGAATTATCTTTTGATATTATGCAAAAATTAAATTAAAAAAATCGGATCTGCAGAAGAAGAATAATGCTGACATTTAGGGGATTTTTACTGTCATTTTATTTATTTTATCTATCATCAATCTATTGTTGATAAGCTATAGGGATTTTGGAACGTTAAAGGACAAGGAAAATGTTGGCAATGAAGAAAAAAAACCCAAATTCCATTTCTGGAGGGCTGCTTTCTCTTTTCAGGAATTGCCTAAGGTGAAAGACAGAGCGTGGAGACAAGCGAGCGGCAGAGTACGGTGCTTTTCCATCATCTGCCGCTATCAGATCGACATAAACTATATTTGGTAGAGATTGCAGGGTATTCTTAAAGCACCCACGGCCTTGTCTGGTATTATTAGAATGTATGCTATCTTTTGTACTACAGCAAAAACATAAATATGCTCATTCACTGGAGGCCCAAACAGACAAACAACAAGATAGGCGTTAGCATAAATCCTTGTCTTGCTAAAAGACAGGAATGGCTTAGAAAAAATGTGATTAAAGTCAATTTGAATTTTATTCATTTCAAAAAAAGACAGCAAATCGTATCTTAGAATTAAAATTAATTGGATTTTTTTATGGGTGCTTTAGCCCACCGCCCCCAAATAAAGGGCTAGACGCGCCTGTGGTATTCGGCAAAATCAGTGCAGTATTGTCAGAATTGGGTTGCGACCTTAGAAACTAATCATAGACTATTTACAAAAACTAATGACCGTCAACACCCCTAAAAACCGTTACGATTTTTTTTATTCATCATGGCAATTTGCTTTTATTATATTTTTTTACCATTTTTTTTTATCATGGCCATTTGGGTGATTATAGTTGTCTTTACAATTTTAAATGCCACACATGCACATTACGTAATAACTTTAAATGTCATTCAACCTCACCAGAAGGAACCATTTATGCAATTGTATTAAAATGATTAAAAAAAAAGAACAGGAAATTTTCCAAGGACAGGCAAGAAAACATGGCGAAAAAAAAATCCTTGGTGTTTTTGTATTTTATATTCCAGCTTTCTAAAGCATACACGGACAGGGTCACAAAATTAAAAAAAAAAAAAAAAATCTCTTTCAGACACCAAATAGGATTTATATTCAATAACTATCTAGTAGAACATTCTGATTGTACAATGAATGTACAGTACACACAGACATTATAACGTAGCTTTCAGCACGATCCATACAAAAGATCCATTAGATGGAAATTAAAAGGAGGGAAATTATACAGATTCCATTATATAGATTCCAAGTTTGAATTCTAAACGTAGAGTTTCATCTCAGCCCATTCTACTGTTTAGAGACACGGAAACATTCTGGCTAAGATTCTGTTGGTGTCAACACTGCATCATGTTGTCCATTGTCCACACAATGGGCTGTGGAAAACAAATCAAGCCGAGATCCACTTTAAGGGTCAATAATGTTAATTGCGCTGGAAATAAACAGTGAGTGTAATCTTTAAATTAAATCTACCTTACAGCCAAAACAATTGGCAGCATAGATCGTGGCAGTTTCTCAGCGTGCGACAAGTTGATTCACACAAAAATCAATGTGCCTTTAGATCTTTGTTTAAGCGTCCACCAAAAAAAAAAAAAAAAAACACAATTTGTTAGACAGAGTAAAAGGTAAAATGTGTCCAAGATGAATATATACAATTAAGAACTCAAGACAAGATTTGTAGCTTTGGAATAATTTCATGTTTTGAAGCAGGTTTTGTGGGCTCGCATGCTCAAGTGCGGCTTTTTTTTTTTTTTACCTGCAATCATTTCAGACGTTCAGACTATGACAGCAATTTTATCTAATTGCCGTATGGCGTTTCGTTTCAGTCAGACAAATAACTGTTTGTCCCTGTGATTATGGATTTAGCTGTGAGGAAAATTGTCAAATGTTTCCAACTGATAAATTCGACGATGCCGGCCCCCGATCTGTGTCGATTATTTGACCTCCTGAATGTTGTTGCCGAAAGCTTCGACTTTGACACAATACAAAAGCGTTTATGTTATGTCGTGCAAAGGTTTGGGTTGTTTCATTATTCCGTAATTTAGCAATTAGAACTTACTTAGCAATTTAGCAAAAGTTAAGACAAGCTCTCCATTCGTTTGATTTTCAACTGACCTTTTAAAATATAACCTCAACTTTTTTTTTTTTTTTTTAAAAAAAAACCTTTTGTACTTGAGTGAGTTCAGTCTTGTTCCGTTTTGTCATCCCCGAGGGCTGACAGACGCATCATTAAAATGTTTTGTACATTCACATAAGACAGCTGTTTTTGTATTCCTGTGAAGTGATTTTAAAA
Organism: Syngnathus scovelli; assembly: GCF_024217435.2. Classification (NCBI taxonomy): domain Eukaryota; kingdom Metazoa; phylum Chordata; class Actinopteri; order Syngnathiformes; family Syngnathidae; genus Syngnathus; species Syngnathus scovelli. The sequence continues at coordinate 13,471,676 of NC_090859.1, read as the reverse complement.
AGTGCAGGTCTTTCTGCGGCTGGGATCAAAAAGAATCGTAAAAAAAAAAAAAAAAAAGTTACTGGCTTTAATTCGGGAGTGTTTTATCTTTGTTATTACCTCGGGTCATTTTGCTCTATTTAAAAGTATTGTAATGTGCGATGTTGGAGCCGTTTGCGTAAACATGGACTCACAAACAACCCATAACTGTGCATACGTTACAAGTACATGATGTCCCTCTTTTGTTTCCCTTGTTTCATTGCACAAATGGGCCCATTAAAATTTAATAAACTCTCACATCTTCACAAAAGAATTTCTTTAACAATTTCCTGCAACTGATTAATACATTTATACCGCTTTCAGGCAAAAGGCCGCAACTGAGAAATATGAACGCTTTCTAGGAGCTTATCCATCTCGTTTCATTTTGTGTCGTTTGCGGGTATCGACTGAAAAAAGAAAAGAAAAAAATCAAATGTACTCCAGGCAATGTGGAAGCCAATGAGACTCAAGTCACACAAAATAAATCTATCAATCTGCTGGGTTTTTTTTTTTTTTTTTTAGCCATGGTCATAATTCATTAATTTGAAAGATTTGGTCTCGCCTCATGGAATATATAATTTGTGCTAATGAGCCATACACATGGCGCTCAATCGTAAACAAAATACCAAGCCACCATTTACTTCTGTTCGCCCGTTGTGCGATTCTGCCATGACATTTAATTCCCAAAATCCAAATGTAGCCATTTATTATTCAGCTCGTTCAGTCAACACAGAACAGTTGGGATGGGAAATATAACATCTTTTTTTTTTTATAGCTGATGTAATAACATATATTGATGCTCTTACTGTCCCTGTATCGTCAATAAAACGAGTGGCCAAAACACTAAAATGGACATTTTTATCTTTGCATTTCATTATGGGAAGTAGACACATCGACTTTAGTCAAAAATTGATTCTGAACACGTTTTAGATTATGAAAGTCAATGGGAACGGCTCTTATCATGATTTCACAAGTGGCTAATTTTGCAGCAATTCAAAATTCGAATGGGCAGTTGTACGATTTAACGACGTCGCAAATCAAAATGAATCACTTTCGGGGTTATACATTAGCTGGTCTGAATTTGCATTTGAACATTTTATTTAAGTTATATATTCCATGAAAAATAAGATAACCATTCACCATCCACGGAAAAATGCCATGTTCAATTTTAAAAATTGCTTCCTCAATTATGATAATTGCTGACAATCTTTGGACTTCCGGAAGCAATCGTCAATTTAGAATAGGCTTGTGTGGAAAAGAAAATTCCCCAATTACAAACATATAATAGTATAGAAGCTCTCAGCGTATATCGGACCAACATGCGAATGTTGTTTTTGATGGCCCTCGACAGAAACAAACAAGGGATCGGGTTTATTCCGAATGAGCGATGAAGAGCATCGATTCACCACAACAAGAGGAAGACACAACAAGACAATGCACTCAGGCTTCATTACTTTTTGAGCAGCTTTGAGGTCCCCAGCGGGAAAAAAATGCCACAGAGTTAATAATTTCTTTGAGCTGTGTTAACTCAAAACTTGAAAAACAAGTTTAACGAAATGATGATGACTTGATTATTAAATGCTTTCTCGTCGTGTCATTTAAATCGTAGTACTTTGATGATGTTTGCTTTTAGTGCTAATGTTGGAAAAGATCACTAAATAACATTTCCCTGTGCATCGTCCTTAATTTGGCCGTATTTTTTCCGAATAGGACTTTTTGAGTCTGTTTGTGTACTTTACGGAACAACAAATGGTTCACAGACATACTGAACCTCTCCACGTCAAGATACCCAAGATCCAGTCGGACCTGAGGATCGAATGGGCTCATGGAGGTTATTATGGAAAACATCCGTGTCTACCCTGCAGGCAGATGCGGCACCCGGAGACCCTCATCTTCATATCTGGGGACTTGAATCAAGGCCTCCCTCTCCCCAACTTCACATGGTATGACCTTTGCTAATGCAGACACATGCACTCCCCTTCACCGCCTTTGATCGCAACCTTGTCCTTCTGAAACCAACATGATGTACATACCAATGCTAAAGAAAAAAAAAAAAGGCCATTGCAATTTATTGAGTTATTTTAGCACCACTGCCTGGAACGGACTTAACTGAGAGTGGAACCCATGCATCCTTGATTGTGAGGGAAAAAAAAAAAAGTGTAGGAAAAACATTTGGCATTAGCATCGGACAAAGCGCCGCAAGCTTTTCACACAATAATCATTATGATGGGATAACGTGATAATGGTTCGCGTTGGATGTGCCAAAACTAAGTCATGAAAGCATTCCAGGTAAACAATTTGCACTTTCAAACATCCATTTAATAATCATCCTTTGCCACAATGACTTGAGAAATTACTTGCATGGCAAGACCCTTTATGTGCTCCATAATTTTTTTTTTTCCATCTGGCTACACCGGTCCATATGGATGGCGAAGCTAAAGTCGGCTTGTCCTATAATAGAAATCACCGCACCGCGCTAGCTCCGACCGAGCGTGATTTAAAATAAACGTACAGATGGACCATGCTGCTTCTTTGCGGATCCACCAACTGGAGTTGGATGCAAATGTCTCCTCATCTCTTTATGAAGTCCAGACTACATTCGGTGGCCGCATCAGTGCTGCTTAGTGACAGCCGAAATTAAAATCATATCTCATTACAAACTGTTATGCAAATGCGAAAGGCACCGAGGTTCACCTCGGATGGATGTTGATCATATCAGTGAAGCTGATGATGACAGCGGAGCTCATTTACTCGTGAGCATAAGCACAACGCCTAATGGACGGACATATAGTTTGCCGTAGTCAGTTGAATTGACTGGCAAGAAGGCCAACCACCCCATTCAGAAGGATAATGGCCTTTCACAATCACATATTACGAACAGAACATTGCCACTTCTGGAAATTCATGTTCAGGTACAAACGGAAGAGGCTAGAAATGGGTTACATGAAGAGGCCAATGTATAAAAATCAATCCCATTCGATCAATTAGATGTACCCTAAAGAAAAGAACAACAGAGTTCAAACTCAAACTCTGTGCTGCTCTCCTGTGCCATAATTACTCATAGTAAATAAGGTTGAATTATAAAATAATGTAAATAAATAAATAAATAAATAAATAAATAAATAAATAAATAAATAAATAAATAAAAATACATAAATAAGGAGAAACAACCTTCTGTCTTTTCCCAAAACAATGTGGATCAATTTGCCTGAAATTAAAATAAATGTAAAGAAACATTGCCCCCTACTGTAGTGGATGTGCAATTATAGTTTCTCATAAGCCCCGCCCACTTAGCTTGGTTTGACGCACCACCTTGATTGGCTTCCTTTTCTAATTGTAAATGTCATGTCAATCCCCTCTTAAAGGGCACAATTTTACTCCCAACATCGCAGTGGAAATTTTATTTCCGTTTACAACATGGCTATTTGCTCGAGTCAATATTAAACTATGCCCCCTACTAATTGGTTCTCGGCTAGCATCGATTGCTCCGAGCGCTGAATTCATTGGCGGGTTACTAGAAAGCTGACAGTAAGTTCCCCCCTCCTCTGAGATGCGGCGACACAGTGGCTGCTTTCTCTCGGGAAGGAATTCACCAGACTGATGTCGAACAGCAGCAAATAAAACCAAGAAACTATTCCAATTATTTTCATCTCAAATTTCTGTAATTACGCTATGCCTTCAAGCCATTTCCATCTTTTACACTTTAACCTAAGGCAATGTAATGAGAGGTAATGAGACAAAGGCAAAATAATAATAATAATAAAACAAAAATCAATATTTTACGAAAAATACTTTTCATCCTGGTGTTTTGCTTTATAATATTTTTTTCTCACTGCATCGCACAATGCAATTGGACCGTACTATTAAAAAAATCAAAACACCAATCAATGTGTGTTTTGTGGGAGTCTTTGTAAAGGTTATTTTTTGCTTACTGAGTAACTGGCTGTGATGGAAACAAAAGGTACATTCAACATAAATGACTTTATTACCTTGGCAGTAGCACACTCTCATTCACAGGGTAGAACGAGAGAAGTGCTCTTATTCTCCAAGATGAATATTTTCACTCAATAATGACTTTTATCGGATGTGGGGGGTGGGCTGTGAGTGCGTGATGATTAATGTTGGGGGGGTGAGGGGATGGGGGCATCAGCACCGGCTCAGAATTTTGACGTTGAAAAATCTGCAAGAGATAAGCTCAAGAAAAATGAACCCCTAAAGGAGAAGAGTACTTTGATTTACATTCCCCAAAATATGAAACCTCCAATCTTGACTGTTTTGGTGCGATTTGATGATGAGTCACGGAGGACACATCCATATGCAAACATTTCAAGAGATGATCGATAAAAAACGTTCGGCAAACTGAGAAGGCGGCAAACGGCTTTTTCTGCAGCTCATATTAATATGGATGGAAGGAGTTATTAATACTGCTATCTGATTAAAGTCTTCAGAGATTTCGCCGTTTTAACACTTTTGTGCTAAGGAACTATGTTAAAGTGAGGGGGAGGAGCCTAAGTAAGAGTCCACTATCCTGTGTATTATAAAAGTAGTGCTTTTGCCGCCATCATGTAGCATTTCAGGAAAAGCCAATTCCTGCTCCTCCTGGGAGGGCTCCCTTCTCAGCCCCTGCAAATTGTACTTACTGCATGTGGTCCGGACTCGATAGGTCCGACCAACTCCTCGACCAAGTATTGATGAGGTAATCATATGTGACATGAAGGTGGCTAAGTGGCTTGCTTGATTGATTTGCATGATTTTTTTTTCCTTAATTATCTTTCAAAGACTGTTATGTCGTGCTGTGTTGAGATTCGCCTTGATTCCTGAAGTTTCTCTTGTGCAGACTGAATAAATCTTTCTACAAGGCTGCAGAATATAATAGAGTTATCAAATCAGTCACAGCTGAGATCACAAAAGTTCTTCCCTGGAGAACCAGCCAAGAGTCATTTTGCTTCAAGTACAGCGCAGCTCTATTGACTGACTTTGCCTTAATTGCATTTGTACTTTAAAGAAATTAGCATAATGCCGACAGAAACAAACGAGCGACTGCCGGAGGTGCCGTGCAGTATTTCGTCCAACATGAACCAAAATGTCAAATTAATTATAATTAAGTCTGGAAGTTGATCAAAAACTACGTTGCTCTGCGTCATGAATATTTTCCAAATTAATATCGATGAAAGAAACGGTGAAAGTTGATCACAGTTTGTGAAGTAAGAGGATACGTTTGTAAATCAGTCACAATGCCGCAAAGGATAAAAAAAGTGAGAAACAAAGCAGCAGAAGTTTGTCATAGTTGATTTATGAAAAAAAGGGAACAATAAGCTCTTCCCCTCACGGATTTGTGCAAAACAATTATGTGAAACAAACCATCTGCTTGTAATCCCAAAGACATTTTAAATTGTCTCTATTGTTACCATCAATTAAATGCACACAACACCAACTACATTTTCATTATGCTAATTTCGTTGCCGGATACTATAAACAATTTTAAATTGACCTTATTTTGTCCTCCAAAGAGTGGCTTGTCGAGAAAAACTAATTCTATATTTCCCTTAACTGTGATGGATTTATTGCAGTCCAATTTTACCTGAGGTGACTGTAATGGAAGTTTATAAAAAAAAATAAAAAAAATAATAAGCTGCTACAGATGATTGGATTGCAATATTTTTGTCTGAACACATTCAGCCAGATGGCTCCAAACTTATTTTCAAGGCTTTGTACGCAAGTCTTGTCACGTTGCTTACTTGCTGTGGCGTGAGGGCAATTCATTTAATTAGAATTTCATTTACGAATCTATCGATTTATTCCAAAAGATATATTCTGTTGGCGATCCCTTTTATATGGTACTGAAGAACACTTTGAGAAAACCTTCACTTGGGCCATTATTGTTTCTCCCTGAAAGCAGAAAGTGAAGTGCAACCTAGCAACCAAATTTCTAGCTTCTACCTTTGCATCACGAATTAACTCCTACGGAAATGGAAGTGAACAAAACGCCAGACCGCCCAAAGTTGTTTTGTCCGACCGACTGTCGAGCGGCCGTGTAACGTTTTCAATTTTTGTCCTCGCTTCTGTTTTCGACTACAAAGATCCGCATCAATTTCGTTTTCACGTCACGACTTGGATTTTGCTCCCTATTGTTTGGGAACTAAAAATAGCTCAGCAGGGAAGCGTGGAAAATGATAAGCATGTTGTGTTGAATGCGTCAACGTGTTTGTAAAGAAGTCACGTCAATAGATAAATTGGGAAACGTCAGTTTTTTTTTTTTTTTGTAGCCGTCGGGAATTTAGGAAAATCGTCAGTTATACTCAGTATGGCCGGCCAAACGTCCAATTCAATTTATTAACGTGCCATATGGCGACTCGGCCTTTGGTGACCCTCATTCAAAAAATATTTCCCGTGACCAGGAAATGAACTGATGGTTCAACTAAATTCGAGCTGTTTGGAATAAAAAAAAGAAATCCAAAGTCATCTCGACGAAGTCTGTTGGAAAGATGAGAAAAGCCCCCACGGGATGCTCTTTGTCTTTACTTATTCACACACACACACAAAGACCACACTCGGTCTCTGTCATACACACAAGCACACACTGAAGATTCGATTAAGATTAGAACCCGCACAAAAATGTACAAATTGAAAAACTGAGACAAATAAAGTACACTATGACGGAGGTTCACATTTTATCAGTTTGTACAAAGTCTTTGATTTGCTATCTTGAACACACCTGCAAATTATACACATTCATGCAAACAATGCCTACAACGTCTTAAGTCAAAACTAGAATACATTAAGACCTACATCTTTAAAATGAGTCCTCCGAAAAACAGACGATGTCTTCTGATCCATTATACCGCCAATTTCAACATTAATACATTTAAATAATTGGCATCATACCATGAGATGTTTATTCTTTTTTTCAATTATCTTATTTTTTCCCCACCGAGTAGAAGGCGCGCTCTCAATGAGCGGATCTATTTTGGAAAATTTCTATTTGTAGAGCACACCAAATTAGCGCAGGGAGAGAAACAAGCTAGTCGAAACATAAGTGCGCCGCATTTAGGAACAAAACAATGAATGAAGGTTTAACATGACTACATTATGAACACGGAAGCAAAGGAAGACAATTACCGTATTTTCTCTGGGGGCAAACAAGCAGCATTAACTTAAAAATGAACATGTTTGGAGATTCCACCGGATAGACAATATATAATTCACGACAACTGTATGTAACATATCTTATTCAGTATTTGTTCACCTCGATTTGTTCTCTGCAGGCTTATGTTGAAACCACCGTGGAGTTTTTTTTTTTTTTTTCCCAGGTGAGCCTAGATAAGTATTTCACATGAGCCATAAATATACTGATGTTTTCTTTCCTCAAATGCTACAGTGAACTCAGCGATATAATTTTGAGCTACGCTAACTCTGACATCTGGCATGTGTCGTGCATCCTGGGATAATTGTCAGGCGGTAATGGAATGCAACATCAGGAGTGATGTGATAAAGAAAGATGGCTGCCAAGTTGCTACATTTACCATTTGCTATTCACGGCACAATCCCGTGTTGTCCTAGAAATGACAGAAAGTTTTTCAACTTGTAGATGGGCCAAAAACAAAACCGCACACCGATCCTTGACGTCGTGGCGGTTTCAATAATGCAGCCATTTTCTTGAGAGGAAGAAAAAAAACTTGACTAATTCACGGCCTCTTCTATTAAAGAGTCATGTTTTTGGCTTTGCTCGGCATTTATTCTTTTACATATTTTACATTCTTGAATGTATTGTTCAGAAACTTTCTTAAGGAAAGTTGAGGTAAAATAAATTAAACATTCTTTAACAGCGGAATTGTTCGTGGCAAGAAAGCGCTAACATGCCGTATTTTTTAAACTATAAGGCGCACTTCAAATCCTTTAATTTTTTTTTAAATTGACAGTGCGCCGTATAATCACCTCGTATTGATGTTGAATTAAAGTAGAATATATTTGTTGTGTTTCTATGGCAAAGTATTTTGCTGTGCACCTTATAACCAGCGTGGCTTTTTTGCATCTTATTATCCGCTGCACCTTATAGTTAAATAAAATACGATGAGAAGTTAAAGTTTCTGAAAGTAATAATCAATTCACCCTTCATCTGTAAGAATCGTGATGCACATTATTACTCGAGAATATAAACAGGATTTGTTTTTTTGTAATACATTGCCGAAATGCATAATTCATAAAGTTCAGTGAATATATCAAACATTTCTTATTTCTGTCAACAGACAAAGCAAAAAAAAAAAATAGTCCGTGCTTGGTAAATTTGGGCTCTTGTTATATTTTTCCACACTACAACAAATGTTATCAGAAGATTCTAATTCACTAAGTTTGGTCATAAAGCACACGGCTGAAGCTCTTCCGACCCGAATGGATAAATAAATCAAAATCCAGATCACAGTTGGGTCGTTAGGTGAGATCCATCCAAAACACAACAAGCTAGTCCCACACAAACTGAACTGAAGTGACAACCAACGGAGCGTTGACCCGGAAAGATTACTGAGCTACTGTCAGTTTTTTTGCCCACGGCTATAACAAACAACCAATTATCTACATACGGCTACGGATATTTCCGCTCATGTCATATTGAAAATCTTTTCGATTCCATATAAAACATGTAAGAAGAACGACCCACCGTCTAATATTCCCTTCACCTATGTTCTTTGATTTTCAAAGAACTGACTGACACCTTTCATTTGACCTCTTTTACGTGGAGAAAAAAAAAAAACATGTTTTGATGCAATGTGATGATTTCAAGCATTGCTGAGGTACTGTCAGCATCTAGGAAAACTTAAAAGGGTGCAATATGATGGAGACCTGAGAATGGAGTGAGATGTAATTTTGCAAATCCAACGTGACATGTTAGCAAATTTCTCACCGGTGGCTGTGAAAACAGTTGCTTCTTTGATTATCAGGTGATCAGCTAGCCAATTAGGAGGTAAAATCATAAACATAATAATAGGGTGGTTACCATGGAAACAGTTTCAAAAGAAATGGCCATTTTTCCTTTGAAAAAAAAAATGAAATCGAAAGGGGGCTCTTGTCGTTTCACGCATTTTCATCACATCCTAACTGGTTGTCAATTTCAAGCTTTATCACCTCTGCCTAGTCTGACATCACGAAGGCCAAAGTTATTATTTTTGATTGAGTCGAGATATAATCTGGCGATGAGCATTGCAGCATTTTTCCATTTTTTTTTTTTTTTTACTCCTGATGCCCTTTGCAACTAAAATTTTGTAACACTAAATATCATTTTACAAAAAAATAAATATCTATTTTACATTTGATGTCCATCGTCGATATATATCTTACAATCTCATAAACCAAGTCAAATCCAAAGAGACGACAAAAACGCTGTACTACACACATCTGAGCTTCTCCCAACTCGTCGCAGATGATCAAGAATATATGACTACGAATGCAGTTACATTGCATGTCCACACGGGTTATATGTATGTTAGCATTAGCGTGAAGCTAACAGATGCTTTAAACAGACAATTTAAAATAATTTGTAAACAAAGCTACTGATTTCGTATACTTGCTGTTTTTCCGAGTAGGTGGTCTGACATTTCGTATTCTGTCGGGATTTCTGAATTCCAAATGTAAATATAAATGATGAGTATACTTTGGAAGTAGTCATCGTTTCACTTGATTATATCAAATATCTTGGAAGACAACAGCATCTGTTCTTGCAAAGCACTACATTTACCACTTTCAGCTGCAGTAATTATGCAACGTGAGAGTGGATGAAGCTGCGCCCACTCACCCCGTAATAATTCCAATCTTCATGCCCCCCCACCCCCACCCCCTTAATACAATCCCGATTCAGGGAGCAAATTGATGATTGAACAAACAACAAATCTCATATTTGACCAGAAGGCGCCTACAGCTGTTCAACAATGCATTGAGTGGAGTCTTGCGTCCTCCTTGGCGCACGCGTACCCCACGCATGGGGAGCGCGCGCGCGCGCACGCATCTGGGGAGGCAGAGCACGCGCCCCTGCAAATCCAGCACATTGCTGACGTGCGCTTGCATGGAGCACCTGCTTGGCGAGGAGGCTGCGCCCGTCTCTGCGCCACAACCGTGCTCTTCTCTGACTTTGGACACTTTTAAAACGTGCTGTTATTTTTCATCCGTGCACCTTTTAAAATCATGCTTCAAATCCGAAGATATATTCGCAATTTGAGTTTTGATGACACATTTTCTGTGATGCGCGGAGAGTTACGCAGCGCCAGTGCGCATTGGAACAAACTTTGAACGCGTGAACCACCGGAAGATTTATTTATTTTTTTAGGAATGATCCAAGGTGAATCACCGCTTGCTTGAGGGGGTTCCGCCAGTTTTTTGGGGGGTCTGGATTGGACCAGGGAGACTAAGGGAAGTCGTGATCGGTGCTGAAGAATCGCACGACTGTATTAAGGAACGGAGCGGACGCGCGGATGAGACAACATGGGTGAGTATTTAAACGTACCAAATTTAGTCAAGTGCATTTACATATCGTGATCCTGTCGCATCAAGGACGGGAGATGATTGTCACATTTAGTGGAGATGACAAAGGCGCGCGTTGAAGTGTAATTGCGCAGTGGACTCGCAAAATGAGAATTGCACGATGAGGTTTATTAAATGTATACGCAGGGGAGCAGTCTGCACTTTTCCACAGCATTGCAAGCTGTGGCGGATTTGAGTCATTCCTCTAACTTCTGCTGCCCCCCCCCCCCCCCCCCCCCTCAAACAGCTCCTCCAATCTGATCCCACACGCCTCCTCCATTTTAGTGCTCAGAAGGTACAGCTCAGGAGCCACAAACCCACACTTCCCTTGCCTTCTGCGGCTTCCAATCAATCTTTATTTTTAATGTGTGGGATAGGCTGGTTAAAATACACCGCTGAGTTTGGGATGCAAAATATTTTTTTTTCCTCTGGTGCAGTGAGGGGGATCATTTTCCATGTCTGCTCACACACACACAAGGTGGGATGACATGTATGCAAATAGCTCCATTTGTCTCTTTATGAAACTTGTTCCATTTGCCATTTTTTTTTTATTTTCAACCATACACATAATTGGCACAAACTATAAGCAACATATTAGTATTTATGACTTAATAAAACATAACATGCAAAGGCTGGTTTCTGTCCTAATTACAGTCGAATTAACAAATATTTTGGTCACCTGATTGCGCAATATCACTTGGCACAGTCAGTCAAAATTGTGCATGATTATTTTTTTGTGGAGGCACATTTGCTGGATCTCATTATATTGCATCACATGTTGTGAGTCGACGTGACCCAAGCAGTGGGCCTTCCACGCTGCCCACACATGCATGCATAAAAATGGTGTTTTAATAAGCAGTATAACTAATTCACACCAACAATTATGTTCTTTGACAAAGTAGAGCGTCAACTCAAGTTCACCCACCAAAATTGTATCCTACCACAAGTCATTACCCAACTGTGCCATCCGGGAAGAGCATGTCGGAATTGTGTCACTTGAACAATTCATGAAAATCCAGCAGTGCCAATTTCCAAAAATGTGATTTAGCTTGACTGCATTAGGTTGGTGCTTGGATTTGAATTTCTGCCTCATATGTGTCTCTTGATGGCCATCTACAGCCGCAGTAGTGAAATTTCTGTTATTTTATGCATGCTGTCTAGCCTCCAATAGCAGCAGAACTGTTTAACAAACACAATTTAAACATAATTTTTGTTTTTTTTTAATATAATGATGTGTGACAATAAAAAGTCAATTCATCCCATAATGGAAATTCTTTATCAGATTGTAATCGGTCCTCAGAGGAGGAGTAATTATTTGGCAAAGAAAATATTTTGATGGAACATACCAGGTTTAAAGATAATAGCGATTATTTTCGGTCCATTATGTTCCATTTTATTATTTTCAAATCATCCTGAAAGCCACAAATGATTTAGAACGTCTCGGAGATAGCACACATACACAAATTGCTTAATCACCTTGCCAAAGTCGATTGACAGCATTGGATGAATAAAAAATTGCTCCTGTATGAGTGCTTGTCGCTTTTAACAAAGCAATGAAAATACTTATTCCTCCCCAAATCACAGCATGCACTTTACTAAGTGAAAATACTTGCTGCGTTCATAAGTGTACTTGGAAAATGGAATTTGGACCAATTTATTAATCACTAGTGTGGGCTTGGCTGGATTCAATTACTCATGGGCATTTCATCACCAAACCAAAAATGTTAAGTCACAAGACCCATTTAAAGTATGAAGAACCGTCGATAGTAAGTTAGAGGACTTCAAACTAACCAACGGCATTGGAAACATGACCTCCTTGGCCCAGGTAATTAAACCATCCAGGAGTAAAACCAAACACATCAACCAGAAGAGGGACGAGAGGTGAAGCAGTAGCAGAGAGGTAAAATTCCGATCTGTGACCTCTTGAAAATGATCACGATAGCCGGGAGGAAACAAGCTGTGGAATACCAATGCTACGCTAGCAGGAAGATACGGGCGGAGATTGAGGACTTAGAGCAGAAAGGCACGGTTTGGACTATGTTGGGTCCTTGACAAATTATGTTGACAATCTACTAATACGGTGTGGACATCAAGATGACGCCGCGGATTGATTCAAGGATAAAAATCGAGGACATGATAGAAGATTTCCACCAAACGGAACCTCCCAGGAAATGAGCTCGGAGCGAGGTTCTTCGCAAACGGTCAATATGAGTATCTTGGTGAAAGTAGGAGACAATGGAATGGGGTGAAACGCTGTAAAACGGCAAAATGGGTTTGATTAGTGATTCCTGGCACTGAGCGCACCATTGTGAATCAAGCTTTGCATTAATCATGGCCGGAGAAGACACAAAGAGGAAAATCTGATCCCTGCCAGAATTTCTCAGTTAAAAATGTGGCCCTAGTCATTCTACTAAAACAAAAGCGCTAAATGATTCAAACTTAAAAATCATTGCAGTATCTGGCTATTTCACCAAGTTGTGATTTTTGCGTGAGTCAGCATCTCTGACAAAGTCTCATTTTAATTTACTCGAGTCCAAGGGAAGGCTGCAGGCGAGACACAGAAGAAATATAACCAAACGTCAGAAATTCCAGCGTGACGGGGGGAGAGAAACAATGGCACGGAACTAATGACTCCATGTGCGTGACAAGCAGATACAGTTGTCTCCGCTCCAAACTAGATTTGGATCTTGTTGTTGTAGCAGAATACCGTACGGTCTCCTTTCCATTTTGATTGGGCGCATTTGAATACATATTGCCAAGCCGACGCATCGTTCGCCAAGAACTATATTTCACGAGACTTCAATTATAAACGAGACATGAAATACGCTCTATAATGTCAGAAGCTGTTGATATTTCCAAGATCAGGAAGATGCGAATATTTTCAAAGTCGTTAAATGACAAGAAGAGTCACAGTAAAGTCTGCAGGCTTTCTCAGTCATCAGCTAATAAACTCTTGCCGCATTTTATTTGCTGAGCCCAGGCACTCTCCGCATCGTGAAATTGTTGGATATGCTTTTTCATTCTATCCTCAGTGTGTGCTTCATACTTGGTGGGATAACCCGGAGGAGATGTTTGCCTCTATTATGCAACAAGAACAACAACAAAAGACCTCAGCAACTACAAAATAGTGTAGACAGAGAAAAAAAAATAGGAGCAAATCAGAGTTATCAAAATGAAATCAACTAAATTGAGCTACTTGCCCTTTAAAAGTCAGCTATGGCGTGCAAGTAAATTGCAACATCAATTTAAAATAACACAAAACATTCGAAAGCCATACACAGCAAATTGTTGGTTGGGGTATCCTAAATTTACACTCCACGACTCATCGTGATGTCTGATATTAGTCCAATTTTCAAAAGAAGATAACATTCGGATTATTAGGAAGATATTTTGAACCCTGCAGTCCACTGAAATAATCTGCCACCACGCCAAAAACTTGTGCATGTGCGGCACTCACGTCTAAATACATCGGGCAGCAGTGCTTAGCCTGCCAAAACCAAAACAATAATAAGAAAATCCAATCACCATGCTATATTATTCCCCTGCCCCAGTCAGCAAGAATGTGATATCGAGTTATCATTTGGCTCTTTCGGAAGATTCTTTCAACCGTTTGACTGACGGGGAAGATAAGAACAGCTGAAAATGTGAGTTTGTTTTGATAAATTGCAGACCAGCCACCCTCGGGAAAACTATGAATGTTAATATTGTTAGCATAGCTATACGTGACGCTAGGCGTGTTCCGCTGCATATATGTTCGCTTTAGTGCCAACACCCCGTCGCTCATCATGTTGGATAAAACAATTATGGCCGCCTCCATGGATTATATTCGTCTATTTATTTAATTTATTTAATTTGTTTAATTTAATTAATTTAATTAATTTAATTAAGTTTTTTTTATTATTATTTATTTTTCTCTTTTTTTTTTAAACCAAAAATTTACCCAGATGAACTGGTCAATAAGAATCAAGAGGCCTTAATGACCATGATAAACGCTGCAATCAATAAACATGTTAAACTCACGCAGCCGCGGGAATTTGATGTATGTTAAAGACACTTCATCAATTTGAGAATTTAGAGTTGTGCTAATCTTTATCTTCACACCGATCTGCAGTAGAAATGTCATACAGGTGGCAATAGGGCTTTTGGAGTGTTAATTATTCAAGTCTTTCTTTTCTGATGAAAGAGTCAACGAGCAGTTGAAGCACAGACCTTCATTTATCTACTCTTATACTTTAGGAGGTCAATACGCTCATGAGTCCTTGGTTAAAACATCCCTCACTAAGCCTCTTCAGCAGAAGTGAGCTTACAAACTCGATTGTTAATCACATGGAATTCTAATGCCTTTTCTCAGTCTCATACGTTATAAAATCGTGTATTGAAAGATTTCACTCGTCTTCATTGGTTACCATGCACAGCCCACCCCCGAAAAAAGCTTTTATCATAAATCCTCCACTTTTAAAGTTACGTCTGACTTGCAAATTTTATTTAATTGCTCCTGAAATAATAGCTGTTAGTCATGTAAAAAAAAAAAAAAAATTCAATATTGTAATGCTAGTGTGTCCAGTGAATCACCATGGAATAAGATGGTCCCCATGACTTATAATATGTCACATACTTTTAAGTCCCGGGAGTGCTTTTTATTTTATGTGCCCTAAATCTAAGTGCGCATGGTCAGTTATGTCGTAAATCACAATACTAAAGTGCCCATCTCAAATTCTGCTTGCCTAAGCTCAGTCACACATCATACACTTTCAAACTAACAGCTTCTCTGATCAAATGAAGATGAACTTTCCAATAATTCTCAACTACAAAAGTGTTGATGTTACAGGAGACGCATGCAACCTGGCGCCGTTGTGAGCGTGAACACATTTGAGAAACTAATGACCATAAGATGACAGCTCTCCTCTGCACAGTGGGAATTTCAAAAATCTAGTCATAGCAAAATGAATCTTCAACTGGTTCATGAAGCTTCATTTTCCCGAAACTGGAGGAGTCATTTTTTTTTAAATTTCCACACTAGCACAACTCTAACATATTCTGCATTCCTTACAGCATATCAACTAAAAGCACAATTCCATAACGGAGTTGATTGTGCCAAAATGTTTCTGCAACGAAACGCAAACTATAATATTCATAAGTTGAACATTTAATACCAAATAGTGGATATAGTCGCATTTCTGGCTCTCTTCTCATTTGTTCCGAGTGCTTCGGAATTTGACCCGCACACGGTTGGCCAAGCCACTCGGGCACTTTGGCTAATAGCCTTTGCATTGCTGCTTAGAGCCTGGTGCATTCAAATGAAATATCAAAGCGTCGTGATGCCAAGCAACACGACAGCTGACTCTTCGGGGACTGGCACAACCTTCCGTACCCTTCGGCTGGAAAGTCGTCGCATTCTTGGCAGATTAAAAAAAAAAAATTCATAACCTTAGGTGACATGAAAAGTGAGTTTCAAGAGCTTCTGGGAATTTTGCTGGGTGGTGCATTTGCATATCAGTAAATACAGTTGTACGTCGACTTCAGCAATCTACGAGTAATGAGGCGTTGCTTGTTCGCTTTTTGGCTGTCCGAAATTGCTTTTATAACGTAAAGGTTAACGGGTCAATAAACTATAAATTAGACGGCAAACTCTATTACAGACATTACAGTTGCTTTAAACGCAAAGGCATTAACAGTTGGCAAGAGTTATTTTATAAAAAAAAAAAACTTAGGCGCCTCCGGCTTCAATTGGTCAAGCTTTGATAAAGAAAGAAAAAACACGAGATACAATAATCAGATGTTCATCTATCCGATTAGATTAAATCTCTTTGGTCACCAGCTATACTATTTAGTCTTTTTCAACTTTTTACACCATGTTTTTTTTTCTTCCAGTTTTCATGAGCATCCCCACAGAGATCAAATTTTTAAACTGTATAACTACCAACAAGTCACTCCAAAAAAAAATAAAAAATCCAACGGCAGCATTGAATCTGAGGTTAATCAAACTAGACGAGAGTTCAAATCTCTCCACGCCTCACTTGGGGACCTGATAAACACTTGCTTCTTAATCTTTTGTCTATGCAGGAATCCATACGGAATCAATGTGCGCTAATTAGATATTCAGCCAAGCAGCAACATCAATATGAAAATGGCTGACCGCCATAGCTCTCATGCATATCATCTCATCTAATGTTTTAGGACATCAAAATCTGTTCATCCTTTCTTTGAGCTTACCAAGTCCATTTTAACTGCTCCAATGAGAATTGGAATCATTTTAATACAACTAATGAATCGGTCCGGTGCATTGAACTCTTAACCACTTGACAGAGCAGCTAATGGATAAGATGGAAGCTGCGCTGCATTTATGGCTTGGAAGAGCCAAGAGATTTATTAATAGAACATATTTCCACATGGCACATTGTCCCTACTCTCATTTACTCACCGTCACCTCGCATCATGTACATGTTTTACCACTCTTCTTAATTATACTTTACATTTGTGTGTCATGTGCTTCTCAAAAGAAATTAAGAGACAAACTGTACAAGGGCTTAGTAAGACTATTTAATCCGTTTGGAGCATATATGATAATTCATCCATAAATAACCACTGTATAATACGCGGCTAACATCTGTCACCCCCCCTCCCTTAATGGGAATTAAGAGTCGTACCGTATAGCCCGTGTTAATGGGGTCGGCGGTGCTAAATTTATCCGTGGACGGCGTTTGAACTTTGTTGCAGGTATTCAACGTTACTATTATGTGTCAGACAATACTTATCAAACGATATGTTGTGACAAATTAAAATTGTAAAATGTATGGTCTTCTCTTCCAGGTCCGATGTTGAACGATGGACGAGTGACGCACCTCCTCTTTCCACTCCTTCTCCTTTTGCGAGTTCCCTTATTGTTCAGCTTCGTCGAACGCACCTGCCCGAATAGTTGTCGGTGCGAAGGGAAGACGGTTAATTGCGATTCGTCTGCTTTCTTGGATGTCCCAGAAAATATTTCCGTCGGATGCCAGGGTCTCTCCATGCGCTATAATGAGCTGCACACTCTGTTACCGTATCAGTTTGCTCACTTGGGTCAGCTTCTCTGGATATACCTGGATCACAATCAGATTTCAGCGGTCGACAGTCGGGCATTCCAGGGAGTTCGGAGACTAAAAGAACTCATTATGAGCTCGAATAAGATCACGTCGCTGCACAATTCCACATTCCACGGAATTCCTAATCTTCGTAGTTTAGACCTGTCGTACAACAAGTTGGAAATCCTGCAACCGGGACAATTCCATGGTTTGCGGAAGTTGCAAAACCTACACCTCCGCTCAAACGGTCTCTCCAACATCCCCATACGAGCGTTCCTCGAGTGCCGAAGTTTGGAGTTTCTGGATTTGGGCTACAATCGAATCAAGGCTCTCACACGCACCACCTTTTTAGGGTTACAAAAGCTGATGGAGTTGCATCTTGAGCATAACCAGTTCACCCGGATCAACTTTTTTCTCTTTCCTCGTCTCGCCAATCTGAGATCGTTATACCTGCAGTGGAATCGAATCAAGGTGGTCAATCAGGGACTTCCCTGGACGTGGTATACGCTGCAGAAACTCGACCTGTCTGGAAATGAAATACAGATCCTGGATCCGGCCGTGTTCCACTGCTTGCCCAACCTTCAAGTTCTCAACTTGGAATCCAACAAACTGTCCAACGTATCTCAAGAGGCGGTGTCGGCGTGGATCTCGCTGACCTCCATCAGTCTCGCTGGCAACATATGGGATTGTACCACTGGCATATGTCCGCTGGTGGCTTGGTTGAGAAATTTTCGTGGCACAAAAGACACCACTATGATATGCAGCAGCCCAAAGTATCTCCAAGGAGAAAAGATTATGGAAGCCACAAGGAACCACGCCATTTGCGAGGAAACCGATTACGTTCTGACCGAGACGCCCTCGCCGATGTCGGAGCTTTTTTCCGAAGCCACCAACGAGCCGACCTTTGCCCCCACTAGCGGTTCTCCACTCATATCACCAACCTACGATCCGCACCCACCATTCCGACCGCAACCTATTCCTCGTCCTACGTTCCCCGGGCACATGAGTAAAGATCCAAGAGACTCGGTGGCACGTAGTCGACCCACTCACGTTCTACCCCCAGAGATAGAACATATGACTCTGCATAAAGTCGTGGTAGGCAGTGTGGCACTCTTCTTCAGCATGTCTCTGATTTTGACCATCGTCTACGTCTTGTGGCGCCGCTACCCGGGCGCAACCAGATTGCTCCACCAGCGATCCATGGTGGGGAGAAAATGTCGCAAAAAAAGTCCCGAGCCGGAGCAGGACCTAAGCACCCAGCTGCAAGAATATTACATGAGCTACAACCCTGCTGCCACTCCGGAGGCATTGGAAGTGCTTGGCAACGGAACTGGCTCCTGCACTTGCACAATGTCTAGCTCCAGGGAGTGTGAGGTATGATCCATCGCATCAGCCTAAAAGTAGAAATCAAATTCAAAATACAAAGCCTCATCAGAAAGGTAAATATATGAGCAAGTATACCCTCTAAAATGACTAATTAACTAACCTTGACTCACATTTTGACTTGCAACATCACTTAATGCCTCCAATTATTCAGGAGTTCGCCTTAAGATCAGCATTTTAAGATTGTTTTTAAATGAACCGATGTAGAGGTTTTAGAGGATTATGTGGGCCTTAGAAATAATTTAAAAAAAGCATAATTGTTTTAATTTACTGAGCTCACAGAGGTAAAATTAAAAAAAAGTATTTGGATGTAAGGGAACTGAATAATTGGACACTAACACTAGAAGAAATTATACTGCACCAGTGTTGCATGACTCACAATTTTGGGCAATATATTTTTGTTTTAACAACACTTTTGCAATTTTCTTTGAGACTGAAGGAAATGATTTGATTTTCACACAGTATAAAACTGAATATTTTTTCTGAGGGGAAAAATCATGGGTTTTATTGGGTTGAAATTTATAGATGCCTTAAAGTTGAGCCCTGTGGGACACCACACAGAGAAATGTAAAGAAGTTTCCAAAGAATTAAAGAAACTTTTGTGATGTAATAGCATATGGCAGTTTAAAATAATTCAACGCAAGGGTTGCTAACATTGCGGCTTTGAATTGTCAGGGATGGAAAATAACACATTTGTCTCTGCGGTCATTTAATTAAGCATTCTTTGTGTTTGCCATCCTGCGAGTGTAGCCTCTTCCCCTTTGAGGCGGCAACGATGCCACACAGCCAGCCGCATCGCTCGCTTGGCATGTTTTCTGGCTAATTTCCCCACTAGACCCGTTCCACTTGACAGGCATCCCTCCACAAGCCATTTAAAGCAACACTTTCATTTTCCGCTCCCCGTCCTCTGTACAGAGTCACTTTTAAAGAAGGATTAGGAGCTGAGGTGGAAACAGTCATGCGACTGCCGTAAACTATACTTACTTTCAAATTTTATCCTTTAATTTTCCTCTAATTGCCAAATCCCAGTTCAAAACCTCTGTTCCTAAGTTCAAGCAATATTAAGTCGCTCCGTTCGACTCCATGGTTCAGAATCAACAAAAGTACTCGCTGTATTTATTTTTTTTTTCCTCGCCAACAGATGCACGCACGTGGTGGTGTGAGCAGCTGTTTGAGCGACAAAGCATTTGATAAGGATTTTCCGAGACTCATCACCACAACCTCTTTATAACCGGGAGGCAATTTCATGCCCTCTTCTCTCGATTGCTAGGTCATTCTCAAAATAAGTGCAGGATGAGCCGAACAATGATGCATGCAAGGCTATGCTGTAATCGTTGCTTTTTTCACCCAAGGCTGCAGGATTACACGTGCAGAAGTATTGTCACACTCCAAACGAGAGTATTATTGGTAGCATCTGGAATTCAAATGTGTTTCCCCTTTGAAAGTGTTTATAAGTATATGAGGGGAAGCAGCTCTGTTGCACAAAGGAGCCACCCACCCCCGCTACTGGGCTAAATTGAATTTTAGAATCCTTTCTACGTACCCCCATGTTGCTCTTGCCGCCAGCTGTGGGGTAGAATTGTGTTCTCCATCTTTAGATCAAAGCCACCCACCTTCATGCAGAAGAATATTCCCGTGGTAGAAAATGACACTGCCAACACGTTTACGGTGCTAATAAATTAACGCGGCGATACATTTATTTGCTCATTTGTTGCCACACGGGGGTTGCGACACAAATAAAACTCCGGCGGTGGGTTGTATTTTACACCTATGATGTCGCAGAAAAAAAAAAAAAAAAGGCAGCTGATTTAGCCCTCAGCTCACACCGTGACCCCAATGAGGACAAGCAGAATACAAAACGGATGGCTGGATCTAAATAAAATGTAACAATCCTCCTACGGGGCCTGATGTTTTCACAAAATCCTGTTTCTATTGTTCCCTCTTTGGAGCTCGCATTCATCGTTTGCTTTCTAGTTGCGTTGCCCGGTGAGAGAAAAAAGGCCGACTGATTTTAAATGAGGACAGAATAGTGCCTGCGTGAAATCAACAACAGTCAGAGGGAAACGACATCAGCACCATGTAGCTCCGGGATGCTATTTATGGAATTTCTTCACAAGATTGAACGATAGGAGATAGAAATCTGTCATAAAACAAGTTTTTATTTCTTAATACTCCCTAACTGGTGTCGTATAAACTCAATAACGGGACCATCACATTCCCGCGGTTGTTTAGTGACACAATTTAAAGTTGAACTCTAAGAGTATGTTGGTAATTTCCTCCAGCTAAATGCCTTTTTTTTCCGCCTGTTATTCATCCAAGGTTTAGCATGACACTTTCATTAAAGCCTGACTCGCGCTGTCGTCTCCCCGGGCAAACGTCAAGCGCCGTTCCAGTGGTACGAGGTATCCTGCAGCTATTGGGCTTTTTGTCAACATGTTTTATTAAATCAATAAGTCACAGTTCAAGTTAACCTCGTAATTGTTTTTTTTTTCACCGGCGAACAAAGATACGAACGGAATCTTCCCTATCGGCCATTACGCGAGAAAGACTTGTTTAAATATTGGCTTGAGAAATTAATGAAGCGTACAACTGTCAACACAAAAGGCTCGTGACTCATTGGTGTATTCGAGACCGCAAAAATTGGAGATGGAAACCTCAGATGATTCAAGATGGATCGTTGATACGAACATGTCGGCTTAATTGTTGCTAACGATGAATCCGAGTGAACCACATTACGATAAATTGATTATTCAAAATGGCCTTTTAGCGAAAAGGTCAGCATGTTTTCAGATTTGAGGGCGGGCAAAATATAATTTGCCCCCCTGCCTACACACTTTGTCATATCATGGCATTTACATGTCGTTCATAAAGCTCTGAAAAATGATGATGACAAATGTCAGGAATTAGACAGAAGCCAAATGACGCGAGTGATGAAACGTCGAATCGTTCCAAGGCAATAATTTGCCTTCAGAAATGTGTCTCGTATCAACTAGGGATTAAAATGGTGAAAATTGAACATTGAGTTGTGACTTACCTTTTGGATTAGACTGTCACACACGGGGGGAATGCATGACTGGACTCTTAATAGGAATTTGAAGTACATCAGCTATTCAAATGATGAGAATAGTAATCATACCAATGCAAAATCATTTTCATAGTAAGGTCTATGTGAATATTGTGAGGTCATTGTCAACAGGGAAAAAAAAATACCTACAAGCACACTAACTGAGCCACTTTTGCTTTGTCATCCGCATAGCTTGGAGCAATCATTTCTCACTATCATAACACTGGAACGCTCCATATTTTGCCACTGCCGTCATATTTGCTTAAGTGTGAGTCCACTTACATCACAGCCGGAGTGAGTCACGACTAACATGCGTACAAGTAACTCTTCATCACATTCGAGTCGAGGTAGATACTAAAAGCCCGGAGCTTAATTGGATGGTCGAAATTAAAAATGGTGAATGATCGTCTTCTGTGCTCTGCTCTGTATGAAATTGTTAGAGCAACTTTTGTACGCTTGGCTTGCATTTGGAAATGAAATCCCAAAAGTAAAGCAGCCAGATGTGCGGTCAGTAAACACAAATTGTCTGGTTGAGATCCCACAGTAGGAAAGAGACAGGTGGGGGGTTAATTGGAAACAGGAGGAGTTTACGAATGTTTCGGCATTGCGGATACGCGACGATCGATTCATTTTTGCAGATGACCTCATCTTTTTATAGCAAAAAGTCGACTCCGATTTTGAATGCACCAACTCTACCGTAAAATGAGACTTATCAAGCATATGTTTGATCATTTGGAACAATGCCGTGTTGATAGAAAGTCACTGACCATGTCATGGTTTCACTCGCCTGATTTGCATTTCAGTTCCCACTCATTGAACGCGAGCGTGAAAGCTCTCAATGCCATGATGATCTGTCGCTGACTGGTGCCAGTCTGAATTTAGCTCCGAGCCAGCTGGGATCGTTCCTTTACTATCCTGAACAGGTTAAGCAGTTTACAAAAATGGAATGCTGGATTGCAAAACTAACCAGACTGCGCCACAATTTAAACCTGCTCTTAGATAGTCTAAAATCTAGTCTACTTTTTTCCCCCAAACAAATTAGCAGGTGTTCCAAAAGAGCTCAACCAGCATCTTGGAATGGATCGTGATTGACCGGCAATTGCTCTGTATTTCATCTTTGTTTTACCCTGTGAGGATAATTTAATATTGCATTGACTTGTTTTACGCGCTACCACACAATATACGGCGACAAAGACTTAGAGAGCGTTGGCATGGCCGTAGCTCTTAACGCGCTCATCCATCACCTGGATAAATCACAACCGCCATAAATCACACGCCAAAGTGCAGCTGAAACATGCACATATTCACCCGCGTTGTGTAAATAAGCGCACACACAACGACACCTCCCCCAAGATGTGCTGGCTCCAAAGTCTGTCGGATATGATCTCCTTCGGGAAATCTCAGAGCGGTGTACATACAAATCGTTGCTCACTGTTGAGTTTTTTATGATGTTCCATTCAATACGACACGGACGTGAAAATGCACTTCGGTATATACCTGTCGTTTGCATATTCAAGTATTTATACAGGTTATTATTAATTCATGTGAACTTGCTACATCTCTGCGGATAGCGACGGATGTTTTATTTTTTGTAGATTAATTATCGTGGTCATCGGGAATGTCGGGAGATTCCCGAACGGCCGGTCGTCATTGTTGAATAGTTTTCGAGACATGCTGGGTTGTGCTCACAATAAAAATGTTACTTCATTAATCCGTCACTCTAATAGCCACTTTTTAGTTCGGCTAGATTTTTTCACTCAAAACACAATTTGAAGCTATATAATTAGCGAGAGTGCTATCATCATTAGCATTCTCTCATTCAGAGAACAAACAACGTTGTCAAAAAGACAATTTCATTTATTCTTTCATTCCGCCCATGCGGCCTTGTTTACTGAATCATAATAGAATGTTAAATGCATCTAGGTCTTTATTAATCAGAAGGTTGAGTGCTTGCGTGTCTGACAGCGAGCACTCCCGTGAAAAAGCAACTCGCTGTGTACCATCCATCAAATGCTGATACAAGCTTCTCTGTTTTTTTTTCCTTGTAAATTTATTGGGTTTCCTCAGAAAAAAAAACGAAGAAGCTTAGCGCTGCCGTCTTTTGTTTGTATGCAAGGAGATTAACGCTGTTCCCTGTTTTAATCTTTCGCAACAGCCAATATGCAAATACTGATTAAGCACTTGGATGTTTTTTTTTTTTTTTAAAGAGTCTCAATGCTTATTTTAATAAATAACTCATTTTAATAGAGATAAATAAGGCACGATATGAGAAATTAGGACACTCATTTTACTAGTCTTTGCTCGCCATGTTGGATCAACGTTGGTTTCCGCACGTCAACTAACGCACAGCCATAGATTAATTATCTCCAGTGCTGTTTTGAATGTAATATTCATCCTTCATCTGGCCTGAATGATTTATTTTGACCGTGCCTGCACACCACTTGTGTGTACCGCTAATGCACGTTTGCTTTTCATTAGAAGAAAAATGGCCGTGGTTAATTTTGCAATTATCAAAGATAGGGGGAAAATAAACCAAGGATAATTATTTTCTTGGAAACACAACATAATGAGGATTCTAAAATGTATTGGTCGTCTTTTATTTTCAGGCTAAATGTTTTTTTGTTGTGAAAGGATCGATTTGCCAGATGACGAAATCTCACGATAAATGTCATAACTTGGAATTCTTATGCATTTTAATATTGACCAGTGGGAATGACATCTCATTTGTGCATGATAACGATATTACGCTCATTTCAGTCGCCCCGGCTCATTAATTTCAGTCTCATCAGATATTTGGCCCAAAGATAAAGGAAGGTTTGAAAAAGAATTAGCTGTAAACACAAGTCTTTTGAAGATTAAAGATGGCTCTCTTTTTTGCCTTTGTGTCTATTTAAATGATTGTGTAAGATCTTAGGACTTATTTTTTGTTCTGGTTTTGGTCTCACTTTCAAACACTTGAACCAATTGGCTCCCTGTGCTTCCGATAAAACCTGATTAGGATGTCTATCTCAAAGTAGTTGAGATTACGCAACATAATCTTAA
The DNA here is from genome assembly GCF_024217435.2 of Syngnathus scovelli. Classification (NCBI taxonomy): domain Eukaryota; kingdom Metazoa; phylum Chordata; class Actinopteri; order Syngnathiformes; family Syngnathidae; genus Syngnathus; species Syngnathus scovelli. The sequence goes on along the minus strand of NC_090859.1, from coordinate 13,446,602 downwards.
AATATTTGGCATATAACTTTAGATTTGACCATTTTCGTGCACATTGTTGATCTAGTTTCATAAGTTTCATCTTCTATTTAGACTCAAACTTGAGCATTTTAAATTGAATGAATAAATAATATGAGCTGATATGAATAATATGAATATTGTTAGAAATCATTCGACTCCACTAGCTGCTTCCAACAAAATACAAAAGTTATAGACTTGCAGGCTAGCCCCGCTCAAACATTCTTATTTCCCGTTTGGCACGCCGCGAGAGAATTGGAAGTGTCGCTACATTGTGTTGCTACACTCGCGGAAGAATATTATATGAAAGGAAGTACGAGGCGGTCACTAGAATCTCCTAGAGACTCATTTTTTTGATCTATGTATGATGTCAGCTATTGGCTTGTCTCGGGACATTACAGTTTTTAAATGCCTCGCTGTGCTCGGAGGCAAAATATCCCTGACATGACCCGAGAACATGATTACGGAGATCATCAACGGTATCAATGGCCAACCAGCTGTCACCTTGTATCGGTGTCACTAAAAGCTTCAAGCCAATCCGGCTTGTGGAGTTTCTTTTGGGATCTTGCCAGCTTGGAAGCTCAACTCTAAAGTTGAGTGAAATTCATCGTCGACTTATGCAAAGATAGCCAAAGTCAAGCTAATCACTCGTGACGGATAGGAAAACTATAATATCAAACGGGCAGGCTTCCATGTCCTTATCGATGATGTAATTCAAAGCAGCAGAAAGGGGGCGGGGCAATAATATGAATAGTTACTATACGTTGTCATGCAAAGATCATTAAAATTGAAGAGGGTAATGGAAAAATATTTTCATTGGCTTTTGACAGCTCAATTTGAGATTATAAATACAAGCTTGGTAATGATGTACTGTAAGCAAAACAAATGCACAGTGGAGGAAGTGAAAACAAGGCGAATAGGAAGGCAGCTGCTTTGCTACTAATTGATTCATTACCAGTTGCAAAGCAAGACGTCTATTTTTGATTGCGTCGCGCGGGGATGCTTACTAAGTGGCTAATTTTCTTCCTCGCTCATAACCGACGTCGTTTATATTTCTTCAATTCTGTGTCTGGAGCAACTGAGTACAGTAGTGGCAAAAAAGTGATATTTGTCAGCGGGTTACTCGGATATGTTTGGCACTTTGGCCGTTCCTGATGTAAGATATCAATTTTTTATCAAAGCTCAAGACCAGCAGTGAGTTGAACTTATGGTATCTGCACGGAAGGAAGCAGCATGTATGCATTTTGTATTACGTATGAGCTGGGGTGTCAAATTTATTTTTGTCGCGGGCCGCATCATAGTTTGCTTCAAAGGGCCATTAAAATTGTCAACCTAAATAAATGTATGAACGTCTCATATTGTATATTTAGTATAGGCTACACAACAAACTGATGAATAACTAATAAAAACTGTTCAAATATTTAAAAATTAAATATTGAAATCAAATATTTAAAAATGATTGAAAAAAAATGAATGGTAATAAAAATTGCTAACAATATCTATTAAAAGTAAATTTTGGAATTGACATGAATTTGATGCACAATTTGTCTTCACGGGCCACCTCGACTTTGACACCTGTGTGTAAGCAGCACAGGGAAGAAACTGAAAATGAAAAAACTCGCTGAAATCTGCCCGTATTTAGAAGACTAAATGAATATTGACTTTCTTGGTCCAAACTCGCATCTTATGAAAAGATGTCCAATTACCAAGCATAGAGAGCTCTCAAAAGCAAAGTCTACAAAACATCGAATGTATTTGTTACAGGAATACAAAAAGCTTGCACAGAACAGGAGAAAAAAATCTTTTGGACAATTGTACAGGTCCAACCAAATGCAGCGTCAAATATCTCTGTCTTGACACTTGGTGTTTTACCAATCATGCCTGCTATTACTTTCAAACCACCCATCACTGAAATGACTTGAACACTTTGACATCTTATTCCTTTGAGCCACTACTAGATGTTTCTAACGTCATCTTTTCTTTGCAGAATGAGTATACATGTCGACGCCCACTACCTGGTGCGTGGCTGGGCGAGCTGCCTACTATCCATTAGAAGGAACCGCCGCTGGGGAACAACATACCAATCCAACAAATACAATCAGAGGGCATTGTGTAGAGAATAGAAGAAGGAACCCTTTTTTTTCACTTTCTGGAAAGTCACAAGAATCAAAGATGATATTTCCAATAATCGTTTTCTGTACTGACGGCCTAATAACCACTTTTGCTTATTGTCTCTATGAGGACAACGTGGTTGGATTCCAAGATGGAGACTGTACATATGCAAGTTTTGCTTTAAAACCGATGAATAAGCTCTCACAGATGAGTTTGGACGTTTTCGCTGACAGTGACAGTAAAGCGGATTTGGATTCCATATGAAGCGTTATGTCATTGGGCAAGACTCTACATGAAAAGATTCAAGGCTCAGATGGTGTCTATGTGCCTCACGGGATCTGATTTTTTTTTTTTTTTATCTTGCACCTGTTGTTTCAGATGATCAGGCGGTCAGAAAAAAAAAAAAAGAGAAAATTAGCCAGTGCTAAGACTATCCCAAGCTAATGACTTATCTTGTTGTGCGTTTGTAATTTATTTTATTTTTTGTACGTTTCATTTTCAATGCTTTGATTGAATGGACAGAACATGCAATCAAAAGTAAAAGTAGTGGAAAAAAGAAAAACATGTCATGAATGAAATGTACTTTTCTAAGCGTATAATGTTAATAACGATGTACTTTGAGGCATTTTTTTCTCCTGCCGTTTTTAACCTTAAACACCAAATGCACTGCTTTTGTTGCTGGCTCCACCCCCTCGCTGTGGCTCCGCCCCCTCACCTATCATCATTACATGTGATGTGTGTAAAGTAGAAATAATTGTTTGTCCTCCAACCTTTTTTTTTTCCCAAACAGTATTGATGATAACTTATTGCTATTGATTTGTGTGGACACAAAATGAGAAAATCTCAACATGCTTTCTTTTGTCATTTCTTCTAAACTTGTTACCCGACCGACTAAATTGTTTTCATTTTCCCTCAGCACAGTTTCAGTTCCCCACTAACTGTGCGTAAAATCGTACTCTGTTGTGGATCAACTTTTTTTTGCCGTTGTTTTTCCCAGTATATGTGCAACTGTGCGTGTTTTTGTGACTCTCCCAGCAAGGGTGTTGACTCAAACCCATCCTGTTGAGATAAACCTTTTCACATCAAATGACTTCTTATTCTTTCCCCTAACACATCCATTCTACTCTCACGCCTCGCGACATCCATTTTGCTCCTTGTGTGCTCGTGTTTTCATCTCAAGGTTCGGTAAAGTGAGTTGTGACAAGCCCTTCAATGCACCGCCAACCCTTCCCATACAAAAAAAAAAAAAAAAAACCCTCACTCATTTTGTATTGTAAATTTCTGCTTTCCTCGCTGTTGACGATTAATAAGCGGCTGTATGTTTTTTGTTCACTTTCAACTGTGCGTTTTATAAATGAAAATATCAACTCAAACAATATCAATTGATCAAATAAAATATGACTTAGCCATATCCTGTTCCATGTCCATAATTGAAGTTTTTCAGCTTTGCGAATGTGTGCACACCCCCGCCATGGGATCACCAGTGCTGAAGCTGTGGCATTAGCATTAGCCTTATTAATTTAGAGAGGAAGAACATTGATCTCTGCTCAACTATTCTTGTCCACAGCCGCACCCGCTGTGAGCTGCAATAGCTTCTTGAGGAATGTAAAGCCGGACACGTGGTTATTGATCCCTCCCCATGTTCACTGTGCTCGAAATATCCCACAATTGTATCTCTATATTCCGGCCGGAGCTAGGATTTTTTTTTCTTAAGGGGAGTTGCGGGGTTTTACCTACCAATTTTTTTTGACAACACTAATAAACATTTATTTTATGTTCCCTACAAGTGATAGGATAAAATGTAGGGAAAAAAAGTTTTGAAAAAGTCAAGCCTGGCATCTGAACATTACTTGGGGAGGGGCGGGGGCAGTGCACTTGTTATATTCTACTCCTACTAGATTCCATGCAGTGTCTTTTGATCCTGTGGCATTTGAGTGAGACATCCTCCTCAACATTTCCTTTTTGACATTTGATATATGCCTGCGCTTAGTAGCGCCTCTACACCCCTTCGTTCCTTTTGTGTGACAGTCAGATTTGTTGCCGCTCACCATGATCTCCATAACTCACTCGCCATCAGTGGCATGCGAAGTGGCATCGCAGACAGAGCTGTATGCCTCACAGCAGATAGCATGCATTATTCATGGGGCTTCCGCTCCCCGGCGAATAACAGTTGCCGCTCTGAAGCCCTTCACCAGAAACGCCCTCGGAAGAGGATGTTAAACTATAAGCTAAATGATGACATTAAATTTAGCACGGTAAATTGTGGGGTGAGGTAGCAATTTCAAGGCAGCCACTCTACAGCTACAGAATAATAAATAAAAAGAAAGAACATAGAGATCAGTCAGAAAAGTCATAAATGAATATTTGGTTTTCCTCTTCCTGTTTTGCTTCAAATTTGCATCAATTCGCAAGAAGGGACTCAGCAACAAATCTTTTTTTTTCACCCCCCTCACACAAAGCAGCTTAATTTGATGTGACACTTAAATGTGACATTTGATTCAGTTTCGGGACGGCATCTTGCTCGTCTCAGAAAGAAGCGTTGCCGCTCCAAATCGGTGTAATCTCGATGTATAGCACGTTTAAATCTCGTCTGATGAGGATTTTTTTTTTTTTTTTTGCCAAAAATAATGATGTAACATCTTTGCAACCTACACGAGGAGCATCATCTGCTTTCCCCATGTGCTCCCAACAGGATTAATTTTTTTTTGTGCTTTCTCTTAAAAAATAGTCCGATTTTTCTTTTCTTACATTTCTAATAGCTTTTCCAATGAATTATAGCACCCAGTTTTCATCTCAGACATCTCGACTCACAAAAAAATAAAAAACTGGGGAGCTTATCTTAAATCCGGCCAATAGTTTCTGTGACTATTTCTCTTCAAAAATTGCTGACCTTCCCCAAATCCATACCTGCTCCTTAAATATCCTGACTGTGTCATCTCGCTGGCAAGTTTCACAAAGCCAAACAAATTTGCTGATCCAGCAGCTGCTCACCGTTCTGCTACAGTTTCCAGTTACACAACTCGGAACGGTTCACTGCAAAATTGCAGAATATTATAATCGCACGGCAATTATCTCGTGCGATTAGCAAACAACACAACTGTACTGTCGGAATCTTTCGTGCATGAAAGTTTCTGTTCGTCCTTCGGCATTCCTATATGTCCGCAAAATGGACTCAAGGTAGGCCTAGCAGATGGCGCAACAACATGTCTACGAATGTTTGAACATTGTAGAATATCCTTGAAGCTCTGACATAAAAGGCGTATTTTAAAAAAAAGAAAAAAATGTGTCATCTGTTTGTCAGTGGTGGTGACGAGTCTTTCAAGCTGTTCAAATGGCTCCTTTTCAAATGTCACCACAAGCCACTGCAGGTTTACCGCATTTTTCTTTGTTTATGGGTTCCATCAAAAAGCGCAACGTCAGAATTTTTGCCCTTCAAAATCCTTTCAACTGAAACAATAAGTGAATCTTTGTCAAATAGCAAATGAAGGCAAAGAGGCTTGCCAGCTGTTCTTTGGAAGTTAAAGCTGGAGATTCTCCCCGTCATATTTCACGGCAATGAGTCACTCTGAAGACTGCGGCAATCTCATTTGTCAACATTTCCCAGCGCTTCGCTTCTTCCAGCGACAAAGTCAAAGTGATTGCTTGGACGTGCTAAAAGTAGATAAGCAATTTCTTTTTGACAAAAGTCTTTTCAGTCCTCGCCACCAGCTTGTAAATGGAGCATAATGAGTAGTTAGTGTTCTCTTTTTTTTTTGCCATTCCCTGATTATTTCGGATGAAATATGCGCTTTGCACTTCAAGGTACACAAAGCGCTTTTAACACTCACACAGAAAGCGATTGTTCTCTTTATGAATAAAAACAAACGGACTGGAATAAAAGGGAACAGAATATATTACGTACACCGGCTGCTATTCGGCCGCTGAAAAGATTTTAAAATCGTGTTTGTCGATAAATTGCTGAATGCTTTTGGTTCCGATTACATAAAAGCAATGCGAAAGGATTAAAAAAAAACAGGAGCCCACAATTGATGGCAAACATGCCGAGTCAGCATTTATCTGTTATGCAAACAGAACTAAAATTAGCAGCAAGGGTAAACGTGGCCACTGATCAATAGTATTGATTTGTGAAAAAATAAACTTCGGTTTTGCCGTCAGGTTAAATATTCCTCACGCAGAGCCCAGTTCGTACACTTAAGTGAGTCCGTGCGAACTAATGACTGGAAAGATTTTATCCTTAGTCGACACAACGCTGACTACTGTTGCCTTAAGCAATCTGGATGGCTATTAACTTTTATTTTTTTATTTTTTTACAGACACTGATGTTATCTCAATAGATTGCATTTTAATATGCTTGTAACTCTCGTTCACATCTGTCTGCCGTGCTGCGATTCATTCTCCTTGTAGTCATCCATCTTGTCTACCACGTGGCGTCTTTAAGGTTACGGGTGAGATTCGCCGTTTAGTCTTTCCCCCGAAACAGCCCAGGTTAGCAAATTTACAATGCAATGAATGATTCTGTTGTTAACCTAAAATCAAAAGCTGAAATATTTGCATTGCAAATATTCGTTGGAGTTTAATCAAACCCTTTGAATGGAAACACCAAAGGAATTGTTTTGGCTTTACAAAAAGGATGTTACTTTTCGCGTCTCAATATATGCCAACATTTGTTTGATTCCAACACTCATAGATTAGATAAATCCAGTGCTAAATCATTCAAAGATTCTGTTCCACCTCTATTTGACACAGCCATGTTTGTTTTTCTCAGTTTTCATTTGTTTTGCTTTCTTTGTGCCACCGTGCGATGACTGTGGCCCTGAAAATACAGCAAACTCCATTATATTGGTGTCAAAATCTTTTCTCACTCTACTCAAGCAGACATAGTTGAACAAAACCGCAACATGAAACAAGAGCAAGCAACGGACAACACAAGCTGCCAATCCCCCAGATGGCACATTACTGCACAAATGCCCTAAGCTGAGGATGATGCGTAACGTGAGAAGAAATCTCCGAGCGGCACCGAAAAAGCACACTTCATCCTTCCTCTCGAGGGGAACAGTATTTTTCTAAATTAGAAGTGATGTATTCAAAAACCTCTGATCCATGCGAATCATTACTCCCGAGAGATTGGAAGCAAACAAACCAATGAGCAGCAAATGGTGCAATCGCTAAGTTAACACGTGTACGCTAGCGAAAGATGTCGCTGGCATCCATTCAGCCAGGATTGGTTGAAATGAAAGCGGAGAGAATGGAACCTTGGATTCGGTGCAAAGCAGAGATAACAAAGGCAAACGCTAAAAGCGTAGCCTCTCGGTAGAAAATGAAAAGCTTTTCCATCAACTGTGCAATCAGGCGATAGCGATTAACTGGACGTTATCGTCGTATGACGAGCATCATTCGTCGGGATTTCAACGGGTGGTTAAAGCTATTGTGGGGACACGCGTGTGGATCTGCTCCAAGTAGATTTCAGGGCTCTCTGGAAGGTAACATCCCTTCAACGTTGAGAATCGAGATGATGAAGGATTTTACAGAAAAACGTCATGCCTAAAAACAAACAAACAAACAAAACCAAAACAAATAAATAAATAAATAAATAAATAAATAAATAAATACATCTTATGAGACCTTAGCTCATTTGGTTTTAGCCACTGGGCTGTTTTTTTTTTTTTAATAATGGAATTAGGTTGTCTCATGCCAACCATTATGCAGCTATGTGTAAATGCTACTTTTATTAGCAAATATTGCTTTTGCTTTTTATTTTTATTGTCCTTCGCAAGTGTTTTTTTTAATTGCCCTCTGCAAGTGTTTTTTTTCACTTTAATTGCATATCTTGATATTTAAACCTACTATCTAAAAGCTCCAGATCATATATTTGGAAGTACACCATGTAAATATGAAAGCACCTCTCTCCAGGGAAAATTGTTCCTTCAGTGGAGGCTGAAGATAAGTAAAAAAAAAAAAATGAAACGACGGAATAAAACGGGATTTCACTCAATCGATCATAAACCTTGCTGGCAATCACGCCGTGTGAACAAAATGGATCTCAAAAGTTTTTGGGTTTACTTTAGCTTGTTAGACTTCTTTGCCATTGCTGAATTTTTTTTTAACTGTTCTTTAGCAAGCATACAATCTTGCAGAAAACAATTTATTTATGTATTTATTTATTGTCGTGTACGCTGGCTACCACACACAGCCTTAAATAAATAATTCAAATACAAACAGCAATCTATTGTTTTATGGTTGTGCTAATAATTAGTGACTAAGTTAAATTCAAAGTGAAATGAAAAAGCCTTTTAGATGTGATACATTTTGTTCACATGAAAATAATAGTCAGCTCCCTTTCTTCTTCTTCCCAGAAACTCAAAGACACAATTGTATTTATGTCCACCGACTGGCTACCTGTGACCAAGCCAATTGCTCTCTGCAAGGGTTTCCATGGCGATGGACTTTCACAGTTATACTGTGGACTGTCTTGGCATTAAGTGACTAAGACCATAAGGTAATTTTGAGACTTTATGTATAACCAGCAAATCATTTTCTGGCCTTTTAGAGCATATAATAAAAATCCCGTTCATGAAGAGTCCAATTTAATCCTCTCTAATTTGCAAATGGCTCATTTGCAGAATGCACTTAAGTGGTTCCCAACTGGTTCTTTTCTGAGAAATCTGGATTCATAAAAGATTCACATTGCAGCTCATGGCCTGGACATATACTGGACTGCACTGAGAAAATATTTTTATTTTGTCCTTGACCCACAAAAAAATAAATAATAATAATCACAATTTTGCAAGCATCCATGTTGGTGGTGGTCCAGAATTTTTCTAATCATCTGACAGGCTCAGACTTGTCTTCATTACATTTACAGGGTTTGTGTCAAGGTCACAACCCGTCCTTGAGTTTCCTTTTCCTCAACTCCTTTTGAGTCCCGTTATGTAATGAGCTTGCTTTATTCCCCGTGGACTTAATGTCATTAAGGAAATGTATTACCTGGATCCTCCTCCCCACCTCTCACTTTCATTTGTTCAGCTTTGTGCATCTAGAGCAGGCCATTAGAAATCCATTACGGGATATTTTCCGATGAGAATAGCAGTCAGATGACCTCATTTATTTTCCAAAGAAACGGGACAACATCGGCAAGCAGATTTCGATTCAGGGAGCTTCGCAACTTCACAAGTAGATCACTTTTGTTTTTAGCCTTGTCGCCTAGCAATTTGCTATTTTATTAGCATAACTCACAATTAAGCTGCTTAGCGAAATTTCTCCACTATTGTCTAATGAATTACTCATTTTTAATTTTAGGCCCCTAATTTTAAATAATTTGGCTGTGCTTGCTTTGACAAAATCCAAATCTAGATCAAATTCAGTTAATATCATTTGATACTTCTCCAGATTTAATATAAAATGTCAATCCACGCATGCTAAAAATTGACTCATTATGATACTTTTACTCGGAGAGTGGATCTGAGATTTTTGTTGAACTGTCGGTGAACTTTGTCAGCATTAACATTCTTTTAGTAAGAGCTGATGTAAGGCGAGCGGAGATATGAGCGAAGACGCAGGCTGAATATTTGGCACATTCCAAGGTCAAAAAGCACTTACGAGCGATGCATACATAAAATCTCAATACTATTTCTATTTTCCGATGTTCTATTCATGCAACATAATAATGTAGTTAAATGTGTTTTCATACCATTATTTCCACTTACATTAAAAAGATTGCTCACAAAAGGGAGACTGACTAAGTTGAGACATCAAACATCTTACATTGGGGAAAGTTTGGCAGCAAAATAGTTGCACTTAAAGTGAAATTAAAGTTTTATAACACACATCTGCCACTAAACTACTTACATTGTTTTCATCGTGCATGAAAGAATGTTGCCGGGGGGGGCTTTTTTTTTTTTTTAACTACTGGATCATAGTGGAAATTTTTTCCTTCTCTGCCAACAGGACGCCTTTCCATGCATGTTGCTACTTACAGTTAAGTGCAGATTTTAAGCAGCAGGTGAACGACACATGAATTATTGCATAGCGTAACGACGACAGAATCCGAACGGTGGGAGAAGCGATTTGAATAACACGAGCGAGCGCACATTGTGACCGTATGGAGCAGCTGAGGCTTGCCGAGATGGAAGACAGATGTTCCAAAATGTGGCCTTGTAAAAAAAATAAAAAAAATAAATAAATAAACAACAACAAAAAAACGGAAGGAAGTTGTTGTAGCATCCGTGTTTTGATTCTTGATCAAGACGGAACCTTTTTGTTTTTGATTATTTATTTATTTATTTATTTATTTATTTATTTATTTATTTATTTATATTTATTTATATTTATTTATTTACATTTATTTACATTTATTTACATATTTATTTACTTATTTAATTTATTTATTTACTAACCAGCATTTAATCATCATTCCTTGTAAAAAATAGATTAACACAGAAACCCAATCTCCTCAACGTGTCACCTCGGGGGTGCTGGGTGCACGGCCTCTAAACAAAAATGATGTTGGAGAAATCTCATAGCAGTAATATAATCATGCGTTTGAATAAATAAAGAGCTGCTGTCTGGGTCAAAAGGTTTTTTTTTGAGAGCGCCGATGGAAATTGAGTCTTGGGGAAAATCAAAAACCAGTAGAAGAAGATGGAGAAGGTCGGGTGGAGGGGCATGACTAAGTTTTGCACTTCTTCAATGGCATGAAACCAACGTTTGTAACTCTCCCACACGTCTCGTTAAATAATAAATATTTGGACTATCTTGTTCACTTGATGTGTTTGCTGGCATCACAGTTGCCTCATGTAATAATAACACAGGTGAATGTTTCCGTGACCGATGCTTTCCGGCGCCGGTGGTTATTTTCATGCGGCTTACCACTCAGCGGTTATGTCAAACGTGTTATTTCAAATGTTTACCCATTTTCAAGGAATGATGGCTTTTATTCAGATTTACAAAGGATGTTTTCCATTGAAGGAATTTCTAAAGGCTGTCCTTCATGTTACAGTTTTTTTTTATGACTCTTATACACGTGCTCCTGTTGACCTTTTTAAGCAAACTCGACCTGATTGCGTTCACAGAATGGCACCTTGCGGAAAGCAACTTTTATTTCACTTGCAGTTCGCTGCCTCATTTACGATAGGGGAAAAAAATAGACGCGAGATTCACTTAGTCTCGTATGGTCATTAAATTGACAGTAGGCCTCATTGAACCCCCAGCGTAGTATAATAAGAAGCCAATTCTCTGAAATAAAAAAACAAAGAACATTTTGGGCTCAACAAAGATATTTTAAAAATGTGACGCTTTATGTTAAGATGATGAATGTCGACAATTTCAGCATCGAGACTCATTTCATCGTGTTTCGTCTTATTTCTTCAAACTCTGTTTTCTAAGAACTGTCTCAAGTGCGTTGCTGTTTTTGCAATTTCACTTGAACCAACTTCCAAGAAGAAATTTGGTAACTTGTTCCAAATTTGATCTTCTACAAACTAACTCAAGTGGTTCTCTTCCATTAACCTTCAACTTGTCATTGCATTGTTGCATGCTTTGGCTTGAACAAAATGCTTGAGTGGTTTCTTGGCTCTGCATGTATGTTGAACCGCTTGGACTCGTTCACAGCTTGATTCGATCTTAATAATTGATCAATACGTGTCGTGCTGCTTTCTGGTTAACTGAACACTCATATTGTATTTTGAATCATGGATGATTTTACACTAAGCGACCACAACTTTTGATCCACCTGCAAAATCTGTTCCGACCCAATAAGTCACGTTTTCCTTATTTTAAAATCTTTATGGACGTGGCTTCAGTCTCCACCCATGTAATTTAATCTTATAATTGTATCATTGGCAATGTGACTTGATGCATCAGCCATTTAAAGGTTTACACTGTCTTTTATTGTGTATGCGAGCCTTTTATGGCCACCAACACTGATTTTTAAAGCCAAGTCCCAATCAAAATAGTCAAACGAGAGAGTAGGAAGTGCAAACATATAAAACTCAGCGTATCAAATAAACGACATCTGAGATGTGTCGTTTTTTTTATTTATTTTTTTATATGTGGGCGCTAATGATTTCGGTGTTCATTACGGTCGACGCATTCGATTCAACTAACAAGGTGCACGCGCATTCTGTTAATTAACTGTGTGGTTGTAAAAAAAACAAAATGGAAATGAAACAATTAAAATTTCATGATGCTTGAGGCTCTTTTGTGTGTTGTGAGGAGATCAATGAAAAATTCAGGATAAATGAGCTGACATCTGACTGCTACGGTTAACAGTATTTGATGAAAACAATATTTACACCTACTCCGAGTGGAAGGTCGTGTTACAAAATAATCGGTTTTCTTTTTTGTGCTAGCATCGTTGCATGGAGACAATATAAAGTCATAAATTAGCAGACCTCTGCTCGGCAATCGAACTTTGACGTTGCATCAATGATAGTCAATTACTGACTTATTGTTGGATTTAAAAAGAGGCTTTTGAGAGCATATTTCTTCTTTTAGTTTATGAAAATCGTTCGATGGCTGAAGAGTGCAATCTTCTAAAAAGTAAAGGGGCCAGCAAAGCATTGATGAGATTAGAAAAAAAACACAGCATGGCTTTTGTGTACCGGCATTCGTCAATGGGAATGTATTGATTTCGTCTGGAGTGAATAAGTGTTGGATTCTTTCTCTGTCTTTTAGCTTGAGCTCAGCTGAACAAAACAAGTGACATGTTTTTTTTCCCTTTAAATGCTTTTTTTTTTTTTTTAGAACAGTTACGGCAATTACTGTCAAGGCCACACAAGCATTTTTTGATTACCGGCAACAACCAGCATGTTGTGATTATTATTTCAGCTTCATTCTGTAATATAACATGCATGTGATTTATTATATATTTTTTAATCTGAACACATTTCAGAGCTTTCCCAAGGCTGTGAGAATTTCGACATTTGATCAAAGGGGAATTCTTGTTCACCAGCTCGATGTACTCAAGCAGGCATATCTGGAACTGATGATGAAAAACAAATTAATGCCTCAATCATTATTTCCCAGTAGGCCAAATAAGTCGGGAATAAGTGAAGTTAGATGTCTACCTTCCTAAGGACATAATATTTGACTGGGATGCTTGTGAGTTAGGGAGCCTTATTTGCAAAGCATCCACTTCTTTGATGAGAACCAAATGGTTCATCAGTACTATGATGAGAAGCAGCGCATGAAAAGGAGAAGCGAAATAATCTCCATGATTGCGATGAAGATCATACTGACGAGAAAATGTCAAGTATCAAAACTTTTCTCTTAAACTCTTAAACAACTTTAAAAATGCCAAGGCAAATGAGCCTAAAGCAATGAATGGGAAACACTTTGACAGAAATGGCCCAAAACTAAATTGACACGGTTTATTAAAATTCCAAAACAGGCGGCCGTGGCTCTTTTTTTGCTCGTCATTTTGAATATTAGACAAAAATCAATCATTGATTTTTTAAAATAATAATATAAATAATGAAATAATAAAAACCAATAATAAAATTATATTAAAATATCTTTTTATATTTTTAATAAATTGGTATACACTTGACATCCTGCAAAAGTATTTTTATGTGGATCGAGATGTTTACCTTTTTTAAAAATACACCAGTATGAAAAAAAAAAAAAAGAAAACAATATGCAAACAGGTAAAACAGACACGCAGAGGCACTAAGTGGCAGGGATAGAGTACAGCAACATCTGTGCCGACTTCATCTTACAAGTTCCAATGGGACGTACACCGGAAAGTAGTTGAGAAGACGAGAGCTTAGATCTTGTGGGGCATAAAGTTCCAGATTGACAAACAGCTGCTGGCCAACCAAGCGAACAATAGCGAATAGTGACAGGGAGCAGAGAACAGATGACAAAAATCCCAGATGTCACCCAAAACCAAAGAAGAAAACTTCATCATGACGAAGGGAACAAGTAAGCTCCCAAAAAAATCTCTAAAGTCAAACTCTTAAAAAATGCATCTCTGAAATTTTAACTCAACACAATAACAAGATACTTGCACAACTTGAAATGACAACTCAATGAGGCCACTCCATTCACGCACCCATTGAACCAACTTTCGAGAAGACTGCCGTTGCCATGGTAGCCTTACATTACAAACATTTGATCAAATTATGTGTACAGATTGACGCTGATTAAAGTTGAAAGCGGTCGGGTCAGAACTATATGTAATAATTGCTGTGAGTTGTATTGACAATTTTTCAAAGAGGACTGACCTTCAACTAATGTTTGTCATTATATGGAATCAGCTAAATGAGGTCAAATATAAATGAAAGTCCTCAGAATAAATAAATGGAGAAAATCAAAACACAAAGACCGTATGTATTCCATAAATTAGTTAGCATAAAATTGAAGGGATCCATACGGGAATATAATGGAGATACTTACATGGAGAGAGTACTGAGGACAGTTTGATTTAAATCCAGCATTTTAAAAAGTCAGTCTAAAAGCTGCATCAAAATGAAGCTTCAAATTTGCTTCATGAACCACTTTTTGTAATTTTGACACTGTTGGTTTCAATTAAGGTGTTTGTGAAATACCAAGTGTTTGAACAGCCCTCGAGAGGACACAAAAAAATACAAGTGGTTCACGAAGTAATTTGAAGCTTCATTTTCACTAAAATTCTCCCCTTTGAGTGTAATTGGGTTTAAACTTAGCATTTCTGAGAGGTTAGAGAGAGCTATAACCGTGTGAATAGTTAAAACCGGAATAAACATGATCAAATATAGATGATAACTTGACATACAAGCAAGTGCACCAAGCATACAAAGCAGAGCACACCTACATATCGAAAGATATCGGAAGGATCTTAAACATCGAAAAAAGGTTCAGAGCCACCTTTGTCTTGAGGGGACTGAAGTCTTTTGATGTATGCTGTGCATTTTATCACACTGGGATGGCCACAGGCACACTTTTTGAATGTCTGGGAGCCAGCTTGACTGATAAAAATCACAGAAAGAGCTCGATAATGTGCTTGGCGGGACTCCGGACTATTGTAGAAAAGGCCCACAGAACAAACTAAATGCCATAATGGAAAAGAGGAGACACCCCCACAGCCTCCTGGACAGGCAGAAGTGCAGAAGGCTCTTCATTCCAGACAATCTGAAGCATACAAAATGATGATGTAATATCTTGGGATGGATCCTGCAAAAAATTCAGAAGCCTCCACGCTTGGAATTTTTGAAAAGAAATGGAACACAGTCACCATGGTCATATTGATTGAGCAAATGTGACCACTCCTGCCTCAATGATGGGTTTTATTTGTCTCTTTTAAGACCACCTGTCTCTTGTGAGTGATCTACTAAATCCACAACATGCCACTGTGGAATCAGAGCTGCCATAGGAGTCCACATTGCGTAATTCAGCACTGTCTCATTAAAGTTCCTGGCCATGATCCATAGTGCTAAGTATGATGAGGCTTTGTTGCCAGCTAGGTTTAAAAAACAAAAAAAAAAAAAAAGGTACAAGCCCCAATTTAGTATTTGAAATTGCTAGATGACTTCGAAATAGTTCTGTTTTAAAAAGCCTTTTTTTTTTTTTCCCCTGCTACTCCAAGTATATTCCTGGTTTTATCTTCAACGTGACATTTGAGATTCGATTCAATCTCAACGGTTTGTGTAAGTACTTGTTCTACCAACACGATAGCTCCACGGTAGAAAAGGTCACTATTGACGCACTTCATAGTCCCAATTAGCTTCTCACTGACACCCACGAACTATGTCCCACTTTTGCCCGAACTCAGACTAATTCCATCACCAAAATAAATCCACACAACCCAAAGCCACGTTCTTTCCCTCAGCAAAAACGACGGCACCGTTACAGAGTTACAGAGACTCAGGTATATCCATAATTTATCCGCATGGTTTGCAAAGTCTGCCAATGTTGATGTAAACGTGGCAGCGAGCAGGATATTAAACGCATCAGTGAGAATTGCATTTAGCGAGTTGACAGACATGCGAGACACACACCGACTGACCTGCCAAATGAGGGAAGGAGGCGACAATCACTCCTCAGGGACCTGCTAAAACATTCAAATAGGAACTAGCAATTGAAAAATGAAGCTTCACGAACCTCTTGATGGCTGATTTGTCTTTTCATTATTTCAACCAACCATCAACAATACACATCACTTGAAGTAAAACCAAACAAAAGCGACACCGAAGGTCGCTTTGTGCCTCGATGGCCTCTCAGCAATATAACAAAGCAACCGTTGAGGCAGGAGTGACATCGGCCTTCTCTGAGGAGGATCTGTTTCCAAACCAAAGAAGTGGTTATCTCTGTCACACTTCATTACTCCCAGAGTGAGCTATCACTATCCTCTACCTGGCAAACGGCCTCCCTGGACCTTTTTTCAAAAGGAAAGATGCCTCCGTCTGGAGCGACAGATATCAGGGGTCAAGATGGATCCATGAGCTTGAACGTTCTTGTTCCCATTAGTCCCATCAAACCCAGCATGCAATAAACACCTGGGTGAAGAAAAGTCCAACCTGGAAACTGTCCTGTTAAGTACTTAAAATTGTATCACATATATTCCAGTAAAAAAATTGACAGGATGAGTTCAGGATATAATAGAAAAATAAATAAAATAATAAAAAATATATATAAATATCTAATATAATATAATATAATATAAAACAAATAAAAATACACAGTTTGTGGACGCCCGTGAAGCTGTACCTAACGTAATTTCCTCCCTAGCCGTAAAGCCTCCCGACAATTGAGCTCGTAGTAAATTGGCCCACACAAATGCCTGGCCACAAAAAGGAAACCACGTCGATAGTAGAAATAACGATAATGAGTCACTGACGGTGGAGTGAATCACTCAATCATTCGCCTGACTCCCATCCAGGCATTGTGGATTCACTGGCCTGACTCGGGGAAGCGTGTGAGCTGTTCCTTAAGTAGTCCTCGGCAGAGGCGGGAGCCGCGAGCGTGGCCGCTGGCCAAAGACCAGCCTGTCGGAGAGTCCAAACTCAAACAGAGCGAATGCTGTAATAACATCCTCCCCCCCTCCCGTAATGAGTGCTCTGAAAAGTTGAATCACACAGCGACCCAAAATACTTTTTGCTGGCTAATCGATAACCCACAGGCATGTTCGTTCAATCATGGACTGCAATGACTCAGGCCTTGACGATTATCACGATAGAAGTTAAACGTATTTCATAATTAGAACATCTTCTGACTTCGGTTTGACTTACGTTGAGATAATTGGTCGTAATCTAATTTAACAATGAGTCGACTCTTTCGACTCCGCAATGGGATTCGAACAATGCAATCAGTCGTCACGGTGAAATTGTATTTGCGGCCGACCTCACGCTTGATATCTGTAACTCAAAGAGACAGGCTCGGAAACACGGATGGCTTTTTGGCCTGCGGTTTATGAATCTGATAGTAAAATGTGATTTGACATTTTGCTTTGCAATTTGACATTTCACGTGGCGGAAAATACCCTACAGCAATTCAAATTGTCTATAAAGCTCACAAATTGAGAAGTAAACTTTTAGACAAGTTATTTTAGACGCATATAAAGACTCGGGATATTTTTTATTTATTTAAATCCAGAATGTGAAAACGTTTGTCTCAAATGTGGATTGTTGGTCAAAATCATTTTCAGAAGGAGATATTGGGTCGGCTCACCTGGCTTGTTCACAAACGGCGTACGGATCCATCCGGAATCTTTTGTGATTGTGAAATAATGCCGAAGCTATGACCGGGAGAATGAACGTCTGACTTCAGACTCTTTTCTAATCCCTACGACTGAGTGAAACCCATTTCCACTCTCCTTTCTCCTAAATCCAGTTGGGTTCTTATCTGAAGACTTGAAAAAGCAAGTTTCAAAATAAAATCATCTTGCTAAGAAACTAACAGAGGTGGGTATCTTTTGAACGATCTCTACGGGGATTGATGTACATACAATTTGACTCTCGAGAGCAGTCGCTCGGTTTTGACTTTGACTGAAGATCCAGTTTCATCGTCCCTTTGGACCTTGTTTATATTCTTTGTCTTTCGAAACCGTGTGAAATCAAAGCGAGTGTCGCGTATGTGCAGGAATGAGCGAGGTTTAGTTCTCGTACAAGTTGACGCAGGTCTTTTGTGATTCGGCTTTTCGAGTAATGAGCGTGGCATATTAGCGTCTGTCTGGCCTGGAGGAGATCGATATGCCGCTATCGAAAGGTGGATGATTGAAACGGGATCTCATTATGTATTTAGATCTCGTTAGGTTTTGCGGCAACACAAATGAAGTGAAGGTGGGGAAACAAAGATGTTTTGTTTTTCATCAAATGAAAAGGTCATTTTATGAGAAACTATTTGTTCATTTGAATATTTTCTTTCTCTGAATACGATAATGTCCAGAAAATGGAATCAACAATTGAGGGTTACACATAGTATCAACCACGAACAAGCTTGCCTAGTGCTGAAAGTACCAAAGACTTTTTTGTGGAATACGAAAGACAAAAAAAAAAACACAGCTAAGACTTTTTTTTCTGGATGCAGCATCTTTTTATGACTTCTTCCCTGAGAATTCAAGAAGATGAGGTTCAAACAAAGTCGGTGTTGCTCGAGAACATTTTCCTTTCCCAGTTACCCACCCGGGAGGTATTTCTTCTTAATTTACACACGTCTCTAGCGCCCAGGTAAGTAATGAGAACATTTCTTAACTCGGAATGCGACTACGTTTCTGTTATGCGTTGTTAGCTGTCTGCCGTAAGATGCGGCGGCAAACAATGCCTGCGTGGAGAAAATAATTAAGCAGCACAGGTACGGCGTAAGCCTCAGCGTGCTAACCTTGTGTGTTACCATGGTGCCCAGCTATGTCCAATTAGTACAAGAGAATATTCCTTGTAGTGGCTGCTTCTCTAATTTTCATGGGATTTGAAATGATGATGTTTTTGGCCCCGTGAGACTTCATATCTTTTGTGTTGCTCAACACTTGTAGAGCGGTTGAAAATATTCATGCTTTTTCCTTTTAGGATTTAGATCAAATAAAATGCACTTGACGAAAAAGTAGCGTGAGTAAGCGAGCTAGCTAGCAATTCAACATCTCTAACTGAAATATTCCATCAGCATGCACACGTTTAATATAGTCAGACTGAGTTGCACTTAAGTTCTTTAGACACTGGAAAACAATACATATGAAATCATAAATATGTATACCGTATTTTCCGGACTATAAGGCGCACCTAAAAACCTCAAATTTTCTCAAAAGCCGACAGTGTGCCTCATAGTCCGGTGCGCCTTATATATGGACCAAATTCCTAAATTTAAACTGGCCCGAAGCATTGTGTCATGAAATCAATCATAAGTGGCCCGCTGAAGACTATGAATCATGAAACAAAAAGACTATGGATCATTATTTTGTGATTATAAAGTAATTTATTGCGTCTGAAGTTGAAATAAAAAAGATAAAATGGAGAACGATTTGATTTGGATTAAAAATCTCACATGATGCATGATAATGGTGCGCCTCATAGTCCGGTGCGCCTTATATAAAGACAAAGTTTTAAAATGGGCCATTCATTGAAGGTGCCTTATAGTCTGGAAAATACGGTACTTTAAATACTGTCTTTGTATGACGTGGCGGCAGCCGGCTGAGTCTTACTAGTTTAAAACCTGAAAACGTATGTCGACTTTAATCCATGAAGTGCAATGGCAATGGGTTAAGTGATCATAAAAGCAATCTGAACAAATGTGAGGTGAGGCGAAGAAAGAGAGGGCAGCATTATACCTTCAGAGGTATAATGGCTCATCATTTTCGTCCAGACATTTTACAAGAAACTACTGCTTTTGTGCCTTGCAAAGAGGAGCCACGCAGAGTTTGGTGCAATCCAATAAATAACCCAGCCGTGTACCATATAACGGTCATAACACTTTTTTTGACTCAACATTTGCATTCCCTGATGGTTCTTTTCTTCATGGCCATGAAACTTTTTTCTTTTTTGCACTTAAAACTTTAGAAGCAAGTCTACTGTGAAAAATATCTAAACGTTTATAAAACATCTTTCATAAAAGTCATAGAGATTCTGTCAGGAGTCGAATGTCAAGTATGACTCATTTGCGTTTAAGGAAAGTGACTCAGCTATTCGGTCTTCTAATGAATTTTTCCTTTCAAGGTGGAAGCGGTACAAAAATAGTCATGAGTCGTCGCCGTCATTACCAAAGAGTCGGTCGGGTTGGAAGGAGAGGAGTCGATCGGAGAAAAGGGTCTGCTCCCCTAAAACACACAGCACAAAGACTGGAAGCCCCCCCCCCCCCCCCACCCCCTTCTCGGTGAAACGACACAGAGTAAGTGTGACCCCTGCTGAAGTCACAATGTTACTACACGTTCAGAAAACTGGACATCTGGATCCTTTTTTTTTTCACTCTCACATCAAAAAGTGTTTACCCAGTGAGTCAGATCAAAGTTCCCATTCCAAACTGTACCAATTAAACTGAATTGACCAATAAAGTCTAGTTGCAACATGACTCCAGATGTTGTGACCAAGGAACCATTGACGGTATGGTTCTATGGTTGCAGTACCAATGTCAATTGTCATTCCAAAAAAAAATACATTTTCATCAAAGGTTGGCAAGCTTTGGCAGCGGTTGTGCTCTAGCAATAGAATTCCATTTGAAAGAGAAAATAATAATAATAAAACCTGCTCCGTCGAGTAAACCTGGTGACCACCCGAAGAGAGCGCATTCATTTTGGAACAAAGGTGCTATTATATCAAAGTATCTTACGTAACCCAAATGTCAAATCATGAAAAATAAACAAGGAAAAAAATAGTACATGTATTTCAATTGCCACTGACTGCGATGGAGAGTTTCAAGCTGGCACTGGAATAACAATGAGAAGGGACGCTGGACAGATGAAAGGAAAATTTGGATGAGGTTAAAACATTTGATCAAACCGAGATTGGAGATTGGATCGCAAACAAACCTTTCTAGGCCTTTCTAATAGTTGATCATAAAAAAAAAAAGGTATGAACCATTATGCCAGTTTCTGAGAGTGATTACTTGTTTCTATTTTTTTTAAATTCCCCATCCATCCATTTTTGAACACTTATCAGAAGTCGGATAGATAAAAAGAAATAAATACCGTAAGGGGACAGCGGTAACTTCTGGAAAAGTTCAGAAAGTCATTTGGAACGCAAAGCAGAAAGACAAAATCCTCCGGGGACAATGTTTTGTCTCTGACCTCTTCATTTTGACATTTACGTGACAGCATTTCTCAATTTGTCAAATAATAAGTGCCCTCCAAGCAAAACAGACCAGAAAAATAATCGGTGGAGTTCACAAGAAGTTGAGAAAGGCCTACGTTCTTCCAACGCAGACATTGAGATGAGCAGCGTGGGAGGACAGAGCTGGCAAAACAAGACAGAAGCAACTCATGCCACCTTTACCATGTCTGTGATGTTGAGGTCTTCAAAATGAGAACCATGACATTGGCTTCTCTCATATGACAAAACATTTTGCGGGTAAACACATTGCCCGACGTAAAATAGTGATGTCATCAAGCTGTAATTTTTTTTTTTTTTGTCGCAGAAAAAGCAAGGAAACAAAATACTCCAGGCTACACGTAATGGTAATTATCAAATATTAAGGCAACAAACAAAAAATCTTTTAATTTGTTGGAACTAAAGCAATTTAAATTGAGTCATTTTGATGATTAATTTGAACACATTTTTGTAACCAGCATGAAAAGCAAATTCAAACACACACGAGGCCAAACATGACAAAATATGCTGTGTATAAATTTGAAATATTTATTCCATCATAGACCTCATTTAGAAACCATTCAACCAAAAATGTGCACAATGACGTACAGAGATTTTTTTTTTTTTTCCAGAATGTACTGAGAGGATTTGAGATATCAATAGCTACATGCGTCGGGCTCTTCTTGTCCAGGGGCTGAATCAAGACAACCTGAAAATGTTTTTTGTTATGAAATTCCAGAAATAAGCTGTCAATAAATATGATGATGTGGTGCAAGTATAAAACCATGTGATACCTGGGGACAGCGGCAAGGAAATGTCACTCACACCGATCGTAAATCTATGCATAGAGTGCTAAACAATCACCAGAGTTCAACTGAAACACTTGGCACTGTATCACACCCCCGCAATTTTCCGAGTGTGTGCAGATTACAGATGATTAGTACGCAAATGCGCCCACACACACACGTACACGCTTAGTCATCCACACTTAGTACTTCGTTTATGGCAGTTTAATTCTCAGTTGACACAGCACCGACCAAAGAGGATTTTCACATGTGACAACCGGGAGGAAACACATCTGGTCACCTGATCATCCATAAAAATACAAATAAATCCATAAGGCAGCATACGACGGAAATAAAATTCCATGTAGACAGTAAAAAAAATGGCCAAAGTTGGCGGTCGGTTCAGTTGGATTAAAAAAACAAATTAAAAAAAAGGTTTGTTACTACAGATAGGAAAATGAAGCTTCAAATGTGCTTCATGAACCAGTTGGTGCATTTTTTGACTCATCTAGACGGCACTCAGTATTTTTAATCTTCTTTGTGTAAACCAACAGTGCCATCTGGAGAAATCCAAAAATACAACTGGTTCATGAAGCACATTTGAAGCTTCATTTTCCCAAGTTGTTTCCCTTTCATATCCTGCTGATAAAACTGATAATAAAACTGGTGAGCTGTGATTGTTTACTACAAAAAAAAAAAAGTACGACTATTTCTGTGAATTTCTTCCCCTTAGTTGCATTCAGTGACTCAACTACCGTCCATTCTGGAGTTCAATTTTTTTTCTTCTCTTCTTTATAGATGACAAATGTTCGTTTACCGGCTGACGTTGAGGTTGGAAGCAGTCTTTGAAAGGCACCGAACTGTACATTGGTGTTTGTGTGGGCTGCGCACGGACGGACACATGCATGCATGAGAAGCCAAGCCAGTCAACAAAGTCTTTTTCCTTCCACTGGAGTCAACCCACAAGGCATCACCATGACAACTAAGGCAAAATCTGTCAATGTGAAAAGAAAAAGAGCATCTGTTTTGTTTTTCTCTCTCTCTCGCTTTTCTTTGCAGATTTCTCTGCTGTTGCGAAATCCCCACAAATAACCACAGTCATGATAATAATCTCTATTCAATAAATTATCTATACTGTACAATTATTCCACCTCGCAGAGGTCCGCAAGTTTTTTTTTTTTTTTTTTTCCAGAGTAAAGCTATCCACAGTCTGTTTTTTGCGATTCCGCTCTTATCCGAGGGATCCCGTGAAACGAGCAAAGCCGAGGCAAACTTGAAGACGGGGGGGCGGGGGGGTGGCAAGGTGCTTGCGATCCAGCAGAAGCATCGACAATGACACAAGAAAAAAAAAGTTTCTTTCCTGGAGAGTGAATGAGGCGTTTTCCTCTGAGATCAGCAGATAGATACATTTAAAGATGTTTCCTGATTTGTTCTTTTTTGTATTTATTTTTTTAAAGGGGTACCAGGTGGGCAAGATCCAGCCCTTACTGGACTCCTTCTTCATCCACATAGGTTGAGGGAAACCACCCAATCTGAAAACCAAGAAAATAATTCATACTGGACAAATGAGGCTGATAGACACATCTATCATCTCTTTCTGATCTCGTGATGAACGATGAAGTTATCAGAATGCAACCGCCCATGCATACAAAGATATTTGCATTATTTTCAGAACACTGCATGCTCGGATGGAGCAGCCTCATCCGTCTTCTTTTAAGGCTTCACGTGGAGCACTACTTGAGCTGTTGCTAAGCAACAAAGTTTTCTTACTTGTTGCGTGAGTGAAGTTGAATATTGAACACAGTGTGAATGTTGCAAAAAAAAAAAAAAAACAGCAAAGAAGTAAATCGTTATTTCATTATTTAGTGATGTTTGACCATGGAAATGCAACTGGGAATGAATCTCGGACAAGTCATTACTAATTAAAGGCTAAAATCGACCAAATATTTCTCTTGTTGCTTGAATGCATTTAGTGATGAGCATAGATTCGGGGGCAGGAAGAACTGTGCCCCACCCAGCCACTAGAGGGGGCTAAGTGCCATTTACTACAATAGAACTGATGACTAAGATAAATAGCGCATGCAACCCACAATGTAAATCAAGGCAAAATGAAAAAAAAAAAAAAAAAACACTATGGGAGAATGCACAGTGACAGATTTGTCAGGGTCACGCCCCGAGTGCGAACCTTTTATGAAGTGCGTACACTGAAAAATATACTCTATAGTCCCCCACGGTTTTAGTCACGTAAAAAAACATATTGTGGTGAAAAATAATAATAATAATTTAAGATTCCTTAATTCAAACAATTCATATATATACGTGAATCAACAAGATGAATATGTGATGCAAACATAATAATAATAATAATAATAATAATAAAAGATTCCTTAATTTAAAAAATTCATATATACGGAATAAAAAAGATGAAAACTCCATCAGTTTACTCACCCGTCCATTGGCCTCGCCTTTCCACCATCCTTGGTCCCCTCCGATTTTGCTGTATATTTTGACAACGTCTCCTTCTCGCAGAGACAGTTCTCTCATGTCTCGTGCCGCAAAATTATACCTGGCCACGGCTGTACTCACAACGCGAGGTGTAAACACTGAAAAATGTCACACAGATAAAAGAGAGATCAACATCACATGACACTTGAGTTTGTAAGTAGCACGCTAAGCTATTATTCATGAATTTGAAATAAGACCATCTCAGGCTGGCAGGTGAAAGTTCAAACTTGGAGGCACTAATTATTAGTACTGAATATGAATGGGAAAAAAAAGTTCAGTGTCCAGTGTGACCCAATGTAGCCTAACAGTAAATTATTTCATTACAGGAGAGGAAATTGCTTTTCTTTCCTTGAATTAATGAAGGAA
This sequence comes from Syngnathus scovelli, assembly GCF_024217435.2. Taxonomy (NCBI): domain Eukaryota; kingdom Metazoa; phylum Chordata; class Actinopteri; order Syngnathiformes; family Syngnathidae; genus Syngnathus; species Syngnathus scovelli. The sequence continues at coordinate 13,421,626 of NC_090859.1, read as the reverse complement.
TACCACCCAGGGAAGACTGAAGGCTCAGTAATAAAATGAACAAAAGCAAAGTAGCAGAAGTAACGCCTTTCGGGACAAGCGACAACTCCAGGCGAGATAAAAAGAGGCGAGAATCAGAAGTAAGCCGGTACCTGACCAAAAAGGAGCCGAGCTCTGAGAGGAGAAATTCAGGCCCTGCGGACTGAGGAAGGAGAAGTTGTAGGAGGCGCAGGTGGCTGCTAAGAGGAGGAAAGAAAGTGGGAAGAAAACAAAACAAGGAAATAAAGTTGGGAAATGTGTTGAAGTGCAAGCAGAGCTGAAGGCAAAAAAAAGCAGGGGAAATTTTATGTGCCTAAAGTACACGTGATAATGCTGGGGCAAACAAAGCTTCAAATGTGCTTCATGAACCAGTTGTATTTTGTCACTCCTCTGGATGGCGCTCTCAGTTAAATATTGAGCTGAAAGCTTTTGATTTTTTTTTCAACCTCTGTTCAAACCAACAGTGCCATCTAGAGGAGTAAAAAAAATACTGCTGTTTCATGAAGCACATTTGAAGCTTCGTTTGCCCATCACTACGTCAAACTGTGGAAGGAGGGTTAAAACAACTACAACTAACCTACAAATGTGTTTTGAACCCACTTTGAAGTGCATGGCAGAATTCAGGAGACCATACCTGGCGAGCGGGAGCTGCTCCGCGTCAACGAACGCTCCCTCGCCTTGTAGGGATATCGCAAGGTGGTATCTAGCAGCTTGAAACTCTCTTTGAGTGAATGGGACTGATAATACTCCACGAGCTCCTGTTGGGCAGCACAACAAATCAGTGCAGCCTTTGTTTTGAATCATCACGGCGTGTATCTTCAGCGTTGGGTATTTACCAAAAGGCTCTCGAACTTCTTGGCCTCGGTGATGTGAATCCAGCTGTCTTTCTCAATGACTTTAATGTGTTTCACTTCATCGTTAAATCTGTGAGGCGGAACGACAAGCCTGTTGTGATTCTTCTTCTGATTGAGTGAACGACTTGATCACGAACGTGTTTGACGAAAGCCATCAAATTGCTAATTTTCTCCCTCTTGATGAAATCAAACTTACTTGATGCTGATGGCGAACCTCTCAGCTTCAGCCGTCCGCTCCCTGATGAGGTAGGTCCCGCTGCTGTGGGATTTTAAGAGGTTGTCAGCTTGCTGGCGTTCCATATTTCCCGCAAACCTATCGCCAGGAGCAGAGAATAAAAGCCGAGTCATTTCATGTCACGACTCGAGCGACATCAAGCGGTCGCGTCGCAATTCATCTTTTGACAGGAGCCGTCAAATAGTTCATCAAAGCTTGTCGAGGATAATGGAGCTGACAGGATTAAGGATACAACGGAACGCACATTTCAAAAATTCCCTGTTCGTTGAGATTGCGGAAAACAAAGAAGAAATTTCAGGTTTCGGGCCTTACCATGGATAGCCGTAGTAGTCGGCGTCCCTTGACGACTGCCTGCTGGATATCGACTGGAAGGGCTGTCACGAATGCAACACGGTCAAAGTCATGTCAAAGTTCACCTGTTGCTGGTGGACTCACCTTTGGGTCGAGGTACGGTTTCACGCAGGAACTGGGGAAGAAGCCATTCTTTTGCGTTTGGATCAATCTTCCCTGAGAGACAAGATAATTATAGATGACTCAAAGCAAGTTATTTAAAATCAAGTATAAAGCAAAGCGGAATGAACTTGATGAACCTCTGAAGATGATTATTAATTAGACCTTCAACTATGAAAAGGATGCTGTCAGTCATTTTGTGAAAATAATACAGCAACGCGTCTGCTTTACCTCCCACCACGGGGTGTCAGGATCCCCCTTCAGTAGCTCGATGTAGTCTCCCGTTTGAAAAGACAGAGCTGTCTTCCCCGGGGGTGCTGGTGTACCGTGGTAGTTTCTCACTGCTACCATCTTGGGGCCTGGAAAAAAAAAAAAAAATTCAAAATAAACCCAGAATAGAAGGGTTGTTAAAGAAATAGCTCCCACCACAAGATGGCAGTAAAGAGCTATGCTTCCACAGCAGTGAGTGAGTGCACTTACCAGAGGATATTCCAGGTTCCTGCAAATGATAAAAAAAAAAATAAAAAATGAACAGGATAATTACTCAAGAGTCTTTATGGCTAATTTCCACTATGCATAACTGTATAGGATTTCCATCTACTCACCAAGTCAAGAGGATCTGAAATCAATCAAAGAAACGGAAGAGGAAGTCAGAGAGGATGATAAAAAAATTAATAATAATAATAATAATAATAATATCTTACTGATTTTGCAGATGGTGATGACTTCCAGACACTCTTTATGTGCTCCTGTTCCACACCGAGAGCAAAAGTAACCCTGATAGAAGATGCCCCTAATGGATACACACACACACACACACGTACACACATCATGTCCAAATGAACCTTATGCAACAACAATTTCCCTGCAGGGCTAAAAAAATGTTTCATGCCATTTACAGTAAAACTACTGTGACACATTTTCAATAAAAATATAGATCTTAAAGAACATGCTGCATTCCATCATTGTCATTTTGCGCCCCACGAGTAATTAGCATGTAGCAGGTAGCCCAAAATATTGGCCCAAGCCTTTTCGACTGGCAAATCCAGGTCAGGCCAGCCATGAAATTTGTGGGTCAATACACAAAGTGGAGTTTAGCCAAGCTAACTCTGCACTGCTCAGTCTGGTGTGGCAGAGGCGGACACATTGATTCCACGACACGGGTTATCCTCCACTCTTAGATGTTTAAAAATATAGCTGTCAGCCTCAGTGAGGCAAACACGTCACACATTCTGCTTCGTTCCCCCAAATTGTCGAGGCTGGATTTATTTCACGTCTGGCTTTGGATCATGGAAATTTGATGAAATGCAAAAACAAGAAAACACTCTTAAAGGATCGCCTCGCTGCGTTTGTTACCTCAGTAGCATCTTGCAGGCTCGACAATTTGTGTTCTTATCAAACGTGTGCATTTGGAAGTTATGCTGGTTAGCCGTCGCTCTCTCCGGTTTAATGTTGGACCTGTGAAGAAAAATATCAGCCGATGATTTCATCGATTGAGGTCATTCAGAATCAATGCGGTAAAACTCACATGGCCATTTCAAACTGCTCCATCCATTTCCTTTTTGTATCTTCTGTTTTACAAAAAAACTGGAAGCCCTGCTTCCCTTGCAGGTGGATCAGGTAGAATCCATAAGACCACTGAAGCAAAAAGTTAGTAGAAGATGGCAATGATGTGAATCCAAGCAAAAGTCGGATTAAATAAAACAATCCCACTTTACTCATTTATTCATAACTATGTGATGTCGTACATGCTTTAGCAAAGCTTGAGAGTAAGATGCGTGCATTTGCCACATGACACCCAAAATAAACACCGTGAAACAATGAGTTCAATGAAAGAGGCACTTGGGCTTACCATTTTTCCACTTGACTGGTAAGCATGCAAAAAGAAAGACACCATAAAAAGACACAGTTACACATGCCACATGGAAACACATGCAGATTAAAAACAAAAAAAGCCACGTTAGACTGGCTGCCATATGCTCTGATTGACATTTTTTATGAATCCTGCCTTTACATGATTTCTCAAGCATGGATGAGCACGTTCTTCCAAGTACCGTCATGATTACCGTTATAAAAATTGTAAACGAGACCTTTTACCTTTTTCATATCTCTGTTGTTCATGGGGTCGTCCGACATTTTATACAACTGCAGTTCGATAATCTCTTTGAGCTCGTAGCTATAACCTTTCCTCTTGCAGACAATCACCACTTTATCAAACAGGAATATATACCTGAAAATACACGTTCGTCAATCTTCCATCGTTTTTTTCCCTTCGGCGTTGTTGAGACTCACCGGTCTTGTTTGGTACGGTTGACGATGGAGCAGACCTTCAGCTCGCCGTCTATCTTTGGCCTTCCGTACTCCTCCAGCTTCACCTGCTGCTTAGGTCACACACACACACACACAGTCGGGGTCAATTCACTGATTATTATCACTAATGAGAGACTATAAATAATTCAGAAGCACAAGGAAGCTCACTGAGAATCCAAATAGATGGTAAGAAAATATACATCTCCATCCTTGTATCGTACAATAAACAGAAGTACAGTAAAATAGTCGAATTGCAAAAAAAAATTGCCCAAGGTCATTCATTTGTGGAAAAAAAAAACATATATGCCTCTAATATCGTGCAAAAAAAAAAAAGGTTGAAGGAATTTGTTGATTAAAACTAGTGATAGGCAAACGAAGCTTCAAATGTGCTTCATGAATCAGTTGTTGTATTTTCCGATTCTTCTCGATGGCTTGCCAACTTCTTAATTCAAAGCAGTGTACTGATGACTAAGTGAAAATACTTACAAGATTTTCTATCGAACTTTGGAATTCACTTATTTTCTTCAGTGTCTCATTGTCCCGCTTGACCTCATTGATGTACATGGCCAAATCCTGACAGCACACACAAATAAAACTTAATTTCTCATTTAAAATCAATTCCAAATATTAGGAACACAAACCTGCATAGCCTCCAGTGCCTCCTTTAATTGTTGCCTCTCTGGTCGGTCCGCCGAGTGACTCAGAAGTTCCTGTAAAGAAAAGAAAGCAACATCATATATTAGCTGAAACCAAGAACCGGGGAAAATACAATATATATAAAAAAAAAAGATGACATTAGAGTCAGTTGTAAGAAGACTCCAGTTGCGAAATTGCAGTAACAAGAGAATCACAACGATGGCCTCCCACAGACAAACATTTCGCATCTTTATGTTCTGCAATTGCTTTTTTTTTCTCTCTTCCACCGAGAGGGAAGTAATTAAATGCTGCAATGATGTATGAAATGCCGTCGAGCTGCAAAGAGATTTGAACCCATAAATCACTGCGAGTGGGGAAAGGAGATGATGGGCAAAATATTCTATTTCTATAAATTGAAATATTAAAAAACCGAGGTCATAAAGTCACAACAAACTCAAATTGTAAAGGTAAATACGGTCTTTTTATGTAACTTTGTGTGTATTTGAGCCATGATAGAAAGAAAAAAAAAATGTTGCTTGTATCCCGCGGCCGGACACACAACAAGCAATAAACTTGTATGTACGACGCCTTCCTGAAAAGCGATGAAGAGCGGTGAAATGGGCTGAGCTTAATCGCATTAGTTCACGCTTGATTTGACCTTAGTGCCTGGCTGCAACCCAGAATTGCGGGGGGTTTCCATTCACACTGATAGTGAAGTCCCAGCACTGCCTGGACCTTCTATCAGCTTAGCACTTTGCCATTATGCATCACGTCATGAACTCTAATGTGATGGAACACATGTTATTTCTTTCATCAAATATAAATTCCAAGCCGGCACACTTCAAGGTGAGCATCCCACCTGATGCTCATACAAATATTTACTGGTATGAATAAAAAAAGAAAATCATGAATCATTCAGTAAACAACAACAGTCAGTCCTGCCAAGGCTGAAATATTGCTCGATGTCCACATACCACAAATACCTGACGTGATTAGAACTACTTAAAGCTGCTGAAATCGGATGAAATATCGAAGCCAGCGCTGGTTCAAAAACATGACTGATTCATGAAGCAATTTTGAAGCTTCATTCTCCTACCTACCTTTAGCAGTAAGTGATACTTGAGTACCCTCTGCATAGGAACCACCAGAAGATCCTGCAGCTTGAATTTGCCTTCTTGCACTTTCATCGTACATTCCTGTAAAGCAGCAACAACAACAGTTTATGACTCGTGACATAAATGTTGTATTTCCTAGCCAATTAAGAGACACGCATTCCCGCTTAACAATTTATACGACTCGGTCGCCGTAGTAGCAACGCTTCGGAAATTCCATTCGCAACAATGAAGTCGTTTTCTTTTTGGAGCGCACAAAAACACTTGGCGTGCCAGCTATTTGTGGGATGAATGCGAGCTAACATGGAGGTTCCTTTGACAAAAAAACAAATGGCGTGTTTCCAAAAGAAACAGTAGGCCCTTTAAGGCTCCTTCATAGCGGCTTGTGTGTTTTCAAGCTTTCCATAACTCTGCAGTAACAGGCGAAGCTTATTCGTCTTTAAACGACTTTATTGTGAGAAGTGTACAAAGAGGCTTCCTGTGCCTTTCTGTGATTTTTATTTAAAACTAACATTCCGTGACTGCTTTAAAACTCACCTATTTGCTGTTTTGTGCTATTTATAACATTCCATATAAGGCAACAAGATGGCGCTAATTTGATTCGTGGAGGTGATTACCTCGACTTTGATCTTGACATCTTCCCGCGTCGCTATTAGTTCATCCAGTGTCTTCTGGGCGTTCTCCATGTGGCTGCAGTATTGGCCATAAATTAATAACCTGAAGAGACAATCAATGAGTTTTTGGTTGTCCTTTTAATAATTGCTACAACGCACAAAATGTTCAATCACAAATCACTGTTACAGATTTCAATTCAATCAAGTAGACTGAGAAATAAAGTGATGGAATCCGCTTAAAACCTGACGCAACATACAGCAGGAAATGTTAATTTTTAAATTGTCGGGAGGGATAAATATCTTTTTGCGGAAACACTCAAGACAAAACAGACGGCAATTATTGCCGCAGAGTAGTTAAGACAATGTCCTACACGTTCATTTTAAGATTTACGACAAAATGTGAGCCAAGGAGCAATTTCCCACAACGGGGAGCGGATGAATGAATATGTGAATAAATGTATTATAATTTGGACTGAATTGTGAATAACATGAATAAGTAATGACTACATTTGAATCCCGGGGCAATATTTGGAGGGGTCTTGCCAATAAAATGGAATGACTGAGGGCCAATAGAAGCCAGGCCTTGATTCTGTTGCTCTTATCTGGATGTGAGGAAGGGGGAAAAAAATATTAGCTAATTTTGAGCGGTGAGGATATGAAGGCCATGTTCATTAGATTTCATAATGGAACGCTGACATAGATGTAGAGGTTCAACCACGGGGGAGCTCAATGTCAGCTCGACATGGGCGTTCCTCCTCAGCACGTGACACACATTCTACTCGCTCGCTGAGCGGAAAGTAGGCCGCTGGCAAGGATCGCAGCGTTGGCACCCTGGCATGATAATCTAACGCGGCAAACTTGAAGTGGAATGGAGAAGAGCGGCTGCGGGTTGGGAAACTACGGTGTTCGGAATTTCAACCATAATCAAAAGTTTTGGCAACACTGATTGACAGTGAAGTGCTGACTCCATGAGTGAAAATACAAAACAAGTAGCGTTAGCGCTACTTGCTACTCGTCGTCATGGTGACAAAAAAATCTCAGCATTGATTCTGCAGCAGGTTTAAAAGCATCAATAGAAAATATCGATGTGACAAATCCATAGATAAAAAGCACTGGTGAAAGTCAAGACTGCTGGAACCCAACAAAATAAAACCATTAAGGCTTCAAGCAGTGTTGGGGAGGGGGGTGACTATATTTACAATTTAATAACAGTCCTTTCATTGGCATCAGAAGCTGGGTACTTCCACATATGTATGCCAGAGGGCTAATAAGCACATTGCGCCATGCAAGACTCTTCTCGGCCCAGTCCATAATTAGTCCATCACATACGCTCCACTTGACACCAAGTCGGAGCAAACCACACAGTAGGAGGTAACCACTCATCAATTTCCTGTTTGCAGTCTCTAATAAGTGACAAAGCCATATTGTAAAGAATTCAACATGTTAGTTTGGCCTCGGATTTCTCGTAATGGAGATGTCGGACTTCCCAATTTTTTCCGGAGGCGAAGCACTGAAGGAAATCTCACGGTAAACCGCAAGTGACAAGTTGTAGTGGCGGCTAATCTTCTCCGACACGCGGCATTGGGAGCGTCTCACCTCCGTTCAACTCACGCGACACGCGGGAAATGGAGTAAGTGGTGTTCGGATGCTCTTTGGAGGAGCCTCATCGTCGTGATTAGGCGTCGCGAAGAAATCAGGGCGGCAGATTACTTCGGAAATGAGCCCGGGAATGTCGCAGATGAGGATATCAACACGAGGGTGCTTAGACGGCCATTTACTTTCTCGAGCTGCCTCTTTCCATTCCGTTCGGTTAAGAATTGAACGGCGGTCGTGATGAACCGCTGACATTTTCAGCGTGGCATTCAGCTCAATGACAAATACGAAAAAAAAAGGGGCTTTTCATCTTTCGTGCCAACATGAGAGGAAAAATGAATCGAGCACATTGTTGGAAAGGTCATTGGGACTTACAAGCATAGATAAGCAAATTAATTAGTCAGCTAGGTCCTCGGGAACACTAGCCGGATGTCTGACGAGGGAGTTGGAATCCCCTGGTCACCGTTGTTTGCGGCCGCGGAGAGACAAGACGGTGGCGGCCTCATAATGAGGCGGGTTCACGTGTCAATCACGACGGGCCAGTCAAAGCTCGTGACGCAGAAAATCTGCAAATCTAATGAACTCTTTTCTCAAAATAACTCCACGTCGCATTTTGGAGAATGTCACTAAATGGAAATATAAATAACGCCGTTGGGAAATTTGTTTATGAATGGAAGCTGGATAAAAGTGTTTGTAGCAAATAAATAAAAAAAATAAAAATAAATAATAAATTAAATATAATAAAATAAACAAATATAATAAATATAAATAATGTAATAAATAAAAATAATATTAAATATGCTATGCAACAAGCAGCGGGGGCTTGCTCTCAAGGTAATAAAAAAAAAAAAAAGCACATCATGAACGGGTGCACAACCGAATCAAAGATTTACTAACCGTTCTTTGAAGTCAAGGAAGATCTTCCCCAAACCGTTTCCTCCGGTGACCATGTTGAGGTCGATGGCTCGAAGCAGAGCAAAATGTACTTTGATCACATCCTAAGGAAAAAAAATTGGTTTTCAAAGTTCTGTGTCACTTAGGAAAGCAACAACTTGTTTTTGCTTGCAGGCACCTGGTCGGCCACCGCAGGTCACCCCGCGGGCCTGTTCTAAAAATACCTCGCTAATGATAGGATGGTGCCATTTGAAAATGCAACCACAATAATTCAATGTAGCATGTTTACTGACCTCAAGGTTGACAAAGATGGCCTCCATGTCCTGCGGACTCACAATTTGCCTCAACGGGATCATGTAGTTCTTTAATAATAAAAAAAAAAAAAAAAATGATAGAGTGTACTGTATATTTACAAACAAATGCAGTTTTAATTGCACTCTCGCGTCCAAAAAGTAAACCTGCACGTTGTACACTTTTCAACCTGTCACATTCCATCATGCTAATGCTAACAAAAAGCGGAAGGCTTTATTAACCCCAACTCAATTAAGCTTAACGAGTCCTGTGATCACAAGGAGGGGTGCTTAGTCTCATTTATTCTCGTGCCGGTGAGATGCTGGAAACTCAGGATACGCATTTTGTTTAATGAAATTAGTCGGGATCGTGATTTGTTTCTGTCCATCACCTTGCAAATGAAACCTGTCAACGCGAGCGAGAACCGATGCGTTAGCAATGCTGATTTCCAAAATGGAGTCGTGATGTGTGATGAAACTTCATGAACCGACTAGAAAAATCTTTTCAAGTGTGTCTATTGTGATTTTGAGTGTCACTGTGTGATGTCAAAACCCGAAGGATCTCACACGGCGGCCGATTGCGTAATAACCACTATTGATCTCTTCCTGTGACATTTGTGCTCCCCAACGAAGCTGACAATAGCTGATACCTTCATGCTGCGAACAAGCCCACACAAGACGGAAATGCACGTCATATTGAGGCCCGAGGTTCGTTAAAAATAAATAAATACCTGCACTCATCCCTCACCTTCTCGATGTCTTCTAGCGTCTTATAATACTTGGCTTCGGTCTCCTGGATCTCTACTAAGCAGCAATTCCGCTTGTCGTCTTCTGTCATGCCCATTTTCTACAACCCACAGAAAATATATCGTTAGTTAACGATGATCAAAAGCAACGTCCAACTGGTTTTAGCATGCTACATGACAGGGAAGGGCTGTGGGAATAATTCTTGGGGGAAATGAGGCACGATAATGACATAAATTGAATAAAATGTACGATATCGACATTTTTTCATAAATGCAAATGATATCTAAAATGATCAATTTGTTTATGGTGTTGTAGTCATCCCCTGATGTCATATTTTCTCCCACGGGGACTGAGTCAACATTTTGGAGCAGCTGCCGTGTACATTTAATTACGCCGCTAATTGGCACGTCATCCTTGAGGGATGTCTTTTTTTCTTTTTCCGCGGGGGAGGACGGTGGCTCGCCGGGATCGCCTTTGATGCCGAGATTGATCGCAAAACGCAACGCCACTCACCTGCATGTATCTGATCTGCAGCATGAGGAAGGCAAATCAATCCAAAAATCAAAACAGACCGGCGATAAATGACAAAAAAATATGGAAGGCGTCCAGCTCAAAGGCCTCACCATGGGTTGTCGTACTTCCACCTTAATGATGTCCTCGTAGATATCGTCGCCATCGTCCTCGCACGGGACGCAGTCGTAGATGTCATCCTCGCCCAGGTCGTGCTCACTGGAGAACAAAAAGTTGGACTTTCTTAGCACGCAAATGCCATTTTTTCGTTATTAATATTCAATGTACATTTCTACATGAATAAAAATGATATGATGAACATATGCTCTCTGCCTTTGCTGGTATAATAATCCCTGAGTTCACCGACTGTGTGAAAAGGGTAAAAAAAAAAAGATGATAAAAAAGCCTTTCAATCAAATATTCAGCTTTGTCTTCACGCTCACGCAGGGATCGTTTGAAGTTTTTTAATTGAGGTTGCTCGGTTCACGCAAAATAATGTGCTTCCGCTTGCTTCATTATGGAAAGAAGGCGCTGTTGAATACTGAGAAGGCAGCATGGGGGGGGGATTGTCCCCGACTGTCTTCTCCGTGAACTCCGGAATTATACAAACCTCTTGTGTGACATGGCGGGGCATTCCGAGAAACAAGACAATTGAATAAGAAAATTAAATCCCACAAAAAAATTATTAAGTGCAGATGTAAAAGCTGAGGAGAGTCAGACGAGCTTCAATCTTTCCTCATGAGTAATAAAAAAAATGGGTGGTCTGTACAGTGTGTACAAAAAGTACCTTAAAAAGATTTCAATTCAATCAACATATTACATGAATAGCAGTAAATCTGTTTTGATTATTCCAAACACTGTTCCTGCATAATATCTACGTGTGCGCCTTTTCCAGATGATCGAGAGATACATGCATGAGAATTTGTATGCATCGCAGTACGTCAGGAAAGGAAGGAAAACCTAAGCACTCGTGAATTAGGTTACATTTTCTGTCTGATTACCACGGCGACAAGCCACAGGGCGCGCTGGGTGTTTGCACGCAATCAGCCAAGTCGCTCGATGGCCTTGGTGACACGCAGACGGTGGATTTTAGTCAGGTGGTGGTGGCTGAACGTCTCAGCATGGCACAGTTACTGAGCAAAATTCCCCCGAATGAAAATTCGATTGAGTATTCCGATTAAAAAAAAAAGTATTTTTGAACAATTATAAAAAACAGATAACATTTGTTGCCCAATTTGTTTTGGACATTTTCCTTCTAAATTAAAATTATTTTCTTTTCTAAACAAATTGTATTAAATCAGATTTTGGGCACTGCAGATTAATTACAATCATTCTGTTAGATCATTTATCATCTTCACAATGATGCCGCTGAGCTTTTATGATCATATCCTGTGCAAGCTGTTGTTTTATAATGAAACCATATGCCGCGACTTTTCCTCTTTTTCTCCTTTAAGAGACTCTCGAGAAGTATTATGTCACTAAAATGGATGATTATTACTCAGGAAGAGCATCATTATCCTCCATCTCATTCCACTTCTTCGAAACCATACATCAGTATGTCACGCTAATTTATCCATTTTTGAATGTTGGCTTACAGCAAGCACGACCGAAGCGCCAAACGTGTCCAACTGTGTTCCGCCCGTGACCTGCTGATGAATCAATTACGTTTGCGTCGATTGATGAAACAAAATGCATACTTGGTCTTTCCAAAAGGTCAAGAGCAGCTGTGGAGCAGAGCCGCATAATTAAGTCAATAAGATCAGATGGTGGCCTTGAGTTTGTGACCATGGATCACATCTCAATAAAAAAAAAAAAAATTCGAATTTATATTTCTTCACCATTTTTTTTACTCCTCGTTATTCACATTTGAGTTAACTGCACTCTAATCCCGTATTAACCTGCTTGGCTGCCGTTCCTGCTCCGTATAGAACATGCATCCATTTCCTCCTCCCGCTCTCGCTATGAGATCTCGCAGCTAAATATTATAATATTTTTAGAACTAAATATTAAATCTGAGTTATCACCCAAAGGAACACTGCCAAACGGGAGTACGACTCACCCACACATCTATGTTATAAAAAGCAGCCAGGGCAGGAATATTGCTGCTGTCGCCATGGCAACGGGCAGAGAGTTTCTCCAGATCGTGAACGGGAGTCACTTCATCATGTGACATATAACCGGCATATTTGTGTGTGTGTCGGAATGCCAACTTACTCCGCCAGTTCCTCAAGACTTCGGTACACATCGTCCTCATTCAAGGCTGTGTCTTCTGTGGGGAAAGGTCTGCAAAGCAAACGGTAGTTTTTCTCTGTCAGGTTGTCACTCCCATGTGCATCATCACACTTTCAGAGAAGAAGCCATCAATCATAAAAAAACATTTCCAAAATATGTCAGCCAACATCTCGCCAGAGCCAACTTGGAACTTAAAACTGGATGTGAGGAGATGAAACATCCTTTTTTTTGCAACAGTGAGGGATTGGCGACGTGTCTTCTGGACATTTCAAGGACTCTCAGAAGCAAAACATTAGAAGGAAGCAGAGATTCCCACGGATCATCCGTCAACTCTTACGGCTCCGCAAGTGGTACAGCCGACAATAAAAGCAAACCGTAAAGCGTAAATCATACGATTCACCTTCTTGTTGACACACCGACTATAAAACGACGACTCGGAAGTGATGGTACATAAAACCTAACGACTTGCGATTAGCTCATTAAACACAGGGATTTTATTTTGAATTTTAAAGATGTGTGCTCTCTGCAAATATTCTCAATTACATCGATTACATCGTGGTTGCTTTTGATTTGAGCAGATTGCTACAAATCAGAAGCTATTACTTCAATGTCGCGAGTAATTTAAGACTATTAAAATCATTAAGGTGATAATGTGAACCGCTTGTGTGAAACCGAAATGCCAACTATCTAACTTTTTAAAGTTACCACAAAAGTCTAAATTTGTAGCATCAAAGCTTTAAATGTCTTAATGATAGACTATTATAATTTTAGCAGCAGAAACTCAATGTTTATTTTTTTTCTTGCTTGGGGGCTTATTAAATTAAACCATAAAGAAAAGCACGACAATGCAATTACAGATATTCTCCAATAAACTCTTTAAATGTGAAACCAATTCTATTGTTAGCTAACCGATGCGCCAAGTGACTTTTTTGAAGGAAATACGACCTGCTGTTTTATCGGAAATTGTTAATATTCGACAATGCCAAGTTTGCGATTTGTGGATTTACACAACAGGGGATCACTAGAAGTATTATTGTGTAAACAAGCCTCCATCTTTATAAGGTAATTAAACCAAATTCAATATTGGATCATTTTTATTGTCTTGTGCTTTCTTCTTCCAGAAAAGCACTTGACATTGCAGGTCTTGGATCAGCTCACAATCTTTCATCATTTTTAAAAATATAAATATATTCCCCACATGAGCAGAGTGACAGCTATCAAGCTAATGAGCACTCAGCGAGCTAGCCAAAGGTCAGCCATCGCTGTCATTTATCACACGCACTCTCAAGAATTAAGCAAGCCAATCTCGGAATCAGTTCCTGAACGCGGTTCGAAACCTGAGTTGAGAAAATCCAACGGCAAAACTTCACGTGATTTATGCAACTCTCATCACTCGCGTTATGAGCGCAAGCTAGCACCGCGGCGCTTCCTCCCGAGCGCAATAACCCACCCACATTTGACGACCCCCTCCAATGAAATGCACACTATATTATAAGTTATTAATGGAGTCCCGCAGGGCAAAATTTAATTACATTGTAGTTTGTGGGGCCGCGGCCTTGCATCTATCACCTCAGTGTTGTTTTGCGGAGCCAAGCACTCTCTAATGCTGCTGTTTTCATTTCTCCTAAATGGTGCAACAAGGTGCCATTGGACTATGTTTATAATTTCATCAGATCTCCTCTAACAGCTTGTCTCCTGACTATTAGCCGCCATTATTGGCTAGGCGGCTAGTTGCGGTATTTTTTTTTTTTTTACAAGTCTTCACGTGCGCTACTCTTCCGAAGAAAAGTCAAACGTTTGGATAAAAAAAAGCTATTTCCTCTCTGCCTCCATTGGCTTTGCCGCTTTGTGACAGTAAATGCCAGTTGTTTTGTTGTACCCAATACATGTATTGATCATGTATAGCCTCCTTAAAGAGATTTGTGCAGCGAAAATAAACAAATCCAACCATCCGAACTTTTGTCAGCTTTGTTGTCCTACTGCTGAGCCCTTTTTGATTAATCCCATAAATTTAACAAACCCCTAGCCATGTTGAATTTTCCTCAGTCCATACGGTAAATTCCGGCATAAAGGGAATTGTCGGCACGCGTGTACAGGACACCGGCGCGCTGAGCCGTAGCCATTGATCAGCCGCTGTCAGAGAGCAGAACAGCGGTGGAGTTATTAGATGGGAATTCGGCTCAAATAGGAGACCACGGAAGAAGCTCGGTGTCCCTGGATGCAACTTTGCTTCTGCTACGCTCAATAAATCACTACAGCTCAAGCCACAGCTTGCACACGTTGCTACTTATTCCCTGTCCTTTCCGGGCTTTTAAATACGGGCTGCTAGTTTCCTTCAAAGTCACCTTTCCTATTGAAGTACTTTTTATGTCTTGGTTTGGAATAACGGTTCTTGTAGAATTAGCTAATGTTAGCAACATGGCGGACAATAGCTATGCAGCCAATGGATGAACATGTGGCTGTTTTTAAAAAAAAAATAAAACCTAAGACGGTTAACAGGAAGCCTTCCTCACCGAGACGGTGACAGACACATGAACTACCGAGGCCACGTCGCACTGAGCCCACCTCAAAGGTGAGATCAATGGACCCGGACAGAATGTCGATGGACGCGTCTTTGGCATTGATACAGGGAGATTTAAGGTAGCCAGCGGCTCTCTGGTCACTTTAAAGATCGATGAAGTGCCTGATGTGCTTTCTGTAAGCATTATTTGAGACAACATGGGCAATTATCGGACTAGAAACCTCCCCATCTTAAGTAGCTGGAAAACGTGAAGGCAACATTTTGTTGCTTGGGCGGCCATTTTATTTTAATCCACTTTCAAAAAAATACCTTGCTTTTACTTTTCATAATGACTTTATGAGTGCCAAGAGACTGAACTGGTTCGATGGAGCCCGCGGGCTAGATTAGCAAACATCCCAGGTCTGGGTTAAAGAGAACTTTTGTTTTTGTTTAAGAGTAATTACTAAGATACCTAACACTCTATTCAGACTCATAACGCTTGCGATAATAATACCCGATGAGCATCTAGAGAATTTTCACCTTTAAAACCAATTTACAAATTAATTGAAGGTGAATTGCTAAAATTCGACATAGCTCAGGATTAAAGTTAAGTTTCTGCTGCGGTCGTACGTCATCGATTTTATCAGCTCACAGCAAACACGTTTATTAATAACGTGAGGGAGACCTGAGCTCACTTTCGATGTCATTTCCTGGCGTGGCTCCTAATGGGTGCGCGCCATCAACTCATTACTCAGAACGGATAAAATGGCTTTTTATGCCGTGCCGGAGCTGCTGAGCCGTTTGAGAAAATGAAGAGGGATCAGAAGCCCATTTTAGGGCTGATAAAAGAAGGGTGAATGATTTTCTCCGTTTCCTTTATTGTATGAGAATAATGGTGCCGGCATACATTGGAGTCGTTTGACTCAGACACTTCAGCACTGTTGCAATCACAGGTGGAAATGAACAAAGGATTTTTTTGGAGGTACGAACAAGACTTAGGTGTTAATTAAGTCTAAAAGAGCAGCCGTAGTGATTAATTAGCACCTCGTTTTTGTTTTTTTGTGAAAGGAAGCATTGAAATAGTTTGCCTGGCAGAAAATCGATGAAGTCAAACGCTGAATGATTAAAAATTAAATTTACCTGATGCCTTTGATTTGTGCAATACTGTGATGGGAGATCCTCGACAGAGTGGAGATGACCTGGAAAAAAAAAAAGACGATACATCACAAATACTTAATTGAAAAAATACAGTAAGAATCAAAACAAAACAATTTGATTGGGCAATACATTGCAGCATATCATAGATGTTTTTTTTTCTCATCCTCGCTCTCTCGCCTCTGATGATCTTGCAGAAAAAAAGGGCAATATTGCGAAAACTCATAACAGCCTCATTCAGAACAAGACGTTATGTTCTGCGAGTGAATCAATCAATTGAGAAATTGCAGTGCGGCACAAAAATCACAAAAGATCATTTGAACTGACACATAATTGCATTATTATGAATTATACTTGTATTGTAATTCCTCAGGGACATATGAAAGGTAACAAAAAATCTGAAAAAATAAATATTTTCCGTGAAGCATCAGGGCTGCCTCTCCATTTCTAATTCAGCGCAAACTATAAATCATAATTAATTCATTTTGGGGAACATTCAATTGTACAGGTTGTAATCCAGAGGGGGTTGATTTGTAGATTTGAGACTTTTACACTCTTTGTTGATTGTCACATTTATTGCTTTATTATATTGATGTAACTTACTTTAGGCAAGTTTTTATGAGATTTCTCTGTCAGGGGACCAAATGTAATATTGATGATGAACTACCGTATGCATATTTTTCAAAAGTTTGCATCGTTCCAAGTAGCAACTACTGAATCTTGCGCAATAATAGACTACCAGCTAATCCTGTATATTTGTCACGTTTTTTTTTTTTTTTTAATTGGTGCATTCTTGGTTAGTTTGTGCTTAATTGCTCCAAGTAATTTAGTACACGCTGGAAAATGTTCATGTTCATTTCAGGTGATTGAGTACGGCCTTTAAATTTCATGCAAGAGCTCTTTTATGGTTGAGGACTACAGATGGCGTTCTTGCACGCTCCAGAGATGCCAAACTTTAGGACTACCGAGGAATCACCACTAAACACACACACACATGCAAACACACACACACGCACGGACGCTCCAGATCAGAAAGCCTGCCCCTGACACCTCATTAAGCACTCGCGGGTGTGTTTCGGCTTACAACAGCGTGGCAATGCCAGATGCCTCCTCAACCAAAAGGAGAATTGTTATCTCAACCACTCTCAATTGTTTGATGACTTTTTTTGTTTGAAACAAAACTAAAAACTTGGATGGGACTGACAGGGATTCCACAAAGAATTTAAATGAGACGGACAGGCAGGTGATCAGATCAAGCTAACCACAGCTGGGCCCTGAATCTCCTGGCGTAGCTCCAGAGAGGTCAGAGCAGGGGCCAAAGAGTTCCTCGCCCGTAGGGACAAAACTCAAGCGTGCCAACATCCAGCACGTTTGGGTGACTTCCACATATTAGCAGGAAAAATCCATTCAAATCACAATTTCACTTATCTAATCAATTTTTTTAGTGTCATATTTCTTTTTGGAGATTTTCTGATCCTCCCCACCTCGAATATACTCTCCACACCCTTTTTTTTTTCCCCCTGATCCTTAGCTTCACTCAAAGCCTGGGAGTCTTTACACGTTATTAATTTCCCTCTCATCTCATTCTCTCCGGGGGGTCTTAACGCCATAGCTAGCCAGAAACTAAAGCTTCTTTTACCCCTCGAGGAATATAGAAAAGGACACAACGGAGCCCAGAATATTTTATCTAACCCCGTTGAAATTCCCTCTCACCCATATTTGACCCTGTGGATAATTAAAGTCATACGCAAATATGTCAAAATGACGTCTGACTTGAAGTTGTGGTGGGCTGATTTTTTGCCAAATCAGGTCAGAGGGCAAAGACATCTAATTATATCTGATTTCAATCCCGAAATCTGAGCAGAGGAGTCCGTCATAGCCACCATTTTTTTTTTTGTCTTGGCACTTGCAGCACAAATCAATGCGTGTGTTGGAAGAGATTTCCCACATTGGGTTTCTCTTCCAACAGCTCACATCTTGATAGCGTGATATATTTACCAAGTCTTCACACTTTGCATCGCTCTTGCGTGCCAAAGTAGAATACGACAAAAGAGGAAAAATAAAGCTGAGAACAGATGGCCGGGTCGGAACCCCGCATGCCCAACATAAATAATCGACAGACAGTGCTCGAGCTCGTGTGTTTTTGTGTCCCACTGCCTTTGGGACTTTTGGCTTTTCCAAACCCTCTTGTTTTTTTGGACTTTGGTCTCAGTAACTCTCGTTCATCTGACTAATCCTAAATTGATTAGTCTCCAATCGTCGGGTCATGTTAAATGTTGCCGAATACCATCAGGAGCTTGGGCCTGCCTAAATCCTGATTGCAGTCAGATTGGCACTTGCCACTAAATCCCATCCGAGCTGACCTTCCATCCGCTTGATTACAGCAGAAAAGCCCTCAGTCTGGCCCAAAGGCCAAAAAGGACTGATGTGAATCTCAAGACTCCATTTAGCATCGGTGCCGCATGAAATGAATGTTAGCCTACAGAGGGCACTCAGTCCACACTTAAAAATTAAAGACAGAACCGGTTTGTTCACATCAAGAAGATGACTTTGGGCATACTTCCTCCAACTAGTTCTATGAATTATTGATGTGATTAAGTGCTGCGGCTCAATCCGAGGCTTGTTTAGCCGTAGGACCTTGAACATCGATTCGATCTTCGAGGCAGCGGCGTCTAATTTGTGTAAATAGTCCTGCATAGATCGTATCGGCCGACACGACATCTGCCGATGTGCTGCGGCCGTGTCCGTGACCTGTTTCGTTTCACGCGCCGTCATCGGACATAAACACGCTCACCTACACGGATGTGGAACACATGGCGTTCGGCCATGACGGTATCAGCACACGCAAAGGTCAGCGTGAAGAGAAAATGAAAAGCTGTCCAAGCACATTAACGCTCGAAAAACATCCATACGATAAGCATAGTAAAATAAAATGACATTTTAAATCTTATTTTATTATTATTTTATTTAAGATAAAATGAAATTTAAGAAAAATCAATTTAAATAAAATAAATAAATAAAAATTAATATGCAGCATTTTAATATGCATGGCTAAATTGTTCAAGTTACAGCTTGCTTGATGTTCAAGAGTTTGCTCACGAAGGTGATTCAATCACTGACGCCACAGCGACAGCTGACAAACCAGTAGGAGATGCGATGTCAAGCCGCCAAGACGCCTTTCGCAGGGTTACCTTGACTAAATCGTGACCGAAAGCACCCAAACCTCATTTTTGTGTTTACTCACAAGCATTAGTATGTAATCTAAAATCTTCCGTCACTGCAGAGGTTTCCATAAAGCACGTGCAGCTCACAGCAGACATCTGGCTGCTTTCAGCAAAACCATTAGCTATTCATACAGCCTCTCTTTGCCAGTTGGAGACGAGCGACAGAAAAAAAAAACTGCTGTCACTACAAGCAAAATGTGTGCAATTATACTACTTAGCCTATTTAACTCAACTTGCAGCAATAATCATCAATTATGAAATGATGTAAATCACTCCATCTAAAATCCAAAGCAGCAAGATGTATTTCAAAAAGGATTTCCGATATGTCCACTGTTGGGTGTCCATTAGAGTTGATCTGTGAGAAAAAGATGTTGGTGGGTCGAAGGGGGTTAAAGTGATAAAGGGCAAACTGGATTTCTTAAAACGTGGGACAAGTGTTTTGATGAGGCTATTACTTATGAACTTCAATGTCCTTATCACGTCAAGGCACCTTAGCCAACCGGCTTTTGCGCCGGTCCACCAATGTCCGAGCGAGAGGATTGAGAGAATAAATTGGATTAACCAAAAGGCGTAATCCAGTTGGCCTTTTTTTTTGGGGGGGGGGAGGTGTTCTGCCCACAAGTCTCTGCTGGAGAAGATAAGGGGATGGGGAAACATAAATCCCCAAATTACAAAAAAACTTTTTGTGTTTTGAAGACTTAATACATTTGACAAAATGCCAATTTGTCACCTTGTCGGGTGATAACACGGCTAGTTTGTGTTCATGGAGAGAACATATTTTTTACAAGATTAGGTTCTGTGTGCCCACTAGTCTAAAAATGACATTCGGTGTATATTATATTATTGTGTATTGTAAAGATTTATTTATTTAATTAATTTTATTAAATTGTATTTAATTGTATTTAATTTTGTTTAATTTTATCTAATTTTATTTAATTTAAAGAAAATAAATTTGAGGAAAAAATAAACTCCATTAACATAGTTGCTTGATGCTTAATTCATTACAGTACAATTTATTCATTCATTAAAAGCTATTTATCCGGTCGGCGAACTCCAACACAACAGAGTCACAAATATTGAATACACACTAAAACGTTAAAGTGTGATGTAAATTGCAATGCCAGCCCTTTTTATGTTGGTAATGAAACTATTTGTCCATACTTTTCGCCGCTTCGTAAAATCGCCTGCGCTAATAAAGATAAGGCGCTTTTAATGGAGATCAATTCCGTTCCCACTATTTAGCACCACTAATGGCAAAGTCTTGAGGGAGTCACCAAGTTGCTCTCAAGCAATAATGACTTTAAACCTCAACTTCATGTTCACTCCTAAATCATCGGGATAATCAACACAAGAAAACATCGACTCGGAACGTGCCCCAAATTCAAGTCTCTCCAGAGTGTAAAGCTTATCCGTGTCCATTTTCATAGACACTTTCCCTCCGCCGATTACAATGGAGGAGTATTATTTCTGGCGGATGAACCCGCCAGTGCGTTCTAATCTGCGGTTCCCAGATATATAAATGAATCAAATCCAAGACCCTCTCATAATTTTTTTAAGATCGCATACATATTTATATAGCAAATAAATCACAGCGAAACACAACAACGCAATCAAGACGGCGAGGTGAAACATAAAATATAATTCAAACGAGGGTGTGAGGCAGTCAATAAGAGAACAGATCCTGCTATGCTTTTAAAATATTCATCACATCTGCATTGTGTGAATTATCGTAATGAGAAAATGCGTCATAATACGCTCCATGCATTCTAATTTTTTGCACGACACAATGAGTAGAATCACACATAAATCACTAAAGCTAGAACATTTGAAAAACTGGAAACCAAAACAAGCTTTTGGGATTAAATTGAGCCAAGACTATAATGCATCCAAAAGCTGAGATGGATGAGGGGCGTTGGTGACATTTCTCCCCCATCTAACACATCGCTGACACAGACAAAGTGCGAATAAGCCTGCGGTAGGAAGAAGACGGAGAGAGAAACACAAAATTCAACTTCATCTTTTGGATCAAGGTTGGGGCGTGACATACACGACACATCCCGTGTGTATGCTCCAGGCGTTTCTACACTAAGTTCCTGCCAAGTATTTTAAAGACTTTTTAAATGCGGTTAAATTATTGGATACCACAAATATAAACATATCTCGATAAAAAGAAAATCTAATGATGATATTCTGTGTAAAAAAAAAAGTGAGTGACCTGACGGTAACCTTTCACTTCCAAAATGGAATGGAGGTATTCAAAGGAAGGAACTCTGACTGGATCACACCATGGGGGGAGTTTGGAGGGGGGTAACTCAGCATGGGGCTGAAGATCAAGCCTGCGGTGTGTGTCTGGATGTGTGTGCGTGTTGGAGAGCAAGGGCTTTTGAGGTGAATGTTCTATTCAACTGACAGAATAAGCTTTACACTTGTTATCAATCGGCGGGGAAACATTCGCAATCGAGTCGTACAAAGAAAATCCCAAATAAACCCCGGATAAATCCGCGCAGCTGTAACTTTGCTAGCGGGACGGAAAATAACAACAGCAAATGTGAGACGAAAACAAAAAGGGATGCTGTTGCGTGATTTTGGAAGATCATCATATCAGACTTTGTTTTATAATTATCCTCACAGAGGGGAGACGAACCATTTTGCTGCAGGGGAGGGGGGGGACTACTTACATATTGTGTACATTACCCTCATGGGGTGGGCTGTGGGAACGTTTATATTTACGCAACATGTGGTTCAAATAGCCGAGAAACATTTTCCGCTCCATTTCTGATTACAAGTGTTCGCCTCACTTTTTTTTTCAAAGGTCGGCTTGTTTGTTTGTTAACCTTTCGTCATGGCCAATATGGCGACAGTGCGTGTATGATGTTCGAGCCAACCTCCCCCTTCCCCGTCTTTCATTTTCTGTTTCCACTGTCCCTGACTTAGAAAAAAAAAAACGCCGTTAACAGCATGCATGGAAACAAGTGCGAATGAGATCAAGGAAAATGTGTGGCCTGTATACTCGACGTGATGCGCGAGGCGCTTCGGGCGATGCCACCACTGCGCTCAAAAGAACGAACAGACGGAGCGGGGGAAAAAAAAAGAATAATGCATGCTGATTGGACCAAGGCTTGAGAGTTAGGTAGCTAGAACTGTGCTTTTTACTTGTGAATAATTCTCTCACATGAGAGGGAATATCTCTACACTTGCCAGCGTGTTACTGAAAGGAA
Source organism: Syngnathus scovelli (assembly GCF_024217435.2). Classification (NCBI taxonomy): domain Eukaryota; kingdom Metazoa; phylum Chordata; class Actinopteri; order Syngnathiformes; family Syngnathidae; genus Syngnathus; species Syngnathus scovelli. The sequence continues at coordinate 13,399,034 of NC_090859.1, read as the reverse complement.
CTGATGGCATTTTGTTGTTTTGTTAATGACACTGAAAAGACGGAATATTTTTAAAACATAGCCAATGATTTTTTTTTCATACTATAAGGCGCAGTATGAATGAATTTTGGGAATATATAGGGCACAGAAGACGCGAATGAGTCAAACTTTATTCATTTACATTCATGCATATGATCCACCTGATTATAACGTGTATTTGTTTTGATATAATGACCCCCATGGGGAAAAGTGGTACAAAAAATGGATGGATGATTTTAAGTACGCCTTATAGTCCAAAAAGTACGGTACTCCAATTGCGGTCATTTCAGATCAGCTCATTTTGACAATCGGTAGCGTTATTTCTTGAGCTCCGTTTAAATGATTAGTAGATATTTTATAAAAATGTTCAATTCTAAATGTTTTAAAAGAATTTAAAACCTTTTTAAAATCACTGTGACAAGAAATGTTTTGTTTCCATCATAAGTAAAAAAAATTAAATCCAGATTTAGCCGAGTGTGTTTTGATGTGCAAACACCCAAAATCCACCCGAGCATATTTTACATTAAGTAAGCGAAGTCTTGCTCATCCTGCTCCTTTCACTTCTCTACATGTGTTTGCACTCAATCCCTGCTCGATGACGTATGCGTGCACACTTGCCAAAAAGATCAACGAGATTTCCCAACAGCTAGCCCATCATACTTGTCCTGATTTACTCTCAGCAGAACGGTGGGGCAGGTTATAATAAAATCATTCAAATTGAGTTTTAAGTTCATCTCAAATTGGAAAGTACCCTCAGGTATTTTCATTTTATTGGAGGTCTAACTTAGAGAAAAAAAACACACACACACGTGTGATGTCCAGGCAACAGGACTTCATTGAAGGAGGTCAGAACCTTTTCCATCCCCCACAGCAGTGGGCTATATTTTGAGGGAGGAATGCCTCTATTCTTCACCCAGACATCTGTGGGGAGCGCCGAGCCCTTCACCGGCGGCACATCACGGCCTCAAACAGCTCTCTATGTCAACTTGAACAGACAGAGGCTCATTATGGAGCCCCGCAACTCACCGAGGGGCGGCATGCGGGGAGATTGGCAGAGGAGTGCGAAAGAGCTCAAATAAGGATTTTTTTTTTTTTGCACAGACCGAGAAAAAAGTCCTTAGTGGTTCCACATCAATACTTCAAGACGGTTCCACAGATGGAGGTAAGATAGAGTCAAGGTGGAATGATATTGTTAATTTCAGCTTTTGAGAAGGAAATCCTGTTTGCAATGTTTACGTATTGCCTGAAATTCAGAAGCTGGCTTGCAAAGGCGCCCCGGGGTAATACGATGGATCTCAGGTGAGCACGTTGTTTTTATCCTGTCCTCCGAATGAACCTAACGTTTGGGAAAACGCTTTAAAAATGCATTATGTCCGACAATATTGCTTGATTAGATCTTCATACTAGCAAAATCCATTACGTTGCCTGAGAACCACCTTTCGGGTTTAATGTCTAAACCGTGCTCTTTTCCATCCAGTCGATTCTGCTAGGCCGCGGCAGCACAATTCCGACTATTTTCTTTTTTAAATGCGATAAAAAGGTTTGCAACACCATCCACCGACCCCGTTTTTGTTTTCTTAGTCGTCCGCAAACAAGACAACACCGCAATTTCGTGTTCTCATCTGATGTCATCAAATGAGAACACCTGCGCTTTGATATTGCAGCAATCTCTAAATCATGAAAAAAATAAATCAAATCGGCCGTCTGAAATGGAGCACATCAACGCAAGACAACAAAGGCATGTGTGCAAAACAACAATTCTTCACACACTCCTGAGCTCAAACAAAGAGACACTGACACTCCCAATAACGTTGAATCCAGACGTGGAAGAATCTGACAAGCGGCGCTGTCTTCTGAGGAGTGTTGGCGGCCACTTGAATCAAAGACTATCACCGGGCTTTTCAGTCAATGTCCACAGAAATACCTCACAACAAACCAAGCATGCATGATTTTTGCACCTGCCCTATATTGCGTGCATGGACATAGGTAGAGATAAATAAATAAACGGAATAAATAAGTCAAGAAAGAAATCATAAAAAATAAAATTCATTGAAAACAAATAAATAAATAAATAAATAAATAAATAAAACAGGATAAATAAGTAAAGAAATGAATAATAAAAATAAAATTGAATAAATAATAAAAAGATATAAAATAACGCAATGAAAAATAATAAATGAATAGATAAATAGCTACACAGTGTGCTTGCAATTAAATATGCCTTAAGAACTCAGAAAAATGCTAGCCGCATAGCTTTGAAATCTGCTGCATTACAACTCGAGTATGAAATCAAATTGACACTTGGAACTGCGCCATGTTGTTTCTACTGTTTACGTCGGATAGCGAAAGATCCGTCGGCACATATAAATAGTGTTTTATTATAGCTGCATAATGAAAGCCACCGTGAATTTAAGAAGATGATCAGGCCCCAGTAAACAAAAGACAATGAAAGTAGTTCTTTGTCATCGGAATGGGGATATTTTTTAAGGAATAGTTTTGCCAGAGGAGGGGAAAATGTAAAGGTTACAATTCCTCATAGAACCTCTTAGTACTTGTCACTATCTACAGAAGAAAGAAGGGAACACCTTTTAAGCAAAATGCGGTCCATCATATTTAAAAATAGAAAACCGGACTCCGCTTTTTATTTGTTATTTTTCCAGCAGGCCATCCAGCAGAGTGGCGGACCAAGGTCGCCAAGATTGTGACGAAGCCACTCACTCAGAGATGAATAATGCAAGAGACGTAAAAAAAAAAAAAAAAAGAAAGGCGTCTTTGTGATATACGTGACATGAGCCGGTTCGGGGGTGGGGAGTCGTCCCTCATTCGGCGTAAATGCACTTCCAGTAATGAGCAGCGGTCAGCTAAAGCAACAACAAAAGAAAATCCAGCCACCGCTTATTAATGGCCTATCAGGTAAATTACAGTATCTGATAGTTTTGATTAAATGTGCACCGTTTGGGATGCAGTTTTTGTTCCTCCCCCTCAATCCATTTCCTTTCACATTTATGAGAGTTGATTTTAAATTCTAGAAGAGCAACACATGCGGCACCTCGGAGGGATCGAAGGTAATTTGTTCAGTTTTACTTTGAAGGATCGAACACGCCTGGAAAGCCGGAGGCACCATTACAATAATGTGATTTACTCTACCTTTTTTTTTTTTCTGAAAATCTGTCATACAGCCATGGGAAATCATAATATCTCATAAAAAAGACCAAATTGGGTTATCAAAATGTTTTTCAGTCAAAGGTGCCATATTGGCACCACTGGGGACATTTTTGCTACGTTCATAATTCCCTTCATTGACTACTGATGGGAATAATGAGGTTGTTTCAATGACACGCAGATCTGCCATGGTCAAGGACGTGATGACGATGCATATCTTTGGTCTCACTTTTCATTTAACGGGACATTAATTTAAATGCACCTGAGAAGGAGTGGAAGACGGAAGGATTTGCTTGAGGAACCTTGAATGTACCAAAGAGGTTTTGCTATCCCCTCTAATGTCATTTCCTCACTTGATAGCTAAGGTAAACCTGTTGAAGTTTAGATAATAAAAGTTATTGGTAAATGAGGGGACTCGTTAGATGCACATAAAAGGTTTTGGGGTTCTTGGCGCCCCCTCCCCGGAAAGCTTCCCGAAGCTTAGAGAAGTGGAAAATCTGCAGTGAAATCGTCAAGGGAGAAATGGCGGCTGTTTTTCTTGCTTCGTGACATTTCTGGTCCTTTGAGAAAGACACAATGCTCAGCCGACTGCCCCTAGGCGATGACATCACAGGATTGAAAGTTTGTGCTTTAATAGGAAGATACGTAGTTGAGAACTGCTGGGGCTTTATAATGACCGAGTGCCGATCGAGGAAAAAAAAGATCTGTTGCTTCATTCGGATTTTTTTGTGTGGCCCAAGACGATTATTAAAATAACAAGGATGACGTTAATCCGATATTTTGTTGCACACTTAAAGAGTCATCTAAATTTCAAAGAGCTTGGTGTACCTCTCGGAACGTCTTCGGGGCCCCTATTAAAATAACGAGGATGACGTTAAACCGATATTTTGTTGCACACTTAAAGAGTCATCTAACTTTCAAAAAGCCTGGTGTACCTCTCGGAACGTCTTCGGGGCCCCTTTTAATTAGCAAACTGTTACAGCTGTGCCTTCTCCAACGTGGTTGTTTCAGGTCATTCACCAGATGTTGGAGGATTTATATCGGGGTTCACAGAAGACCACTTCAAAACCAGTCTAAGGTTTTGGTCTTGGTCTTTTTAGCTGTTTATTTTTGCATCTGTGTACATAGCTTGGTCTGACTTGCCCCAAAAAAAAATTTCTTATATATTCAAAGGAGCCACAAGCTTTGTACACGAGCATCCAAAACAGCAAATAAAAGATTTTACAATGACAGCTGTTTCTAAATGCACTTTTTCCAAACAAACACACACGTCAGACAATACAAGACGAGCTTGTTGTGACTCTTAAGCACCCTGTGGTTCTGGAAAGTCTTGGAGGAGCTTGACATATTTGGCATGTCCGAGGACTCGGCAGCGTACGCCTGCAGCCCTGGCGCTTCCTGAAGAGACATCCCGCGACGGCCAACCCAATAAGCCAGGGGTGTCAAAATTATTTTTGTCGCGGGCCGCATCATAGTCGTGGTTTCCTTCGAAGGGCCATTGAAATTGCCAAATGTCTGAATGTCTCAAATGATATATAGTGTACGGTACTCAACAAACGAGTCAATGACTAGATGAATAACTAGTTTTCAAAACAGAGATTAAGAAAAACTGCTAGCAATAGATCTATTTTTTAAAAGTGAAAACAATTAGTTATTTTAATATTGACATATGAATTTGTCTTATTTGGCCCCCAGGCCTTGAGTTTGACACGTGCAAATTCTTTGAATTAGTGTACGCCACCGTCTGCAAGCTTGGCAGCAAACGTAAGCACTGACAAACGTGTTTTTTTGTTTTGTTTTTTTTAACAGCTGGCGAGATTCTCCCTTCCTTCCACTATGGTGTGTATTTGTATCGGAACGTTTCGCATGTGGCTAAGGCAGCGGCTTCGGCTCCTGTCACGGGACCGATGCCAGCTGTACCAATTGGCATTCCCGCTAAGGCGCCAAATTACGGTGAAAAAAAAAAGACATCTGCGCCAGTGAGGAAGACAATGGCATTACAAACACGGCTAATCAAGAGAGCAACGACAATAAATCAAGTCTAATCCGCCTTTTGTACAAATCCAGCCGCTCGAGCATATTAACTCCATATCAGACAAATTTTAACAGAACATATCCTTATTATGTAAACGACTTTAAATAACAGACATTTGGTTTATTGTGTGCTCCACTGGAGCACATTCCACGTCTATTGTAGCCCGAAGCTGTAGAAACCTCTCGACTTATGCTCTCCAAAGAGTGACTGCAGCTTGAGCAGTTGCAGAGGCGTGCTTAATGAAAGGACGACCTCAACTTCATAGCATTTACCCTCAGGCCGTACGGGAGCCCTTTCCTCGGAGGGAAGCGAGACATGAGACCAAAAATATGGCTCAACGTTGTCATGCCTGAAAGAAAAATGAATCAAAAGTACACACGATTTGGCACCTGTGGAATGAAAGGTTTGCCCGGAAAAAACACTCAGCCGCATTTCTGTTTGAAAAGATCAACTTGGTCAAACAGAGAAGAGGGGAAGAGAATTAAAGAGGGGAATGGTGGTGGGGACTCCAAAAAATCTCAGGATGGACCACTGCTCGTCTTTTTTTTTTTATCATCTGGCATCTTACATGAAATACGGCGAGATCATTATTACAATGTAAATGTCCCTGTCGGACAAAAATGACATTTTCATCCCACCACGAAATCCCTTCATTGATTTGAGACTAAAATGCATTTCAGCAAACATGGGCTATCCATTCAGAGTGACTATCAGAAAACGATCAATTGCGATATCTACACTGTTGGAAAACGATTTCATTATCAGGAAAGGAAGCAATTGCAAAAGTAATAAACCCGAGATCCGTTCAAACAACTGCCGTGTTCAGGAGCAGCTGAGCTTCAAACTAAATATATCATTCCGGAAACAATTCCATTCCAGAGAAAGGAAAGACATCAGATTTATCACCAAAAAAGTGTTGGATTTTATAATAACATGTTATGTGAACTGGAAATTCTGAATTGGCTGGAGATGTGAGTCTGGGACAAATCCAAATCCAGTCCATGTGAATTCCTCTGGTACTGAAAAAGATGTCATCAGACTTTATTAAATCAAGACGGATGGATTTAAAGTGTCTGGGATTTGGATCTGGCCGTCAGAAAAAAAAAGCCAAAGTGTCAGTCTTGCGATTGAATCCATAGTTTCCGAAAATGAAGTCCATAGCTGTCCTTTTTGTGATCTTCAAATGACTCCATCCATCTTCAATTTGAAGCTTGGGCGAAATTGATTTGCAAGAAAAGTAAATCCATCTGCCTGGACATTAATTTGGACTCATCTCAATTAAACGCCTCTGGTGTTTGCAATCGTTCTGGATTTACCAAAACTACCCAGACAATCAAATCAGAAACCTTCAAGACATTTTATGTACGGGTCATGACATCTGCGTGGGTAGCGGGTGAGAGGCGATCCAAACTGCCCCAAAGGCTCGTCTGGCCTATGTCCATCTTTTTTTCTGTCTATTTTGGCGGAACCTGGCTTCTTTCACGAGGGGAGGGGGGGTGACATGATAAATCCCTGAAGACTGTGATTCACCCGCCATCGCCTTCAGTCAACGACACAAGTCTTTTTATTTCCCTTGGGAAAATAGTTGTAAAAAAGTTGGAACCAAATTCAACCGATTTGGGATGCACAAGAAGTAGACATTAAACCACGACTGACCGAGGTTCAATCAAACGATCAAGCTTTTCCATGAGAAAAGTTACGGATGACTTTGCTGATAGCGGGCGAGGTTCTATCTTATTTATTGTGAGGCTACTTCTTCATTTTGATAAGAGAAATGGCTGCTTTCTCTTCACTGCCACTCACTTTGGGCGAGAGATTGGAGTCTTATCTGATCTCACGGACATCACGAGGGTCCAGAGCCATAACAAGAGGAGACAGACCTAAGCCATAAAGAAACACTACAAATTACAAATAAGCCATTTATAGTCAAGATAGAATATTAATTAATTAGCATTACAAAAATATCAAATATTATCTCCAATGTGCTCTTGAGCTGAATAATTTAGACATATTCTAGTATTATATAAGACTTCATTAAGGCCCAAGGGTATATCTAGTTCATTTTCCACAACTGGCGGTCTATTAATGAGCAAAAAATAAAAATAAAAACTTGACTCATTTGTCCGGAAGGGCTTTTCGCACAGGAGTTACCCGATATTTGTGTTGCCACGATGTCAACGCGATGAGCTCAAGTCACTCTTAAAAGAGTGTAAATGACCTCGTGTGCAAACAAACTGCACGGGGATCCACCTACACACACACACATACACACACTCGTGTGCCTTTCGGGCGTGCCTCAAGGAATCCACAGAGGGACAACACTGCTTTGTCGTTTCGCCTACGGTTGACTGAGCTGAACGAGCTTGCAAGAGACATCAGAAGCTGTGAATTCCCAAAACAGTGTAAACAGATATGAGACAAAAGATGTCATTTCATCTATATTCAAAAATCGATTTAAAAAAAAAAAAGAATTGAGGGCAGGCAAGGTTCTATTTATTGATGCAATACTGAGTCGGCATAAATCACCGCCATACAAGTGGGCTGCATAACAGAGTGATGGATGTTACATCATTTCCTCTTATCACTTTTCACTGGACTCCTTTTTTTTTTCAGTATCGGAAGCTCTAGCTGGGGGAAGAATCCCTTTAGGAAGCTACACAGTAACCCGACATACATTTCAAATTTATACCTTATCATTTTCATTCTCCCTCCCATACCGAGAGGGAGAAATTTAGTGATGGAATATGGAAGGTGTCGCTTAGTGTGAGATAAAGATGCCTGTTCTACCCGAAGGGAGGGAAAAGGGAAGCTATTTCATTTTCAGGCACAAGTTGACTAGCTATTACTATTCCCAACACGGCGGCGTAAAGATGTCATGTTACGGTTTTTGAGCTTTAAAAAGGTTGAGATGGGCCAGTGTGTGTGTCTGCTTGGTTCCGCAGTGACATAATGTTGATCCATTTCCCAGGCGCCATCCAGAGCCAAGATGTAATTCATCAAACCGCATTTTGTCTGATCACATAAGTGCTGTCATTAATTATATTAGACATACAACCTTCATTAGTAAAACGAGCCTAAGAGAGGGCGGAGCAACAAAAAAAAAAAATTTAAGATGAACTCATTAGACAGCGAGCTTTGTTTAACACACACGCGACATTAATGACTCAAGTAAACGAGGGAGATCAACAGACTTGTGGAATCAATAAAATATTCAACCGCTGTTTGCGCACTTAGCTGAACAATGGAGCCGCCCTTGTTGCTTATTCTGAGGAGCATCGGCTTGTTTGTCCATAATGAGCTTCCTCATTACGCTACGGAAGGAAGGATGTGTGATATTGGAGGGCAGGTGAGAAAATGGGTGAGAGAGAGAAGTGTGAACAGGATTTAAATGAGCACACATTCACTGGCAGCACAATTTAACACCGCAAATAAGAAAGCTTCGCCGTGATTCCATCCCAGCATAAGTTGAAGTCAACAAATGTGTTTTTGTAGAGTCAACAAATGTACTGCGGTATTATATGAAGTCATCAATGACTTCATTTTGTGAATTAGCACAATCTATTAAGGTCCTAGACAAAGACTGTGTCAAGAAATATGACATACAGGGGCGGCGCTAGAGGAGGGGCTGCGAGGGCACTGCCTCCCTTTGAAATATTCAAATGCAGATTGTGAATATAATAGAAACTAAAAAAAATTTGATTTCAAATTGTTGTTTTTCTTAAAAAAACTTTTTTTCTGCTTTTTTTTTAAAGAGATATCCTTTGCCACCCCATGCCCCCCCCCCCCCAAGGGAGAAAAATCCTAGCTCCGCCACTGATTACAAACCCCCAATCCATACAGATTCATTTGGTACATCATAAAATCAACCATGATGATATCTGTCGTTAAATATGATATAAAAAGAAAACATGCATGGGATTTAACTGTTGTAAATAGAAGCTCGACTTTTAAATCTTGGTGGCTCGAGAATGGGAATGAGGCAAAACAGCAATCAAATTAATCATAGAACTTAACAGACCATAACTATCTTGCTCGGCTGACTTTAATTCCGTCCATTTGCATTGACTGGCGCGCTCTTCTAATTTGCAAGCATTCTAGAGTTGACACATTCACTGTCGATTTAATAGGAACAACCGGTTCCTATTTATAGTCAGGCGTGAATTTCATGCGGGAAATGAAGCACGTTCCTCAATTTACAACGTTTTTAGGTTTTTATGTGCGACCACAGCAATGGCATGTAAACCGTTTGACGTTTTGCAACATTTAAAGGGAAGATTTGTATGTGTCATCAAAATAAAATGAAAAAAGTTTAGCATCTGGGGAGTTTTTTGTTTTCTTGACTCACCATCCATTGGCCGACCTCCAGCTGTCTCATGAATCATCCTGATGTGTTTTGTCTGCTAAGAGATGACGCGATGCCGCATTAACCTCGCCGCGGCTGACGTCAGTGACTCAAAAGCGCTCCAGTAAAACTCAACTCACATTTTTTTAATTATCTTCGATATATACCAAAAGCTTAAAAGTCCTTCTTATCTGAACTGGGTATGGAAGAAGAAATTAAATCACAGCATATTAATCAAAACAGGCTTTGTTTTCCCCATTAACATTATTTCAAAAACATAATTAAAAAATTAAAAAAAGGGCAATTTAATAATACAAATCCAACGTTTAATTTGATTTAAAAAATCTGAATATTAGCATATTTATTTTTTTCATTTCCCACCCATTTTTCTTATGATTAAAGTTTTTAAAAATTCAAACAAGGGCACAGACAAGAGACTACAAGGATAATCCAGATTTTCCTATTTTCATCAAAGTATTAGAAGTGACGGATAAATCAAAGTGGGCTGGATCGGCACCATCATGCTAATCTCTTAATACCTTTGCACAAAACCTGTCCTGAGTGATATTAAAGGAGCGCTGATCCACATAGACACCATTTAGAACAACGTCAGGGGAGATAATGAGGCGTGCATCAAAACACGACTCGGATTCATTTCTCTCCAGTCACGTTGAGTCCTCTTTTCTTATTAGCTTGCATTAATGACCGGGCCGTACTGCGGCAGTCACAAGCGCTTTTGTTCACAGCGTGAGATAAAATCCAGCCCGCCACCTCGGCTTTCATTACAAATGTTCCCCCCTTCAATACGTTTTCCAGTGGTTGAAAATATGGCCTTCATTTGTGGTGGGAATGAGATAAAGACAGAGAAGCTTTGTAGAGAAGATGCCCTGAAGGGGCGTTTGACTGCCTTAAAGAGATTGATCGGCTGTTAGCGGTTCACACTGATGTTTCATGACATTATCTCTGGATCAAAAATATGAGAAGGCAAAGGCAAGTCATAAAAATAACAACTAGCAGCATAATAAGAGGAATCAGGCCATTAAATTGTTGCTGTGTGTCTCAAAGTTTTAGCATCAAATAAACTAGCCGCTATGAATATTTCGCATAATAAACTAGAACTTGTCAATTCTGCCCTTCTAAACTCCAAATCTGAATACCTCCGCATACCCGAAAGACGCAAAATCGATAAATCACCCTGAGCCGTCTTTTCGTTAGAAAACGTGGCGCTAATTAGAAGTCGGAATATGTCGGAGGCTCATACTACGTAATCTCCTCAAACACGTGATTGACTGATATTTTAAGGGTTTGCATCTTAATCTCGGGATTTACCGATTACTAAACTAACGCAATTATCGCAACATTCGTTAAGACACAATCTGTTATCACGAGTGCACGCATGCAAATCGTCTCACTGATTAAATACAAATAAGCCTGGCAAAACACTTTAAGCGGGTCATGTTTGTATTTGTTTATGCGCCTGCCCATGTTGAGCAATATTTGTTTTATGGCTGTATTAGCCTAATTGGCCACATTCTTATCGTCTATTTACGAGGTTATTGAAGTGTCGAAACCAATCAGAATGGCGACGGGTAAGCGATGGAAGCCATAAAAGCTGCTTGGATTTCTCTCTCTACAGACACTGCGAGCAAGTTTCGCTTCCAGCAATTAGAATTTTATGATCGTAACACTTTTGAGCACATCGTGATGTCGGCATTATTTCGAAGTAAATCTCTTGACGTGCCGGGACAAGCCCCCGGGCAAGCAGAATTATTACATGAGTACATTTTATGTTGAAAAACGATATAATACCGTTGTGGTCCTAAAATGCAAAATATAAACGCCTTGAGATAAGAGTTTCATTATACCGTGACTCAACTCAAAACACCCATTTCGAAACCAACGGCAATTCATCCATTCATGTCTCGACCTTGTATTCGGAATCTTCTAGAAGGACCCAGATGGCCCGCTTTCATGGCAAGAAACAAAAATGATCACATCTTTTCTCCAGGCTTCAAATTAAAGCCCGTCATTGATTTACACTTTATAGTCCTGCACGGATGGCGAATCCCTTTCTGGAGGACAGATATAAAATAAACAAAAACAAATGCTGCCACTGTGCTGAGGTTAAGCCTGAGGTTATTACTTCACAAGAGGATATTTCTATTCATCTTTGCCAGGAGGAGGACGGCGGACACAAACATCCGTCCGTCCGCACACAATCCTAAATCGGCACGCACGCAGACGAGAAAAGACCTGGCCTATATTTGTCATCTCAAAAGATCCCCAAGGCGTATAACCGAATCAATATTTAAATGACAGACTTCATAAACAGGATGGGTTTTCACCTCGGTCAAAAAATACTTTCCTCAGACACTGCAATGCATCAGAAAACTACATTATGACCACTGCCGACTGCAGCAAGTATCTTCCAGGAGAAATCTGTTCAGGTAATTAACGAACAATTATCACCGTAACGGCTTTGAGACAGCTAATCCTTTTTCGGTCTCATTAAAAGGGGGTCTACCTGCCATCTTGTGATTACATCTACGTACGCTAACAGTCTAAAGGCGAGTCTTAACGGCATAGCCTTTGCCACCGTTCTCAGCCTCATTATCCTCCAGAATTAGAAGGCCAATTACAGGGCATTAGCTTGACAGCAGGATAGCCACCATTAGCTTACACATAAAACTCACCACCCAGCTAGCTACAAACAAATAAACAGTCGGATATTGGATGTTTTTCGTTCGCCAATAAGCTTTGCCGAGTATCCAATAATGTGCCTGGACATAAAAAAAGATGGAAAGGATGAAAACTTTTGTGTTTTTTGTAAAGGCAGATGTTTCTTCTGTGGTTTGGGATTGAACTCCCTGAGACTATATTTCAGAACTGCAGTTAGCTTAATCAAAGATGGGGATAAACAAAGTAACAAAGAGCAGATTCTGGCAGTAGGAGAGGTCAATGATGGCAGCCAAAGTCTTCATTAAATCCTGACTTCCAGGAAGAGATGGTGTGGGGGAGGTGTATTAGAAAAAAAACGACACCGGGTAGCCATGTCCCCTGGGAGCAGTATTATTAGACGGACAGATGAGGCGAACAAAGGATAATGTGACTGCTCTGGTAAGATGAGGTCACGGCATAGACAACAAAGGCGTCCCAAGGCAGGATGAAGACGCTGGCTTCAAAGTCGACATTCAAAGATGACTTTAATGCGATCTTTGACCTCTGAATCACTGAGCGTTCGAATCATTCCGTGTCATGTTGGAGGCAAATTCAAAATTTTGTCTTGCTGTGGTCTTATTTCAGACCCCAGCTGGGATGGGTTTAATATATGTGTGTGTCCATGTGTGTCAGGGTGTGTGTTTGGTTGCCTCTATTACCTCTACATTTGCCGGGCAATTTGCCTACAAGGTTCCCCCTTTTTTTTGCCCACTGTCAGCTGGGACAGCCCCCCCCCCTTACAAGGCCTTTCAAGGGATAAGTGGTTTTCGAGATGAATGGACGGCTGGATGGACAAACACATAAGCAGTGAAATTGTTGTTGAGCGTCACAATAATGAGGACGATTACCAAAACCAAAATAAGCATTTGCTGGAACACGTGACAAAACGTCTGGTTAATATTTTGTCTAAAGATAATAATGTATACTCTTATTCCCTCCCAATTATTAAAAGTTTATTCTACCACCAAACAATATTGACAAGTAAATGGCTTGCTGGAGTAATCATTTAGTCTTTTTTTTATTTTTTATTATGACACCAACAAAAAAATAATTCATCCACCAAGTCATCCTTCTGGCATCCATATTGCGTTATATTTATTTATTGTGTTATATTTATTTATAGATTGTGTTACATTTGCATAATAGGAAATATTCTATAAATAAATATATAATAAATAAAAAATATATAAATAAAAAATAAATATATAAAAATATATATAAAAATAAAAATACAATATAAAAAAAATAAATATATAAATATGATAGCACTGCTTGTATTGTGATACAATCTAGCGAATAACTCCATTAATAACATAAAATTAAATTTTGGAAGGACTCTTACCCAGCAAATATTAATGGGCTATTGCGTAAGCGACGCCTGAGTCCCTCCATGTGTTCTGCTAGAGTCAAATCATTTGTGCTGTCAGGTCTTATCAGTAATCTGTCAGAGTAATAATAAAAAAAGTCAATGATTTTTTTTTCCTCATGACTGCCCACAGAGACGGCTCACTAGTGCCAAAAATTAGCTTGATGTAAATGGGGGCTGCCTTTCTCCGCACCAATTTTGTCTCCCTCCTTTCACAGCAACCGAGTTGCGCTAATGTGCTGCGGCAGATAAAGTTGTACCGCCGTGGATCGAGCACTGATGTGGCCCGGGCCAATCGAGCCGCTTTGTGTCTGTGTAGTTTATGTCGGAGAGACTGTAAAAAAAAAAAAAAAAGAATTGCACCCTGCCTGTCATGGACTGATAAATGATTCCCTGCGAAATATCTCTATTAAATCTGCCATTATCAGGAGAAGGGAAAAAAAAAAAAAAGCCTTTTCAGCCACGTCATTAGCATTGCAATTTATGAGACAGCTCCCGAGCTCGACAAAATCGACCCCCTTGTGTACCTGGCTAATTCAAACCAGATTAGTGGAAATTAGGTAGGGCGGGTATTAATAATGCATCGGACTGGGATGGCCTCGCTTTCTGCTGTTTCATAAATCCACTTCTGGGCATGACGTACTCTCTCTTTTGTGTTGTTTTTTGATGCGTCAGATGATTTTTAAATCAAACAACAGCCGCAAATATTGCGACTCAGCATTTGAGAGGAAGGAAGCTTTTTTTTTCCACACAATTAAACTGCAGATTGGCAATTTGTAATCTCTGACAGTCCAGTTTTGAGTGAGATTGAAGATACCGTTCAGGAATGTTCGGACGAGGCTGATATGATGCGTTCCGATTCGCGCGCGACAACAAAAACAGCCTTCGGATAAAACGGACAACGATTTGTGAGTCATTATGCAACTGCAGCCGAGAACCGGGGGAGAGCTTTGCTAAACCAGACCATGCCAAAAGCATCCAGTAAAGCAGAGAAGCATTTGACCTTAAAATGGAGGGATGGCAAAGGGCTCCAAGGGGATTAAAATGTTCCTTTCCAAAAGGAGGCAAATACAGGACAGGGGTATAAATAGGATGCCGGCCGTCCCTCATCCTGCAGGAAGGGCAACATCCTGTTTAGCTTTCGAGTGACATCAAAAAAATAACAATAATAATAGAACTTGTAAATAAGTCACAACAGAACATCCTCTCCCCTAGAGAGCTTTGGTCTTCTTCATGACGGGAAAAAAAAAAATCACACACATTCTCGTGTGACTTTGAGAACTTTCCGGGTGCATTTGCTGTGTGCGACGGCCCCGGCCCCAGCCGCAGGGTGCTCCGCTTATTGGATTATATATCTCTCAGTAATACAAAAAGTTGTTTTTAAGGTCAGGAGCCTGGGGTAGAAGAAGGGAAGCTGAGATTTAGACACTGCTGTCTTTTGTTGTCGTCACGAAGGTCACTGCGATGAATTTTCGGAGGAGAAAATTCGGGCCTCAAAATAACTATTTTGAGGTTTTTCCAGTAACCTCCACTACGCCACACAACGGCGAAATAAATACACATTCCCCAAACATGAGTGACATGCTAAGCGACACGTTATCATTTCCAAAGAGAGCACACACAGTTGCTAATTTATCAATTTCCCGCTAATTACAGTCCATTACGAGCGTTCCTCCGCATTTTCCGAACGACCGCAAACAAGCGCCGCTGCCGAACGTCTGTGGCCGTCGCTGTCTCTTGCGAATGGTCGCTTCCACCGTCATGAAAGCGATCCAGTGTGATGAGTGTGTGTGCGTGCGGACGTCTGGGCAGTTTTAAAAACCACACGCACAACCGCCGCACTGTTCTCCACAGGGTGGAAACATGCTGTACCAGGAAAGCCCGAGTGTGCGAGCAGACTAACAAAGTATGCACTGTGTGTACGTGTGTGTGTGTGTGTGTGTGTGCACCCTCGGTTGTCCGTATTGGCGGATTTCTGCAGGTGCGGTCGGTAATGTTGTTCACAGCTTGCCGCCTTTTGCTGAACCGGGGCAAGGCCGAAGTTAACAATGTTTCCCTTTTGGAGAGGAAACTGGAGCACAACCACAACCAGAGTTATTTTAAGTCCTGTAATGGTCTGACCTCAAAGTCTCGTATTCTGGGCTAATGATTTGAAGAAAAAAAAAAAAGACTTTTGGGGATTTTTTAAAAAGTTCCTTGGTCTTGCAAGTTCGCTGTGAATGTATTGAGAGGGTCAGTATGATTGGAAAACTACAAAATGATCCATGACACATAAAAGTGTATAGCAAATCCTCTGACGGGAAAAGTGAGCGTAGGCGTGCTGTGCGTGGCATTTAGCGAGCTAGCCTCCCGGCCTCGCTCTTTCATCACAAAGGGCGGCTGGCGTGTCCCCGAGCTAAGAGCCTCTTCATTGCTGGAGATGTCACTCTTAGATATTTGAAGGCACGCCCGATTATTAGGAACACTCGTGTACATCTCCATACTTGATTCGCTTGTCGTTTCTAGTTGACTCCTCCTTTTTTCTCCTCACATCTGGCTGCTTTGAGGGAGGATCCAGCGGGAAACTCATTTCGCCGCTATCATTGAGCCTGTCTTGGTCCATCCCCCCCCCCCTCCTCTCTTCTCCTCTGTGTCAAGCTTTCAGCCTGATCTCCATAATGCCGTTTCTGGCAGGAGGGGCTGGATGTGCTTTGTCCAGGGCGAGGCTGGAGCAGGTACTCGCCCAATTTTGGCTGACAGCGCAGCGTGTAAGGCCCACACACACAGTCAGAGGTTGTGGAAACTGTCAGAAAGAGTCAGTCACTAAACTCCCAAATTAACCAAATGTTCCCACCCATTGTGCGTTGATTATGTTAATCTACATTCTTTTATTCTTTTATTCTTTCCCATTATTATTTTTTTAAAATCAGAATAGTCTGATAATATTTTGGTAATAAATAATAAATATATAACATTTTCTTTAACATATTATATATATTTTTTAATTCCGAATAATGAATAATAAATATATAAATTAACATATAATAAATAAATAACCTGCAAAGAAAAAGAAGACTAAATGCAATATGTTCTTGATCGTTTCCGTCTTGTTTGCTCGTGGTTGGTGCCGCAGCACCTCACCAGGGAGGCATCAGAGAAAAAATGCCCAAGGCTCCTCAATCGGTTCCTATTGTTGTGGTGGAGCACCTGCTACAAAATAATTAGGTCATATCTCAGTCAGTCACGCAAGTGTCACAATCGATGTCTCTTCATCCTTTATTAGTTTTCTGGGGTGATGTTTACAAACGCTAATTAGTACTTCAAGTGGGGAAAGTTTGAACTTTAGTAGTCCGCTCTACTGCCCAACACGTGGGGAAATTAATGACGAGGAGCACGGAGGAGGACCTCAATTATGTGTCCACTGCAGGGGGGGTGTTAATAACGCAATAAGGAGCCTGACTGTAAGCTTTTATTGATAATTGAATTACATTACGTCAAGCGCAACGCTCCACGGGGGGGAGGGGGGAGCACAATGTTAATTACATTGTGGAACATTGAAATCAATTTCAAATGATCAATGACTAAAACATTTGGGGATCAGAACTAAACTCCGTCCGTCATCCTTCTCTAAAAGCATTCTATAATGCTTTCCGCTAGTAATGAGAATATCATGTCATCCATTCAGTTTAATTTCCATTTTACAGCCCTTTCATCGACTCCAGCCGAGACTTGATGGCCCGTGGTTTAGCGCGAGAGGTGGCGGGTTGTGTACGTGTGTCCATCTGCCTACCTCCAGCATTGAGATGTGCCCCATCTCCATGAAGACATTTAACGGCAGCCCTGACGGTGCGCTCAATGATCCGATCGACTTGGGTGGTTATTTCCACTTCTCTGGTCACAAACATCTGACGCTGTGACTTTTGTTTAATTCCATTGCTACGATTTTGAGACTCCAAGCATAATATCTCAAACAGCAAATCTGAGAATCCGACGGATTGCTCAGCAACCACCTGTGTCTAGATGAATTGCCGTAACAAGCTGTGGGGATAATGAGGTCATGGGAGATAGAGACAGAAGGGGGGGGGGGGGGGGGGGGAGTATAAGCACAGAAGGGAGAGGAAGTCGCCATTTATAATTCATGTCAAATGAATTATCATCAGTACTGTGGCATTTGGAATGAATTATTGATCATGTCTAGGAAGAACTTGCAGTCGGGGGTCCTGATGGACGTAAGAGGGCAGAGTAAGCCGACACTAAAGTGTCTGCTGGCACTAGAAGGATGTCTTCCCAGTAGCTAATGAAGATTTAGTTGGTCTGATGAGATTCCCGGCGTGGTGCGAGTGGTACGTTCCAGATGTTGGCCGCGCTGGATCGGGATGTTTTTTGGTTGCCACAGAGAACAGGGCGGAAATGAAAGGAGCGAGGTTCAGTTTGGAAACGATTAGGAGAAGCAGAAGGAGTAATCAAACATCTCCAAGCAATGGCAATCTCAGTAGCCTCGCATTGTGGCTTTCCGTGCCTCGAGATTTGTGTTAGCCCGACTCGGAGTGGGTGTGAGATGAATGAGTGAGGAGCAGTGGAGATCAAGTGATGATGAAGAAGAGATGAATGGGGAAGTTATTTGGTGGATTTTTTCCCAACATACTCGTGTTGATTTGGAAGAAAATGACCTTCAAGTGAATTTATTTATTTAATTTAATTTAATTTAATATTATTTAATTTAATTTAATTGGAGTGTATTTAATTATTATTCACTTTCGTACACTTGACCGGACCTTCACAATCGAGTCTCAAAATGAAAATTTCCAAATATAGCACTCTTTAACCAAGGCGGGAACTCTGACAGGAAGTTACCTTCCCTCTCCGGGTTCCAGAATAAAATTACCAAACTGTTGATCGATGCCTAACAGGTGCAAGGCTAATTATGCTAATCACGGCAACAGCCAAATAAACTGATTGCCGTGTTCATTTAAATGACAGCAATGTTCCTTCGGTGGCTAATTAAAATAGGTTGGGAGAACGGGAAACGAGGCGGCTGGGTTTGGATGAAAGGGGGGTGTTTAAATAAAAATGTTCTCTGGGGTCTACTGTAATACGCTGCATTTCATTGGTTTAATGATGTCATAATGAATTTGTAATGATGGGGGCTGGCTTAGGATGCACAAAACGTAGCAAGGTGATACCAGACAATATTCGCTCGTTAGGAGTCCGAGAAGGCTCCGATTTGATCCCATGGGATGCGGCAATTGCATTTTTTGCAAGTTGACCCAAATCTAGTCATCATTAGAGGAAAAGGTGGTGAACAGAGATCAGGAGATGTGAACTCTGACACCCACTGTTGAAGTATTAAAAAGGGGAACCAGAGCTGGCTGATTGTTTGGAGATGATTCTTCTCCTCACAGTCCTGCTTGCATAACTTAATTCCAGATCAGTAAAATCCAGAATATATATAAATTAAACATGGACGCGTTTGAAAAAGATGGCTATCATCGCATTGCTTGCCACAAAAGAAAGATAAACAGCTCGATTTTAACATTCTCTCCGAGTCATGTCCTCACTTTAAATGTAAGTCACATTAGTCGGGATCTACTCAGTTCGATATATGAAAATGCGATGTTTGGCTTTAATGAAAAATCAATAGTGAGACAAGCCCGCCACCAGCGAGACCCAACAAAAGCAATTTCCAAATTGACGTACGGAAGCCCGATGTGATTGATTCTGACTGCTCTTTGATTTTAATACCATTCACTGTGAGCTCATTGACTGCCAAACGTCGTCTTGCGGTTTATCTACAAACCGCCAAGAGTCCTTGTCTGCTTTTTCTTTCTCTCCCAGTTTATTTATCAGGCTTTTCGTCACGCCAGGATGGAAATGTTCTATGATATTAGACAACTCACTGAAATGAGGAGATAAGAGGTTTGTACTTGTAATTAATCACGGTGCAATCTTTATGGAGAAGGCACCTCCGGAGGAGTGGAATCCAAATTTGTTGAGCCTTGTCTGACACGAGACTGAATTAACTTTCTTACCGCACGGGAAACATAATCATCAGTCGTCAAAATCAATTTAGCATCACAATCTTTGCTTTAACTAGAATCGAAAATAGGAATGCTACAAATCAAATACTGTGAAAAAGTTGCGTCCTGGCATGTCTGACGCAAGCATCTGGTTACGTAAATGTTCAAAAATGCACTCACCTTGCCAAAGTCTCTGACATCAAAGAGGTCGAAAGGGTCAAACAGCTCACTGTTCCGCAGGCCAAATTTGTCATGGCAGATCTTGAGGAATGTCCGGATGTTCTTCAGACAAAGGAACTAGAAGAGACAGACAATTCGGATTAATTGCTTGGTGTGATTTGCTGTTGTGTCATTCATTCATTTTTATTTTTATGTTATCTTATGTTATGTTATATGTTATGTTATGTTATGTTATGCTATGCTATGCTATGCTATGCTATGCTATGCTATGCTATGCTATGTTATGTTATGTTATGTTATGTTATGTTATGTTATGTTATGTTATGTTATGTTATGTTATGTTATGTTATGTTATGTATTATTGTTATGAACTTCAGGGCCACTGTACAAAACAGACTAATGAAAAAAAAAACAAAATGCTTCCTCCTAGACAGCCGAAAGTTTCATCTAAACACATTCCTGAAGTTTGCACTTGGATTCAATGAGTAAGGCTACAAGCAGCGTTGGTCATCACGCCTCATGCTGGGTTTAGTACCCGCATGTCTTTCAGATAGCAACCATTGCACCAGGTGAAGTATGCTCCGGAGCATCAAGCGTTGAAAAAAAATACACAATGTTCTCCGGCAAGCTTAATGAGATGCAAGGCTTCCTGTTGCTCCAATTGACCAAGTGAGACATGTTAGGTGTCAGCCTGCTGAACTAATTAGCTTTCATAGTTTGAACCGAGGAACATAATCAAGTCGAGCTAAAGCGCCGCTTTCATCTGATACCAGATCTGGATTCCGGGATTTTGCTGGATTTTAGCAGGCCACACCTGAGAGACTCGCTGATTCATTCTCATTCAAGTGTGCACGTCTGCTCAGTGCCAGTGTCACGGGTGAAGACACCACGAGAGATCCGCCCCTTACGCCGCTTAAAAAGAAACGGGATTGGTTGCCCGCTGGATTGACATTTGCGGTTCAGTGGCAAAGGTTATCGAGTCTGGGAATCCTCACCTGCAGTAGGGGGGGTTGTTCCAGCACGTATATGAAAGGGTAACATTTGCTGAAGAGAAGAAGAATGTGTCTGACATTCTAATGCATGTTTAGAGATAAGAGCAGAAAAGCAGCCGGCGATGATCTGACTGGCGGGAAGGAAAAAAAAAAAAAGGGAAAAAACTGTGGGCAAGCGAGAAGGTACATTATATTGTAAAAGAAGTTGAAAGCGCCTCCAGACACTATAAAATCAGCGGAGACTTTTTAGGTTTGGAAACTACAGATTGGATCACGGCTGCAATACTATTTAAATTTAGTCCATTAATCCACTTTTTGGTTTGGAGCCACATTGTAAAACAGCCATTCGTGCTTTTTACGTGTTACAATAAAATTCAATTGCAAATTAGAAAAGTGAGCAGGTGTTTTATTCTTTTTTTGGAGGGTTTTCGATTATTAACTCGTTTTGTGGCCATTTTTTTTTTTTTACCTGTTTGTATGGTGAATCCAAACAAAGACAGAAAAATACAGATGGTAGATTGTTGCCATGGGAGCCGATATCAAGCATGAGAAGATTTTCTTTTAAATGGCTGCTTAAAAAAAATGACACTGCTAACAACAAGAAAAAAAAAACGTCTTCAGAGACACCCACCTGTCAGCCACCTTCACGACAACGATTGATACCACAAAACAGACTGAAGTCAAAAAATAGAAGCAGTCTGGGACAACTCCAACAAAAAAAAAAAATCTGTTTATCCTTAAACTGACACAGCTACTCCCAAAAGTGACTGACTGAGATGCTCGAACCCCGCCCAACCTGCTTCCAGGTCAGCCAGATCTTGAAGTCCGTAAAGAGAAAAGGCCACGCTCCGGCAAATTGGAGGAGACCACGCATGAATAATTCATAGCAAAGCATGCAAATGTGTTAATCTTATCCTATTAGCCCTAAAAGCCTGTAAGCAGCCGAGGATCGACCACACTTTTAAGTCTTGTACAACAAGCAGAAGACAAAGCCCAACCAGCTCATTAGCGAGGTGTTAAAATATGCCCTTTAAATAGGACACTAGCATTTTTTTTTTTTTTTTGGTGGGGTTAATCTCCATTACAGAAGAAGATAAATCATCTGAGAGGATGAACTCCAAAGGTGTTGACCACTCTGATGACTACATGATTAAATTAGGTCCACTTTCACCTTTTCTCGGGTCACTCGAAGAAAATAAATGTAAGTCAGATGCGCATATTGGGTTGTAGCTAAAAACAAAAACTTCTTGGGAGAGAAAATCTTTATGAAACTTTATGTCTTCAAGATACAGATCCCCGACTGCGGATTAGATAATTAAATCTTTGTTTGAGAACACCGACAGAGTAGTATTTGCAGTATGAACGATGACTTTAAATGGCCGCCATTAGTGCTGAGCCAAGGGTTGCGACTGAACATTTAGATCTAATTAATTACCCCACCAAAATCGACCACATCTAGATTAAGACTCTTTACTTTGGCTGTGCAATTAGATTTTAAATAATGCAACGAGGGACAAAAAAGAAAAAAAGGGACTTAATGACAAAGGTGAAAAAGGAAATATTCAATACGATTAACTACAGCAGAACATTTCGATTCAGGCGTGTCTGGTTGGAAGTGTTTGGTCTGCGAATCTCCTTCTTGGACATTCATGGAGGTGATCCAAAACCATTTTACAAATGATTTGAGGTCATAAAACAGCTCCGATGAAAGCTGCATGTGCATAATGCCCCCCCCTTCCCGAACCCCAGCTACCATCCACGCTTATACAAATCGGTGTATCCAAGCAACAGGCTTCCACGACTAAAGTGAGAAATTTCCACTCGGGTCCATCCTACACCGAAGGCTTGATGAATGTAGGAAGGTCCGCAGAGACAGCCATGGATCAATGACCAGGTAATTTATGGCATCAGACAACAGAGTCGAAGACTACATTCATCTTTTTCCCTAGTGTCTTCCCCTCGCCGCTTAAACTTGGCAATCCTCTCATGTGAAATGTTACTGCTCACTTTTCTCCACATAAATCCTTCAAGAGCAAATATGCACGCGAGACATTACGGTGACAAAGTTCGCAACTGGGCATAGCGTGGTGGTGACACACGTATGAGTCAAGCATGAGTTAGCTCCTTGACTGATAACCCTTGGGGATTTCCCTACACAAATATTTTTTTTCTGCTAAATGCCCAAGGGGGCTGATTGGACACAATAGACCGGGTCGACACGTAACGTGAAACCGAAAGATCGTGACACTCCCACTTGGCCCATTAGCTAATGTAAGCAAAATTCTGATCCGAAGCTCAAGAGGACCAATGAGTACATTATTAGCACAGGTTGCTTTACCTTTGTTTTAAGGAGCCATTATGTACAGCTCTAAGCTCTTGATGGCCGTGATTATCTCCAAGGTGACTAATGCTATTAACACGGAGAGCGGCCGATTAATTACCCAACTTGCACTGGGGCCCGCTTTAATCAGCATTGCTGCAGCTCGGATGAACATTCAATCATCACATATAAAGAAAAATAAATAAATCTACTCTTTTCTAATTACATTACCGTGCCCAAGATAAATAATTTCAATTTCCAGCATTAAATGGAAACAACTGAAGCTTCAGACTTATTCAAGCATCATCCTTGACAAATATGATTAACTTAAAACCGCAACAAAATTGCAGCAGATGAAGTCAGACAGAAAAAAAAATACAGCACGCCTAAGGATGCGGTATTACATCCTGTTTTGATATATTTCAAGGTTTTATGAAGAAATGTACTCGCTCATGATTAAAACAGGGTTCTTGGAGTCGGTCGGGACAGCTTCGTCATTTTTATGGCATGCTCATAACGGTTGGAGGCTTTGGGGCATTGTAGGCCATTTTAGAAGGAAGGCCTACCTGGCATTCAAACTTTGTGGCTACACTATATAATACATCATGAAAGCTATATTGCATTGGTGTCAAACATAAGGCATGTGGGCCGGATTCGGTCCGCAATATCATTTTATTTGGCCCCTGGAAAAATACTGTCCATGCATCCTTCTAGTATATTTACAAACTGTGGTCCTGGCAAACCTGAATTAACTTCTCACTTGTGACCCGTCAACCGCCCGGGCTCAACTCGGCTAGACCTCGACATCAAGCAGTACAAAAGCTCATCTTTTTTTTAAAAGACAGTAAGAGCGTAGAGCAGAGGTGCCTGAAAAAAAAAAAAAAAAAAAGAGATACTGAGAGCTTTGTCAGGCGGATATAGATGCAATAGAGCGAAGGCCGGGATCAAACGTCCACTTTCTGCCAGTAATCCACCTTGAGAGGGAGGGAGGGCGGGAAGGTGGGAGATGGCAACAGCGGGGAGTATTGCAGAAGAAGAGAGGTGTTGCTCGGAAAAGCTAAAAGGACCTTGCAGTAGAAAATCAGAATCAGGAAATTTGGCTTAGAGATTTTTTTTTTATTGCCGACCAAATTTCTGAACTGGAATTATTTACTGAAACAACTCCATCATTTGCGCCAGTGAGTACGATCTGAAATAAATTCAAACGCTCTCCAGCAGAAGATCCCAAAACGCCGACATCAGCAGCCAAGCGAAGCTCTGAGATATGATTGCCAGATCATCCCGGAGGGCAGAGGTGAGACTCAAAGAGGCGAAAACAGCTTGATAGACCTTTTCTCCTCTCCCCTTCTTTCTCCCACGCACTTGGACTCCGCCTGCAGCACCTCTTTAAAAATAGGAGGCTGAAAAAAAGCTGTCACTCTGGATTTAGCCTACTTTCCAACGTGGCCATTAATTTCAAAGCAGATGGCAAAAAAAAAAAAAAGATGGAGGGTGGGGTGGGGGGGCAGGGGACTCTACACGGCTTCTGAATAACAAAGTGGAGATTGGTGACCAATGAAAAAAGCCTTGGCCATTATTATCGTCTTTATGAAGGTGATATTTCCGAGAAGTTTATCGCTACTAAGAGTGAGCATGACACTAAAGTCATCAAATCGTGGTTATAAACTAGAAGACATTGGGTGATGAATACTGGAGGTTATCATATTTTCCTCGTGGTATGTAATCATCTGTCATGGTACCCTCGTAAACCTTTCCGACGAGAATTTAGAGGTGACGTGTCCGGATTTAAACCGTGAAACAAAAAAAAAAGGCCGACCGGACTACAATGACGTAAAAACAGGTTGCAATAAACAGCAGTGCCATAAAAAAAAAAAAAAAATTGACAACGCCACGTGGCGCTAATAAAGCCGTTAGCCTATATAACCTATAAAATGTGAGATAAGCAATCTCCTCATCTGGTAATTAATTAACATGCCAGCGCCTAGCAGGTTAAGATAATGCACGCAATCATATCACAAACAAGGCATCCTCAAGGACGATCATTAATCATGACATCAGCCGTCATGATCAACGTCCTTGAGGCGTTTCTTTGAATTCCAACCCGGCAAAAACCTTATGGAAAAAGTTAACACGCAAATAAAATAAATATCTTTGGATAGCTTACACACTTGGATACAATCCCTGCAACGTGCAGCCCCGAAGGCAACGGGATTCTTTAATGACTCAATAGAACGGTCGATAGAGCCGGCGAACGTATACTCAGGTGAGCTGAGCTGGCATGCCCAACACAAAGCTTACTTTATAGCTCTCGGTGTGATAGTTAATGGAGCGGAACCTCAGGTAGAATACTGGCAAATGATCACCTTTACAGTTCAAATCCGAGGTCCGTGACATTTGCGTCGACATAAAAACGACATCGTAAAAAGTCCGGAGCGAACGCGGAGAAGTTTTGTATGAATTGAAAGGGATTCCGCAATCCTGATCGGTGCTTTATTTCGGAATAATGGTCTCGTTGTAGCAGGCAAAGGCTGCACAAAGAGGTTTTGTCTCGTCTCGCTTGGCTCTGATGTCGCTTGGTATGAAGCAAGACAGCCACAGGCCGTATGTAGCTGACAAAATAAGCAACGTACCAAAATAGCTATTGACAAAGAATGTGCTACGAGAGTGCAAATTCCTCAAAGGAAGCTGGAACTTTGCCAAAACGAACAAGTTCAGGCAAGGAAATCTCAGTTTTTAAATCCTGACATTTACTATGACTTGGACTGAGTGTCTTGCCTGGTATTTAAATCAAAAGATAATTAGAAAGAAATCAACAATTCACGTTATTGTTTGTTTATTTCGAACATTAAAGAAATACAAGAAAAAAAGGAAAAAAATACAGAAATTGATAACTTCATAGTACAATAGAACATAAAAAAAAAGAAGAAAAATAAAGATATTGCATTATAATTTTCCCTTTATCGTAAATTTATGTTTGTTCTGGCTCACTCACCCAAAAATAGAATCTTTAACGTCTATAGCCGTCAATGGTAGTGAATGAGTTATCATTTCCGGGTAAATTTTTCTTTGGTGGAGCACAGAACGACCGGAACATTGAGAGCAAAACTACTACAGGGAATTTTGGCAAAACAAGTCGTCGCGTCGGCAACGCTTAACAGCGGGATTTTAGATTCGCTCATAAAGGTGTTGCGCTAGTAATAAGAGGGCCCGGCTATTACAAATGCTTTTCCTCTACAGGAGGCAAATGATTATTAGGCAGATCCTACTGTCCGTCCATCTATCACGCGGCAGGGAGTGAAACATTAAGGCCGAGCAATGTCCACTTAGGTGAAGACACTAAAGTAGACTAACATAGAAGGTCTGAAGTGAGAGCAGGAGGAGGCTGGATGAGACTCTGATGTGGTCGTGGAGCGGAAAACTTGCAGACGAATCGCCTTGGGTGGCTGTAGTTTAAGTTACAGGATTGAGTCTGCCATTTTTTTTTTTTAATCTCCCAGCAATTCATATTTTAGAACATATGTTTGGGATTTTTTGATCTACAGCGCTGCACAGTTTGAGAGCTTGACTCATCGCTCATATTCTTGGTGGTACGTTGTTTTTTATTCGGCGCTGTTTTGAATCGTGGCTCCTGGGTACCGTGGCGATATTACAAAACAGCATGGTGGCACAGCGTTTACGGTGGGAAATTACACATTAAGCCGCTGTGTCCCATAAGATAATTATTCAATTACACTTTCATTGCATTTTGATGATGCAATTTTGCTTGGAAGTGAATCTCGATGGCTGTTAGGAACAGCATTAACAGATGGAACTTAGTGCTACGGAAATTAAATAAGATATATGCTGGGTGGGCTTTGGAGTCCATCACCGACCCCTTAGTACGATTTGGACAGACCCGGAAGGATAAAACGATGACAGCGTTTGAAAAAGTCGAATCGATTTGTAAGCTCTGCACTTAAACCTTGACTGTGCATGTTTGTGCGATGTTGCCATCAATCCATTCCACTCCTTTCAAGCAGGCCGCTCCCCAGATATCTGGATTTTGCCGAGCTTTATAGAACAGACTCTTTGCTATCAAGTCTACTTATCAGCCTGTCACACTGGACGGTGAAGATAAATCTAGCCAATTAAAATTTAAATTGCTGGCTGCAATGCCGTGACTTGGCTTCTTTCTGGGAGGATTTGAGTCTCTCAGGCTGAAGCAAAAATCGGCAAAGATTAGACACGGTCAGGGTTAGGTTGAGAGAATGAAAATATTTATTTGTGCCTTACTGTTGTGTCTCTATTCAAACGGGGTCGATCAATAGCAATAGATCGAAGCCGAGGGCTGCAATCACTGTTATCAGTACGCATATTGACAAGTTTGGTGGATCACCAGCACGAGCAACCAACTCAAACCCAAAAATCCACATTATCAACCAGCTCCAGATAAAAAACAGTTTTTTCCTCCTCCCTGTGGCGTTGAAATAATTTGTCCTACTCTTGTCATCTGCACCAAAAAGCCTCTCCAGCGGCAACCAGTCGATGCGGCACAAAGCGGGCTCTGTCCTCGGACCATGCAAACGAGCAGATAAGCCAGGCGTGATAATCGTGCGGGGTTTTGATGTTGCAAAGAACCTGGCACAAAACCCCCACGCTGGCTCAGGCCCACGTGAAGCAAGAGATATGGTGACCATCAAGTCTCAGAGGTGCACTGGAGAGATGTGATAAGATGTGAGAGGCCACACCCTGGAAGAACAAATGTAAGCTTCAGCTTTGTGTTCTTAACGTCAATGTGGTCCACATCACACTGTGCTGCTGCAGATCGCTCAGATGCAGCAAATGCTAATTGTAAACACGGCGAGTGTCGTCACCACGGTGACGGTCGCTGGAGTAGTCTGCTCGGCGCGTGACTGCTTGTACACTAACCTCAATTTAAACACGCAAAACTGTCAGCGTGAACTCCCTGATCTCATCAGTGGCACAGAACAAATACGGAGCGGGTTCTACTGACTTACCTTGCAGTAGTTCCGGATCTTTCTAGTACAAGCTAAGCTGTACTTAATTGCAAATATGTTTGGAATGTGCTCAAAAATACGTACTCGCAAATATATTTTAAAAAATTGAAAAAAAAATTAAATAAAAAAAGAATACCGTAATTTCCGGACTATAAGCCGCGATTTTTTCCCAAAATTTTCAACCCTGCGGCTTATAGTTAGGTGCGGCTTATATAAGATTTTTGTCGTCATTTTTGTGATCAATTTTATACACTCGTAAAAAGGCTGTGGACCACTGTTGTGCGGTATCTTGAAGAAAAAAACAACAACAAAAATACTATTTTGAAACACTACTATGGCTGCTGCTTATTCTGGCTGTGTTGCTTGTGACTATTATGAGCTTTGGTAGGAATGCACGCTAGGTGACCTGCGTCAAAGGGCTCTAAACCCTACTCATGTGCACGTGCGGCTTATAGTCCGGTGCGGCTTATAGTCCGGAAATTACGGTAATCAAAAATAATAATAATAAAATAAAAATAATAAATAAAAATTATATATATATATATATATATATATATATATATATATATATATATATATATATATATATGTTACACATATACTATGCTTGATCCCTGAAGTTAATAATCCGAATCAGACTTTTCCAGTGCCCTCAGCTGCAGATGGGGGCTTTCCCAGAGCGAATATGCCAATGCAAGCTTTTTTTTACAGCCATGCTTTAATGTTCACACTGTATTTCACCATCAGAGGCCAAGACATGAAGTCATTTATGGGATTTCCTTGTGCTCTTTGACTGAGGAAGAAAAGACCTCCCTGCCCTTCTAATAAACAGCATTCTATCCAGACTTCCTTTGTGTCCGCGCAGCACTTGAGTAACAGTCAGCAACTTCGTAAAGCGGCTATTTACGCTTTCCGTAACAATAGCTACAATCTGGCTTCTATTAACATATTCACCGCCATTGACAGAAATAAACCTCAAAGATTCATTTTAACTGGGTCAAATGAGTTCAATTGTATTGGGCTGCTACAAAACATGACCTCACCCTCCTGGTTCAAGACTTTATATTCCAATACTTATATAGGACCAAAAATCCGTCTGAACATTTGCACTTGCACATAAAATATTTGCATGGATCCCTTTTTTGCTTAACAATAGTCTTCCTCCTACTTAAGCATTACAGACCGTCAGCGTCTTTTCGATGCACGTCCATTAAGACACGGCAGCAGGGGACAGGAGTGAGGGTCTGAAATTTCTTCGCATTAATTCACAGCAGCCACTCTGTCGCACAGACAGCGGAAGCTTCATAATTTAGAGTTCACAGAGAGAGCCGTTTGAAGTGAGAGAAGAAAACGTAACTTAGTTTTGAGTCAAATCTTCCAACATCACTGACTTCTGATGTCGTAATGAACAGCGGGGAAAAATTCCCCAGAAAGACTCTCCAAAATTTTTATTTACACAAGACTGTGAACTGTTATAGTTGGAGGGTGACCAAAATGGAGCTGCCTCCATCATGATTTCCACATTATGTCGTTTAGGTTGTGTTCGAACACATGAACACTCCTCAGGAAGAAAAACACTCATTCAGCAGATCAGATGAAACGTGTTGGTCATAAAGTGGAAGAATATCAGGGCAAACTATAAAAATACTTTTTGCCCTTAAATTTTGTATGTGATGGTCCGGCGGAAAAACCGAACACCGAACATTAATCCAAAAGACATTAGTCATTTTGACGCATCACACCTTAAACAAAAACATGTTATTATTTTGTGTTTTTTATCACCGTATGTATTTATAGCGGAGTAAACACATGTACTAGTGCTGAGTCATCATTCACATTTAAATTATTCATTAAACTGAGAGCTGGATCCTCCTGCTCGGGCCCTCCGATCAATTTCTGTGCAGTAATAATGCCGTGATCCGCCTGTTCGCATCCCTTCGACCAGCGCTAACCAATCACGCTGTTAGCTTGAGTCCTACAAACCATCCATCAGAATGCGACAATGGTTTGGAGAGAAATACTCGGATGATTTACAAGAAAAAATGTCCTGGGTGTGCTTTTTAATGCAGCTAACCAATTATTACATCTTGAAAATGTTTGATGGTCGTATATTAAAACACACTACAAAAAAAGTTTAAGCTAGCTAATGTGCGCGTATGCTAACCACAAACTGAATGTAAACACAAATGGGAGTTCATGAAGAGCAACTGTAAATGTGTTGAGGTTGATGATTAAGCTCCATTTAGATTGACTTGGAGGTGAAGATGCCGAGTCGCGAATTGGTCATTGATCTTCACATTGAACCCAAGCAAAGTAATTCACTCCACATTTATCACACCATGCTCTGCATGAGGCCGCCGCTGACTAATTTTCTTTTGCATTATTTATTTGCAACTGATAAATGAGAATTGAGCGTAAATAGCTCACAGTCCGACCGAGTATCAAATTTCCATAGCAAATAGTCACTTAAATGATTCAAGGGACATACGACGAGAACGTGTACATTAATCTGTCGGCGCGCACTTTACCGATCATCAATCATTGGGTGCCAGACAGTTATCAATCAATATTAATTAGGTTTAAAACTAGCTCTTCACCTCACCCACATGCAAACTAGGCAGTGGAAAAACGTATTATTTTTCCAGCGCCTGACAAAGCAATTAAATAAATTAGCTTTAAAGCAATTTTCTATTATAAACATAAATTCAATTTATTTTGCGACAATCTTACATGATAATGTAAAGCTATTTAAATTTTATTATTATTACGACAAATCCAGTATTATGGGGAATTATCACAAAGGCTTTCTATGAAGAAATCAATAAATTATGGTTGAGCTATAGATACAACTGCAAAGAAGAGAATCTATTTTTACTGTCGACATATTGTACGATGATCTCAAAGATGTGAATAATTCAAGAGGCAGATGCCGTCCGTCGAGATAGCTTAAGCTGTTCAGGAGACAACTTTCTCTTTGGGGAAGCAGCTGTTGAAAAGGCGCCATTTTAGAAACAAAATCAAGCTCAAAGTTTTAAGTAGGTTACAACGGGAAAGTTTGTGCAGCGTGCAAACTTAATCCAGTTAAACAGGTGCCTTGTTAAAGTTGTTATAAAACAAATGGTGAGGAATTCTCATCACATTTGCGATTGTTTTCCTCATTATTCTGCTCCCGTTTGTCCTGAGGCGAGAGGGGAACATGTCATTAATTGGCTGGGAAAATAGAAATGTTCTCTTTTATTCTGCTATTCTTTTTTTTTATAAGATGCTGTCGAGGAAGTTATGCCAACGATGTCTGTTTCCCCGAGTCTTATTGTTTTAATTAGAAGGAAGCACTTCAAGGTTACGGCGGCATTAAAGTATGTTGTCTTCCCACACACTTTTTGCGTTTAATCCGCCCGATGGAACGTACATTTGCATTTTCTATTCCTGCAGTGGATTACAGGTTGCTTATTTTGACTAAAATCTTAAATCTAAAAAAAAAAAAAAGGAGGGGGGGCATAAAAATGATTTTAATTGTGCTTTATCGTCCCAAAAAAAAAATCATTAAGCATTCAAATTCTCCCCATTTACCTGCGATAATGTGCGAGTACTCAGCAGGTGATATATTTAAATAATCTTTGCTCTTACAGTTAGCAAAAAGGAACCGGGTCGAC
Organism: Syngnathus scovelli; assembly: GCF_024217435.2. NCBI lineage: Eukaryota > Metazoa > Chordata > Actinopteri > Syngnathiformes > Syngnathidae > Syngnathus > Syngnathus scovelli. The sequence goes on along the minus strand of NC_090859.1, from coordinate 13,367,255 downwards.
TCTAATTAATGGATGAGCAAACGGAGGCGACAGCGGTGTCAGCAGGAGAACAAGCGGCCCGAGGCCCGTGACGTCCAGCTGTCTGCTCTTATAGACTTCCTCCATGAGCGATCTCTCATTGTCGTCGCCTTGGAACACTTCACGCCCCACCTCCAGATTCCGGACTGATCTCACAGATGCGGGCTGACACCTCCTCATCCTCCTTAGAGCGGCCTTCCTTGGGGTGCGAGGATAACATGACCACGGTTTCTCGTGTTTGTACACGCCTTTTGAGCAACAAGGAAAACAACGCTCGTTATTTTATTTTCCTTCAAGCCGATTGAATGATTTTGTTTTTGAAAGGAAAATCACTAGGTTTTGTGGGGAGGGGGCGGGGCTATAAATCTATAAATGCAAATGAAAAGACGGTTACTGATGTTATGTTAAAATGCACTGGGGCGTAGAAATATGAATTAGTTTTGCCAATTAAACACACAATACTGGCCGGCCACTGCAAGACATTAGGGAAGGTTTACTTTCAATTTGTGGCGCTATCAGTGGTCACAGAACAAAAACGTCTCCGGACGTAAACAGAGAAAATGAAAGTCGAGGCGTGTTGCGGGCTAATTAAAAATTTGGCATTGTGTACGGAGTTTGTTCGTAGAGATAGCAACCGTCCATATCACCTAATTCCATACAAAGATTAGAAAGGGGGGGTTGCAAAGCTACAAAAACAAACGCGGCATTGTGAGCGGAATACAAATGAATGTTTCAGTTTTTACGTTTTTCTTGAAAGCGGGTTTGGAGTGTAAAGCAAAAATCGAGAAAGATGAATGACGGTGACAATAGCAGTTCATCAACTCTGAGGAAAATGTCACTCCACCTACACTCCTCCGTCAAGGTCGAGTTATATTGAAGAAGAAAAAAAAAAGACCTTTTGGGTAAGCAGACAAAAAAAAATATGTCAGTGTGTACATTAGTGAAATAACATTTGCGAAGGTGTCTCGTCTGGCATGTTAAGCTCACGTTGAGCCCCCCCCCCCCAGGAGAAACAAAATAACACTTAGCACAACACAGTGAGAGCAAAACCACAAACGAAAAGAAAGCCGCGCACAGATTTCTCCGAAATGAGCTAAGCCATGAGAAGAATGTCAAACTTGTGCTTAGTTTGCAAGAATAACAGCAGGGGTGTCCCGGCCCAAAAAAGGTGGTGGACTTGCTCAAGGTGGGGAAGGGTGTGTTTGGAACTCTCTGTTCTACGTCCAGATGTTTCTTGTTGTCTGGTCGAGTGCGGCAAAACGGCGGAGGAGAAGATTATGAAACTCTTTGGAGGCAGGAAGTGGGAGACTAGTGGCGGAAAAGAAAAATATGGATTTGGGGGAACTTGATCAGTCGCTTAGGATTATACTTTGATATTCATCTATTTAATTTTAAAAGGCCACGTGTATCACTTTAAGTGCAATTCAGTATAACGATACCAAATTCAACCGGGCTGAGTGTGGCTAATCTGCTGACTAATCATTAGTAGTTGAATAAAAGACTGCGTTAAAGGATTTTGAGAACCTTAAAAGCACAAATTAACAATACAATTGAAACTTATTTACTGCGTATTGACTCAATTCTTAAATTTCTGTGTTTTACGAGACACCGCGCCTATTAATTGCCTCAACTTGGTCCGGCTAGCTAATGTGGCTAACGGCGCGGTTAGCCTGGTTTGTGTGTGTTAGTAAATCTTTCTGGTTCTCATAGTGTTGTGTAGTTAAACATTTGTCTGCTAATGGAGCTAAGAAGTTGTGGAGAACCAGACATGCTCAATTTCACCGGTAAAACCCGCTAAAAGCTTCGTCGCAATCAGATTCAGTAGGCCTTTTTTCCGTCTTTAGAATTCCCCAGGAGCCTTGACCATTAAATCTGAATAGTTTAACCACATTCTCTTTACACCCTGTTACTTTTACAATCCGAACACAAAACTAGTGGCGAGCCTAATGGGATTTTTTTTCCGAGAAATGCCCTGGCTTGACTCTCGCCGGGCATCGAGAAGAAATCACATTTCAAGAAGATCATCAATCAAAACCACAAGTGTGGAAAATAAACAGTTGCATCGTAAAAATAAAACCCACTTCCCTCTTATTTTTTTATTTCTTTTACTAGCTACACCATGGTCCTAAAGAGCAGCTTACTGACACAAATGCGTTTTTGACAGCTACGCTGAGTGAAACGAATATCTAATAAAAAAGGTTTTCCCCACACACAAACCGAGACGGTTACAATCGTCAGGAACGAGCCGTGCCGTGAAAGACGGGCCCTCACACAGCGCCGAGGCAGCAGACTAAACAACTCTACAAATATAATTTCGGGGTTACTACAAAACGCACACTCAGCACTCTTTCCATCTCTGCTCTGTTTCCACTCGGCTTGTTTTCTCCTTCCGAATACGAGTTACCGGTAACAGCCGGTAATTATTGAACCTTGACTTTATAAAATCAAGGTAAACCCGGTACCTGATGTGTGGAATGTCAGCCTCGACCGTTTTCTAATATTCCAAGATAAATAAATTACATTGAAGAAGACGTGTGACAAGAATTTTACCCAACAGATCCGACCGGCTTTTGTTTACCCCTTAAACAAACCCGATAAGGAAGGGGAAAAAAAAACAAAGAAGCCAACCGTGAAGAATTTGACCAAGACAACATCTCAGAGTTAGCGGGGGAGCAAAAGCTGGGCCATCAGGAAATGACCTCTCCCGCCCTCTGCATCCGCGCATTACACTGTTCCACTTTGTACGTTTGATTAGCAAGAGACGGAGCGATCAATAACCAAGTACTCTTTTTTTTTTTTTTTAGAGTGAGCCTAACATTGTAACCCAACCCGTGTGTCCTTCCTTTTCCACAGCCAATTATGTGATATGATCAATACGCGTCAGCAAAAAAAGATATCCGTGCTTCTCCATTCCGTGGCAAAGACCCGAAAAGCTCCAGCTCCAGCTCCAAACAAACAAACACACAAACAAGACTCCCAAGTTTGCTCCCGTGCGTCATAGGAGTGCATATTATCTGTTTCCTTTGGAAAAGAGAAAACATGAAGCTGCTTATCTTTCCTGCCCGGAAGAGGTTGTGCATTTTCAAGTCTGTGTGTGTTGGTAGCGCTGAGGTTGGAGGTGTCCACAGGGGGATGGGAACTGCTTCTCCTCGGAAGTAAAGTCCAGATCTTAATCTCTTCCCCGACTGCATGGAACAGCTCCAGTTGGTTTAGCTCATGGGTGTCAAACTTAAGGCCCGGGGGCCAGATACGGTTCATCACGTCATTTTATGTGGCCCACTAAGACAAATTCTGCATCGACTTTGTGCCATTACTTAAAATTATCTTCAAAAATTTTTTTGATATTGCTTGCAAAAAACTGATTTAAGAGCAAAAATAATGACTAGAGAAGAAATAAAACAGTCTTCTGTTGTCTGGCACAAAAGGAACTGCAGGGGAGACATTCTGCCATCTGGCTGGTCACAACTTTTTCATTTGGTGATGGCGCCCAGCAGAGCGTGGCTGGCTCCGCAACGACGGAGGCACTCCAGTTCTCCGTGCCCATGCTAATCAGTCCAAACAACCACTATGCAGATGGAGCCTCTTCAAAAATCAGATGGCGCTCATAAGGCTCCGCGACTCCTTCGGCTAGTGAAATTAAAATAAAAAAAGGGCCAGCGAGTGATGAAGCTTCTTCCAATTGGAATTCCTTTGCAGGGGTGCCACAAAATTCCTCCAACACGATCGAGAAGCTTAAAAAGTTCAAAAACATTAGCGCTAGCTTCTTTGGCGGAAAAGAGATGTGGCAGCAAATCTGGGATTTGTTCACTTGTCCTTTTCGGTTTACTAAATCGAGATATTTTGTGTCCAAATTTCTAAGCTCCGCCCACTGGCACACTGGCAACTTCAATACGACTGCAACAATTGCTTTCCACACATGGATTTAGACAATCTTCAGTTCAAAGGAACTCTCTAAACGATTACTCGAGAATAGAATATGAGGCGATTAATTTGAGCGTCGATTAGTTCTCGATTAAATTGATTAATTCCGGCACCTCTTGACCTGAAGATAACTATGAACTATTAGCCAAAAAATGAATAGTGCAAACTCAGCATGTTTATTTGTGTCGATTAAAGCAGCTTTTATCGTGGTTTTATTTTTTTATTTTTATGGGAAGACGATGAAAGACGTGATAAGACTCGATTCATATCACGCACGCAAGCAAGCACTTGTCCACAAGTGCACACTCGTCAAGATTTTGTCACTTCTCAGCAGAGCTTCACTTGTACTTTGTGGAAAATAACATAAAAACCTCCAAGTAGCTCTTGACTTCCAAGTTTGTCCCGCTTGATTCTGAGAGTTTTACTTCCAGGTCAAGTGGAAATCAACAGCGGGACATCCATTTTGTCACCCCAAGAACAAAAACACGAAAGATCAACACATCGCTAGAAGAATTGAAAGATTCCGATGCCGTCGGGAAGTGAATTTCCTCACATAAAAGGTTTAGAAAGCTCCAGCTTCGTTTTGTTCTCTTCCCGTCAATCCCATTAGCCTCTGGTGACACGATCCCAGCTGCTCCATCCAGGAAGTGTCCCTAACAAGGTCCATTAGCGGTATTACCTGCATCCGGCTAGCACTTGGGTCAAGTGGTCAACAGTCCACCAAAGGCTGAGATTAAATTACCCCACGGGAGGGGGGTCTACAGTATGGACCTCCCCATTCCCTAATAGATATTTTAGAGAAGACTATTTGGTTTTGTGGAGCTTGATGGTCTTCAAAGTGTGACGGTTAATCAAATGTGACATTTAAGAGAAATTTTAATGTGGTGAGAGAGTTAGGATCTCAATTCTAGCGTATAACTCGGTGCCCTGTGGCAGACACGGTGACAATGTTTTGACTACACGCAAGCGAGTGTGCAGAAGCAGAAACAAAAGCTAGCATCATCCCAAAGGGGTTTGCAACTACCTAGCTAGCAGAGAAGAAAAAAAAGGATGAGAAAGAACCGGTGGAATATGAAGAAGGCCTCCGAGGGCTTCGGCTTTCAGACAATGAGAACAACTACTTAGAGTTATGATGCATCTCCGAAAAAATCAGAGCTCATTAGGAATCCACGTAAAACCTTGAGGGTAAGATTAATGCTGCCTGGTAGAACGCAATCCGGGGATTTAGCAATCCGTCTCGCCTGTGAGCTTTTGTTGCGGAGATTCGTTCGGATATACGAGTTATTGAATTTGCTGGCTATCATTACGCTAAAATTGCGAGACATCACCTTCAGTCGCTTTGGATTTCAGACACGTTGATGTGCGGCTCACTGCTCACGATTAGCGTCATGAATATCACAATGGTCCTTGAGTGATGCATGAATGGACAATTTTCTTTTCAGTTCCTGGAATTCACAATTGCAAATATCTATCTACCGTGCACTTTAAAAAAAAAAAAAGTTTCCGTGGAGAAGAAAAAAAGCCAAAGCTACGCCTGACCTCTTCTTCATTCGGTCGTGTCAAAACTCACGCCTTGACCTTTTTCCTTTACAATAAATCACCAAGTGCTTCTGTTGAGCTGCCAGATTTTTGTTGAACCAATTTGTCACCGAAGTACCCCCACCCACCCCCCTTGCTGTGGCTGGATCTCCTCATCGTGGGATTAGTGGGAGGATCAAAGTATGCCAGCTCGACCTCTCGCTCGCCTTGTAATTAAAGCAGTCCAAAGCTTTGTGGATCAGATAAGTTGAGGCTAATTGTGGCTAGCAAGAGAAAGATAGCAGGCAAAGCTAGCAACCTGGAAGTCCAATAATTAGGAGCTTGGGGTAGAACTACTCAAGGAACACAAATGGACTTGTACAAATTGGTTCAGTACTACTTGAGATTTGAACAAGAGGCTGCCATTCTCCTTCGACCACTGTGGTCAAATGAACTTCCTTTGGCAGCCGATACTTCCTCACGCTGGTTGTGGTAACGTAATTCAGATGAAGCAGAAAGGGAACACTGGAGAAAAAAAATAATAAAACTGGCTTTATGTCATTTTTGTGAAGGTCATAGAATGACTGCAGCTCTTAGTTTGCATTTTGCTTAAAAGTATGCAAGAATATTTTTTAAGCTGGATCTTCAATATCAGAACTTCATTGAAAATCAGAGCAAAAAAAAAAATGTCAACATAAATATTTTCTTTCTGATGCAGATGATAATTTGCTGATGTATGGTCAATTTTTTTTTTGCTTCAAGTATCGGTGACTGGTATCGGCACTTTCCATGAAGTCTCGATACCTTCAAATAAGGCTTTCTGGCTGATTTTTGTATTTTCAGAAAAGCAGCAAGACATATTTGGTATCAAAGTACGAATCCCAACATTAGAAAATTGTTGTCATGTTATCACACCCACACAGTGCTGGCTCTCCAGCATCTTCCCCTGAGTTGCCTCAAACACGCCACACCCATCTGCTCCTCCAAGAAAGCCATTTATATCTAAAGAGGAAACACTTCTATCTTCTATCTCAAGATGCTCCTATTTACTTGCACAGCATTTTTTTAAAATCTCCAGCTAACATGAAGGTGTTTTCCATCACACGTACTATAAAAATATCCATGCAGATGCGCGTAAAACAGTAAAAGAGTGCAAGGGCGGAACATTTTCTCTTTTCAACGCATAACTGGAATGACCCTGCGTGTATTTTAAGCTCGGATCTGCACAGTTAGGGGTGCAGCTCTGTCATTTGAACTGCGGCCAAAGAAGTGGGTGTGTTATGACATTGAAAACTCCAAAGTGGACTTGCTTTGCGTAAATTGCGCAATAGTTTATAGCGTGCAATTCACACTTATATGATATTATGCAAGAGACATCACCTGGTGCTCGGTGGGGGGGTTTACAGACTCACCTGTGACATCTGAGGTCTGAAATTGATCTCCTTCAGGTCCACGGATCCAGGGGAGAGATTGTGCAACATCTGGCACAGGAGTACCCCGTCACGCAGGGCTTGCGCTAGATCGAACACGGCAGCTGAGGGCCACACGACCCGGTGGTTCTGGGGCAGAACCTTGCAGTCGATCAGCCATCGTCCGCATTGCCTCCATTCCTCCATGTCTTCAGTTTTTCTTTTTTTTCTTCCCCTCTACTCCACTGCAAATAGGCTCAAAATGTCACGAACGCAAAACGAGTCCACAAATCGTGCTGGTTGCACACAGCCGCTTCTTATTTCTCATTCACCGTCAGGCGAATTCATAACTTTTTGTTGTGGTGGACGCAGGTCAGCCATTTGATCCAGTCAGTGGAGATGCAAATAAAAGCTGGAATAACGCCACCCTTGTGGGTCCACTACACGGCGGCGATGTCACTCGAAAACAAGCGTGGGATTTTTCTCCTCTTCATCGTTAAAAAAGTTCTCCAGGTAAATAAAAGCATGAAAACGTCCTCTGATGAAAAAAAGTCAGCGTGCTGCCAAACAAAACAGCTGATTCGTCATGTAGAGCAACACAAAAAAACGCGCACGCGTCTTATTTAGTTGCTGGGTCAAAGCGAGGAAGCCCAATTCATGTAAGAAGGGATCACGCTAAGAAAAAAGAAATACTTGGACCTCACGACCATCCTGTTCGAGGAGCACACTCCAAATCATGCTCGGCTCCAGCGGAAACATCCAAGCGGGACTGAAACAATGACTTTATCCGGTTTGCGTGACGTTGCTCGGTGCATGAAAAACAACGATCGGATCTCCTTCCTTTTGCTCTGCTGTGATCGCAAGTCCGTTCTCCTTTTCTCGCTCTACGTTTTCCCTCAAAGAGATGTTCAAATCCCCAAACTCCCGTGCAGAGCGAGACAAACGTAAGGACAAAGCGTGCGCTCTTGACCCGAAGGTCTAACGAGCTTGTGCGTGCCGCCGGCACTTCACTTCGGATCACCCGTCAGGATGGTGTTGACAGTTTGTTAGAGAACCAACACACGCCGTGCACGGATGTGTGCACTTCGAATCTGCCCATGTTTTTCTTTCTTTCTTTTTTTTCACCCTTCTTTTTTTTTTCTAAAGCGGAGCTTCATGACACGCCTCCTTGTGGTGGAGTTTGAGCACTGCATGGGCAGGGTTTAATGACAAGGCTTTTCCCATTCATAATTTGAAATGTAGTCAGGGTACTTACAAATATGACTTAGTAATCTACTTTTTTTAAAAATGATTTTTGTTTGGAAATTATTTATCATCTTTCCCACTCGCTCTTGTTAATGCAGCTGTCATGTGGTCAATTAAGAACATGATTGCCACGAACATCAACGTCACATGTTCATGCCTTTTTTGTCACGCCTCATTAATTTATCAACTCAAAGGCCATTATGCTTCCTCCCACCTGCAGATTTCCTCTGGGACGTAATGCATCGGATGAGTTTATTTCTTTGCTTGCCTATTTTGACAGGAAGCCTTTTGCTTCTTTAAATCTGGCTGAGAAATATTCTGGCGATTCAAGCAGGTTGCAACTTGTCTGAAAACAGCATACAATAGGTGCTGCATTTTCTTTATCAAATTTATTTGGGGTAAGAAGCAGCAAAAAAGTCTTTCAGAATGAACCAAGACATCTCCAACAGTCAAGTTGAGGACAATTCAATAACCAGACAACCAAGGATGCACTCACTTGCCATCCCTGGACGTTTTATGCAAATATTCTCCCAAAAAAAACTGTGGCCGACAGCAAATGTGTCACGTGAGATCTTTCTCTTATCCAAAATATTACACTTGAGACTTGTGCGCTATAATTTTATTGCCCTACTCAAAGCCCTTGAAGGTCCTCTTAAAAATCCTAATGTCCTCATTATTTTGCATTTCTTCTGCATATTTGTGGAATGTCATAAAACAAAATCCCCATTCTACATTTATTTGCATTGTTATTCTCCAACGCTATGTTATGATGAGGCGGAAATTAAATATTCAAAGCGGGATATTTCTTCCCTTTTTCTGTTCTTGACGAGGCTAGTTGCGCCCTTAAGCATTTATTATGACAGGCCTTCAGGTCATGAGTCTTCACATTTTTATAGGGACAGTGCTTCATTCATGGGCAAACAAATTATTGTCTTCCACATAGCTGAAGCATTATGGAAGGATATAGAAAGGCGCACGAGGCCGTGAGCGAGAAACCCGTGCTGGGTTGCAATAATTCATGAGCAATGTTTGGAGAATGTCAATGAACAGGGTAGGTCGCTTTCCTGCAATTTTCTTTTTTATTGTCGTCTGTGACCGTGTTGTTTTGCGTTGGCTCTTTTACTCTTCATCATCATCATTTAGCGTGAGTCATATTTGTGCCGTAATTAAACGTGCCCTATTACCGGAGCAACTCGAGGGCAGCTGTTAGTGCAAATGATGCAAATGCAAGCATAGGCACAAATGTCGGATCATTTAGCAGGTCAGAGTCAAATGGAAACCTCCTGGCCTTGAAAGTTGCAGTTACATTTGTGCTGGAAACTTCTTGTTGCTTGTGTTCCTTTTTTTTTTTAATCATAAACAAAATGAAGCTTCATGAACCATTTGTTTTTTCTCTCCTCTAGGAGGCACTCTATTAAACATTGATGAGCTATACTGTATCTTTTATACTCCTGATTCATAGATTATGGGTTTATAAAATCATACATAAATCAAGATATTTTCAAGATGTGACATATGCCTAAAATTTGGAATATCATTTTAGCAACCCTGCCGAGGGAGTGATGTCATCAGCACTAGCCCCAGTTAGTCAATAAATAAATAAACACCATTATCAGTCTTTGTAGAGTGATTTAGAAAAAAATAAAATACGATTTTATTTATGCAAACGTAACAAATGTTGCTGATTTGAATCTTTTGACGGTAATTATATGAATGAGATTCTGTGCTGCAAGAGTTCATGCTCAGCAATTTTCTACCAGATGACGAATGGTTCAAAGATAGATTAATCAGATGTGTCATAAACTGGGTGGATAATTAAGTATTCCAAAAAAAAGTATGCGTAATGAAAATCAATTGTTGAACAAACGCGCCATCAAGCACGCCCAACACGTCTTGTAATAAAATTGACATTGGCAAACCACATTAAGTGAATTTATACTTTCCCCCTCGCCCTAAACGTGAGGCAGTTGAAAAGCAAAAGTGTGAAGTTGCATGCGTGTGGTCTTTTTAGTATTAACCTCATGGTCTGTGACTGATGCTCACTGGTCCCGTAATGACGACTTGTCATTGCAGTTGTGGCACTGATCAATCATGCCCTCGAGGTTGTGTTTGTGTGGTTGATGCATGAAGGGAATGCAGCCCATCGTCTGACTGCAAAGGAGTCAATGATGAATGCATCTGCACGCAATCCAAGCTCTTGTGTTGGAACTCGTGACAGTTGACACACTTAATGGCTAATTTGGACTTTTGAACATTTTTAAAAGAAGTCATAGAAGTACAAAGGCAAAAATAAAGCTATATCTGATTAGAGATTTTGCACAGGTAATTAAAATTTAAAAGGGTAATGTGTTTTTCAAATTCCAACACGGTTGGCTACTATAGTCATTTGTAACAATAAAAATGTGAGAAAATATATACTGCCTGCAATTTTTGAGTTTCAGGTGGGTAATTGCGAAAGTTGGTGCTGTACTGCCACACTGTGGCTGACTCCAGAACTGCATCTCAGCTTGAGCACTTATTCCTTGCATTGGTTTAACTCAAAAAGCAAACGAGACAAACTAGTGGCAGTCTTAATAATAACAATCATAATATTATTAATAAATACTAACATTTTTAAGTATTGTCTTTAATTTTTAGTGGTAATCTGAAGAAGGCACATAAGAACAAAGGCAGGCAGGTCGGGCCAATAAAAAAATAAACATTATTGCATGAGAAAACAAGATCACAGGTAATCAAACATAGGTGCAATTATATACAAGTAGTGAAAAGTAACATTGCTGAACAATTCTACTTAACGTCGATAACTGAACAGGCCAGCTATGGACAGCACATATGGCTAAATGAATAATTGACTAGTGGAAGTCACTTTCAAGTCAGACCCAGTATTTTATACTTTCGGTATCTTAAGGCATTTGGGGAAAAAAAAAGTTGAGCATGAAGTGCAACATCGAAATGCGATAATATTGAAGCATAATAAGGAATTCAGAGTCATCATCAGATTTCACAGCAGCGAGTGACTTTGCAGTTTGGTCTGCTGAGGTGGCCTGTTGTTTTCTTTGTCATCCTACATTTATATTTCTTTGAGAATACAATGTTTAGAAACGCAAGCTCTATTTGAGAAAAAAGATTCACGATAGAAAAAAAATGAAAGGTAAGGACTTAGCTTTAGGATTGTACCGTATGTAATCTGGAGACGTCAAAGGATGGGAGGGGGTCGCTTTCACACATCAGTATTTTCTGAACTGGATTCCAAAGAACTGTTGACGTCGGAATCTGAGGAGCTGCTGCTGCTTTCCGTTTGAAAAGCTCCACCTTGACACCTCTTCTCTGTTAATGGAAATCAAATTCAAGCAGTTACTGATTTGCATTTCAAAATAAAATTCTTGACATGAGCACCGATCAAAACCATCATTCACTTACTCTGAAATCTCTTGAACTTCTTGTACAGACAACAACGCACGTATTGCTGCAGTGCGCGCAAAGTCGACGGTTTCAGAATCTCAAAGTCGATCTCCAGCTCGTCAGGGTTGGCGTCGCACATGGACGGCTCCCGTTTCTGAATGATCCGTACCACCTGGCCCAGCTTTATGCCCGATAGTCTGTTTATGTCCAGACTCAGCTGGTGCTTCTCGTGGTACGTCAGTTGAAGAGATTCTTCGTCATAGTTGCCACCTCCATTCTTTTGCATCAAACAGATTAGGAGTTACAGGGGTTGACACGTATTGAAGATGCTCAACAATATGCAGCAATAATGAAGCTTCAAATTAGCTTCACGAAGTATTTTCTAAATCCTCTAGATGGCACTGTTCATTAGTCAGTGCACATTCATCAAGAGGAGTAAAAAAATACTACTCCTTACTGACCTGTTGTTGGAACTCAGCAAATTGTGAGCCTTGTTCATCCGATTTAACCAAAGTGGATGAGGCTGTGGTCAGCCCACCCAGAACCGGACTGTGGGCCACCGGCGAAGTGCTCCTGATGGGCTCGTCTAGAATGGCAGCAAATTTCCTCTCAAACACGCCCTAAAGCAAAGGAGAACCAGGGAATCAAAGACGTACAGAAAAGGTTGTGGAGTTGTGGAGTGTGGTATTTTCCTGAGAGTACCTGAAGCTTCTTGGCCAGGGCGACGACGTCATGGTACGGGGGGTTGTACTTGTAACAGTTGGAGAAAATTAACCTGACGTCCTCAGCAAATCTTTGCGCATCTGGGTACTCTCGTCTGTTCAGTTTTGCCTAGTGATTAGTGATAGGAAAATGAAGCTTCAAATGTGCTTCATGAAGCAGTTGTATGTTTTTTCTCCTCTAGATGGCAATCTCAGTTCAAGATTGGGCTGAACACATGATGACTTTCATTTTCTTTGTTTAAACTAAAAGTGATATCTATAAGCATAATAAAAAAGTACAACTGCTTCATGAAACACATTTGAAGCTTCATTTTCCCGATCGCTAATGTAATGAAGTAATGAGTGATGAAATGTGAGAGATGACAAGACAGCTGAAATCGAAAACCCCGTTTGATGAAAGTAAAAAGCAAATACGTGACTTTTTACCTTGACAGTACTAAGATCCATTGGGCACTTGATGATGTCATGATAGTCGTGCAGCTGCAACGCTTCAACATCCACAGGCTTGTAGAAAGGCCAAGCGTAGGCTGCGTGCTTCTTGGAGAGCATTTCCTTCAGAATCTCCTTGCAGCATCGCAGTTGTTTGCTCAGCTGGATCGTCTCACCGTCTTGATGTGTTAACTCTTTTTCGCTGGCAAAAAAGAGGCTGGAAAGCTCGGTGATTTGCCGTCTTCTCTTGCGTTCTGGTGAGTCATTCAATTCGGTCGAATCGCTCCGCTTCTTTATTGGTTAAATTAAACAATATGGTTAAGTTCTCATGATGCAAGCAAGCTATCATATGGTGCAGAATCAAGAAGACGTACGGTGTTGGCCTGTGAAGAATTTGTCAGCAGGGCCTCCAGTCCACCTGTGTGCATACATCAAATACTTTTGTAAAGTAAAATCACCTCCTATACTACTAATCTGATGCCTCCATTACCTGAACTTTTTTTTTTACTTTTCCTTTTGGCTGGATGAGACACCAGCTCGACTTCTTTCTGAGGCATCTGTGCAACTTTTTGCAAATAAATCTTTTCCAAGCTGAGAGCCATCAGCACTATATCATCTGTGGGCTAGATGGAGCAGGAGTAAGGGCGCGTCTGAAGGCACTCAAAGGTACTGATGTTCTGTGTGATCCACCCACCTTGTTATAAACGTAGCAATTGGTGAACATGGTGTTGAAGTCCTGCAAACATTCAGTGGCACTCCAATAGTAGTTGTTCTCGAGTCTTTGTTTGATGGTTCCCAAATCCATAGCGTTGGTTATTATGGTATGATAATCCTAAATTTATAGGAAGTGTTAGGAAAAAAACGATTGGAGAGGATCCGTGCACAGTACTCACTGGCAATTTCAGAGCCACAGCATCGACAGGATGGTAAAAAGGCCAAGCGAAATGGTGCTTCCACACAGCCTTCACAACTACACTTCGCAAAAACTGAAGCTGGTTGGTTCTTCGCCCTAACTTGTTGGCATTGGTGACCTCGGGCGGAGGGGGGTTCTCCACTTGTGGTGCGGGTGGCACCGTGTCCGATGCCATGATCATGAGTGGAAGATCAGATAATGCCAGTCTGTATTATCCTCTGAGAATTGCACAAGTGCTGTCTTGGAAAAAGAAACCTGCAGCCATTTCTTGCATTGTTGTTTACACAGTAAAACCTAGAGGAATGAAAAAAAAGTTTAAGACAATGTGACTGATGAGTAAATATTAACAGCCATCTGCACAATTATTTTACTAATTCATGTAAAAAAATAAATAAATCTGACGTGAGGCTAAAGCCATTCGAAACCACATAATATGTACTTTAATAGCAGTGTTAGCATGGGTTGGCTACAGTGCACAACATCCTAAACGTTTTCGATTTGTCATTTAAAAATGAATTGTATGTCGTCAGTAGTAAACATTGCGAAAGGGCCTACCTGCATACCTGCACATTACGACACGCATATCTCGCGTTTACTGGGAACGGTTTCACTTTCAAAGTAAAACGAAACCTTTTTTGATAGCATTACCTCAAAGGCAGGATGGGGGAGCAGTTAGTTCGTTACAGGAACAACGGGAATAGTTGTTTAAAATAATTATTAATGTCTGAATATACTTGATAATTGCGACCGGGATAGTTTCGTGTTTGGCTAAATCAGTGACAAATAGCTGCAGGGGTTAAACAATAAAACTATCATAGCGCCTCCTTTAGTCTCGGAGGCTCAATACACCCCTCACCTTTTCCCCATAGCTTTGAATACAACAATTTTACCTCATACGATTTTAGAGCACATATAAAGTGTCCGATACACAATTTTATTTTTTAAAACGCTTCAATTTTGTCATCACCTCATAATCACACGACTCCAACACGCAAAACGCATCTTAGAAAGGATTGATACGCTCTATTAATACGTTGAAATCAAGATGGAGCAATATTGAAAAGGTGAAAGTGCTACACAAATAAATATATAGTATGTTGCATTGTAAAAAAAAAAAAGATAATAAAAAATAAATTAAAAAAAACAACAACAGGAAGCGGAAATCCCCGAGTGGTTGCCCAGCAACGCATATTTCTATATACGTTAGTTAGGCTTTCATATGAGTTTTAGTTCTGTCCGGTGTCTCATTTTAGGAGCACTATACCCAAAAAGTCGGTTGTGGGCCGAGATCCTACAAATCCTCTCATGCAGAGAAACTGACACACATTGGGGACACCTTCAAATTGGGAGAAGATGATGCGCCGTTGATCACAGTCGTAAGTAGCGCAACTTCTTTTAACGTCTTTCAAGTGGTCATATGGCTGACAGTGAAGTAAAAAAAAAAAATGTCAGCGTTTAAACTGTCACAATTTACACAAATTTCACATCGCATCAATAATTAAGAATTTCATTTAATTTCCCACGTCTTAATTTCAACAGACGTTGGCTCTGTATCCAAGCAACGCGATTTCTGGAGAGTTCTTACTGTACTTAACCTTGATCCCACGTCAGGCCATCAAACTTTTTTTTTTTTTAACTCATATGGGTCAAATAAGGCTTTAGATAAATTATTAAAGTCAAATCCTGTCATTTGTTGTGTTTGAATCGAGGTGCGTCAGAATCTCCGCTTGCCACAAAGGCACGTTAATATTCCGGTTAACTAGAATGAACACAACGTAGCTTTATAAAAATGTTTTTTTAAAAACGTTTATTAATAATAATGATTATCTGATGGCTTTTTGGCTGGCATGGTCCAACCATTTTATGATATAGTGTCCATTTTTTTTTAAGTTACCACTTGTGGTTCCTTGCTCTATGAAGGGCGAGGCTGCCATTTTCTTTCCATCATTGCCATTTCATCTGATATTTATTTTCTGCTTTTTATCATGATCTGCCTTAATAATGATTATTGTCTTTGAGTAACACAAGCACACCATTATCTGTGATCTATGATGTGACCCTGTCTGAAAAGCAGCTTCCCGTTGATGTGTGTCACAGGGGCCCAATAGTCTTCAGCCGTTGTCGTTCTTCAAGAGGGCGAGGAGTAGGGTCAGAAGGATCTAGTTCTGACAGTATGGAGCAGCTCAGGGCAGAATTTGAGAAAGTTGTATCAGAACTCAAGTGGGAGGAAGTTGTTTCGACTCTCCTGGAGGTGGTCAGCGGCATGGTGTGTACCACGGCAAGCTGTCCACCTCCTGTGCCTTCATGGCTCAGGTTTGACACACATTGCCAGTTGGTCACTGGTCACAGCAGAGGCTACGGTGGGTGCGTCCCGCCCAGTTCAGCTTTTGTGCAGCCAGGTCAGATGATGGCAGGACCGCAGTCAAACCCGTACGGCATGCACGCGTTTGACCTCAAAAGTCAGGCAGGTGGCCCTCAGGTGAGTTCCGACAAGATAGTAAGTAGCCCTCGTGAAGCTGAACGCAAACGATTGTTTGTGTCCGTGCAATTTTTATGATAGTTTTCAGATAGGGGAAATAATTGCTAGGAATTCCACTGGAAAAGCGTATCCTACCTGAACTGGAGGGGGTGGGGGGGCATGCTGTTAGGCTGCAGGCACGTGATGACTAATATTTTTCTGTATCTGCACAAGCAGAACCTCTCTGTGCCCGGACGGTCGCTTCCGGAAAGCTCCAACTGGTGTCCTCCTGGAATGCTGTAAGTCACATTGAAATCCTTAAGATATTCAAATCCTGTTTTAAACACAACACGTAAATCAATACAGAAATGGAGGAGACATGTTTCAGATGACAGGCCCTTCGGTCTACGCTGGTCCAGTGAGCTCCAACTCAAAGTAAGAAGCGACTTTTCAAGCGGACAGACGCCATCAAAGCAAATCCAAAATGTGTCCCCCACCGCCTCTTCCATGTGTTCAATTGTTTGTCTCCTTAGGAATGGTGGGGTGGTCTATCACATTGCTGGCCCTCCTGTCTTCACCGCACCCCCAATAACGTGCACAAAGTAAGACTCATCATCTCGGTGCGGCCATTTTGTTTGTCGACTTAAAATGACATCACAGTTGCTTTCCTGAGCCGGGATTGGTTGTTACCTTAGCGCCTAATCACCCATTCATGTCAAACAAAGTATTAATTCTCTTCTGGTCATTAGAAGAAAACGAAGGCGCCGGCGCGTACGGGATGCGGACCAGCCATACGTGAAGAAGCCACCCAACGCCTTCATGTGTTTCCTGAAAGAGCAGAGACAACATGTAAAAGCACAGATGAATTTAAAAGACAGCGCTTCTGTCAATACTGTCCTGGGCCACATGGTGAGCTTGCTTGCTACCTTTCCAAACATATTTATGAGCATAATTATTCAGTACAATTTTTAAAAAGACAGCGCTTCTGTCAATACTGTCCTGGGCCACATGGTGAGCTTGCTTGCTACCTTTCCAAACATATTTATGAGCATAATTATTCAGTACAATTTTTTTTTTATGTCCGCAGTGGAAGTTGCTGACTGACGAGGGGCAGGCTAAATATTATAAAATTGCTGATGCTGAGAAAAAACTCCATTCCCAGATGTATCCAGAGTGGTCCAGCAGTGACAACTATGTGAGCCCCACCTTCAACTTTTCAAATTCGCTAGTCGTAGACCAAAAGTCTAAATTAATATTTGTCTCCAGGGTAATAAGAGGAGGAGACGCAGCGTCACATCCACCAGTATTGCAGGTGGGAAATTCACAAATCACAAAGTAAAAATGGAATTCATTTATTTATTTTTTTTGTTCCAGATCCAGATTCTCCAGGTGAAGCTCCAACTCCTCAAACCAGCGACGAGTCTGAAAAAATGCGAATTGCTGACAAAGTCTTACATATGCTGGGGTGTGCCTAGTCGACTTTTGATGCTCCGTCATTAAGGTTGCTGGTGCTGCAGGCAGCCCTTTTGTATCAGTATTTGTTATTTAAAATATGTAAATAATTCCATTCAGAAACATTTTAGATGTGCAAAAAAAAGAAAAAAATATGTTTTAGTATTTTATTGCATTGTTTTTGATTAGAACACCAGTTAGAACAAGCATAAGGAAACATAAGATGGAAGTGTGTGGGGACATTCCAAATAAAACTGCTAGCCATATTATGCACACACCCCAAAAACAAGATGTATCCCCGTGGGATGCCAGATATTCACAAAGTGAATGAAACTATTGATTCAAAACAGGCTTAACATTAGCAAGCTCGTCACGCTAATGCGGGTCTTGGTGTCTTAGTAGCAACATGTGCATCTTTACAATGTTCATGTAAAACAGTAATTAGTAGCTAAATAGGATGTTTGTCTATTGTTAACCTGAGCCATTGTTTGTGTAACACGTCATGATGATTACATAAAGGCACAATGAACAAAAAAATGAATAAAAACCTTGGAAACAATGGATGGATCTTGTTCATATTTTATCAGGGTTTTAAAAAAATGCTTTTGACTCAATGGCCTCTGAATTTTGCATTTTACTTCCAATAAGGCCAGCACTCAACTCCCCTCATTTACTTCAACGAGGAGACTTGTGATGACATGCAACAGGCTGGAAAACAGTTGTTACTGCCAATTAATTGTGCAAAAAGAGAAATGTTTTGATCAGATGATGATAAAAGAATTTAGACAGTCCACCTTTGATTTAAGCTGATTTCAAAGTATATGCTGTGCTTGTGATAAAACGACTTTATGTAGACAATTTTACAAATATAAGTAGCTGATATTTGCAAAACTAATAGTTACTGTATAAAGCACAAAATTAGAGCAAGAGAACAATACAATAATATATACTTATGATTATTTCTGAAACTCTTTGAACCCGTGCAGGACCTTTCTGTCCCTCCTGGCATTCCGTATCTCATGAAGTTTTCGCGCATGCGCTGTAGGCACCGCTGCAGCAGCACATTCCCCGCTTTCCCCCGCAGATTTTGCTAGCAATCATCCAGCGGCGAACCAATTCGGCTCTCCCCAATTATCCCAACTCTAAAATAAATGCACATAGTCTGAGCGGTGCTTTATGAAGAGCAGCAATCGGACACCCAAACTCCTTTAAATTCCGGTGAGTATCGATGTTTGTGCGACGCCTCATTGTGTGCAATGAGGGCCCCTCCATATTGGCTAACTCAGTTTGTCAACAGCAGCAGTCGGCTATATAACAACTTGCAGCTCTTGCATCTAATTATAAATTCAGAAAACTTCAAGATCGCAAAATTGTTATTTACGTGCAAAACGCCGAGTAATATTTTACTAAGACTGTTGCGTTAGCATAGCCTGTCAGGTTGACTATACGAGCTGCATGTCAGGGTACCGTTGCAGCTCTTTGATGGTATCTCCGTTTCCATCCAAAATTTGATAGATAAATCTGATCATCAATAACAATGAGGCAGTTTTAATTAATGATGATACAATGAAGCAAATTTTGCTTCATGAACCATTTTTTTACTCCACTAGATGGCACTGTGTATTGGGGAAAATGGAAAAACAATCCTAATTGTACTTATCGTGACATTTTCCACCACATGATCTTTAAGTGAGTAATTCTTGTTTATGTTTTTATGACAAATGCCTCCGCTCCACACTACTGACAGTGCACAGTTGATGCTCGCTCCATTGCCATGGCAACAGAAGACAAGAAGCCGGAGACTGACACAAAACCTCCAGTGGGGACGTCAACATCTTCTCAGAATAAGGTTGGCTGAATAAAAAAAATAACCTGACTATTATTGTCTTTACATTTGGCGTTTATCTGTTTTGCAGTCCACTCCCGTCAAGCCCAATTACGGACTGAAGTTCACACTCGCAGGTCACACTAAAGCCGTCTCCTCTGTCAAGTTCAGTCCTAGTGGAGAGTGGCTGGCCAGCTCCTGTAAGTTCTCCTGCCATTTTCAAGCTCCTCACTATTCACACTCTCCCTAAATCAACCCTTTTACTTTCTCTTTGCAGCTGCTGATAAACTCATCAAAATCTGGGGAGCTTACGATGGCAAATTTGAGAAAACCATATCGGGACACAAACTTGTAAGTTGGTCAGTGACATAACTCAAATTACACAGAAGATGCTTAATATGATCATATTTACCTCCGACTCTGCAGGGCATCTCCGACGTGGCCTGGTCGTCCGACTCGAACCTCCTGGTGTCTGCGTCCGATGATAAGACCTTGAAGATATGGGACGTTAGCTCGGTAAATTCTCCGGCCTCTATTCAGTGTTCTGGATTGGGGGTGTGGCAGTAATAATTTTTTTCCTTTCGGTGTCCACAGGGAAAATGCTTAAAGACTCTGAAAGGTCACAGCAACTACGTGTTCTGCTGTAATTTCAACCCGCAGTCCAATCTCATCGTGTCGGGATCAGTGAGTACATGTTTTTTTTTTTTTTTTTAAGGATTAACCAGGAAGTGAAGGAATTAGTGGTTAATTTATTTGAACCTTTCCCCAGTTTGACGAGAGCGTGCGAATATGGGACGTGAAGACTGGCAAGTGTTTGAAAACATTGCCCGCTCATTCGGACCCCGTCTCTGCTGTAAGGACCTCCACAAGTTTCTGTGTCACTACTCACCCCTCCCCTCTGTGCTCAGTCAAGAAGGAGAGAGAAAAAAAATATATATATATTACCTGTATCTCTTCCTTTAGGTCCATTTCAACAGAGACGGCTCCCTGATCGTGTCCAGCAGTTATGATGGACTCTGGTAAGAATGAAAAACATTTGAATTCAGAATTATGTACCGTATGACTTTGTCTTTTGTCTCCAGCCGAATTTGGGACACAGCATCCGGGCAGTGCTTAAAGACACTAATAGGTACAAACGGGGGGAGGGGTTAAATGTCACAATTGCCGCAAGCCTTGACTCGTGTTGTTGACGTTAGATGACGACAACCCTCCCGTGTCCTTTGTCAAGTTTTCCCCCAATGGGAAATATATCTTGGCGGCGACGCTGGATAAGTGAGTAATCAATTTATTATTTACGCAATTTTTCTTTGCAAATTCTTTAACTTTGTATTTTGACCCTCAGCACACTGAAGCTGTGGGACTACAGCAAAGGAAAGGTGAGGTTATTTATTTATTTTTTTCCTGGAATAAATTCACCGCTAAATTGTTCGTCTGCTTGGCTTCAACCCTTGCAGTGCTTGAAGACGTACACGGGCCATAAAAACGAGAAGTACTGCGTGTTTGCCAACTTTTCGGTCACAGGTGGAAAGGTGAGATGAAATTTTTGGATTTTTTTTCTCTTGTTCTCGTTGGGCAAGACTAAAACACGTTCTCTCGCAGTGGATCGTGTCGGGCTCTGAGGACAACATGGTGTACATCTGGAACCTGCAGACGAAGGAGATCGTGCAGAAACTGCAAGGCCACACGGGTACCGACCGCTTCATCTTTCCAAGAATATCAAAATGCTCAGTTTCTAAAATGTTACCTGTTTTTCCCCAAAATTCCAGACGTGGTCATTTCGACCGGCTGCCACCCGACAGAGAACATCATAGCATCAGCAGCTCTAGAAAACGACAAAACCATCAAGCTTTGGAAAAGCGATTGTTAAAGCTCCACCGTTCATATTTCTCCTTTTAACACTTTTGTTTTCTATTTTTTTATATATGGAAAAAGGACTTTTTCTTCCCACTAGTGAGCTTCTGCTCGATGCAGAACTTCCAGGGAAGGAACTTTAACAGTGATGCGACAAATAAATCCCCTTGGTGAAGAAACAACGAAAAAAAATCAGTTTGGCAATTTGTTCTGCGCGACGTAATTTCTTCATTCCACGTGGTTTTGTGTCCTGACAACCCCCTCCGCCCGCCCACACACACAATTTGTCGTTAATCAAAATGGATGACTTGTGTAACAAATTCATTTCACCATTTCTAGTGTTTCAGAATTATTGGGCAGAACTTTTAACCTGGATATCAACACAGTTCACGACAAATCATTTATGTTCTGTGAAACAAAATAAAAGGTTGTTTGCCTTTTATGTAATTGTTCTTGTCTAGTGATGTCAACCTTGACTTTGGTTTTCTAATAAACAAGTTACCAATGTATTACATTCCGTGTTTTTTTGTTTCGTTACTACTGTCATTGAAACATCTAATTAAGTTGTGTGGTTTCTCAGTTTGAACACTAGGGGCGCTATGCAAGTTGCATTGAGAAAAATCCAGCAGCAGTGTTGATTTTGATGTTTTTTTTAATAATTTTTTTTGTTTCTCTGTCCATGAAATTTCATTGGACAACACACAAAGAACAGATGACAAAAATTTCATCTCCTTAAAAGTCGACACAAAAAGTATGACGGGACAGCTTGCCACTCGGCGGCGATAAGTCGAACACAGCAAAGTAAAAGCCACAGTTTCTTAGCAAGGTGCTGGCTCCTCCTCAACATTATTGTCCGCG
Organism: Syngnathus scovelli; assembly: GCF_024217435.2. Classification (NCBI taxonomy): domain Eukaryota; kingdom Metazoa; phylum Chordata; class Actinopteri; order Syngnathiformes; family Syngnathidae; genus Syngnathus; species Syngnathus scovelli. The sequence continues at coordinate 13,345,234 of NC_090859.1, read as the reverse complement.
TAAACATCAGCCCACAAGAAGAACGGGACAAAAACAATTACAGAAGCAAGGGATAAAATTTACTTTTCTACAAAAATAGATCTTCAAGTTTTTTTTCTTTAACTTTTACATTGTCTTGAATTGTTTACCGTCAGCACCAAACAAAGCAGTGATTGTGTCACAAGGTCAGCTTTTTTTTTTCCTGATCACATTTTTAAACATACAATTGCCAAGCAAAACACATTTTATGGAGGGTCACATCCTGACACCCTAACCATCTTTTTTTTTTGTACAGTTTAGAGGTCCCATTAATCTGAAAAGCTGGTTTTTGTTTTTAATCGTACACATTTTGGGCTACTGGGATTCTGCTGGTTGTTTTTTTTTTTCTTTTTCTTAGAAAGGCAGCAATGCATAAAATTGCCCTTCCTTGATAATCGCATAAAAACACCAGAAAACTCGTGGAATCATTTTGGTCTGAAAGACTCCTCTCTCACTTTTGCCGCTGGAAATACTCAAGGAACAGATCTGCTGATATATTTATTTATAAATATATACACATATACATATTAACAAAATATAGTTTTTTTTACATTATGAAGTGTCTATGAAGGTTATCATTTGATGTCATGTTTGATTTCTTGTTGGGGGCGATTTTACACGTCATCCACATTTTTTTTATGGCTTACAAGACCTGCATGTGTCAACCATCACAGTCATCAAAGAGCACCCCCCCTCCCCTCCCATTCTAAATTATTTCTGGGAAATTAGCGGCTAAAAATTCTGACTCAAAAGCTGCAAGACTCCTCCCCTAAAAATGGATTTTTTTCAAAATACAAACTATTCTTATGTATGCATAATTATTATATAAATACTGTTCTGTAAACTGAGCTCACACTGGCAGTCAATACTGTCACCTGGATAGTTATTAGTATTAATATTAATAATAATAATTCAGGCCACCTTGCTTGCAGAGACATGCCAATAAGTCATGAATAGTTATTGCTCTTTTCTCTTACTCTCTCTCTCCCTTTTTGGCAATAGCAAGCACAAACTGTGCCACATAAACCCTGTGAGAAAGTGCCGCCTCTGAAAAGATGGGGGGAATTAAAAAAAAAAGGAATTAAAATGTTGCAGTGCAGATATTTTCCGCTAGAGGGCGCCAAAAGCTCGCCCATCGTTTTAACTGGCTTTATGAGAGGCTTGCTTTTTAAAGGGGGTTGTAATCCGACCCGATTTTTTTTTTACCCTGCTGAAGGCCTTCTGTGAAAGTGGACCTTAATCAAAAGAGATTTACACGCATGTGTCCAGAACTTTCTTCGGGACCAACAACAACAAAACAAATAGACAGAAACCAAACCAAACATGACGTCATTGGTGTCCTGGTCAGAGAGTAGCAGAGTCGTCAGGTTGCCACAAGAATCATTATGGACTATTAATTGCTTTTTTTCTTTGGGAGTATTGAGGCCATGCTGACAATTAAATAAAAAAAAAATTAAAAAGCTTAATTTAAAATTTAAATGAAAAACACTAAATTATGATTTGATGATTTTCTCCCTCCCATGTTTTTTTGCTTTAGAGCAAATGCGATTAGCGTGAAGCTCATTAACCTGAAGATCAGAATGTGGGTTGAAGTTTTTACAATCAAAGAAAACTATCTGAAAAGTTAATAGATCATAATTCAAGTGGCAAAGCCCGGACTCTGTTACACCTCCAAAGTATTAACACAACACAGTGCTCAGGTCCTGACTGCTTCAAAGTGCTTATGAAAGAAAGAACATGCAAATAAAAAAAAAGATATTCTAGTGTTCTTTTTTCCATTCTCATATTCAACATATTTCCTTGACTCCATCATCTATAGATACTGTATATACAAAAAAAAAATGTAAAGCCAAAAATGAGTGAGTGGGGATGCGAGGAGAGCAAAATATTTGCATGGTCAACTTTCCATCAAGCCAAACGGCGCGGGCAAAATGAACGCTACCGCAACAGCAGAATATGAGCGGACATATGGAAAACATTTCATATTTCATCGTGGACCAATGTTGCCGAGACAGAGAGGGGAAAATAAGTGGGACCGTCCTGATTGGGCCACGGGCCAGATTCCCACCCCGGAGGTCAAATGTGTTGACATCGGCTCTCTCATGAGGTTAAGTGCAAAGTAAAACAAACAAACAAACAAAGCGAGAAAGCGAGCGCTCGGCTGCAATGACAAGCGCGTGTCTTTCTATGGATGATGTCAGCGGGGCGAGCCCCGGATGAGGAGGCTCAACAAACTGAGGTAATCGTGCTGATCTGAAATGGAACCCCAAAAAAATAAAACAAACATGTAAATACTGTTTCTGGTTGTAACTTCCTGCGTAGAAAGAGATGAGGTGATCTTGAGAAGCTAACAGCTGCAGTGTTGAGAGGTCGGAATTCACATCAATGAGGGGGAAGGGCGAGGGGGAGGGGCTGGTGAAATGAACAAAGGTGACACTTGCTACCTTGCAAAGTTCATACGCCATACAAAAAAAAAAAAGGCAGAATGCCTTGGCTTCTTCCTGTGTGCACAAACAACCGTGCAGATTGTACGTACATGACATAAGCCCCGCCCCTTCCCCGCCCATTCCCAAGATGGATCCAAAGATTGTTCCTGCTTAGGCTGATTGGTAAACGTTGCCCTGGCCGATGTTTTTGCACAGTGTTGTTGATACAGTAAGACATGGTTGGATCGGTTTGGAACTGGGCCAGGACACCTGAGGTTCGTGAACACTTGCAGTCTTTGTAGCACACCTGTTAAGTTCCACATCCCGGAAAGCTGACACCCCCCCACCCTCCCTCCTTTTTCTTGAAACAACTAGTGCAAGACGTGTTGAGTCCAGTCGGGGAGGTTTGTTTTTTTTCCAAAAAGCTCCGAGTGTCTGTAAAGATTGTCCTGCTCACCAGGCTGAGGGTCTCAACATGACGTCCACACCATGTTTTTGTGTGCACCCACCCTGAAAGTTTTTTTTTTTTTTTTTTAAATGTGTGAAGATGCTCAATCATCTCGTCAAGATGCTGGGAAAATGCTAATAATGGCTCAGTACATTGCTTTTGTCTTCTCTCCACCGCGTGCTCTTCTGAGATATAGTTCTGATTGAAAATTCTTTACAAGGTATAAAAACACACCCATAATGAAATTGTTGTTTCCGTAAGGGGGGGGGGGGGGGATGTTCACCATCACATGATGTGTCTTAGTCAAGGTGGGACATTAAAAAAAAAAAAAAACAGGACCCTGCTGGGAAACAAAGAGGAGGCAGATGACGAGCGCCGTCCTCTCCGCTATTATGTCATTTGATGCGGCGCTTCCAACATTTCCATGAGGAACGTGTCGATGGGCGTGTCGCCTATGAGCTTGAAGAAGAACAAGTGTTCCAGACACTTGAGGCCGATGGAGCGCAGCGCCGGTAACCTCAGCAGCAGCTTGGCGAATCTGTCACACAGCCGAGTCGTTAAGTTACAGACCCGAAATTGCTTTTACTCGAAGTGATCAATTGAAACTGCACCATTTTGAAATTGTTACCTGCCGGGCTGCTCGGGGTACTTGTGTTTGCAGTAGGCCTCTAAAGATGCGTAGACTTTTTCTCGGAGAGCTTCCACCTCACTTGGGTTTGATAGACCTTTGGAGTCTGGGCAAAAATAAAAAAATAGCTGCAAGTGAGAGATGATGCTAAAAATAAACTTTATTATTTGAGATGGCAATCAATTTCTCACCTCTGTGCACAAATGCAGGGTGGGAATTCACGAGAGGCAACAAGTTGCACTTTAACCTCGCGGCCTTTTACGGACCAGCGCGTATATGTTTGCTTTCTGTGCAATTAGCGCTCCTCTTTAACGACATTGTTGATGAACAATCGAGTTGAACAAAAAGACGTTTTACCCACTAATGGCTGAACTCAAGATGACACACAGTGAGAATGAAGCGCTCCCTTTTTTTTTTTTTTCGCCGTCAGAACAATCCGGTGAACTCTAATTAACAAGGACTCGGGCAAAGGAGCGAAGCGGGGCCGGCGGGCTCGGCGGAGTCGCAAACAAAAGTGGAAGACAGAGGATCAGTGTGTCTGGTGTGGAGGGATGGAGGATCCCACACTGGGTCGTGTTGGCGCTTTGCTTTAATGCCTTGCTTTGGCAAGACGGCGGCGTTCGTTTGTGACGAGGCGCAAAACACGGAACCCTAAAAACTAAAAACTAAAAAAAAAAAAAAATTCATAACAAGGAACCAGAGTAGAAAATGAAATTCTCAAAATTAATGAAAAACTAAATGCAAAATTAAATAAAAATAAATAAACAAATAAATAAATAAATAAATAAATAAAATAAAAAAAGACAAAATAAAATAAAAACAAATTGTCATGTAATGACATCAAAGCAAGGATTAAACGACTGAAAAAGCTCACGGATAGTTTACCTGGGTTGAAAAGGACGATAGCTCGAAGGCACCCCAGTTCTGTCTTATCCATCTGCATATCCCGCATTTTAGACACCAGCTCCGTGAGCACTCTGCACAAGATAAAAAATAAAATAAAAAAACGGTGGCGATAGAATGAGTTTGCATCTCTCATTCCCCATCATGACTCTCAAAATCATGGATGCATGCTAATTGTCTGTCACAGCACCCCCCCCCCCCCCCTCCCCTTCTGTTTATGTGTGCTAGCGGGTGACATCACTAGACATTCAGTCGCTGGCACTCCTCGCCTCCCCCCTCACGCTCTTTCTGACGAGTCAATCGTGACGCTGAGATCATTGTCATTCAATTTGCCCGAGATGCTTCATAATAATCCGTCTCATTCAAAAGAGGACCAGAGTGATAGAGCGAGAGAGAGAGAGAGAGAGTGAGCTTTAGATAAATAAACATTATCAGCTGTGTGTATCTTTAAGTACGCCTCACTCATTCCGAGGATGCGATACATCCCGAGGCGGTGACTGGCAATGATATTGACGGATGACTCCAACATAGTTATTAATCCAACTGCCAGGATGAAAACACGGGTACTCATGACGGGCCACCTCATTAGATGTGCTCACACAAATTCCAAGACAAGAGGTGGGGTAAATATTTATAAACGATAATCTGCTTGGAATGTTTAGTATCGGGTCTCATTGTTGAGATGCCGGCATGACTCAGTTGCTCCTTATATGAGTTACCGTATTTTCCGGACTATAAGGCGCACCTAAAATTTTCTCAAGAGCCTTATAGTCTGGTGCGACTTATATATGGGCCAAATTCCTAAATTTAAACTGCACCTTATATAAGGACAAAGTTTTAAAATGGGCCATTCATTGAAGGTGCGCCTTATAGTCTGGTGCGCCTTATAGTCCGGAAAATACGGTTGTCTAAGAGTTGAGTTGAGTAAATGCTACTTGGGAATATTCATCTTGACAACTTTGAGGCTCACATAAATTCCGTATCGGGATGCACGTCTCAAACAGCCGAGTGAAATATGCTTCAGTCGATACGAAAATCCCCACCGACCTGTCAAAGATGGCTCCCACTCCAGCGCTGTGTGCGCTGTTCCGGTGTACGTGCAGCCCGGTGGCCAACAGAATCCCGTCTTTAACGGCGATGGAACGGTGCGAAAACGACGCGATGAGCAGTTCGTTCCAACCTGCGGCACAGATACAAAAAAAAAAGTGTGAAAACAAGCAAATCCCGGTACAAAAGTTCACAGCGCTAGCAGGCTAAATCAAAGTGACAACAAAGGGCGGGCACCGCAATGATTCAATTAAGCGGCGTGGTAAAAGCGCTCGGGGTTCTCAAGCGCCGCCATCGGGTTATTACCAAGACATTGGATTCATACTTTGGGAGGAGACAGGCGTGTAAAAGGGATGAAGCGCGGCTGCCAACACGATCAAGACAACTGGCTTGACGCGCCAAAGCAGGGGCTCAACACACACACACGGGTTGGCCATCGTTGAGCGACGGGGCTCCTTTAACACTTCTGCCCGGCAACACTCGCCTCTTCTCCCCGCCGGAGTTGAGTCGGGTACGAGAGGTTTTCTTTTTATCAGCGGTACGGCAGAACTAAAGCGGTTATTTATAGAAAACCTGAGAGCGAGCTCGCCGGAATAACGTCTCGCTCGCTCTCCTCCAATGAAGTCTTTCCATCACTCGGCGGTCGGTGTGTGTGGCATAAAAGAGCGATGGGAGGATGCGTTTTGATTCGCCGGGTGTGTAATAGCATTTCTTTTCCTCAAGGTGGATTAGGAATATAATGGCGTAATTTGGAGCGACAGGCAGACGATGTGTTGGGGGACCCCGAAAGACCCTCCCGCGTGTGATGTCGCTGAATGGGGACGACATGACAGACGAGTCACACCGTTTTAAAAAAAGGCCCCCTTGGATGATTGTCGAGAATATCAGAAAGGCGCCATTGACAGGACAGCGAGAGCAACACGTGGCTATGATGAGTGACAAAAGTATTGGGACACATGCTTATTTAAATCTTTGTTCGGCGTTATCTGTGAAAAAAAATAAAATAATGGCCGACATATCCACACACTATTAAATACTACTACTGCTAATTATAAAATTTATTTTTTGCTATCAAAAGCACATTTTCATTGTTTTTGTTGGACTGGTAGAAATATTTTTTGTGATTTTATTTTCATAAAATCAAATATATTCCAAACAGAACAACTGAAGTCTCGTCAAACTGTTTTTTTTTTTTTTCTCTGTAATCGAAACGCACATTGTTCTTATGAATCTAGTTGACTTCTTCAGACTTCCTGAGGAATCTTTCTGTGGTCAAACTGAAACCATTTACGCAAGATTCAACCACAACTCTCATTGATGCAAAAAATCTCCCCCCTGAGATTTGCCTCTATTAACAACAGACGATATATTCTGTTTTTATTTTTAAATGGAATAATAACAATTGTCAGTGCGGATAAGTTGGTGGGAATTTGAGTGGATTGTGAACAGACCTGCTCGTAGGAGGATGACCTGGTCGTCAAGCGGTAGTTCTGAGAAGTGAGGAATCCTCTTGGCCCACTCGACCAATGTGAAGAGCTGCTTGTCTGCGGCTTGACAGATATTTGTCACTGGGTCATTCGGCTGCAAGGAAAGAAAGACAAAGTTAATTTAAAAAAAAAGAAAAAAAGCCTGATATGAATACTGCAAGCAAATAATAATAATAATAATAATAATAATAATAATAATAATAATAATAATAATAATAAACTGCAACACTGCATGCAAAAAAAATCCCTCAAAAAACTGCAAGCAAAAAAAAAATTAAATAATAATAATAATAATAAAAAAAAATTACTTTGGGAGTGTCCTACTCATGAAAAGTGTGTGGTAATATTTTTTAATTAAATTCAACATAGAAGGTAAGTCACATGAAAATAAATCTTAATTATGTACTTTTTTTAAATAATCAACAAAGATGAGATTCACATGGTGGCGAGGAAACGTTTTTCGTTTTTGAACCGGGACATGAACTCGTTAAATGCGAGAGGGGAAAAGAAATCCGGGAAATAAAGTTATGTTCGGAACTTATTGGATAATGACCGTTTTTATGATTTTTGCTTTTATACCGGAACACAGTCAATTTAAAACATGAGGCTTCGATTTAAGAAGCCAAATTAACTGTGGAACACATAAATGTGTTCCGCAATTAATTTGATCCTTTTATATACTCCCGCCATTTACGGGATATTTTAAATATGCTGACATAAGCAAAAATCGTAACAATAATACTGTTCATACTTGGCTAGCGTTCAGTGACTTGAAATTTTGAAACCAACAGGAATTTGTTCAACTCAACAACTGGAAGTACACAAATGTACATTTATTTTTGTGTACCAGGGACGTGAAGTTTGGAACTTCCATATGATCTGAAATCATCAGAAGTTCCAAAACTGACACCATCTTTGTTCTTCGCTCCACAGCGAGCGTATAATACAGCGCCGGGATTGCAACACAACACGGAACCCGTGCCAGCTAACTAAAATGTAAATCCACCCGACAATCCCAAACTCCTTTGCCCAATCTCTAATGTGTAATCTCCTTCCATCCTCAAACGACAAACCTCTGTAAACAAAACAATGAGGTACGTAAGTACGCTTAAGTTGGAAGTATCCCCGTGTGAACTCCAACATAATCGGCAGAACCTGCCCGGTTTCTTTCCTCCAAAGCCTGTTGATCGATTCTATAAAGCTCGGAGGATCCAAACCATCAGCCGCACCTCTCAAGAGAAGATTAGTTCGGGATGAAGGAGAAAGCGAGCGTCACTCCGCTCACGTCTTCCTTTTGTAACACACAGACCAGAGAGACATCTCCGTCTGTCCTCCGTGTTCCCTTTCCTTCTCTTCGGTGTGAAACTCACACCGACTGCTCGGTATCGCACATTGGAAACAAGCGAGGAAAAAAAATAAAAGCGAGCAGACACAAAGCGGAGAGACGACTCATGAATATTGCAGCGACGGATCTCCTTGGGAGATGCGGTCGGTGTAGTTGGGTATGACGGATATCGTGAGATGTTCATCCTCTTCATAAGTATTCATTGGGAAGAAAAAAAAGGTGACCGTCACGAGTCTTGATACTGGTTGATAGTTGTCGAGGCGAGCTTCATGAATGTTGCACGACTATCTGTTTACACTGACCCGCTTTCTTTGACTCTGTTTGTGGAGATGACAGCGGAGATTTTCCCGCAGCCATCAAATCTCAAAGCGGCGTTTAGGATGGAAGGAAAAACCTCAGTCTTAATATTCACAATCTGTCCATCGCAAAAGTCAAACAATGTTACGTTTTAATTAATGAAAAAAAAAAGTATAACTAGCACATTTATAAAAATATCATCGCTTGAAGAGAAAGATTTTCCTTTCAATTTTTCATGATTCAGCTTTTGCTAGCCAATAAGAGCGTGATAAGAAGGAGAAAATTGGAGGCTCATACATCAGCTTGGAAATAAATTACTCAAGTGGCCCACTTTTCGGAAACTCATACATCAGGCGCGGGGAATGAATCATCAGTTAATTATCATTGAAATAAACGCAACACTGCTTGCTTTTTTTTTTACGGAGGGATAAGCGACAACAAAACACCTGCAGGATTAGATGACTAAAGCCTCCCCGTCCATCTTAAGAAGAGGCTTCTCCTTATCTGACTGGACACGCATTACTAACGCATGTTTAACTTCTGTTCTAGGTCAGCATGAGATAAACACACTCGATTCAGTTTGGACAGACCCAGGCCATTAGACGGTGGCGCTGGTGGTCCATTCATGCTTCTCGGGCCTTGTGATTAATTACAGCACGGGGCAGTGCTTCTCAATGGAAGCCTTGCGGGGGAGGAGGTTTGAGAAGAAGAGAGAAGAGAAGTACAACCTGCGAGGTTATTTTGCTAACAGCTCAGGTCAACTTTTATTTAAGTAGCCTGTTAGGCAAAGTTGTCATCCTAGAGATACATTTGAAGTACGGCACAGCCTTAAAGGTTTTTTTTTCTTTTTTTTTTTTGCTGCCATGTCATGCAGAAAGCAATGTACGAATATATTTTGATGGAATATGAAATATGAAATACAATGGAGGCTCAGTCGCCAACACTTTCTTTATAGGATGAAAAGACTGATATGTAGTTTTAGGTCTAAGTAGTTTTTAGTTCTGGATAGGCTTTCAAAAATACAAAACAAACGAGTCCAAAAACCAAAAGGTGGACCTGACATGAACACCAACACAAGCAAAGATCCAACCAGAAGTGAAGAAAAGCAGTGAGCTAAATACAAGTCACCTGAGGAGACAACAAGGATCACCTGGACGAGACAGGAGTGGCCGAGCGAGCTGATTGGTTAACACCAGCAAGGTGAGATCAGGTGGAAAAAAAAAAAATCTACCAAATATAATCGAAACAACCCAAAAAAGAATCATGACAATTTGACTCTTGTAGGTTTTATGAACGACTTCATTATATTTACCACCAATAAATGGAATCAACCAACAAATCCAGAGCAAACCAACAACCTGCCAAGGGAACTTCCAACGTCGCTCGAAAAAAAAGGCCACGCTAAGCTAACGAGTGAGTCAGAGTGTCCGCGCCGACACCCGAATGTCAACGCTCATCTCCTACACGTCTATCCAGCCTCCGAAAATAGCTCCATTTACTCACATAACAGCCTTCACATCTCCACTTTCACTTCACAGGACATTTCCCTCCTCCCCTGAAGCAGACGAGTCCCACAAGAACCCCCCCCCCCCCCCCCTTTGCTCCGCCACTCTTGCCCCAGCTTCTTCAGCCTCACCTTCCCTCCCTCCTTCACTCCCGTGTTTCTCATGCTCCAGCAGAATTCCTGAGAAAGTCGAGACTATGCGAGGATGCTTTCAAGAACAGTCTGCTTGTTGCATTATTCATCACTATTCGTCTCCGCTATGTCAAAGACGTGGCCAGCTGTTGCAGAGAAGATACCATATTCGAGGCTAACGAAGATCGTGCAAGGTGAACCCTCCTGATCACAAGCAGTCCTTGTCTAAGGAACTCCAAACTTCCTTTCAAATGGAACAAGAAGATAATATCATCTGGAAATTCTCTATTTTAAATCAAGACCACCATGCGAGTCCACCAGCCAATTATAAATAAGTCAATATCGTTACGGTGATCATTTACGAATTCGTTTCAAAACTCACCGAGTTGGACGGAACCCCGAGGTTGGTGTCGATGTAGGTTTCGGTTTTGGGTTCCACCGCCTGCTCGGCTTCCAGGATCTTCTCCACGGGCATGTCCTCGTTGGCGCAGCTTGTGGACTCCACCTCGTTCTCGTTCTTTTCCTTGGCTCGCTGGCGCTCCTCCTGAACGGCTGCATGTAACAACACTGGTTCCGGTCACTACTGCCGTTTATTAGGTTATCCATAATTCAAAGTAGAAATACGTTGATGGTTTCAATCTGTTGTTGTATTATTTGTTTTAATTATATTTGATTTTTCTTATTATTTATTATTATTTTTTGAAATACGTTGATAGTTTCGGTCTCAGAATATATCAGTTTTATTTTATTATTTTAATTATATTAGATTTTTTTTATTATTTATTATTATTTTTGGATTCTTTGACAATTGTCAGGCATCAATAATTGCTCCAACGCTTTACATTTTGCACACATGCTCAAAAATCTTTTCATGCTCTCCTCCAAATCATTTCTAAACACAATAACAATGTACGTTCTGTCAGTGACGTGCGGTCGCCAAGCAGTCTCAGTTTCAGTATAACACAAATCAATGAGGACAATTTTTTTTTTTTTTTTTGGGACTGCATAACTGTAGTGGTTCTGTCATCTGATTGGCTTGGCGAGGAGACACAGGAAATGGTTTGTGTGCTCAGCAGACACCGAGACTCACTGCGGCTAAGGAACCACAACTCCACCCTTGAATGGAGAGGAAAAGAGGCATAAATGTGTGTGCGATTCTTTTTTTTTTTTTTTGAGCATAGTATAATTAACTTGAGTCAAAATACCACGTTAAAAAAAAAAAATAGTGGCTATTTTAAAATTTATTTCGGTTTTTCATTTTGCGTCATTGTGACGTTTCACACCTGGAAAAGCGACACGATGACTTTTCAGAATGAAGCAGTGGAGGAAGAAAAAGAAGGAAAGGGGCCCCACTTTAGAAGATCTGCTGTCTGGCGGTGGAGGTCAGCCCAAGGGTAAAATACTTGTGTTGGAGTCACAGAGGGGTGAAGAGGGCTGAAATCATGTTAACTTTCCTCCCCCCCCCCTCCCCTTCCCTTTTTTCTCCCCTGACTGCAGGAGTATAAATTTATATAATCCCGTTCGTCTTTCTGCAGCTTCGCTTAGCCTTTCGGGCTACTAGCGCCTTGTTCTGCAACTACTACCCTCGGGGTGTAGTGGGCGGCTTAGGCGGCACCCCGAGTGATACTAAACGATAATATCCTTGAGAGAGTCCTTCGGTGGTGGAGAGGAGGCCAAGTAAAGGTCAAGACGAACTCAAAAGGTGTTGAAGTGGCGCTCTCAGGTACACAAACATATGCTCTCGGTTAACACCCTTCAACATCATCGCCCATACTCGGTCTATATGCGTATTCGGGGTGATCGTCGGCCATAATTGCGATCGGTGCGTTGAGAGTGCGAAGCAGCTCTGAGCAGAACTGCCGACAGCCAGCGCTAATACTTTTAACACTCTCGCGAGGTGTTAAAATTCACACCTTTGTGTCTGGGAGCACGAAAAAAAAAAAAATCTCTTTTATATTTACTGGATTCTTTCAGAACTGGGGAGCTATGAATTCAATTCCGAAAAAGAAGGAACTGCGGGAACATTTGCAGGGATTCCGCACAGCTTCTTAGCTTCAATCAATTTCGGCGATTTTCGGACATAAACGTACGGGTATGTGTTGTATCGGTACAAGCTGTTCCAAACAATTTTCTAGCTTCTAAGAATCAGCAGGGCTGCGATTGCAAACAGTCAGAAGATGTAATACAAGAAGTTCACACGCCTCCTTTTCTGTTTCCATATCTCCGATCAACATAACATCTCTCCCTCAGGACAGTCGATTCTCATAAACTCAGTACAGAGTTTCCATTTTCAGTAAGGATGAGCTTCTTTGGGTTGTAAAAGCAGAAATCCTTATTTTCCCTAAAGTATTGCTTGAAGTAGGATATTTTCGAATGGAGTTATAATGTTCAACAGATTGTGGCAAATGAGATAAATGTAAAGTGGTTTTTATAAGTTCCTGAAAAAAATCTAAATAGCCTTTTATAGTAATAATTATAAATATAAATATAATAAAGAATATCTTGCATTAATTCCCAGGACAATCTTTTTTTTTTTAACGTATGTTTACCGTATTTTTCTGATAATGGGCACCTACAATATTTTTATTTTCTCAAAAATTAACATGGCGTCTTATAGTCAGGTGCGCCTTCACAGAGACTGCAATCTGGTCCATCTTATAGTAAAAAAAAAAACCAAAAAAACATGCACATTGTTTAAAATAAGTTATTAAGAGTGACTATCCTCAACGGTATGTGCTTTACCTTCTCTCTTCATTCCCATGGCTAAACACTTTTGGTAGCGGCAGTATTGGCAACGGTTCCTCTGGCGTTTGTCAATGACGCAATCCTTGTTGTCGCGACACGTGTAGGTGAGGTCCTTGCGCACTGTCCTTTTGAAGAAACCTTTGCAGCCTTCACAGCTGTACACGCCGTAGTGTTTACCTGAGGAAGCGACGGAGCAGCTCATCAACAGTCCTGATACTTTTCTGACAGAGTTGCCAACAGCGGGTGGAATCTTCTAGAGTAGGCGAACATGCAATTTTCAATGTGTATAATGATACACATCAAGCGTCTTACCTGAGGAGCGATCCCCGCAGATGGCACAGATGTGTTTGGTGAGCGACAGCGCCGTGCCAGAGGGTTGAGCGGGCACTTTCATCACCCCGTTAAGGCCCAGCGGGGGCTTGATGTCCTCCGTGCTGCTAACCGAGTTCATCGGCGAGTTCAGCTGGAACATCAACATACACAAGCACACACAGCAACAGGTCAACATAAAATTGATATCAATTTTGGGTAATTTGAGGACTCTTGAATCTTGAATCTTGAATCTTGGAAGGTAGCTTCGAGTTCGAACACATTTTTGTTCACATGCACAAAATGGACTAGTAGATCAGAAAAAAAAAATCTGCCAGTTTATATTCTACTTCATTGTCTCTCGTGAAGGTGACCCCTGTTTGCCTTTTGCAAAAAGCGTAAAGTAAGCTAGGCTAATTACTTTAACTAGCTACACTCTGTTTCGGGGAAGATAAATCTTAGCGGGAGCACTGAAATTATCCTAAAACACAAAATGTTCTGAGCGGAACAGAAGCTACTGCAGCCCACTATTAAGCAACAATGCAGGAGGAAAAAAAACAAAACATCAATGTGTTGACTAAAGTCAAGCAATTTAAGAGAGTTATTTTACGTGGGAGGAAAAATAAAGCGGACTTGGATTTTAACGTGCTGTAGTTTCTCTACGAATAAAATATACAAAATATATCCTTTGCACTAAAGAAATGTTTTTCACAATTTCTATGAGTGAGAAAATCTCGACACAACACCCAAAGCAGTAAAAGTTAAAGAAGGGATCAAAATTGATGCACAAGTCTAGACATAAGCAGGACTCGCTCCTGGCATCACATTTCACATTTTTCAGCTCTTCACTTAACTCTTCTTTAACAACTTAGAAAGAAAGAAAAAAAACAGCAGCAGCACTGCCATTCTTGCTGGAAGCCATAATGTAGCGTGTCGTTGTACATTTGCATATTCCAAGCCAGATGCTTTACCGTCAGGATCAAATGGAAAATTCCGGAGGACCTCTGCAACTTTTTAGACTCTATTTTACAGAATTCAGCATGACATGTGTGGTGTCATGGGAACTCGAGTTGGACTAGAAAATTAAAAGCTCATGTGGGTTTCGATCTTTGGCTGGTTCAGTCGGTTCAAAGGTTTAACCCCCCCCCCCACCCCCCACTTGAAAAATACACGTAGGCAAGAGATGACTCTCCAAATATAACACTTTCATTAATTTCAAAATGTGTTAATTTCAAATCTGGTCATGTGTGACAACACGAGCTGCCTCTGCATACAAAACAAAGTCAAAGTAAGGACTTTTTTTTTTTTTTTCTTCTCGCTGCAAGGCATGTTGAATTCAATGGCGCAACCGCATTGATGTCAAAGAGTCCAAGTTACTTCATGTCTATTTTGTGGTGAGCCAAAGAGATCTGAGAAACTTTTGTCAGTCTTTGGGTGTGGAAATAAATAAGTCAAAATAAATAAATAAATAAATAAATAAATAATCAATTATACATTTAATAAATAAATAAATACATTTAAAAAACAAATAAATGAATGAATGAATAAATAGGGATTGGTTACCAGGGGTACAATATGTGCGGTCTTGCGATGCCATTCACTTTATCCCAACGCTCGTCGCCGACGGTCGGCCGCTCACGAAAACTAGTTGCAGAACGGCACGCACGATCTTACCTCACTTGAACACTTGTGTCTAGTCTTTTGCCCCGCAGCGCAGCACTAACAACAGAGCCGTCTCCTCGACTGGGATGGTTTCTATCAAAACCCCCCTGCCGCCTGACAGAAAACTCTTCCATTCACAATCTATTTTCAGTCAACTTGCAACTCAATCCCAACAGTGCTGCGAACTGCTGCGGGGCGGGCTGGCTAGGACCACTTTCTCTCTCCACAGTGATGGAGTCAAATCTGGGGGGATTAAAGTAGCTCAGAAATAGAAGACATGCTCTCTGAACATATACATTTGACCCCACACAGAAAGGTATGCCAGCTGTGTGTACACTATTATCATTTTAGGAAATCCCTTGACGATCCCATATTGTATTCATCTGGGAGGGAGGGTTAGGGTTAGGGTTAGGGTTACGTTGGGTAAGTTATGTTGG
Organism: Syngnathus scovelli; assembly: GCF_024217435.2. Classification (NCBI taxonomy): domain Eukaryota; kingdom Metazoa; phylum Chordata; class Actinopteri; order Syngnathiformes; family Syngnathidae; genus Syngnathus; species Syngnathus scovelli. The sequence goes on along the minus strand of NC_090859.1, from coordinate 13,329,846 downwards.
AGGGGTTGGAATGCTTACTTTGAAACTTTTACAGACTTAGCGAGATAAACAAATTAGGGGCATTTAATCTCAAGGACTGGAAATGTAGGACGTAGGACTCCCTGCAGTATAACATGAGTGGATGTAATACCCCAGATAAATAAGTTTCATGTGTTACGTAACGGAAGGAGAACATTTGGTTGGTACATTAGCTGTTTATGTATAATTGTTGGTGGAAAATTTATAGAATACAGCAATATCTGAGATACCGACTGCATTCAGCCAAGATGGAATATGAGATGGAGTCCTTAAAACTGACAATAACGCCTTGGTAATTCCGTTAACGGGCAATAATCTTTGAGCTGAGTCGGTCCTACAAACAATTAGTATGCGACGGAAAACACGTTGCTGAAAAAAAAAAAATGAAAAGATCTATCCCTGGAGTGAGCAAAGGAGAAAAGGGAAAAGACTGGAGACAGTTGAGGCCTCCGCTTAAGAGGGGCTTAGTTTGATTCCGAGCACAGACTTTGCTCAGAAAGACACTTCAAAAGCAAACATCAAATCCGGGCGTAGCGCTCTTCAATACGTAAACTCTCTTGTGGAACTCTAGTTGCTTTCCAGTTCAAGGGCACCTTTTTTGAAACTTGCGGAAAGTTATCTCCACGCTATTAGGGTACCGCTACCATCTCCGACGTTCTAGTAATAAGAGGAAAGTTTCTCTTTGGATTTTGTGAAAACTTCCACAACATCGTTATAAAAAGGAATTTAACGCAACGTGTGGAAGAATGTTAAGAGGAAGTGGACAGGATTTGAAATCTCCTGTTGACAGCTGCCTTCACAGAGGTGAGGACGGGGATGAGGTCATGAGGTAACCTCGTGATAACCCCGTGTCACCTTTCACACTAAGGCCACTTCCTTCTAAAAACAACTTACCTGAAATATCCAGCAAAATATCCGCTGGATTGACTGAGAACTTTCTTCTCGCTAATTAGCGTGTGTGCTTTTCGGTCTAATCTGGACACGAATCAGCAGAAATGGAGGCTCGGGTTTCACACAGGAGAGTGTTAATGGGCTCGCGCTTCTGTGGCCTTCGGGGTAAGCCGTTCGCTAGAAGACAACCTTTGGGATCAATTACACTCTCATATGTTTGAGAAACACCTGTTTGAACAATGCATGCTTCACAAATAAGAACAAATCAAGCGACACGGCCGGTGAAAGCATAGCCGGCATGTGCGTGCTGACGGACTGTGGAGAACATCTGCAAATACTTGGGTCATATAAATAAAATATCCCCGTCTATACACTCCCCATGAATAATATTTAGGAGAAGTAGACTAGACAGCTCGGAGGTTGCTCAAATTTACCCCATGCTGGGCCACGCCAGATAAGTCAAGATTCCTCACAAGCACCGCTGGCAAAAATATAGATATGAATAAATAAATAAGCGTTTCGCTCTATTCTGTTTTGAAAAAGTGAAAAATAGAAATGAAAGGAAGCAAGTCTTTTAGCGATGCCAGGGCATATATGCATCGTAAATTGCAGCTTTTGGCAAACGAGTTGACACAAAGCTGACATTGACAAGTTTTTGTCAGAATGAGTGATGAAATGATGGAATAAATCTTTTCAAAGAACGATTAATCTCCCGGCTGTAAAACGCCTTCGTAAACTTGTAAACTGACATAAAATACCCAGTTTGAATCTGAGGCATAAAGACAGATGTTTCTCAGTAAGTACGGATACATGTTCCTCTAAAAACCAGCAAATTAAATGTGGAGTTCCCCTCGGTTCTGTTTTAGGCCCACATTGATGATGATTAAGATCCTGAATTCTAAATCTCTATAACAATGTCAATCAAGATATGTACGAATTAGGGTAATATAAATATATACTACCCCGCATTTTCTATTTTCCGCATTAGAAATTCTGCAACTAATTTTGCTCAATTTCCAAAACAAGTTCGAAAGACACAAAGTAAAAAAGCTCCAAGAGCAGAAAGAAAGTGGATGTCATTGACATTCCTAAATTGGTATGATGAATAAAAATGGCTCTCAAGAGTTTTATTTAGTTCAATATACGTTCTTATCCCCGGAATCTACTTCTCAGGTCTTTTATGTATTTGGCTTCAACTAATCAAAGCAACACCTCCTCTACAAAAGTTTCTCCATGGATGCCTTCCAAGTTGGATTTGTTTTAAGCATTGCGTTTGCCTTAACAGCAAACAGCTGCAGTAAACACCAGAAAATGGGAGCAGAGCAAGAGAAAAAAAAACCCCATTCCAATTCTATAAAATATGCAAGTATGCTCCAAATACAACTTCAAAATAATTTTGAGTACTGCTAGTGGGACTTTGTTAACCTAGCTTTGGTCGGGGAGGGTCTGTGTGATGCGAGCTGCTTTTAATTGCCACCTGGAAACAACTTTGGCTGTGAAAACTCTTGTCCCCTCATGCATTTGGGTCTTGATTGACATTAGAGAGTCTTAACTGTTCTCCAGGGAGCCAAGACAGAGCCCCTTTGTGCAGCCAATAGAGCCTCGCAACCATGATGTCATGCAGAGTGACTGCAGCAAGGCCCATCAAAGACAAGGAATGGACCTTTATGACTCCCACACAGGAAGCCCCCCCCCCTCCCCACCACCTCTCTGTCATTTGCTGTCTCTCGCTCGCTGCCACTTAACGCTTTCTGTCCGACATGTTGTGTTTCAGTTGCCAAGCGACCCTTGCGAAAACATGACATATTCAAAAAGTGCTGCATGACATCATCGAGGCTGCTCATTTATAACTCATTTGGCGCGAGCGGCGTTTCTTGTAAAACATTTACACCATCGGCAAATGAGTGCCCTTTCTGTGTTTGACTGCAGGAACACTTTTTAGATGTATTTATTTTATTTTTTTTAAAGTCACGGCATGGTCTGTTATTGGTTAGACTATTCACAAACATTATTATTATTTAAGTCATATACCCGTATTTTCCGGATTATAATATACAGCGCTATTTTTCTATTTTTGGAAATTTGCACAAATGGGACCAACTGGCGTAAGGGGAAAAAAACAGTACACGAAATTTTATTCAACTTCAACATCCATCCCAAGTGCTCCTTATAGTCAAAAGAATACGGTCGACAAAACTATGAAATTGGCCGAGATTTAAAGGTCCACCTTTTCTTGACACGTGTAGTTAACTATCATTACGTTCCATGCTTAATAATGTCTTCCAGATGCTTTGACAGTTTGACTGTCTTTAATGAAGGGACAGGGCGTACTGCCAGCGAACGAAAGTCCCAAAAAAAAAAAAAACCTGACCACTTGCTTAATGGGTTGTGTTCTGGCGTCTCCTCCTACGACAGGATATCCAGCGACATTGTGCATCTACAATGCTGATACAGTCTTTTCCCGACCAGGTCGACAACACCCCGGCTAAAAAAAAAAAAAAAAAAAAGTACATCTGTGTTTCTGTCTATTGGGTACACAAGAGAAAATAAGTACGATTTTCTTTGCATTTATGTAAGACCTGGCTGATGTTGAAGGTCTTTTTCTCAACATGTGGTTTGTGCTTTGAGAGAACACAAGAAGCGAGTCATAATGGGAGTTTAGTCATCCTTTCCCCTTGCTTTCATCATGTTGTCATTGCTGCTCATCTTTTGCAGGAAAGGCTGTTTAAAGCTCGATAAATTACACATCGTGCAGACAAGCGAGCATTGTATTTGTGTGGACGACGTATATTCATCAATACCGAATCTTGTGACCAATCATGTGAGATCCCGACACAACATTACGATTGTTCTTTTGTTCTCTGTCAAATCCGATGTGTTGGTTTTCTCAAGCGAGCCTACAAAAATTCTCATGAGAACTGGCGGTGTGTGGTTATGGTCTTATGGAAAAACGACAGACCCCTTATCTGTGACTTTTCAGTTAACTCCCAGAAGAATAGTCAGGCGAGTGTTTTGATCAAACTGCAGCCGTCGCCTGACGCAATTCACGCGGCGTCGCAGTGCGTGACCAGAGACAGCGTGCCGCCATCGCAACCCTCCGAGTGACATTCTCGCGTTCCCCACCCTCAAAATGCAACAGTGTAGTCGAAGCTATGCAAACATTCACGGATTAAAGGCTCAACTCATCAAACATCAGACATGGGGTATTGTGTCAGATGGAGGGAGGACTTTGCAGAATTTCAATACATGCTAATAAATGCATGCGTATTTGTGCAATAACATCATTGGAAATTTTAATTACAGACTTCCCTGAAGTGTGGCAGGACACAAATAATGTACTGTATATCAGGGGTGTCAAACTTAATTTTGTGGCGGGCTGCATCGTAGTCATGGTTTGCCTCAAAGGGTCATTAAAATTATCAAGCCGAATAAATTTATGAAAGAATATATAGTATTGGCTACACAACAAACTGATAAATAACTAGTTTTCAAAAGTAATAAAAACTGTTCAAATATTTAAAAATGAAATGTTGAAATCAAATATTTAAAAAATGAAAATTATTTAAAAGAAATGAATGGTAATAAAAATTGCTAACAATATCTCTATTTTATAAAAGTGAAAATAATTTGAAAAATTTGGATTTGAGGCACAATTTGTCTTTGCGGGCCACCTAAAATGATGCGCCCGGCCGTACCTGGCCCCCGAGCCTTGACTTTGACACCTATGCTGTATATGGATGTTTTCAACTTACAATGAATGGTTAGCTACAAAATTAGTTCAAAAGTATTAAAATGCATTTGAAAGTCTCGCTATGCCTTTCGAGCAATTAAAAAAATTGCTCGCCATTCGCTCATAACCGTACAACTCGCTAGTTTTAGCTCAGAAGGCAGCGATAAGTCCCAACAATGGCATGAATACACTCCATCCAAATAGTTTCACGTTACACAATTATTAACGACCACAAAAAAAGAGCAGCAACTGCATTTTAAAAGAAACTTTCAATTTGAGATATGGCTCAAGGCGGAAATTGGGCCACTGCAGACTTTGATGTCTTAATTATGTGTGTGTGAGAGCAAGAGTGCCCTCGTCGTATAGGCAAGTATGTATGTGTGTTAATTCTAAAGAAACTCGTGATGAACAAAAATGACAGAAAGAGGAAGATGATGCAAAATAGATGAAGAGAGAAAAAAAAAAGCTACCACAGAGAGAAGAAGATTGAAAGGATAGAGGCAATGCGTGCAGCGGGAGAGCGGCAAATGCGCCTCGGATACGGCGGAAGAGTGACAGAGCTAAACTACGGCGGAATCCCAGTTGAATGGGTCTCGATTAACCGCGTCACGGGGTCAAAGCAGAGCCTCAGCCCGATGGGGCCTACTTAGGAGCATTATGTGGGCGTCACAGTCGGCATGGTCAATTTGCACTTCTGAGACGCGTCAATGCAATTTGTGGCGATAAATTAAGAGGCTAGCTGCGGTTTCATAATTTTTTTCCCAGCGTGACAAAAAGTTATAATATTTCAATAATAAGGCAAATAAAATACATACAATCTGTTACTGGCCTCACCTGGGGGCTGACGCTGGGACCGTAACCCATGCCGGGCGAGGTCATGGAGTGGGGGCCCATAGGCGAGCTGATGACGGAGAAGGGCGAGGTCAGGCCGTTCATGGGCGAGCTCAACGTGCTGATGGGAGAGTGGAGAGACCCGGACGGTCCCATGCTCGTGGGACTCAACAACGAATGGTGCATCCCTCGATGGGAGGTGGGCGAGCCCAGGGGTGAGGAGCCCATCTGACCCGATGAGTCTGTTCAGGAGGAAATAATATATTTTGAGTGTTGTTGTGACCACTCCCACAGCGGTGCAGCCCTCATTTGCGAAAAATCGGGTCTAACTTGCCCCCCCACACAGAAACAAGAGTATTTATCGTTCTTTGACATCACAGTGTGACTATTTACGAAATGTAAAATCGTACTTAAGTGTTTTTTTCCAATCAACATATTAACAAGCGTGCCAGATCATGATAGTGTTTTACAGTTAACAGTTTACAGTATAAACACATTTAGCCTGTTGTTATTCTCTGCGGTCATGTGTCTCATTCCGAAATTTTCCGTACTCGCATGAACATGTCTACTTTTTTTTTCTTACGAGGGCATTTTGCAAAAAAAATCTTTGCGTCACTGTTGTGCCTTTCTCCGCGCAGCTTGCTGGCTGCCAACTCAACTCAGCCAAACATTTTCCTGCACATCCTGCTTGCCTCTTGAGCACTTCCTGTGAGCAGCACATACACACATACACACACAGGCCTCATCCTTTTGAAAACAAACACACATCCTTCTTAATAAAAGGCCAAACAACAGCTCTGCATCAGGCTGTATTAGTTCAGTGTATAATCCTTTGACTGATACCCCTCAGGCTTCTTTTCCTCCAATTACATTTTTTCCCCCTAAAACGCGCCCACACACATAATTCCCGTAAAAATAAACAAATAAATAAAAGAGCTCTTCATGAGCCAGCAATTCCCACAAGCACTTTCCAATTGGGGTTTTAATTCAAGCAGATAAAAAGAGCTGCGGTATTAGAGTTGCCAATCTGCCATTGTCGGTCTCGGCAGGGGGTGCGAGGGAAGCTTTGGGGAGGAACTTCCATTCCCAGCCAGTTTCCACTTCTATTGGAAGGTAGATCTTGTTCTGTCTCATTCATTCCTCCAACCCTCTTGGAGGAAAATGGAACATCTATACAATATTATGACAACATCTTCTACCATCTACGACATTCACATGAATCGAAATGATGTTCGCAAGAAAATGTCCGACAGTCAAAAACAAACGCGCGTGTGTGTTAGCTTGCTAATTCTCGCCTGCCAGACTGAGATTAGAGCAGAAGGGGGGGGAAAAAAGTGTTCTCTTCATTTCCTGCTTTCACACTAGAGAATGGAAGGTCAGAGAAAAGGCTAGGAAAGTATCCTCAAATGACGTTTTTGGAAGTTGTTAGAACATCTGAGACGCTGGCGTGGATGCCAACGCACACAAATGTATTTAAATTTAAATATCAAATGGACGTTGTTCAAGCCTGTCAACTGATGGAACGGAAATAAACAAATTAGTCCGCCATCCCTCCAGCAGCCAATAGCAGATTTTTTTTTTGTTTACCGCCTCCGTACTCCATCCCATCATCTCTTCTCTTCCCAAACAATACTTCTTCGTCTCATCGTTTTTATCCTCTGTTGTTTGGCGTGAATGTGCAGAGAAAATTTGCCAATTTGTGTCCTGCTGTTGCGGTTTTGGATGTTTTGTATGAATGGATGATTGAGAGATACGGCTTGTTGCGGGGGGATAAAAGCCGCCTTGGAAATTACGCCATGTGCTATTATGATGAAACAGTTGTGTTTTGTTGATGGTTGAGATTTTATAGTTGAAAGCTGGTAATGGGCAGGAAAAAAAAAACAGCTCTCCTCATTTGCAGTTTTTTTTTTTTGCAAGAGAGTTGTCAACTTTTGGAAGTTTGGTGTGGATGACTCAAGTTAGTGCAGGCGAAAGAGAGTTTTTATATTCATTCCATGAAACTGACAGAATTCTCTTCTTTTTTTTCCCCCGTCTTTTTTACCGTATTTTTGGGTGGGAAAAAAATACGATTAATGGCTTTGGTTCCTGGTCAAAAACTGTTTGTTTTTATTTTCCTCTTGATTCAAGGTACCAAGTATATTTTTTTTTTTCACAAGGACTTTTATGAGAGACAGGTGAGTCAGTTTTGAAATACACAGAGCTCCACAGCAGACTGAGGATAAGGACGCTCGTCATTAGCATTTCCCCACAAGTCTTCAGAGTCAGTAAAAAGGAAAGCGGCGAGAAATTCAACAAAAATCCCAAGCGAGTCAGACAGTTGCGTAAAACCTGCAGCCCAAAATAACACGGGAGTCGCTACTTCATTTTGGGGGAGTCTTTCTGCTGATATCTATATCACCATGACAACAGAGAGCTGATATTTCATTCAGTCTTCCGTGGAGCCCCGTGGTTCACTGTTCAGTCAATGTCACGCTACGTTATCTCAAAATAAAAAGATTGGACCTCTATAGTTGAATTCAGTAAACCTCGATACGGCTCGAATTTTCGAAATATACGGCAGGTGCTTTCTTCGCATGGCATCCCACCTTATGACGCATGGTAACCCAAGAATGAGTAAGTGCGAAAAAAAAAAAAAAGCTCCTCACATTCCAACATTCACAAAGTTTAAGTTCCTGTCAAGACACGTTGCAATCACACAGACTGGCGAAAACTACAGCTGAGTCTTGACAGCTCCAATCAAAAGTATTCACTCCCTTTTTTCGGCTGCTTTTGACGCCCCTATCTGCTGACATCCATGATCCAACTTGCAGACTCCGACTGTCGACAAAATGCCAGAAAAGAACCGAAAAACAGGCCACCCGTAACTTTGCACTAGGTGGGCCGTAATCATCGGATACACAGTGTTGATATAACCCCAGTCGGCCCTCATTAAAGACTTAAATCTTCCCCTCGCCCTCCTTATTAGTGTTTTCTCTCTCCCTGTAGACTTTTATTCCCCACCCCAAATTCTCATCCATCGCCCAAAAACGTTATGGGTGAAAGCACAGGCTCTTACCCTGGGTGACTTTTGAGTGTCTGAGGAGGTTGGCCGTGGCTGGATGCCAACTCCGGCCGCTATCGCAAACACTTTGACGAGTGCCGGCACTCCAGTCTGCTGATATGGCCTAATTGTTCTCTTCAGCCGTGAAGTGTTTTACCTGTCTCTCGCCGGGGAACTCGGAGCAAGGCGAGTTTGAACAAATACCGCAGAGAATAAATAGCAGCCTGTAAATACAACTTAAAAGTCATATTATGAAAATGGATTGATCTGGGCTAGAACTCTTATTTATTTATTTATTTATTTATTTTCATTCATTCATTCATTCATTCATTCATTTATTTATTTTTTATTTTTTTTTATTCACTGCTCTTATTTCATTGTTTGTGCCTTCTTGTTTTTACTGTTTGTATTGTTTACTTGAATGTTTTGTTTGTCCGTGGACCAATATAATATAATATAATATAATATAATATAATATAATATATATAAAATATGTCTTGTCACCATGGGATAATAGGAAACGCAATTTCGATCTCTTTGAGTGTCTTGACGTGAAGAAATTGACAATATAGCAGACTTTGACTTTGACTGACCTTTAACCTAAGTCGGTAGAACGAATTTTAAGAGGCTATGCGTTTTTATGAAACATAATTCTGAAGCTATTTAAAGAAAGATTTTCTGAACAGAAGGTGAGGTTGATTTGGAAAATATGACGTGAGGCATCAGCCCGAAACGGCCTCACAGCAGTAAATTTGTCCGTACCGAATCACCCGCTGTGTCTAATTTCTACTCCAGATACGCGTCACTGAAAAGAACTAGTACATCTATTATACCTCATCCGACTTGAAGCAGCATCACTACCGAGAAAAAGATGCGATATAAAAATAAAAAACAACCGGATCAAAGAACGAGCAACACCGGCAGTCCTTCGGTCAGCAGCTTTTAATGGAAACATCAAATGGACAATAGTAGTTTCATCAACGAGAAGACAGGAGAGTAATAATTTTCTCTGCGGCCTGTGGAGCAGACGTCAGAGGATAACATTTCCAACAGATGTCCCTTCTGTTCTTTTTGAGGACTTGTTTCATGTCAACAATGATTGAAGAAATGATCTATTTGTGGAATTCCATTTCTATATAAAATATATTCGTGAGTGGCACATCCGTACCAATCCACATCACAGTGGTACTCAGGAAGCTATGATTCATCAAGCTTCCTCTTTAAGACGAAAATTACCACCCACGCCCCTTATCGGACTCGCTTACTGCCAAAATACACTTGAAGTTTTTTCGATCCAAAATATACATACGTATGTCGAGATAACGGCAGCGGTACGAAATCTGATCTGGCTGTCACGTTTTGTTGCTATCAGATAGTTGACAGCTTGATTTGATCAAATTAAATGCGGGCTGATAAATGGTAAGTATCAGGTTACGGCTAGAATACAGGAATCAAAAGAATCCAGATCCAAACAGGAATCGTCTTTATATTTCGTAACTCCACGATCATACATACAGTATTTGTGTACGATGGGCCAATGGTTGGTATATTGACAGAGTGTCTTTAGTGGAATCAAGGGAGACGTGTTTGCTCGCTTTGGGTCAATAACCTGATCCAAAGTACACTCAACACACACGACATACTGTACTCCCTCCAACAGGCATCGATTCGTACGTGCGACTTCCTGACCGAGGCGTGTTCGTGAGTATCCTTGGCCTCTTCCTGCAGCACGTAGACACATCGTTCCAGCCCCGGAAAGTTTCTGAAGTTGCATTTTCTTGAACTGCTCCGCCGTCTTATAAGGTGCGGTATCCAAAACCGGTACGACAAACGAGCTTCTCCGAAATGTTGCATTTAAAGTATTTGATTTTGAGTCAGGTGCCAGATCAAACATGGACATGGGTCTCTGTCGCATCAATAGAATTGCAGTTCCTCAGGGGAGCTTGAGATATGTTTTGAAAATAAATTAATACATAGCACAAAAAAAACACATCAACCATGAAGGTGGTCAACAAAAGAATAGTAAGTACGAGCAGACCTCTGCGTGGACCCGCGAAGTCCGTGAAGATGAGAGGCGAGCCTCTTTCATCTCTCCCACATTTCATTTTCCCATTCTCTCGTTCTCATCTGTTCCTACTTCTCCATTTATTCCCACATCCTTCCGGTTGCATTTTCAGAGGAACTCCCAAGAGATGGGAATAATCCCAGTTCCAAGCATGAATCTTTCATGTTCAAGCGAGAAGACTGGCAGCAGCTACCTGGCCTATGTTCACCCCCCTCCGATTATTTTTTATGGAACAATCAGTTCTGCAGGGGGGACGGGACTAACTTGTTTACGTTCAGACAGCACCGACAACACAAACACACTTTGTATTATTCAAATTTTCTACGACAACTATTCTTATAATACAAATTATCCAGAATCTCGAAGGAACTCGCAGATCCAATCTTGATTACGATCCAAAAAAGCCGTAAAAGGCAACAAAAGCAGAAATCATTCTTGAACGTTGAACAAACATCCCTCAGTGCTGTCAAAGGGTGAAGAACATTTTTCCGATGATGCAACTTTGCTTTGACAGTTGAGCTGGGAAAGTCATTTTCGGGAAAGTCTATTTATCAACGATAAAATCCATATATATATATTTTAGCTCGGCCTCCCGTGGGTTGGATGTCTGTGAATTATGTGTTGGGATTGGCTTTCCGACAGCGACCAAATAACGAAGGTGTTATGACTGGCATGGAAAGACACAAGCGTTCATTGCTTCTAGTTTCGCTAGGACGACTTTCGAGCTAACGATGCCCGACGCTTGGCTGGCTCAAACTGTAAAAAAAAAAAAAAAACAGAAGGGAGGGCGTAACGTGCCACCTCGACAGCTGACCTGACAGGGTCAATCTTAACAGCAGTCAACAGAAGACGGCCAGTCTGCTGACTTCCCTTCTGTTTCATTTGCACTGGCGGCCGTCCAACAAATACACGCCGTCGTCCAGCAAGTTTTTCAAAAAGGAACATAGTCTTGGATTTTTCCACTACAATCCATCTTTTATTTTTAATTGCAAAACCAAATGAAAGAGTTGAAAATAAAACACATTTAACCGGCATTGTGATCAACGGGTAAAAATGTTTTCGTCCATGCCACACAAGACGAAATATTTTCCAGCTCAAAATCACGTCTGTGTCTTCTCAGCTACGCTCTGGGAGTGTCAGTTCAGAACTGGACTCCCACGGTCACACATTGCCTCTGGAGATAAGTCACGGATCTTTTACAAACACACATTGATATCCCTCTCACAAAAAAACATGATTAACACGCCAATTAAACCAGGAAGCAACAGGCCCACGGGCTTCCCTTCTTTGTGGTATAAATAGCACGTTAGCATACATGCAAACACAACTTGCAAATGTATGCACAAATTACGCATGAATGCATTAACATATACCAAATGGAATGATCAAATGATTCTACAATCCCGTCTCAACCTTTATCCACCCACACACACCCAACCCACTTTCCACTTTGATAACAAACACAATTAAGAATAGATTTCACCGTTAAATATCAAATATTGGCTGGAATATAACCGGTGAGTTCTAGCAAGATGAAGCAGGCTGTTGCGCCTGGACTTGACTGATAGCTGCCGATGCTTCCTGAAGGGCACGGTGAGTTTAATCACCTATAACCGCAATTACCCACATACACGTCAGACTCATAAAGCACTGAAACAAGATGAGAGTCTCCCTCCCATCCTCCCCCTCGGCGCGCATCAGCCAAATTCCACTAAAGCCAGAGGAGGAGCGAAAGAGCTGAACGCATAAGCCTGGAGTGAGAGCTCAACCTAAGAGGGAGAACCGATTCGCATTAATTAGCGCTCTTAATACACTTACGATCCATTAAACAAGTCCTAATGAGCTGATTGTTAAGTGTCTTGTTAGCTGAGTGAAGACTTCTGCGTTATTTCTTGGCTATTTATGATTATTTATATTATACCGTACTGCAGGGGTGTCAAATTCTTTTTTTTCCCGGGCCGCATTGTAATCATTCTTTCGGAGGGCCATTATGACTGTCAACCCAAATAAATGCATATATAGTAAAAGCTACAAAACAAATAACTCGTTTACAAATCAGACAAGTAAAAACTGGTCAAATATTTTAAAAAATAATGTATTATTAAAAGTGAAGACAATTTGCAATTTTGAAGAAAATCTAAGACTTTTATGCGTGCCTTATAATCGTGAAAATACGGTAATATTTTTTATTTATTATTCTGTTATTTATAGAGTTATTTGAAGATCTCGAGGAGCCTCGGAATAGAAGATTCAAGGTGTTAAAAATCGAAACAAAAACAAATATATAACGTATACCTAAAGTAGTGAACGCACACACCCTTAATGATCACATAAAAAGCTCATCGTACAAAGTAAGACGGGCCTAAGGATGGATTAAGATGCAAGCCTTTATCAGCGGGTTCCCACAATCCCCTGTGGAATATCTCGGCTCTTCTTTTTTGGTGCGTTCCCTTCTTCCCTTTCCTCCATATACCTCGGGATAGTGCTATGAGAAAACTAGACAAGAGGGGTACTTGAACACAACCTGACGGACAGCCCGCTGATGGAATCAGCCCCATTTTTTTTTTAATAATATTCATGCCGCTTGATAGCTTAGCAACAAATGACATCCGACGTCATCGTTATGGTCTTTGAAAGTCAAGCGTAAAAGCGTGTAAATTTATTCCACTTGTGAATAGCACGAGCTGGCAGGGGGGGGTGTCACCCGGTCAAACGGTTGTCATCTGCTGTGATTGGAGATAATCGAAAAAGAGGAATCACATGGTGGGGAAGATTAACCCCTTTCCGATGGCTGAGCTTCGAACGCGACATCGACTCGGGTTATCAATCAGGCGTGAGATCTGATCATGGAATGAATCACAGCCAATTGAAGAAGATCTCCGATGATATTTTCAGTTAGCTGGATTTGTTCGGATCGGTTTATTGACGTGTACGCTGTCAGGGAAAATCCACGGCAGTAACGATTCTTCACTAAGATGCCACCGATGCGTTGAAAAGGCAAATCGTAAATATATACTATGTAAACTGTAGTACCTCTGATTAAACCGATTTGATGGCCGAGCGGAATTCCAGTCATGGAGGGCTTCAACAGCATATTTGGAAAAAGATCGAGGGTCAACCTTTGAACTCCACTACAGAGTAGAAGGACCGGCAGGTCACAAGATCACCAGAGCGCTTGATTCATGAGATGGTGACTGCACAAGGAAGTCTCTGTCTTCCACACATGGACCCCTCAATAAATAAGCCCTTGGCCAGGGGCGATGAAACTATATGGACGGAATCATTTCGTTCGTTCAATCGTTTTCTACCACTCACACGGACCTGAGTATTTTTTTTTCTGCTCCCGTCAACAAAATTTGCCGCGTGATTGGCTCCAATTGAGTCGTCAGCCCCCGCACTAATGTGAGGTAAAAAGGGTGAGTTGCCCTGTGTGTGAAAGGTCAACGTCTCCATTGGGCAATGACAGGGCGGACACTGTGTAAACAAGACAGGCTGAATGATCAATTATTGGGACCATAGAAACTTTTGATAAATTAAAAAAATATTAAAATAAAATAACTAAACAAATAAAACAATTAAATAACGAATAAAAAATAAAGTGGAGTAGAATAAAATAGAATAAATAAAATAAATAAAATAAATAAAATAAATAAAATAAATAAAACAAACTAACAGGGAGAAATTTTACAAAGTAACACGGACATGGTGCAGGACAAAAGATGGACACAGATGTGGAGCACGGTTGATGCTTTGACAGATCATTAGCAACCCGTGCGTTGGACTAAGAAATTACCCTGCAATTCAAAGTGTACCGAGGGAAGGAAACAGTCCGTCACATTAAGCAACCCTCACAGAAATGACATCGGAAGCTGGGAAAACATTACAGCGGGGTCCCGAGTCAAATCACTCTGTGAAAAGGTTCCTTGTCATTTATCAGCGGTCGCTTGTATTTCAACGTAAATTTGAATTATGAGCATTTGAATGTTGAAAAAGTTTTGTCTTTGGAATATGAAACACTCTCAAGCAGCTGACTGGTCAGAAATATTTGACATACTTTTTGCATCATTCCAAATGTGCGGTGAATGGAGGGGGAATTTGCAAATCAGTGTCAACTCATGCCCCCTATTAAAGATAAAACAAAAGCGATGTTACACACAGCCCGAAGCCACAGCTCCAAATTTAGTGCCTCTTTCAAGGATATTTTCTATAAATATTCCAATTAGAGAAGTGCTCCCTCCTCTTGTGCTCATCCACGAAAGGAATTATTTTCCCACATTTGTTCAGTTGCTTTTAATATCAGTAATACGTTTGTTTAATAACGATGAATAACTTGAGTGTCACTCAAGTGCCTTATATATCTTCGTGTAGTCTGGCCTATTTACTGAATGAATACTAATTAGCTGGGTTTTAATTAAGTCGGTGTATGACAAATTGAACCTTAAGATGCACCATACAGTAGAATGTAAACATGGCAAATAATGATGCAACTTCTGCAAAGGATAATGTACCTAAGCCTATTGTTTACTTTTCTGCCAACTTTCGGATTAACAATCACTCACCCACTCCCACTCTAAATACCTCCTGTCCATCAAATGGACACAAACCTCGTTTGTGCAATTAAAGAACATCACACTTAAAGATTTTAAGCGCGACTTATATTCAGAAAATCAAATTGCACAAAAAGAAAACGTGCACAGTCGGATTGTCGATGAAGTAATCTATACCTGAATTCTGCTGATCCAACACATGAGGTAATACACAGATAAATATGAGTTCAGCTGACATTTTACAATCCGTTCAAAGTGGACAAAGTCAAACTTTCTCAGATAATGTGAACCGTATAAGTGATAACACGAAGTCAGATAACAGAAGTCTTTTAAAGCCGTTGTTCTACCACTGGGAGCAAAAGGAAAGACTCGTGTGCTAATGTCATCGTTTTTTTCTTCAACACCAAGGCAATCACATTATTAAAACGGATCTTTAACGTCTATAGTCGTCAACGGTAGTGAACGAGTTAAAAACTCTGTACACCTTTTTCTATTAACGACTTATGCGACCTCAGCAGGTACACGCAAAGACTCTGTGATTTCCTCCTTTTTATATCGTACATGTGACTATCCGTCTGCTTGTTTTGGTTCTTGTTTTCAACTAACGAGCTAAGTTTGAATAATGGAATTGGCGGCGCATCAGTGTCAGCCAACGCAAAAGTAAGTCGGCTCTTGTGTAATCATCGAGCTCAGACACACGTGCCCTGCTTGTGTATCCCAATACACCGAGCAGATGGCGGGGAGGGTTGTTAAATAATCACAAATACGTGCTCGTTAGAAACTTAAGTTACAGGCAGCAGCTACTGCTTACTTTCTTTTCCTTTACGCGTATGAAAGTCGAACCTAAGAAAACAAACGCCAAGTAAAGACAACTAAACAAGTCGTTAGGAGGATTTGAATCATGCCGAGGCTCGAAATTTTATTTTCTTATCTTAATATGGGACACGATTGAGGTTAGCATGTCGTTAACGACTGCCAACTGTTCCAGTTTCTCGCATGGCCTCTTTGGAAAATTAATTGGCAATCCCTGCTCAAATCAATACTCCCTTTCGGTTACTGCCAAAGTCAAAGAGAATATTAAACTGGCCGTATCGACGTGTTGGAAACGTTTGACCTAACGTGCGAGCTTTACGAAGTTTGGACCGATCTTGAAAATGTTGGTGGTTGAAAAGAGATGATTACCGAGGTGCATGAACTCTACCTAACCCCTCGCGACCTCTTTAATTACTGAACATTTCGAATGGTAATTTATTTGGAATTATTGATAAATGTTGAGGGTTTTTTTTTCCCGAGATGAAGTAATTAATTTCACATTATCTGTAGAAGAAAATTAATCATTGCTGTAGTGTTTAAGCCTTGCAATTATGTGTTTGGTATTAGAAATAAAGCAAATCGTAGACTACATGTACGCAAGAGAAAAACGTTTCAAAATTGCTTTAAACAAAGACGGAAAACAATTTGAAACAATTTTGCAGGAAAATACATTTTTTTGAGCAGAAAATGTGATGGAAATAACTTTCTGGAATGAACCTCCTCATTGTCCCACATATACTGGATGGTTTCATAATATTTTGTGCAACACTCTCCAATTTATCTTTTACCACTCCTTGGAAAAGTTTCAAGGCAAAGGTGGACAAGTCATAACTGATCAATCGTCGGGGGGGGGGGGGAATCAGCACACTACTCCGACTTTAGCTAAATAAAGATTATAGATCGAATTCAAAGCGTCAGTTTTTAACATTTGGCTTTTCGCCTATTCACCGTCATCCCTCATTGTCCTCAGCCCCTCCTCTCTCCATCCCTCATCCTTTCCCTAACCTCATTTGGAAGTCATGTCACCGTTGGTGTACGCCGACGACACGAGTCAATTAGCTCAATGTCAATGACTGCCATGGAGTTATGACGCCATGTCCCAGAGGCGCCTGCGCGGCTTTTAACACAGCCTTTACACCATCCCGCATTTCCATTTACTCAAAAGGTCGACTCTTTGCGACAATTCCCAAAGCGACGCCTCAGGTATTCTTGCGTTGACTATGACCTAGTTCCATTTCGTTGCAGGACGATTAATACGAATTTTCACTCGTGTTTTGGGCTTTAATTTGACTTCCCACCACAGCCCGAATTCTCCTCCGCAGAGTTACAACAAGATATTTCCATTAGCCGCTACCTTAGCACCACTCCGCTGTGTACCTCGGCTCGGAACTCTCTGCGGAGAAACCAAATGGGGGATGCAAACACTTTGCTCATTTGTACGGTGCGTGCTAGCCTGCATTAACACACTCGGGTGGGCCTGTTGCTGTGCAGCAGGGACATGTGACAGTCTGAGCGCGGCACTCTGTCACCCAACAATATCTCACACACACATTCAAATATCACACCGTTCGACCTTGAGCGGCCAAATTCTTTGTTTGTCCTTCTGCGGGCGCAGAGGTGGAAGCTAGCTACCTTTCTGACTTCCGGTCGAGAACATTTTCTGTGACATTCTGATCAAGCACTCTGTTGCGCTTCATCACCCTAGCCCTGCTGCCAAGCCAGCGATAATGCCAAGTATGTCAAACCACTTTAGTGTCAAAATACACAAAGAGTAGCCCCCTCCTCACTTCTTCTCTAGCTTCTCATCCTCTGGGACGGAGAGAGACGCAAAGGGTCGGATGATCTTAGCTAGCTAGCATACAAATGATGAAACCTAGCTTGATCAGGGGTGTGCTATCCCGTTTAGAGAAGCTAACCTAACTGCTCTTTTCTAACCGTAACTTATGCTCCAATGTTTATCTGTGGTTCGAGGAGGCTCCTGCCCTTCAACACTTGGTCGCCCTCACGGATATATAAACACGCCACTTGCGTTCAAGTCCTGAAAGCGAGACTCGAAGCACAGCGTGTAACTGTCAGTGATCGTGAAATCATCCAGATGTCTACTTTTTTCACCTAATTATCTCATAGATTTCAAGAGCATAACACGATTTGCCGCCATGAACATATTGTTCTGCGTTACCCGACGTGGGACTTGAAGAATAAGAACATTTTTAATTTATGTGGATAAAAAATGCAGCAGCAAACCCCCCCCAGATGTAAGCGCTACACTGTAAAACTCTATAAAAGGGTCAGGTTCAACTTAGACAGACTAAAATGATGACATACTCTAAATTAAGCAGGTCTGTCTATTACCCATGCACCGTCTGTCCGTTGCTGTCTACTGCCCTCGGCCCCTCGCTCTGGATTTGAGCTGCAACAATGAGATAGCATTTCATTGTGATGCTGCTGCAGGGGGATTAGAGGCTCAGGGAGTTATCAAAGGCTTAGTCGCTATGATTTCTAGTGACCCGCCGTGGACGATAGCCATCGCTCTGAGACCTTCACCTCTGCAGATGTACACTAGCTGTTAGCATAGGGTCAACCGTGGCCACCGGGACCCGAGACACAAGGGGGAATCAAACAAATGGACAAAGATTACGGAGATTCTTTCACTCCCTGTTGGATTGCACAAAGCAAAGAGCGCAACTGGAAAGTTTTCCTCAATGTCTGCTGAGTAATACGAATATAATATATACACAGCTAATCAAAACAGTACATTTTGGCAGCTGTTGTGCCAAATCTCAGTCCCCTTGGTCTCAAGTCAGCTCCCGCTCATTAAAAGAATGAGATATGATAGTTGGGGCTTTTGTATGAAAACTGTTTTTGCCGTGCTGATGATCGGGCCCATCATCTGCGGCCAAGCACTCTCTGGCCCCTCTGGCTTCTGACCTAACAGGAAGTAACCAGGGAGCATTGACTCAGGCTAGCCAATTAGAGCGCACGGAGTACGTCGAGGCTAACGAGGCCCCTCTCGGTGACCCCCCTCACCTCCGGAGGACCCCGCGATGGGAAATATGAGGAGATGGAGGCTGCTTTAACTTCATGCAATCCTTCCCCCCCCTCGTGCAAGCCTCTCTTGGACGCCCACCCACCTTCCCCGGTCTCTCAAACCCTGCTGTGTGGACCACAAGGTCTACAAAAACACGCTGCCTACTTCAGGAGGCTCTCCACAATGCCTCACTTGAAACACATTTTTGTCTGGTCCTAGATAAATGTGCGATCCAGAATAATTGGGAAGATTTGAAACAAAGCGGGTCTGCTGTAAACATGAATGCGCTGCGTAATTGTTACTTATTCAACGCAAACGAAGAAGAACGAGAAGAAAGTTATAGCGAACACTCCAAGGCTAAAAAAGAGGAGCCGGTAATAATCATGTCCACCCGACCAAAGTCCCACCCCCTTTTCTCTCCAGGCAGAATTGAGTCTGTCAGTCGGACCCTCCAAACAGGGACCATATGTGAATTCAGCCCTGGCAATCAGACTGCATTGTGAAGCAGGCGGCTGAGTTCATCAGGAAAAAATTAGCCTGCCGCTCTGCGGGCCTCTTTCCTATTGGCCGCTCGTGCGGCCCGCTCTGTTTGAGGGCACCCCAGACATTCCTGCGGATAATCTTTTCCATTCCTCCACTCCGCTCGATGAGGACAGACCCGATCGGAGTACAAGGCCCGCATTGTGAGCGCTTTCAAGAAGCCCTGTTTTTATTGTCCTTTCTTTGACGCCATCCCTCTCGCTCACCTCATTCGACACAACTCCAGAAAGAAAGTGATTCATTTTTTCTGGCAGGATCATTCGATAACCGGCGATCCCCGTGTAGTGCAAAATCCTGCGCGGGTTTTTATTTTTTTTTTCTCACGGTTCCTTTCCAGTAAGTTTGTTTTTGAAGCGCCAAAATAATGTCAAACCTCTGAAACCAGAGCTTAGCCACATCAGTGTGCGGCCCGGAGTTCAGCATATCGCCGCCGAATCCGGCTCTCGGGGCGAGAGCGATCCTTCCCAGAAACCTCCTGCTAGCTTACCGCTACACGCCTCTCGCAGCAGCTTGTCATTGTGGTTAAAACGGGGCCACTGAAATGTTGAGATTGGAGCCCAATCACTCAAATTTATAGAAACACTTTCCATAATTAGCCCCGTGATTATTACAGGCTCGATAAAGTTTGGCCAACGGAGGGGTTCACCTCAGTTTCTTTACAAGCGGTTTCTCAATGAGAATCCCCCCGAAACATATTTAACACGGCCAAGTGCTGAACGAAAAATGTAGCAATCGCTCCGAATGTAGAAATAGAAAACAAAGCTTGGGCTAGGAGGTGAACTCTTCACTGATCATGCTCAAACTTGTCCGGTAGCAAGCAGCAGTCGTGAAAAAGAGAAATAAAATATCCTCTTGACTTTTTAGGCTTCGCATTTGTAATTCAGGCGCCTGGTCCAGATCAAAGTGAGAAAGATATAAAGTGTGCGTTTGCTCTGGTTCGCTCAGGGTTCACATTTGCATTTCTAGCAATAGGAAAAAGCTTTGTATGGAGTCAAAGAGCAATTTTTGTAAATGAAAAATGCTGTCTGTTGGATTGAATATCCCGAGTTGATATTCTACAAGTGGTTTTAGCCACTTGTAGAATGGAAACATGTCTAAATGCTTCAGGGATTAGATTCGACATATTATGGATGTTGGCTATCCCATTTTTCATCTACTGGGCTTGTCATCTTGAATGAAATTCAACAGATGAGATAAGAAAAATGACAGCCCTTACATGATATGCAAGATATTGACACGGCGAGTCACAGGACGTTGCATGACTTCACTGTGGAGTGATAACTATGTTCAAAGCTGGAACGTCCGCAATGACTAGATGCAAAACAGACATTTGTGTTTGCCATGATGTCAGAGCGAGCACGCCGATGGTGATGACTGAAGTGCATTCAGGACGAGACCGTTTTCAGAGCACCTCTGTTAGCGCGTCAATCACGAGGCCTTCGCATGTAAACACGCCATAAATCATGCCAAGCAAGAACGGTGCTGTCTCCAAAACGGCCCCAAGGTAAACCTTTCGGGCAGGAGAAACACGCAACACTTTTCCACTTCCAGCCTAAAACACCCATTAAAAAAATTTATTTTATCATCTTATATTTTCTGATTTTAAAAGTGATAAATGCAGATTGTATCTTCAGTATTTATATATTATTCATATATATATATATTTAATTAAAAAAATAATTATATCATATTTTAAAATTAATTATATGATTATTATTATAATATTTATAATTATATTAATATAATATTAATTATATTATGCTTTAAAAATACAAAAAATATAATTTTTTATGTTGACAAATACATATTTTTTATTTACTGCTGGCCGATTTATCCCCGATCAACACATTTTAAGGTCATTCCTTATTTGTTTGTTCACCGAGGGCTTTTTTCGTCTATTTTATCGAACCAGCACAGGTAGAACAGGTTGGTGGGGATGGACAACTTTACCTGAGGACAGGCGTCGCTGATGCAGGGAACACATACCGCTGAAACAAGAACACGCTTCGTTGCGGCCTCGCTGCATCGGAGGAGCTAACGAGCACTGGGGCTTCAGGAACCCTGCGGAAAAACAAAAAAAAGACGATTATTACACCCACAAAAAGCATTCCACATGTGTATCGTAAATTACAGTAAGTACAGGGCATTACTTTGCAAGCCTTGAGCGAAATGATAAAAGAGATGTGCTGTCTTCAACATGTACGTGCCGGTTCAGCTCCGGCTGTCATCACCGGTTTAGCGGGTAAAGTACCGCTCGTGCATTAAATCTTATCTAAATCACAGCTCTGTCATGAACGCTATCGCTGCAACAGGTGAGAAAATGTTCAAGTAGCTGTCAAGATCGGTATGGTTCTACACATCCAGTCATTAAAATCGCTCCATGGCACGGGATCATTAGACGGTACGTTTACTCGCATCAGCATGACCGTGATTACAGAAATGCTTGATCTTTTTTTTTTTTTGGCATTTCATTTCTAAGATCCTGTTAGCTTTAAAACTGCATGACAGAAACTTCCAGGGACAAGTTCTAGGAACTGCATATTCATAGATTTGACATGTCAATAATTATTTATCGTGGACACATCAGTAAAATTGCTTTCAGATTTTACAAGACTCCACAAAATTCTTTCAATGAAATCCAGTACACTGAGCCATTTACGAGAGTCGAAGGTATGGCAGCTTTGCTCTTGTCGTGATTGTTCTTCCGTGTTGCCAAGGGGATCAAGCCCAAGGTCAAAGTTCACCGGGGTCTTAATGTATCTCTGAGGTGCAATAAAAAAAAAAACATTCCCAATATGGACTCCGGGGAAAAATATCCCGGTCGGGACAGCAGAGCCATCAATCGCCACAGTTTTCAACTCGAATGTCATTGGACATGGTAAGCGATTCCATAGCGAGCCTCTTTGTGACGAGACAACTTGTGAAAAAGCAAGTTTGTCCTTCCTTTTGTGTGTCCTGTACAAGAGACTCGAGCGTTCGCCCACACTTACGCAATAGATTTTACTCGGAAGCAACCCTGACATGGTTGGGAAATAAAATAGAAATAAAATATTTTCAATGGTCTTTTATTTCACTTTGTGTTTGCAACTACACACAAAAAGCCTGTTTTTCAGCCAGGCAAAAGTACCGTATTTTTCGGACTATAAGGCGCATCAGGTTATAAGATTGGGTCATAAAATTTTTTAGGCCATATCGCACTCTCCTGTGGTAGAATTGAGAAACCTGAGGGTCTCTTTAAGTCAAAGATATAGACGAGACATAATAAAGAAAAGCAGATGCCCAGACCTTGGTTTGAAGACACAATTGTCATCTTCAGACAAAAACAAATAAATTTCAAGATTGCGTTTCTCTTCACATTTGTTCCTGTTATTGAAATCTGCTCTGGCAATTAAAACCTAAAAAGATTCATGGAATGACTCACTATTTTCATGACGGTCATGCAAGAGTTAAGGTGTGACACTTTTGAAACGACCACAATCACTTCTCTACAATGTTGGCTTTGAGTCATTCAAAGATACCAAGTAACGGAATTGGCAGTTGCCGTGGGGTGGCAAACTTTCCGCAGAAAACCGAACACCACCCATTAAACCGCAGCCTGAGGACTGGTATTACTGAGCAGAGCAGCTTAAAAAATACAATACACGCTAAGCAGAAGGCAAAATTATTTATCCTCCGCGTTCATCACGAAGAAAATTTCATCGTGGGTAGATGAGGGTTGCAGGAAGAGAAACTCAAAGAGTGTGCCAAACGAGGTCAGAGGGGAAGAAACAAAATGGGTCAGTTCAAAGTCTGCTTCCGCACATCACAACCTTTCTCGGGGGCAAATAAGCCAACGAGGGGGCGACTCGGCGGGCCCGCCGGCGCTCAGGCGAACGACTAATCAAATTTGGGTGATTGGACTCCCGAAAAAGCCGCACGGGCACAAAGAAGCTGCTTTGATTCGGAAACAGACAAGAATGTTGAAATCAAGGGCGGTTCCTTGTCGAGAAAAAATCAAGTCCTCGTCTAATGGATGGCCATTGGATATTTTCTTATAATCATCTTGCATTCAAAGTGATTCAAACCAGCATCAAAAGTCATATTTTCGCTTTAAATATGCATTGCAATTAGTTTCGGCCTTCATCATAGAGGACGTTATGAAGCGATCAAAGAGAATCACCTCCAGCGAATCATGTTTGAAAATAAAGCTCCACTCGCACGGCGAGTGAGATGGAACACATTGGTGTCGAGATGCTCTGAGGTGAAAATGCTTTTGCGACCTGTGCCCGATTCATCTGCCTCATTCCCACCAGATGGTTCAGGAGCACGCTCGCTAAATGGGCTTTGCACGCCCAAGTTAGCATCTCTTCAGGAGAACATATTCTGACATTCATTAACCCCCCCCACACTGCTACTTTAGCACAGAACATCTGAAAATAACTTGTTGAAAATGTAAATAAATACAAAAGACCCCAAAACAACACAATGAAGAATCTTCAATCGTCTTGGTAGAATATGTTCAAAAAATCTGACCCAGATTCACCAATCAAATTTGAATCATGCCTAATCCAACATGTACAACATCGTTGACCCATTCTGACAGTTTTCGTTCATATTGTCAAATAATCCAACTTTGTCCAAGTTTCTATCATAAATTCAGATTTTAATTATTTTATTTTTGAAAAATGAGAAAATCCAGACTAAACGGTCAAACACGGTGACTCGCACATCACAGCAGTAAGAATCATACGTGATGGAAGCGGTACATAATTTAAAACATGAAACACAAACATCTGGCGCTGCACCTGTTTTACATCAACGTTCACTGAAAGCAAAGACAATCAAATACGCAAAAATTGAGTATGAGTCACATCACCAGCCGGATTAGAAAGAGTATATGAACCTTCTCCGTAGCTACAATTGCTTTTAATATGAATGCATTAACTCTGAACGGGACTAAGAGGGTTCCAACGTGTAAAGCTCCATTAGAGAAAAATATTGTAATCATCTTGTCAAGGGTGTCAAATCTTAAAACTCAATGAAGGTATTTTAATGTCAAGGTAAAATAAATACACAGCATTTCAGCTCCAACTTGGCTGCTTCGCTTATATTCAAAGTCCAGAATAAAAATGGCTGATAGTTAACAAAATCGAAATCAAAACAATCCGTCCAAAAAAAATAGCCTTGAGTGCTACATTATTGTTTCCACTTTCACGGACAGTTCAGGTTTTCTGTAGGTTACAGTATGACTCCAAAAATGTGTGCTCGTCAAGAATGAACACATACCACACATTCCGAGGGGTCAGCACGTCATCTACCCAAAGACTTTGCCAAGAAACCTGTTCGACCGAGTTTTCACAGCTTCTCTTTCAGGAAAACTTAGCCAAGTCAATGTACAGAACATTATTTTAAAAAAGGGCAATATTAGATTTGTTTTTCAGAAAAATTCATAGGACTAGCTGAAATGTCTGACCGGCAAAGGAATGTAGCACGTATTTTAAAGCAACAAGTTTTTATGGTAGGTTGAATGATGGATTGACCCCAAGTCAAGGGAAGGGCATGACACCAAAAACATGAAAGTCAGCAGAAAACTGACGAGGTAAGATCCGGAATACTAAACAGTGCTAATACGGAACGTGCCGAAAAGCGAAGAGACGGCATATGGAGAAAGAAATCAGTTTAAAAAAGTGAAAGGGCCAGAAAGAGAACGAAACGAGAGACAGGCAGAGGGAGGCAAACAAAACTAGGTCAAGTCACATGACTGGGATCGACTGCAGGCGGGATTAAATATCCTACAGCATGTGGTCATTTACACAACAAATGTAGATTTCATTTTATAAATTATTTCTCTTCCGCGGGGGATGAGGCTCAACATAACTCGTGTGATGCGTTACCGTATTCTGGTGGGATGTACGGCTTTTCAGTGAGCACAAAAAACGGGAGTATTAAAGACTAGAATGAGCCATTGCCTCTGAGACGTGAAACAAAGCAAAAGCCTTAGCGTGAAAAAGATCATAACAGGAGTGAACACACTGAGTGTGAGACAGCCTCAAAACAGAAGATTATAACGACCGGAAAATATTCTGTCCATTTTCCGACGTGATAGCGTAGGAGAGTATAAAGGGTATAAAAAAAAGGATGTTGGATTTTTAGCGGCTTATAACGTATTTTCCGAACTACGAGGCGCACTTAAAATTCTTTAATTTTCTAAAAAAATCAATACATCTTATAATCAGGTGCGCCTTATGTAGTATGTCAAAAAAAGAATTAATTTAATTTCCTGGTTTGTTTCCCTTAATGTGCAGAAAGACAGTGAATGCTAGTTAGACGGTAAGCTAGCTGGCTAGCTAACCCAAACAGTAGAGTCATCCAGTATCGTGAGGTCAATTTTTGCCCACATCTGCCAAATTTCTGCCTTCCAAAAATTCTAATCTGATTCAAGTTCAATGCAATCATTTCACTGCGATGGACTCCCAGTCAAGAGGTTAGTCCATTTTTCAGGTCACATCTTGCCGACTCCTTCCATCGAAATGTCACCGATGACATCACTGCGTATTTACCTGCCAATGCTGCAAGAGGCACTGAGCCATTGTAGCATAGGGCAGATCCAAAAATACAAACGCTGCCTGGAGGGCTTAAATCTCTTAACTCAAATAACAATTACTGACCAAGCGAGACAAACTGTCAGATCGCTTTAGAGCTCAACAATGGTGCGCCACTCAAAATATAGGGTCCAAAACAATGCTAAATTGAATCAGAGAGATACACAGCTGGTCAAGTGGATGAGCGAGAGTGAGGTCACAAAATAAACTCAAGGCACAAGGAAAATATTACACATTGGTGCAGGGCCCACATCTGTGGACTTAGACAACAGAGAAGACAGTTTGAAACCCAATCTGCATTGCTATCTCCTCCATCATGTCTGATCAGTGCCCTCTACCCAAGCAGCGGGCACGAGGGTTCCCTGAGGGGCCCCGTCGTCAGTAAACGTCAGATCAGCCGGAGACCATCAGACATCTCCTTTTGATCTCACCACTCGCATTAGCATGTACCTCGATGCTCTCCCGCTTTGGCTTTCACTCAAAGCTACTTGCCCATCAGCAACACCAGGGAGCCCCTGAAGGGCTTCACCCAGGTAAGGCGGGAGGTGCTCGGAGCTTGTCGAAATCTTCATCGCTAATGAGCAGGCGGCGAGCGGGGAGAGAAATGCTCCTGTGATCTCACGGCTGAGGTTCATCCGTGCCTCGGCATTTTCGCCTTGGTCAAATAAGCTGTTAATATAATTTCGCACTAGTCTTAAAAATAAATATCTGACAGGTTATTTGATTTTGAAGAACTGCACCAGAAGTGTTTTTCAAGCAAGGGTTTACTGTCTGTGGAAGGTGGGGAATTTTTTCAAGTCTTCCCCCCCTCTATTTTTATGAGGGCTGGTGCTTGGCCCAAGTCTGGAAAAGGTCTAAATTCACAGCCCAGTGCCACTTAATTAGCCGGGCCCTGGCTGGAGTTGGTCACATGGGTCCAATTTGAGTCACTATAAAGTCTGCATTGGCCCAACATGCATTTCAACGTGAATATTTACGTGCTTGCGGGATCAAGGTGCAAGACTTTGAAGAAAACCGGATTGGAGGGGTGGGGGAGTGGGGGGTGTAAAGGAAAAAACATAACTGAAAGGAGGGGACCCTAAAAATTCCAGGGAATTGTTCCAGATGCTGCACAAATATTGTGCTGAGGAACTCCAGATGTGTCCATCCCATTTATTCCTTTCACTCTTTCCTTTCACCAACACAAGAACCCCTCCTTCCTTCATTTCTCTGATTTGAAGTCAAGACTTTAATAGCCCCCCAGAGCAACTTAGCATGCTCCTATTTTAAGGAGCGGCAACATAATACGTGCTCAGCTGATGAGCTGACTCGTATTACTCTTCACAACAAGTACCTCCCATGTAACGTCGGCCAGTCAATGAATTAAGTACCGAGGGAAGCTAAATAAAAACAGCTTCCGACTTCCGTTCGCAATCTCGCTTTCCTCCTCGGCCTCTTCGCTGTCATGTCTGGAGAGGCTGCCGCGCTCCCACAGAGCGTGACCCAGCCACAACCTCCCGACCTTGCCTCTTCCAGACAGCGTATTCAGCTTCTCAGCTGCTCCGAAAGCATAACGTCAGTCCATGCATGCAAGCTCCAGAACTTCTCATGCAGGTGCCATCTACATACATGTACAGTAGCAGTCTATTTTTTAAAACCAAGTTGCAATGATGCCAGTGTTTTTCTAGCCCCGCCCCTTGCAGCTTCCTGAGCTGGAGAACATTCCTAAAACCAGGCGTCCTTGGCAAGGTGTCTAACCATAGGTGACAAAAAAAAAAAACTCTGGATCACCGCTCAGACTGTGTGCATATGTATAGGTGAGTGTAGGCCACACAGTCTGGGCGGATGTATGAACATGTTGGACCAGCAGGCGTCAAAAAAACAGTTCATCAGGTTTTCGGACTAAGCGTTGGAACAGACTACATAAGGAAACTTTGTTAGCTCACGTTTTTTTTTGCTTGGCAGTTTGTGAAATACACAAATAGGTTTTTGTTTCAGCAATAAGGTTGTTGTGAGAAGTTGAAGAACACTTTGCAAGAGAATAAAGATCAGGTTGAAACGAGATACACAACGGTCTGAAGAACAAACGAGGCGAGCGCTGATGTGGAAACGTGATCTCTGTGTCGAAAGATGGTTTGAAACATTTTTGCTGAACGCGGCGGTGGATTCCGCGCAAGAAACGGGAACCATCGTGATTTACTGTACACTCAAAACATACAAATGCAACGTGATACTTTTCAGCTGTTGGATTTTTTTTTTAAAGCAGGTGTTAGCAAGGTTTGAATAAAAAAAAATAATAAAAAAACGACATTAGCTTCAAAACTAGCCTAGTTGTTAGCATACCATAAAAAAATCGATATAGTAAGAATAGATCGATATACAGAATATCAAAATTATCAAAACATCCGGCAAGCTATATTATTTTTATGTCACTTGATATGAAGTCATTCGACCAACTAAAGGCTTCAAACGTGATTCCGGAAGGCAAGAAACAGAAGTCGTCTTCACACATCCACGCAATCCAAGAGGGAGATTAGACACTTGTTTTTATTATCTAAAATATGCCAAGATGAGGAATGTGGAGGAGTAGAAAAGAGGAGAGGCTCCTGACAGCTACTGATTTGATGCTTTCTTGGCAGCATTTGAATGTCACAACACAACGAGATCATATTGTGCATTGGCTTTTTACACTTCTTTCTCACGTATGTGCTTGATGTCCCTTGTCGCTTTGGCTCATCTTCCAGTAAGAGAGGCGAGCACTGGCTCAAGAGGAGGGCGAGATGACCTTCCTCTCAATGCGAATTACGGGTGTGATCTGGTCAAATTCCCACAGAGACTGTGCTTCGACTTCAAAAGATTGTGCCGGACGCACCCTGAATACTGAGGCATGCAGACTCTCGAGGAGGCGAGAAATAAAAACCTCATCGTCCTCGGGTGACTGGTGAAAGAAAGCATTGAGAGCGCCCTCTAGAGGAGCCAAAAAATACAACTGCTTCATGAAGCACATATGAAGCTTCGTTTTCCCCATCACTAAGATTCAGACTCATGCTTCATTTGTTGACTGAGCTAACAGAAAAAATTCTGGCACGTCTGGACATTCTCCCAGAAGCTCTCTGGCTTGTCTATACAGTACATACATTTTGGGAAATTCCAGCCAGACTCAGAGACCACAGTGTTTTTTTTTTTCTTCCCTTTACCGGAAAGGTACCAACAATTTTGACCGTGTGAATAAACTTGGTGCTGGGTGAAAAAAAAAAAAAAAAAAAACAGCAGCAAGGTTTCACTCATAGTAGCAACAATGACATCATCAAGGATTTAAAAATGATTGTGTCTTGATTTCCACAACACTTGTGACAAATGAAAATCAAATAAGGAAATCAGAGGTCCAAAAGAGGATGAAGCAAAACTTTTGAAAGTCTTGAAGCGCTTTAAACAACAGGCACGACGCTAAAGGCAAATTCCCCACATGATAGAACAGATGGGGGGCAAAGGTCAAAGTTTGAGGTGCAAAGTTCACCGCAAGTATTATCAATAAAGACCTCCTGTGAAGGCCAACTTTTTTTTTTTGCACAAATAATTAACGAGCTTTTGAGTCGATCAGTGATTCTGCATCACCGACTCTCGTTCGACCGCTAAGCAAAGCGACGAGTGCGTAATTGGAATGGGCACATTTTTTTTTTTTTTTTTTTTTTTCATTTAAATCGAAAGCCTCTCGAGTGAAATTCAGACGTAGTGGTTTCAGGAGAGAGCTGTCACTTTAAACCATTAAGTCTTGCTATAAACCGCCCCCCCCTCGCCCGCCCCAATAAAAATGACAGCTGCAGCCCTGTTCTCTCAAAAGGGAAGGGGAGGGGGGGGGGAGACGAAGGCATCACATCAGGAACACAAAACTGGACGGCAATAAAAGACAAACTTGGCCAAATGCTTTGGGCGCTGTAATTCCATGCAACACACACACACACTAACACACACCCCTCCCGGAAGACGGACACCCTCTCCCACTATTACCTTTGTTCCTGAGTTACAGCCAGAAAAGGAATGTCACACACACACAATTCTCACTTTCCCATCAAAGACTATGAACTTCATTGGTTTTGGGAAGGGAGGGGGGGGGGGGGGCGTGCATGTCTGAGTATTTGTACACCTCAGCCCCCCCCTCAGAAAAAAGTAAAATAGCATCATACACAGTAGCTAATATCGTCGAGGGGAATTTGATTACAGACTAAAAGCCTCATTAGTAGGTGATAAAAGAAGTTTATGGGGAAGCGGGGACAGCTACCAATTGACTGCCGTTTGGTAAAAAAGCGTTTTGTTTGGCACTGGCGAAGGACAAGGCTGATTGGTATGATGACAGTGGAGGTGACCTTGAGCATTTTTGAGTCGTTTGAATCCGGCATTGGTACGCAAATGTCATTTTTTTCCCCCTGTTCATTCACATTTCCATTTATTTTATTAAAGGAACTTTCAGGAGAGCCTTGAAAAAAAACTCTGACTTGATATTTGTGAACTTGCCATTTCAAAACGTCCGAATCCACTAATGCCGCGTGACAGATAATAACCAAATGAGCGGCTAATCAATACTCCCAAGGACTTAGAAGATAGCTGCTAATTAACAAATCACCCACCAAGTGGGACCTTTGATGGACCAAGTTGAAATAGAAATGGCGATATTAGCACAGGGCGGATAAGCACCGGAAAGCTGCTGATACAGCATGTGATGTATCTTGAGGGAAAATATGAGCGCCATCACGTTAATAATGGCATCAACCTCAGCTTGCTTTTAGACTACTTAGATATGCTGACAGGCATATCGATGGACTACTTTGATAAATTGAGTCCTTTTCCGTTCTGTGTGGACACTAGATATAATGTCCCTACAATAAAACAAAATAAGGGGATGGGGGGGGGGCTGCAAAGCGTAACTGAAGAAGGCCGCCCCGAATCCCACAAGTCCCGTGAATGTCCGTGACGCGTACAGGCGACTGATGATACGTGTCGAGCTGTAACACGATGCTCTCATGAAAGAGCAGCAGACAAAATAACACAGTCGGGCGTTCTGCTGCATCACCTCTACAGGGGACAAGGGTCACTTTGACAAGCGTACAGTAGCATACAGCTTTAATGATTTACAATGCGTGGAAGCGAGGGATCCCTCAAAGACACTGATGCAATACTTTATTTTAAGATTTGAACGGTTGTATGATTTTACTTCTACGGGGACGATGCGTTCAAATCAGCTTGGATACTTGTAGAGTTTAAAGCTAATTCTTAACTCCAGTCCCCTGCTGGGCTCTTCCACAACACTGCATAATAAACTGTCAAGTCCGTCCCACACGATTTAAAAAAAATGAATAATGCAATATCCCTTTCCACACAGAATCTCTGACCTAAGAGTGAAGCAACTTTAAGTCGCACAAAACTGTTTTTTTAAATGTTATTATAACCTGTGTAATGTTTATTTTTTTTTTTAAAAATTCCCAAAATTATCGGATTTTTTTTACTTTTTTTAGAAAACACGCAAACACCGCAGCATCAAACTAAGCGTAGTGTTACGTAACACAGAACCCAAAATTAAAAGCGGACCCTGCCCACTGAGTTAAAAACTCTTGGGTGTTTACATAGTGACTAAATCACAAAGATTTGACATTAATCTTAATTTCTGTCATGATAATTAAAGTGCGAGAATATCAATTGTTTTCTTTTTTGATATAAATAAACTTCATCCAAGAAGCGCACGCGAGAAGCGCGCACATCTTATCCCGAGCGACTCTGTCACTCAAAGCGGAATGTCATCAGCATTGGAGAGCGACTCTCTTTTTTTTTTTTTTCTTTTGCCCCACAAAATACACATTTCACATTTCCAGAAGAAAAAAAACAACGGTCATGCTCGAGTTCAAGGCGTGCGGACGCGCTTGGCAACTCGCTGTCATAAAAAAAGAGCGAGTGAGGAGGAAAAAAAAAAAGCGAGAAACGAACACACGACAAGGGGGGTGGCAACATTTCAAGCAAAACCCCTAAAAAATAAATCAAAATAAAAGATACCAGCATGCATTTGCAGAATAAACAATGCAATTTCCAAACTCACCCAATGACAAGAACGGTTTGGTTTCCATTTCTGTCTGGTGGGTTCGGTTAGCTCATGCCAGCTGAGACGGTCGTTCGGGACTTTTTCACCGGCGGCTCGAGTACACCACACCAGGTGTTGTTGTTGTTCCTCTCCGGTGCTCCTCTTCGAGTTGATCGCTGCAAAAGTCAAATAGTCTCGTGCGATGTTGCGTTTCTACCTCGACTTGCTCACCCCGCCGCTGTACTCCTCTCTTCTGCCTCGCGCGTTCTCGACACAAGTCCAACTACTGGATCTGCACTGCAAAGGGACCCACGCAGGGGGTACTCCTACAGCCCAACATCACACTGCAGCGACGCCATGCGAAGCCTTTGCGTGAACCCTTAAATCGGGTAAAAAGAGAGTGAAAATCTTTCAGGGTGGGAGGGAAATGCATTTTACTGTTGATATTAAAAAAGATTCCACCGCACTTTAAGTTTTCCTAACAACTCAGAGACTTCCAGCAGCTATTTCTTCTTCTCACTGCCTATCTGGTGTTATTTTAACCTGGTCACACATCTGTTGAACTAAAGTTGTGGGCTCGCTGCATAGAAGTTGAGATGTTCCTGCATGTTGGAATCTTTGTGTGGATATTCTTTGTGGACTTGAAGAAGGTGTCCCTCAGGGAGTCCTGTTGGAGGTTCTTGGAGACTTTAATCCAATAGAGAACTTGTGTAATGATGGATTTTTTTCTTTTTTTTCTTATTTACATTTAAGACAGGAGGTAGCCATCGAGAAGTTCGTTTAAAAAAAAAAAAAAAAAAAAGTTTGGATTGTCCTGAACGACCGATCGGTCGAATCAATTGATTTGTTTTAATCGATTTTCTATTGTGAGGCATCTGAATTTGCAGATCCGATTGTACTCGATGAAGCGAATCGTTCTATTTTTTTTACCTCGAGGAAATCCACTTCATTAACTCGCTAATCTGCTAACACAGCATAAATATCTATGAATTCATTCTGGATGCCCAAAAAGTTTGGGCAGATGCACTCCCCCCCCCCCCCCCCCCGCCCCCTCCCCTCGGCAAAACCCTGAACAAGAAGCAGCATGTTGACTTTGCATAAATCTTCCTGCATTACACCACTGCCAACTCTCCACCACTTAACTCGCATTGTTCTGCTCCCTCCGTACATTCCCACCACGACAGTTTTCCTAATTTAAACCCCGTCCATCTCGCCCGGCATCTCCTGTCCTTTTAACGCGGCGGTTTGCCCACAGACAATAAAAACACTTATTGAATCCGAGAATTACAATTTGTAAACCCTGCCCCCCCCTCCAAGACTAAAACCGCCTCTGCTGTGCACGCAGAAGCAATGTAGGGCGTCCACGTGCCTCCTCCAGCCATCCGCCATTCCTTATGATGAACATGCTGCTGTTAAGTTTGTACTGAGGCGTGATACATAATTAATGCAACGCACGGCACTCCAAAGATCAAAAGAAGGTTGTTTCAAAAAATATTTTAAAACCCTCATTCAAGGTGAGTGTCATTTTGTAAAACTCTTGAAAGCCTTTTCCCTTCATCCATCTTGAGCGTTTTAAAGGTGCCGCAATGTTTGCAATGTGATGTCAAGTGACACAAATGCTCATTAGAGTCGGGTGGGAGGGGCTAAATTTCTCCGCTGCGTAGCCTCGGGGGCTCTCCACTCTGTAATAGAAGACAGACGCAACCATTTTTTTTTTCAAACCAGGTTCTCTCATCGACCCAAGCTATTTAATCCTCATCGTGCGTGATGATTAATAGCGCCCTGACCTTTCACCTCTACCCATAAATTGTCCAGGGGATGTTTTGATGCTCCACAACACCCTTCTAACCGAGGTCTCCTGTCTGTGTTTAACTCTTATTGCATTTTATCTTTTACGCCGTTTCCTCTCTCGTCTTATTCCTCCACTTGGTCTTGAGCCTCGGGGGACGAGAGACCACCACTGTTACGGTTAACTCTGCTATGGTTGCTTTGACAGCCCCCCCCCCCCATCCTCCTCTCTCTCTGCCTCTCTTAAAGTGGGTGATAAATGAGACAAGGGCCTTTTGGTCTCCTTTGTACTTTGAGCATTCATGACAAGCTCATCCGTAAAAGTGATTATGGGTGTTTTGGTGGCAATGACAATGGTTTCCCATCCGGAGGAATGTACAGCAAAACACACGAGAGACTTTAAAAGCTGAAACTAATGTCTTGATTATCAGTCTAAAGTTTTGGCTTTTGGAAGTCAAAATAAAAATATAATAAAAAAAATAAATAAATTTAATTAATAATTAATTAATTGGACCAAACTAAAACGATATTCCCAATATTTTTTTATTCCAGCTTCATAAAAGTAACCAAAACATTTTTGGCTCATTAGGGATTGGTTGCAAAATTATCTAATTTTTTTTAATTACAAAAAATTCCCTTAAAAAAAAAAAATCCAATATTTAACTCATTCACCGCCATTGATGAGAATAGACGTCACATAATATCTGCTGAACTGGCAATGAATGAGTTAACTGCCTTTATTATCACCATGCAAACATGGAGATCATTTCAAATTGCAGGTCAAGTGTTCCGTGTCAAAAATGGGAACCGAGTAGCATACAATCACGTGAGATCATTCGGGTGTTTGCTGAGGTGTCCGGCAATGTCCGCCCCGAGGGAAAGTCTTGATCGTCACAACGTTGGGTTCACATTCCTTAACCCCTGGGTCAGGGCTTTTGTCTGCGGATAACACTGAGGCAACTTCCTTTACGGAAGACACACTGGACACTGGAGGCAGGAAGAGGCGACCAAACAGAAGCACAAATGTTTCAACCAAAACGACTGGCGTTGAAATATTTTCACTACTTATCAATATTGAACATGACATCAGCGGGTATCAGGAGCGCACGCTGGCTTCAGAGCGGGGACTAGCGAGATAAAGACATGCATCATTCTTTAATATGGTATTAAAGTGAAATTGGCTACATTTGAAGAGACAGTGCAATAAATCTCATCGGTACTTGGAAGACTTTTACCGTCAAGGAGAGAATCGCCGTCCTTGCAGAGTATATTTGGATTTACAAGTGATTATTGCATCATGATGGAATTGCTGATGCCAA
Source organism: Syngnathus scovelli (assembly GCF_024217435.2). Classification (NCBI taxonomy): domain Eukaryota; kingdom Metazoa; phylum Chordata; class Actinopteri; order Syngnathiformes; family Syngnathidae; genus Syngnathus; species Syngnathus scovelli. Next base: position 13,294,609 of record NC_090859.1, on the reverse strand, counting down.
CAGACAAGGATGGTGAATTATTTGTGTAGAAAGAGGTGAAACGTTTTTTGGTGGGTGATAAATAGTGATAAATATAAAACATAAACAATCTGTCTCTATATTTTTTTTAAAAATAAACTATTGAACAAATTCATGTTGACGTACCATTAAAGTAGTGTTGTGACTCCTCTACTCATAAATAAAGCTAGAATAACGCTCCAACTCTGCTGATGAAATATGTTGAACTCATGAACAGCAGACGAACTCCAAGGTTGAAAAGTTAAAAAAAAGTTTGAAAAAATATATAATGTGCATGCGGCGTGTTTATTCAACTGTGATTGTTGACTGTGATTGGCTGCTGTCCAGTCCTTGGTTTATCGCATCTCTCGCCCAAAGTCCAGCACGCTACACCCAGGAATAAGCAGGATTGTATGATAACGTGCCAAAAAATTATTATTTTCAAGCAACTCAATGTTATTCCGCAACACATTCACTACCAATCACGCCTATAGACGTCAAAGATCGATTTTAACTAGCAAATAATAATCACTGCAGGAAATAGAATCATACATGATTCCTACGTGATCCGAGTTCCTATATGACGCAGAACATGTGATCTCCTGCCACATACAGTACATACGTGAGGGAGCGCACCACTGTTGAACTTCAGCTGAGTAAACATTGCCCACTGAGGCCTTGTGTACACACTGTACACATTTAGCAAGAGGGGGCTCTCGTAGTCACGGCAAGGATGCGTGATTCAATCAGGTCAGAGTCCAAGCGGGCACAACCGGGGGATGGAGGGGGATAACCTCTGGCAAACACATGAATGAAAGCGAAGATGCGGCTCTTAAATGATTCCACCCGGTGCAAACGTGTGCAAGGTTGCACGTTAAGCGATCCCCTGATTACCTATGAGGGAAATGGACTTAATGGTGCTTGAAAGAGACTGAGAGAGTCATTTCACGGGGAGGAACATGAGAGTGAAGAGGAGTCTTGTGATTTCCTCACTTTGGAACAAGGGGTGACAGTGGGAAGCGCGGTTCATAAAGAATAATTGATTCCAAAAAAATGTGTTTGTCTCCTTGCTTTCAATTAACAGGCATTTTCAAACGATCCCAAACTTTGGATCCAGTCATCAACCCGCCCTTCCTTCTCACATGTCCTGCTAGCATAAGGCTGGACGTGTTTGTGTGTATGTCTGAGCCACACTCTCCATGTGATTTACGGTCCTTCTCACACTCCCCCTCTGTCTGTCTGCTGGTCAACCGCCATGGTGAAGGCGGATACAATAGCTGACTACTAAGCGTCATAAATCTGGACGCTTCCTACCACTGTCTCCTACTTCAAGGGGGAAGCCTGTCCTGTTGCAAATGTGATGAACCCTCTTCCTCTCTGTCTACACACCCTTCTACCACTCTCCTTTGCCTTCAAAAACAGACCTGCTCCAAGGTCTAAACACTTACCAAAACCTAACCCTAACCCTACCACTATCCTTTGCCTTCAAAAACAGACCTGCTCCAGGGTATAAACACTTACCAAAACCTAACCCTAACCCTACCACTATCCTTTGCCTTCAAAAACAGACCTGCTCCAAGGTCTAAACACTTACTAAAACCTAACCCTAACCCTACCACTATCCTTTGCCTTCAAAAACAGACCTGCTCCAGGTTATAAACACTTACCAAAACCTAACCCTAAACCTAACCCTAACCCTACCACTATCCTTTGCCTTCAAAAACAGACCTGCTCCAAGGTCTAAACACTTACTAAAACCTAACCCTAACCCTAACCGACCTGCTCCAGGGTATAAACACTTCCCTGCTCACCTCCGAGGCATTGATTCGACCGCAGTGACTGATCATTTTAAAACAGGCCAGCATTACTAAATCGTTCATCGCCATTGATGGCTATAGACGTCAAAGAGCCATTTTGACTGGGTGGGCGTTGAATGAGCTAAAGAAAAAAAATCTTTTGGTATTATATACATCATGCTCCTCAGTGGGCTCTTCTGACAACATTGGAAAGACAGCAACATCTCCCCCCCCTCCCCCCTTGTGTCTGAAAACTTGCCGAGGTCATTATTAATAGAGTAATATCAACGACGAACTCCTTGAGCAACACCTGTCTGACGCAGCCTCCGGGACCGAGTCAGCAGACGTTTGGCTTGTTTTATTGATGTTTTTTTGTGTGGAAGGAAATAAATAAATGACAAGAGCAACACTCTTTATGCAAATCTCATTTCACATGGATCTTATGTCCTACCACGCTCGCTTGACAGCCCACAGCTCCAATTGCGATGCAAATGACAGCGCGAGAGGCTTAATAGGAATGATTTTCTCTGTAATAATAATGCGATTGAACACACTTTGTGAGGAGTACAAAAGGGCAAGCGAACGAGAGAGAGACAATCAGAGACTTACCGGCCCAGCTCTACCTTGGATTACATGGTGGAGCTTTACTGGTGGATCCCCTTTTATTATTTTGCAATAAGACCAACCCCGCACCCTTGAGACCCTTTTTTAATTAGACGCCATATTTGCATGAAAGTCGCGTGGGTGGAAAACTCCAACGCCAAACTCTCTAATACAATCAAAATAAAGTTAATATTTCAAATCCCCCTTTTTTTTTTTTAGCTGCTGATTCCGTCTAATCATCAAAGTGTATCTAATTCAACGTTAGTGAATGCAACTCGGCAGCATTAAATGAACATCAAACTGTGACGATCCAGGCAAAAAAAGAAAAATGTCAACATCAAAGTGGATTCAGCCGTCACATGAAGGCTTGTTGGACAGTTAGCTACATTCTGACAGCGTTGTTGTCATTTACATAGCATCAAAACGCTGCCAAGAACCCCCCCTTCCGTTTTATTCCACCTCCTCCATTGCCCCAAAACAACAACCAACCAGCTCTGTACATCACTCCTGGATATACTTCATCAGGGGGTCACCGATACATCGGCTAACTCCATTGTACGAAGGGGGTCAGGGGCGGGTCAGCTCCCAGGATTCCAAGACCCCGACTATGCCCCTCCGTTGCCCATCTCTGTCCACTCTCCACCCTGCCCCCTCCAGACCGGAGGCACTGTGGAGGTCAGCAGCCTATTTACGAAGACACTTGGCTCTCCACATGGGGTGAGATATCCTTTACAAGAGGTCCCGTCATCTGGACAGTGACTAATGAATCCGGCGAGAGGGTGACAAGTACAGATGAGCGGCCCAAGGCTGCTTTGGGTCGCGTCGCCCCACTCAGTGCTAATGACACCAACGGCGGTTCGGACTCACCAACGCCTGCCTCAGCAAAAAATCTCAGTCTCAGAAACTTAATTCTTTCCTTGGCATCCACAAAAAGCACAGACCGAAATATTCTATGATGACAAAACAAGTTACAATCGGACCATCTGCACGCGTTGACGTAAATATTTCAACAGTTATGGACGAAGAGTTCCATCTGCTTATCGTCCCCTAGTTGTTTTTTTCCCCCTCCATAACATGATTTATCAGGCATAGGATTCAGTCTTAAATATATATATTTTTTATCTCTTCATGGCTTTAGTGATGGGGGTTTTGTTCTTTAATGTGCATATTTCTAAATATATCCAGTTTCCTAGAGAGGCAAAGGAAATGAGCACACTCATTCTCTCATTCCTCCCCCACCCAACCTGAAGCGCTTATAGCTCAACACCAAGGATGAGAGAGAATATTTAATTCAGAAAAAAAAAAAAAAAAAAAATCTCAGACCCTGAATTGAGGATGCATCCAGGGAGACCAAAAAATATATTTTTTAAAACTCCCGTGCTTACCTGCTGTGTAAACAAACAGAATTGTTTTTCAATCTTTTGTTTGGAAATAATAAAACCAAAATATGCAAAAACAGATATATTCTTGAAAGTATTATTTTTTTTACTGTACCAACATCTGCATAATTTATCCCTTCATTTCTTTAGTGCATACCAAATGCAAATTCCTGGTAAGATTCTCAACTCGATAGAGCCACTTAATACTATAAATTTCTATTTCATCCATCCATTATTTAAAAAAAAAATGACATTAAATCCTCCAGTTTCAATGTAAATGGAAGACAAGCTTGCCTATTTTCCTCCCCGTGATAATTCACTCCTTTGTTTTTTCGATGGGAAAGAGAAAAGAAGCTTAGCTGCAATACGGAGGAACAATATTGTATGCATAAAGACTTGGAGAAAAACTAATCACGTTTTCCACCTTCGAATTGAGCACACAACTCAACTGAAAACAACCCCCCCCCCCTTCTGGATCTTTCTAAATATGGCTCAAAATGGAGGCAAAAAAGAAAATGGACCCTATAGGACTTATATTTTGCAACATTTCCACTCGGGCCTTGTTAATGCACTCACCGCGAAGCAGAGTGATATTTTCCATCCAGTTTCACGCCAAGTGACGCCACCCGAAATCACACTTCCAACATATGGAAAATCCCTTAAAAGTATGACAGCGGACATAAAATTGACCATGAAAACGGGTGCCAGTGAATAAAGCGCAGACAAGGCGCCTAGTAAAATCCTAATGTCACATAGTACTATGCAAAAGGGGGCCTCCCCGAAAATAGATCATTTCTCAACCGAGGAGAAAAGAAAATGTAGCAGGCTGCCCACTGGGAAGTTTTGACAAGCGGGAAATTCATGTTTGTGCATAACTCAAATAAAATATGAGCGGTCCGGTTGTTGTTTTTTGTCCGCGATCATAAAAGATATATTGATATATATCGAGATCAACTCAGCTCATGTAATTCCAGGTAATATATCCCCCCCACTTGTCGGACTTAAGCAAAACAAATCACCTTCCTGCTGGGTTTGGAAAAGTAAGCATAATAGAAGAGTGGACATTTTACTACTCCTCGCACAGTTGGAAATGCTAACAACATGACACATCGGGGACTTTGTGCATAATTACGCCCAAGATGGATGGCCCTGGTCCTGTCCGCGCCCAACGGCTGCTGTCCATTTGTCTTGCCGATAACGAGGAGACGGCACCCTGTCATCAAGCGAGTCTGAAATGGAGTTTGTAAATCTTACACCAGCGCTGGGTGGAAATTTATTTTGAAATTTGGATTTTTGTTGTTGTTGTGAGAGAGTGAAAAGTGTTGAGTGTGTTGTTGGCTGTACAGTTGAGCAAATGGCCGACATGTTTTCGCCGTCTGGGATGACGACATGATGAACGCAGGCGGTATCCCATCTTACTTACTTAGTGTTTTATTTTTTAAGTTTTTTATATAACCCGGATCAGGTAGCATCTAAGACACTTTTTTTGTATTTGTGGTTTTGTCTCCTGCTCATTTCCCATCCTGGATTGCACAAACATTTTCCACACCCAGACCTAACTGGTTGTTTTTCTTTAACACACCCGCATTTTTTTCCCCCCATATGTTGTTGCTTTATTTCTCAGTTAAAAAAAAAAAAAAAAAGCTTGTATTGCATTCTGAGGTCCCAGAGGACTACGAGATAAAAAATGCCTTCCTCAGTCTTGGGGGTTCTGTGAAGGTAGCGTAACAGTCTCTTGCAGTCACAGCTCCAGGCGCTGAGAAAGGATTCCTCTGCCCATCCTCCCCTTTGCATTCGCTCCCCTCCTCCTCCCTCTCGTTTTCACTCCGACGAGCACCGTAAGATGATGGGAACAAGATGTAACAGTTGACGAGGAGGTAAAGGGGCTGTCGAGGAAAGTGGGACCTGACTGCGCCGGTTCAGCACTGCTGTCCGAAATAGACTTCTCAATAACGAAACAGTTCTTACTGCCTCCCTGGAAATATGTCCCCCCCCCCCAGATGCTAGGTCAGCTAATTAACTTGCGGGTTTATTTCTGGGAATTGTTTTCCGCATTCCTCCATGTTTCTCGTAAAGAACATGAGTAATAATCAGTTTTCTGAAGAATTCTTTGGGTTTCCAATTTTTTTTCTTTAGCCCCCCCCACCTTGACCCCATGGCCACCCCAAAAGAAAAAAAAACTAGCTCCGCCACTGGATGATTAGTGTTTAGTGATTGTCTTGACTCAACATTAATCGACATTTGATATGTCGCAATAGTAAAGACAACAGTGACTAATACCGTCAACTGATCCCTAAAGTCTTATCTGTGCGTGGATACCCGCAGACGTGAATTATCGTCCCAGCGATGCTATCAGCACCATGTTTATGGACGGTGGCATAACGGTAAGCAGAAACACGTGGCTCAGCTCAAACTGGATATGACCCAATAAATATGTTTTCTGGATATTATACGGCAAAATATTTTCAAGTGGATTGACCACGCTGCTTTTTTAAACCTTATCAGGAGTTGTCATCCACTCAGGAAAACCCGATTATTAGCATGGTGTGGAACTTACTCCCTCCAGATTTCAAACGATTACTATGAAAACACTCGCTGGTCTGAAGCTCTGTTTGTGCAGATTAGAAGTTTATATTCAGGTTATGTAACAGTATATTTTGCCGCACGGGTAAAAAAGTCTATTTGCTGTAAAATTTTGAACGGTACGCTTTGGAAAATGAAAATCTTTGATTTATTTTTCCTCTCTCCCCAAAAGTAGACCAATAAATATGAGCAATTAATGAGTGTTGCGAAACGGGCGCCATGCAGTTTATAAACATGGCCACGCATTGACCGTCTGCAAAATTCAAGGCTAACCATGCGCACTGAATAGATAGTTTGATCTCCACCCCGCCTTCTTGTTTACATGCTTTAAAGATAGTTTAAAGCCCCCATGCTTATTTTATAACCTTCCCCGGAGTCTTTGATTCGATACCATTCACATTCAGTCCACAATATCTCTCGTAAACTCTTACAAGCCACGACAGCTCCTCCCGGACGTACAGGAAAAGTCTTTGCCCTGAATGAAATCATTTAAATTCTGAAGCGAGACATAGTTCAGACATAATAGACACACGCCAGAGCTGAGTGGGATTTGCTGACAAGAGTCGTCACTGTTCCGGAGTTTGATTTACAATGTTGGGTGATTGTAAGACCTGCGGTGCAGTCACACGGGGACTCGTGTCATTTCGTCTGACAGAACGCAAGATACGGGCCAACTAAGGCTTAGCAAAAACGCCGGAAACAAAAAGTGTGAAGCATGGTAATTGTATTTTCATTTATACTCTGCGATTCTCCACCCCCGGGGTGGAGACTTGAATTTGTTTTGTTATTTTGTTTTGTTTATCGAATATAAATATTATATGATCACCCAAAATGAAAGAAGGGGGAAAATTGGGCTGGAGGCATGAAAGTCCTCGTAAAAAAAAAAAAAAACAAATGCAAACAGAAGAAAGAGATTCCTTGGGGTAGGTGACATGATGATGTTTACTTTCAAAAAGTCCAAAGAGAATTACTAATATACACGGAGAGGGTTTTTTTTTTTTTCATGGTAAAAATGTTGCTCTTCACTGCTCTGTCAAGTTCTTGACACTGTGTTCTTTCTTCATAAGGTCACAAAAATAAGTGTGTCAAGGTCACGTGGGCTCGACAACAGTCATACGGAAAAAAAGCCAGCTGTGTTTCCTGAGGAGCCGTCGTGTTTACGTTGCCTTGCGTAAAAGTTACACAAAAGCTTGTTATTCAAACACAATAAAGTGAAATGGTAAATGTGTGTAACACTTTTTCATTTTCTACAGCTACTGTGTTCTTCTAGGATTTTTCAAGGCTGCATTATTTATTCAGTTGGAATTCCAGGTTTGACATTTGTGTCCTGTAAAGCAACTGAATTAAAGTTATGTTTGTGTCCACGAGTTTCCACGAACTACAATGCTTACTTGAAAATTGGTTTCAAATCAACTCCATTTGATTTGATCAACTTTCAAAACTATTTTATTTATCACGATTATTTATGGATTTGTTTTTCTCCTTTATATTCAAAACGACACATGAAGATGTCTCTCAAGGTATGAATTTGATTTCATTATTTATTTGTTTATTTTTTCCTTTATTTAATAAAACAAAATAAAAGACCTTGAATCCTGAAGACGGTCATATTTCTTTTGAAGTCAAAAACAATTTGCAAAGCAACACGACTTGCTGTGGGGAAATAAAAAAAAAAAAAAAGATGTGACAAAGCGGATAAATTGTTGATTAAACATAGCAGAAGAGAAAACTGAGCCACAGATAAGACGATCTGACGCTTGGCTTGTTTAAGGGAGTGTAATCACATCCCAAATAGGCTCAAGTTTTTTGTCGCCTGAGGTGACATCACTCGTTGGCTATTGTCACTGTGAGCTACGAGAATTTGTTTTGGGTTAAATAGGCACTTGTTGACTCAGGTTTGTTTGACCTCTTTCCCGACCATCCCACTATTCGGGGGAATACCTGTCAAAAATGTAAATCTTGTAGAAATGATATCAAACAATGCTATTCATACAATAATATTTTCTCTGTTCTTTTTCCATCTTTAGCGCTAAGTGGCTAACGTCAGGCTCTCTCAGCGTACCCTATTCAGGATGTGTGAAACAAGTTGGCAAGAGAAGTATAAAAATCTATTGCACAACGGCATGCAGTCATGCAGAGTGCAGGAGGTATTGGTTTCGCTTCATTTCTCCTCCTGGAAATTTCACACGACGTGCTAAATTGTCGTCCGTGTGCTTTTAGATTTGTTGGAAACGATATTAACTTGCCGTGGTGCTTCAATGTCACATGAGAGACAAATCGTCAATCATTTGATTTGTTTGCAGGTTATTTTTAGAGGTCACATTTTCCACAGCACTTTCCGTTTCTGGTTATAAGTGCAAAACCAAAAAAAACAAAAATAATGACTTAGCTGGCTAGCTTCCTGTTGTCCTCACATGATATCTAAAAATATGTATTTTAAGGAATTACATACCGAACACCAGTTGAACTGAATACACTCCTTAAGTGTCTCGTGGGGGACGTACTGGAACCAAAATTTGAAAAAATCGTGCAAATCAGAGGTGTCAATCAAGCCCCCGTTGTCACGGTTCGGCAGCAAACCCGTTTTCAATCGGCTTCCTGATGCATTACAGCAGCAGATCATAATCTGGTAAACAATCCAGCTCCCCATGGTCAAATAGGGAGGTGTCGCCCGTGTGTGTCAAAGGCGTCACTCGTCAGCCATCGGCCATGTGCTTTTGTTGACTACCTCCGACCGAGGAATTCCGATAAGGCTTCGCGGCGCAATCTCCCCTGAGCTCTCCGCCTTGAGCACATGAGTGAAGATTGGTCAAAACATATGTGAAGTGGCTGATTGAGAGCGTGATACCCTCTCCTCTGGTCTTCATTAAACTGAGAAACGGGGGGAAGGCAGGGGGGTTTCCCCAGACAGCTCGGAAAGCGCCGTGCTCGGTTCCTGTCAAGCCGAGAGATAACTTTTCAAATCAACTCCAAAATATGTCAATACAAAACTCCACAATCAGTGGTGAGTCACTCAAGAAATGGCACAAAATAATCAATCAGCAGCAATTAGGGCACATTTGGAAAAAGTATCCAGATGGTTCCCTATTTCATGTATTCATCACGTGCTATTCTGATCTGATTCCAGTGCGATAATAGCAGAAGTTAATCTTCTAATGACCACTCATGCTGCATAAACTTGGACGGAAAAAGTAGAGACTGACACTAATGGCTAAATGAATGAGTCGGCATTTGCTGCTTGTTAAAGTCCGATTTCAGGTGGCTAATAATATTTAATTGAAATCAGTAACCCCCCCCCCCAATCCCTGTGAAGGCCAAGTTGAAGTGTTGGACCCTCGCAGTTGACCAGATGTCCCTGGGCTCTTTTCATGTCCTGCGGTTTTGCGGTACTCCACAGCAAGTCCAGTTGTCCATTTGTCTCCATAACAAGTCTGAATAAACAGCAGTTTGGTGAGCCCACCTGCAGGAGCCCCGGCGCTGGTCACGGCTCACCGCGGGCCTCCCAGGACTACCCGCAGAGGAGGAGGCAATTAAGGACCTACGGAAGGAGCCATAAATCTCCATAAACTTCAACCAGCGACTCCCCCCAACCCACTTTCGCCGGACACTCAGATAATGCATCTCCTCTGTATCTGCCACCAGACAGATTTTAAAGATTTGACAGCTTAGCAGCTTTTGGGACCATTCCACTGTGTGGCCAATTGAAGTTTTATTTTTGACTCACCAGGTAAGACTTATAATAAATCAGCCGAGATCAGGCAATACAAAGCAACAAAGCCTCATGACAATTTCATGATGGAGTGCGTGCTCCATAACCGATCGTTATAAATTATACAAGGTGCTTTTCCACTTTGGCGAAACGGAGAGCATTTGAACAACATGCTGTTCAACCTTTAAACGTGTTCGCGATTGTTTTGCGGTAAGGGGAAAGAGGCGCTCGTCTCGCTAATCAGACAGGATGTGCCACGGAAAACATTTGTCTTGAGGAGGAAAAGGCCTGCTTCCCTTTTATCATATTCTTAAGGATGCGCCCTGCCGCAAAACTGCCCGTCTCGGTCTATAAAACATGCTCGTTTTATTCTTGTCCACCATTTTGAACTCAATCGACCTCGTCCGTTGACATGTATCCATATTTACATTTTGTTTACGGCGTTAGAAAAATCACAACGGCTCTCTGGCTGCATTCCAATTTCTAGATTCACTTGATGAGTACATTGAAAATGTAATCACGGCTTTTTCATTTCAGTCATTACTTTGTCCTATGCTGCATTTTATCATAATGACACATCATTTTGCCTCGTCACAAACTCGTCTTCGCGCCCTACTTTGCACTTTTGATCTCACGAATCGGTTTTATTCGATGTCGGAAATAGACGAGTGTTCATGTTGACGCTAAATTAATTAATATTGTGTTGTGCTGAAATGATTTCAGGTTCTTAAGATTTGCGAACAGAATTTCCCGCTCTTAATTTCTTCTCTTCAACGATCTGGGTTACCGGTTCACCGGATTTACCACACATCGGTCACCTTATCTTGACAAAAGACGTTTTCCCTGCCAGCTGTCATTCTCACCTCGTCCACAATCTTACAAGGCGGCCAATGAGAGGAAGAGCTAACAAACAGAAACAGCGTTGATAAGCTGCACCAGCTCATCTAACATTAATGGCGGAGTAATTGGTTCCTAACAGTAACACTTACTCGGCCGTCAATAATGACTCGGCCGGGGGGGAGTGTTGGGTTACTTGGTCGGGATAAGGAGCCATTGTAGCGGCAGGATCAGCTGAATGGGCCTGCAGTTATGTCGGACAAATATTTAGACAGGATCGTGTTACCGGGACATTCTAACCGGTGGAGACAAGAATAGGCAGGGTGGTTGAAAAGTTAGATACACATGTTCGACTTTATCGAAAGATCTCGCGTTGGGTCGTACGCTGAACAAAGCTGAGGAAATATCGTTTTGGAAGCCGAATGAGATTCGATGGATTTATTTTGGACTGCTATCAGATGTTTGCATTGGGGCATTATTTTGTTTATATTTCAAACTGCTCTTTGTCACATGACCACAGTTGAGCGTAACACAGATTACGGAAAATTCCGACAGAAATCTGCTTGGCATTTTTCCGGGCAGCCGAGGCGGAAAGCAGACTGCAGACTTTGTCTGGTGCAAATTCAATTAAATAAAATGGAAATGCTGTAATACAGTGTCCCGTGTCTGTATGTGAAGATTTGTAGAATTTAGGTGTGCTTAACTTAATCCGAAGTCAAAGAACCGAAGTCTCAGGGAAAAGAAAGTAGAACTTGATATTTCAAGTGGATTACAAACATACCACGATGACGAAACGTCGCAAAATTTTTTTCAAATCTGCGGCAATGCGTCACGCTTTGAATTCATCTTTTTGCGTTTTCACAGCTAATCCAAAAGCTTTTAAACGAGTTTATTTATCTTCAAACTAAGACTCCGCTAGAAAAATATAATCTCTCGGTTTACAATTCAAGCATACAATGCCAGATACTGATAATATGGAAATTGTGAAAAATTCATGCCACCATTCGTGGCTTTGTGATCAGATTGCAATCGACACGAGACCTTCTCCTCTCCGATAGATTCCCCCGAGACTCACAGCTGCGGCGGACCTCTACGTGAACTCACAGCAGGAGTGCAACATGGCCGTCCGGCCTCCGAGTTGCCCCTTCTCTTCACTCCGGCCTCAACGTCTGTAACCGTAACCCGCCTTGTACTTTCGAAACAAGGCCAAAACCTTCCATAGCAGCTGCTCGCCTTGTAAACAGATCCGGCTCAGGCGGATCACCTGAGAACACCACTTGGGGCCGGATGGAGCTGAGCTGAACTGCTCATGTGTCCCGTTTTGCAGATGGTCGACCAAAGAGAAGAACTTTGAGGAAGAGAAAACATGCATGGAAAAATTCAATGAATGATGTTCACAACTTGTTGCGGCGTAGTGACCATCCTCCATCTCCAAATTTGGTGCTCTCGATATGTTCGGATTAAGTGTTCTCTTGGCTGAGAAAATCCCCTTACAGTACTTTTGATGCTAAACCATCTGAAAGAACCAGTGGATTACCCAAAAGACCTCACCACAAAGCTGAATAAATGTCTTTTTTTTTTTCTTCTTGATAACGCACAGCCTTTCAACTTCTTCGGCTTGCTTAACCTTGCAAAATAATCCTTCGATATCAGCGTGGGGAATATTTAATGTAATGACTTTTAAATTCACCTAATTCAATTGCTTCTATTTTCCTTACTTGTGGTGACTGGACTTTAAGATTTACTCCGTGTTATATTATAGGGATCAAAACATGTTTCTGTTTTATAAAATACATAAAAGTGTTGTAAAAAAAATGAGCTCGTTACAGCAGCAAAAGTCAAATTACTTTTTATAGGCTGGAATTGGTGGAAGTGGGAGGGGGGGGGGTCGAGTCTGCAGGTCAGCAATCACACAAAACACATTTGGAGATCATTATGGAGTCAGTCATGCTGTGTGAGTCTTAACGGGCTAAAACACTACGTACAGTGTGTTTCAAGTGGATTGGATGAAAGCTCTCATTCAGTGCAGCTCATTAGCCGGAGCCTTGGATAGCGCACGTCAAAATATTAAGAGGGAGGGCAGAGGCGGGGGCAGTTCCTTATTTATTTATATGACATCAACTACTCCATAAAAGCACGCCATAAATTAGAACTAACAACTCACTGTTCTGAGAAAAAAAAAAAAATCCTCTAACCTTATCAGCCACGATTTAAATTCGATGATGCCATAGTATGACAAATAACGATTCAGACATCATCTGAGGTTGTGTGTTTACTAACATTGGCACGAAAGTACAGCCGTAATTATTAGGTAAGGTTTTGCGAGATCTACTGTTACTAATCTTTGTAGTGCCGCGGCGCCCGAAATGCTGAGGGAAAATTTTCCCGTTTTTATATTCCAGGATCGGAATGACCACAATAAGCCTGAAGTCAAAAGTATTTACTCATGTCAAAAGCAATTAACTTCTGGGCTGCGTGTTTGTCATGATTCCCTGTAATCCAAACGTTGAGCGTATTTCCCATTAAAAGTGTTTACCGAGGTTTATTTTGAGAGTAACGGCGAGGAGGCAATGTTTTGACTTTTTTGTGTGGAATACGTAGAAGCTACTTCAAGCAGTTCTCTGAAAATACGTACAGGGCTGCGACTAGGGACACCAAAAACAATTTTCTTGCGGTTTCAAATGCTTCAAGATACGGTAAATATAAAATCAACAAATCCAACATGGCGCCTGTTGGTAGGTCGATTGCGCAATCCCACATTTAAAGACAGAGGTCATATCTATCTTCCATCGGCTCGTAGCCACATCGCTGCCATCTGAGAGCGTTCATGCACACGAAGGGGGACACGTGCCTTCGCCGACGTGACCCCCGGACCCTTGCAAACCCAAGTCGGAGCAGGCTCCAGTCTCGGGTCGACACGGTGAGCTGTCAAATCCCATTATTGTCACACACTCTTGAAATCAATACCGCACGGCCTCCTGACAAAGTGTGTTAGTGCAGCACACTGCTGTTAACAGTAAACTCCACTGAGGAGTGAGTAAGGGGAAGTGGAGTGCTTGCTGTCGCAGTTGTTGACAACTCATTTATCAAAAGCGTCCAGTTTGCCGGTTAAAATTTGTTGCATTATAAGGACATTCAAGATGTTCTAGAATTCCTACAATGGACACTTTTACAAGTTGCCTTTCAAGGAGAAACTATTTTGCCATGTCAGTGTTGTAAGTATACCCAACAGTGCCATCTAGAGGATTAAAAAAATACAATTGATTCACGAAGCAATTTCGAAGCTTCATTTTCCCCATCACCATGAAACTGTCTCATTTGGTCTCTTGATAAATATAAAGCCTCTAATAAAACAATAGCAGCATCTAATTTACAGAAATTAAAACATAATTATGTGTTTTTCCTTTCATTTTCTAAAAACCCAGTGCACCTTAGAGCTGGAAATTTCCCAAAACAGACCTGCTCACTAAAACTTCTAATGTCCCTTATGGTAAAAAAAAAAAAAAAGGCTTACTCATAAATGCTGGCCACAAATGCTGACATGCCAACAAAAAGAGCCCATAAGGGGGTGGGGTGGGGGGGTGATGATTTATGTTTTATCTGTCTATAGCAAATGCCCCTCGAGAGCAAAACAATGTCTCCCCTACATTTTTGTCCGACTCCAAAATCTTTACTTTCTGCTCAGTTCATTTATGAAGAATGGATAGTCCCTTGTCGCAGATCAATCTGTTGAGAGGTCTCCATTCTAGGCTGTAGGAAATCCTGGCTTTCTTTCATTGGATTGCAGTCAATCCAAAGATTGTCCAACGAAACAGGACATTCTCATGCTTGTGCTAGCCTCGAGCACAATCAATTTTCAACACCACTTTTGTTTCATATTTGTGTTTTGATGGGCATCATTCAAGAACAGGATTTCACATGAATATTATCAGGGCTTCACATGCAGGTAACCAAAACACCATTTCTATTTTAAAAGATTTTTTTTCACATCATGACCCACACCGGGGGACATGTGAAGTCTCATGGGCACATCATTTGTCACCGAAATCCGGTAGCGAGAAGAGATCCATAACATCATTCCATCACATCCACACTGACATGAGGCCATGGGCATCTCTATGAAGCTATTTGATATTTCGACATCTCAGGGCTAGCATTGAGTCCCTGAACTGTAATGGGCCAATTCAGGGAGTTCATAATGCCTTTTTGCCGCTCGTGTTCATTGTCGCGCAGCTCATTATCGGTTATTTTCTATATTCAAGTGAGATGTGCTACAATTTTTTATTCAAATAAAAAAAATAGAAAAACCTTGGCACTCAAAAACTAAGGTTATATTATTTTGTGCTAGCCAATTATATTTAATGAACGTGACATAATCAAACACGCTATCCTCAAATTGAACCTTGGCTTAGCGGCTAGCTAATAACATGGCCCGCACTCTCATTAAGTGTAATTTTTATAAACATTGCGAGTTTAAAGCAACAATCCGAAACGGTGAAATGAATCATTTTGATCGTATTTTGTCCTATTTAAAAGTGTGACTGATGTATCTGTCTCGGCGTTCACGACTCCAGACATATTTTAAGTGGTCCATAAAATTGGCGAACCTGCCTGGACGCCTCACACGTGTTAGTCGAGTAAGGTCGGAGTTGTGTGCAGTCTTTGTTACATACGGCTCATGAATATTGACTTTTAAATTCCTTCAGTATTTCATTCCACCGAGTACGAGGTTACATCATGCTATCTCGTAAATGGGTAGTTTTCATATTTCCACACCTATGCCGCCCACATCCGCACATCCTCACCTCCAGTTCGACCCAAAGGTTATACGCAGGGCAAATAAATACAGTATTTCCTATCTGACTCATCAGAAAGCTCTCGCTGGGTGGGACTGATTGCTTATGGATTTCAGCGGAAATAAGAAAGACATGTCGGGACAGACAAATTAGGCAAGAATAGAATAAAAAGAAATGCTGGTCGTGGGTAGACAAGTCTGTTTGGCAGGCTGAGCATGTTAAAAAGAATGGCTTGGGCGAAGGGGGCCATCCTGGTTTAATTAAATTGTTTGGCCTGGAGCCAGGGGCGTAGTTAAGGCGGGGGTGGAGGGGTGGGGGGGCTCCCACCCCCATCCTTATATTGATAGGTTTCATTCATAGAGTTTAAAAACAACAGATTGAAAGTTGGATTATTTAATTGTGAAAGTTTCCCTGCTCCTGAATCCTCCACTACTTTTGAAATGATGGCTGCTAGGCTGGCTAAAGGGGAGCCCCATTACCGGAAAGAATAGTTCTCGGACTCAAGACTGCAATATTGGTCCACTTATTCAATTGTAATCAAATATAGTTCTTGCAAGTCTCAGAACCAAGTGAAGCTAACAAGCTGCTCGTCTGCATCCAGCAGAAATGCACGTGTGAGCCCCAGATGGTCAGATGTAATAAACATGGCCGCTGTTGTTGGCTAACATCAAGGGTATGGTGTTTTATTTCATAAGGGCCTCGGGGCATGAATGTGTTCACCCGGTCTCTCAAGTACACTTTACAAGGCTGGAGAATGAAGCCTGTTACCACCGTGTTTGATTTTTTTTTTTTTACTTTGCAATGCACCAATTGGGAAGTGGTGGAATATAAAAAAAGGTAGCGTGGGGCGCATATGGCCTCCCGTCAATGCCGGATGTTGTACGAGAAGACAACATGGCTGCCAGGGCCTTGTGGCTGCGGTGTGTTTCACAAACTCCATCAGTGTACAAAGTGAGCGGCCACATCTGTTTTCACTCAAAACAATCAAGGGCCGGCACTGCAGGCAACTTGGGCCTGTTATTAAAGGATTTCTGGGGCCTGCTGAGGGACGAACCAGACGGAGTGATTTATCCATTGGTTGCTGAGTGGACAAGGATGTGATGTATATGGACGTGGAATTCCAATCAGTCATCCTCTGCTGGGACACCTTACCCAGAAGGGATGAACAAAGGCAACAGAGTCACCCGTCTTGGATGAAAAAATAAAATGTGTATTAATCCTTGTATTGTTTCAGATCATTTCAAGCTAATGAATAGATCTGTCTACCATGTCATTTCCCTCCACCTGTTTTGAGTCATTAAAAGCCCCGCCCTTTTCCAATCTGTCAACCAATAACGTCTCCCTTTTCATTTTACCCAGCTGTGTCCCCACTTGCAAAAGTGTATGTGTATATATACCGTATTTTCCGCACTATAAGGCGCACCGGATTATAAGGCGCATCTTCAATGAATGGCCCATTTTAAAATTTTGTCCACATATAAGGCACACCAGATTATAAAATGTCGGCTTTTGAGAAAATTGGAGGTCTTTAGGTGCGCCTTATAGTGCGGAAAATACGGTACGTGACCCAAGTATATAGTTTTCAGTTCAAACTGCTTTCCATCTTGTCCAGATGAGTTTCTATCTTTAGGACATGCCATTTTTTTTTTTTTTAAAGCAGGCCTGTTGCTGTTAAATCACAAATTTAACTCATCCTAGTCTCAGAGGCAATAAAATAAATATACACTCCTCCGTTCCAGTCACCAAGATCAAGCATCAAACTCCAAAAAGATTTTCTCTTGCTGCATGTTGTCCCCTCGTACATGCTAATTACCTCGCCACATTTATAGTTAGTGTGTGAAATGTGACCCGAGTGACGACCTGTCAAGAAATACTGACTCATGCCTTGCAAGAACTTGACAGTTCATTTCAGCCTCACAATGGCATCTTGTTCATCGGTTACTTAATATGGACATTTTTCCATAAGCGTCACTCATCATTCAGACTAACCTTGCGTGCATTCTCAAGGGCTTCGCCCAGATCACCAAGGCTCGTCTCCTTCTCGGCAGATCGACCCTGTCAACATTCGCCCTGAGTGACGGAGCGGCCACCTTGTGTCGCCGGTCGACTTCATTCATAACATCATCACCTTCACTTGGTCATGACGTGCCTCATGCAGGAGATGGATGTAGCCAAGCCAAGGCTAACTGGCTAATGGTCCTCATCCGGACCTCAAATACTCTGCTGATCGTCAGTGGGTGGGAATCATAAATGAATCTAAAACAGAAATAAATCGGTGAGCCTGGAACACAAAAGTGCATATCGGCGTTTTGTCCTGCATAAAAAACTGAGTGTTGTTCGATTCAAACATTGCACGAGTTAGCCTTGACCTTAGACTCCACACAAATTGTAGCACTTTCTGTAATCATCTGCGTCCTGAGTGAACAACAGGCTGAAAGAATAATCTGTTTCGAGAAAGAGTGATGACATCATCACTATTAGGCTGAAAATGCTAATGTCAGCTTGTCCACTAAGAAAACAACGCACAAAATCGAGAAGACGATTCTGATTAAATTGTAACGTTTCTGTGAGTTCTTATGCACTTGGCAAAATGATAAATCTCGGTTTTACAGAGCATGCAAACTCAGCTCTGTGAAAAGATTTTTCTAATTCTCTTATAGAACCAAATTTTTTTTTATGTCTGGGCGGATACGCTTTGAACAAATGCAGGCTTTGTGAAAGGCAAACTGCTGCCGATAAATCGGTGATCTCTATTAATAAAAGCGATGACGGCATATCCATGACTAGGGGCACTTCCTCTTTTGGAAATTACGTCTGAAATCTCATAATCCATCACCAGTTAGCTGTTTTCTAAATAGCCCCACAGACAAATGAGGAGGAGAATTTCACTCTTGTCTTGTTGAATCCTTTTTTGTCGCTTATATCAGACTGCTCATAAAATTATTTTGAATATTTTTTTACTTTGCTGCTGATAATTGGTTTTAATACGGTCAAAAGTGCATCTGAATCAGGGACATTTATAATAGACAGAAAACAGACTGATGAATAAAAATTAAAATAATTAGAAACAATATAATCATCAAAATTCCTCAGAGGTCCACAACAGAAAAAAAAAATCATTTTAAATAGCCATGCACACCTTACTAATATGAAGTGTGCTTTTTCTTGTGAAAACAAAATGAATTTCAGATTTTTCGATACATCTCTGTTGGCTCTCCCTCGACACCCCAAACCAACCCCATAGTAAATATTTGTTATTGTTTTAGAGAATGAAATAGCTGAGATATTAAAATGAGTAAGGGGGGGCGGGGGGGGGGGGGTCTGGCATCCTGCAATGTTGCTAGGGTAGAGGCACGTATAATTAGCATTCCCAGAAATCCTGAGGGGGTCTTCCACGGGGAGGTGTGTCTTGAAACACCAGCCCGACGGTGCAACATGAAACAAACCATAATAATAAAAATAAACTAAAAGTAAATAATGTGCAATAGACATCATGAAGTGATTTTTGTTTCTTTTCCATTTATCACCTTAGTGCATGTGAGTTATGTCGACAATGTCATCATTGATTCAGAATCGCCATGATGGGATGTGGTCAGAATCAAAATGGAGTACAGTAGCTCCCCAGCCTCACAAATCAAACACTTGAAACATTATTGCGTTGTGTGAAATGTTACTTTTCTGTAAACTCCTCTTTTGACTATGTCTTCGCTTGCTACGGTTAGTATCGACCTCAGGCATGTAAATGAAAGAAGCTGGTTTCTGAGGTATTGGCAGGCTAACGGAAATTGTATAAAAAGGAACATTGTGTCCAGAAAGCAGTGGTACATAAAAAAAAAAAAAAAATGCATGTGTTTCCAACAAGAGAGCCATTTTATAATGTGGCCTTGGAAATTACATTGAAAGTAGAATAGCTTGGTTTGTGGCCGCTCGAATAAACGTGTTTTCCAGATGTAAAAAAGCATCCGTCATAAATCTTCCAGGCAGCAAAACTTACAGTTTGTAAATAAGTACTTTGATGTGGCAAAAAAATGAATCTTAAAGTCATAATTTGTCATTTTACCTTAAAATAAAAATGGATAGTGGAAACGCTGATAATAGTGTTTATTCCCCGCTCGGATTGAACATCAAGTCTTGGAGGATTGATTGGAACCAGAACTGATTCCTGGAATCGTTCATGTTTGAAAATGACCGTTTCCCGTTCGCAATTTTCACAAATAAAGCTCTCTTCTCAAATTCTAATTCATTTAAAAAGCAAATAAATAGAATTGTTGTCTTCTCGTTTTTTTTTTTTTTTCACACTACTTGCTGAGGCTTTTTTTGGGAGGGAATATGTCAAACAAAAAAAAAAGTACCCAAAAAAAAAACCTACGAGGACATTATAATTATACGCAATCACTTCGTAGTGGATTCCGTGTTAAATATAAATTTCCCTTTTGGAACGAGGTCTCACTTGGGGAGCTTTGTCAGCCTGTTACACGTTGATTTGTGTTTACAAAAGAGGCTTGCTGGTGGTTGAAATGTGAGATTTGATATGATGGGAGACGAAAAGTCAGGCCGAAAAGTTGCTCCCTCACATCGAAACACTTGGGAATTGACGTTTGTAGATCAATAAGTGTTTGTTGTACAGTGCAGTATATGCACATGACAATCATCTTCACATATACAATACAGTAGTTTGTATTTCTTCTTAGGTTTCCACTTTTAGGTGCTAATGAGTCCTCGTCTCGCTGGAAAACAAACGCGGGGTGAGGCGCCATAGCGAGATGCGCGTCACTGAAAACCCTTTGACGGTATACGTCGCTCGCATGAAACGATGAGACTTCGCCGAGCTGCTGCCAATTACCAAAAGTCGAAGTCTACGTAGATAAGCAAATGGGTTTTCGTTTTAAATGCTCATTTGGCTTGATAATGGATTCCAGGAAGTTGCTTCACCAAGAACCTGGACTGTGTCCTTTTTAACCTGCAATGAAGATCATGGCTCTTAATTTGGCCAACAATGTTGTCTATAAAAAAAACGAGATTATCCCGAGGAACGTTCCACACATCCGCCCCCCCTCTTCCGCATGAACCACATGTGTCGGCCTGTTGTCTGGCTCGCTCCACATTTGCTTAATGGGATGATGGTGTGCAGACCCCCGAGTGCAGTAAAGAGAGGGGAGGCTCCCCACTCGACTTAAATAACCAAATAATTGGAATTTATAACAACAACGGCTTCCTGGCCCTTGCGTAACCTCCTCACCTTATCATTTTCGGGTCACGGGGCCTAAACTTGAACCTGGAGTTTCTGGCGAGCTGCCACCTCAGGTTCAACCCCCACAGCCTGCAGCCTGCTGCAAGACGTGCAGGCTCTCCCCGAGCGCAACTCGACGGATATGGACTGCTGAGATAAGACGGCAACCCCCCCCCGGATTGCTACGTGCTGCTTCCTTCTGGTCTTTTGCTGTGATGTTGGAAGCCTTATATTATTAGCATGCATCATTTGTGAAATATAAAAAAAAGATTTCGCTGGACCCCCTCCCTTCCAAACAAAACAATATATGGAGTGATAGTTAATAATTGCCGGGAGGAACGATAACGCTGACATATTGCCGATTTTCACATGCGCTGCTGATGCACTTTGCTACCATGGTAGCATCATACAGTTACCGTGGTTACAGAGCTCTGAAAATCGAGGCTGGAAATGGAAATGTTAGTTGAACTTCCTCATCCCCTTCAACAGATAAGACTAGTTTAGAATCATTTTGAAGTAATTAAATGAACGCACCCATGAGTCAGGATGTCACACTGTGACTTGGCTTAATTAAAAGGCTTTCACTGTAGCTCGCCTCTAGCCGCGGGCTCTAATGTGGAAAGTAAAGTGAAGGGTTTGTAAAAACTCAATGACGCAAGCGGCGTACAATGAAAGAGCCAAGTGTGAGAGTGTTGAAGAGCATGAATTCACATGTGCTTCTCTTGTTCAGAAAGCTCACACAACATGCACACAAATATGAAATGTAAAGAAAAATATGCAACATCTGGATATTGCACCCAGTGGTTCATGAAGCACATTTGAAGCTTCATTTGCCCATCCCAACAAACAGTACCATCAAACAATTTAGAATTTGAAAGTTTGTTCAACAGTCTGTTCAACTTTTTTGCCAAGAAAACAATCCCCCTAACAACTTTTTTTTTTCAAACATCAAAACTGAAGCAAATCTGACAGATTCAGAGTAAGACAGCATGCAGAAGAGCCAAGGCCTGAAAAAGGAGGGAGCCATTAAAAATTCCATCCCCACTTTGCCCAGTCCACAGAAGCAGCAATTTTTGCAGCTGTATTAAGCTGTCACTTGTAAGTGTGGCGCCACAGACTCCAAAAAGTGGGGCGGGGGGGAACCAAATGGAGACTGTGAGAATGAGCGGAGCAAAGTAAGATCTCACTGTGCCGTGTTGGAAATGAAAAAGATGAATAATTACTCCACAACAATTCAAAAAATTTTTCACAGCATGCTCCAAATAGCACTTTTCACGTGTCCCTGGAATTTATGTAACTGTTGCTTGTCTCTCTGAAAGCCGTCTGTTCTTTGTTCAGCGAGCAGACGCTGCCTATCAGCTTACCCCTCTGCTTCTTACATAAATAAATAAAACATTAATGAGGCCCCTATTTATCACTCCTTTCTTTCTCGCCTGTCTCTGACGCTGATAGCAACTTTCTCTCGTCCTCTTGTTATCTGGTGCGTTAAAAAAAAAAAAAAAAAAAGTCCATCATCAGGCCAGAACTAATTCAGGAGACAGAAAAATCAGGCTAACAATTTCGGGAACACTCACAAAGCAAAATAGAGGCAGCTTTGTGAAAATAGTATGCATATATTTCTTCTGTAATTAAAATTTGTCTGGTTACTTCTGGTTCAGAAGTATGGGGTCCAATGTGTGACCCCTGTGGCACATATATATTTAAAAAAATGACGTCACTGAACTTTTAACAAGGAATCTGTCTGCATTGGAACTCAAGTTCAGACTCACCAATGAGAGACTAGTGCCCTCTTGTGGATTTATCTGCAAAATGTCTCTGATCTTCAAAAATTCAGTTTAATTATCCAACATTATTATTATTTAATATATTAGTATAATATATATTAAAAATATACATCTGTTTTTTTAAAATAGTCACAATGAAAAAAACTACCAGGAAAAAAATACACTTGACATTTCAGGAGACAAAGACCGTTTTTGACATTTCATAACAGTAACCGGGAGGAATTTACTGCAATATTGATTGGCATGTGTGCTGAGTGAATTCATAACACAAAACAAAGCTAATTGATTATTCAACCAGAACCGAATTTATCTGTAATAAACAAGTGGAGGTCAAAAAATTGCCTTGTGGTTGAATGCCAATATAGTCTCCATTATCCATCCAATTATTATTGGCATCTCCTCTGTCTGGCACAAATGCATGTCGACATCAAAATAGTCTGATGGAGACAAAAATACTGAACAGGAGACCGTGAGGTCAGATGTAGGATGATTGCAAATTAAGATTTTTTTTTTTAATAATCATTGGTTCTCTCCATAAATACATCTGAAATGTGAGACATTTATCTCAAGCTTGGAATTTTATAATCAATTTAAACCAACCAGAGGCTAAAACAACCCCCCCCCCCCCACCTCCAGAATAATATATATATTTTTTTAACTGCAGGTGGCACTGTTGTTCTGTCTTCTCTGAAATATGATCAAATCCCAGTGGACAGTAGGTGGCAGTGTAGGTTCATTACCCAACTTTTTTTTTTCTTCTTCCGCAGACTCTCCAGGGGCTTGCAAACTCCATCTTCAGACACATGGTGAAAATGATGGGCGAGTAGAAAATCACGTCATAACCCGAGATGGCACTCTTGCCGCACGTGTTGCCTCCATCTGATTGAACGGAACGAATTGGGGTGTCAGAGGGACTGAAAGAGGGATGCGGGTTGGAGGTCAGACAGAAGGGCAGAGTGTGTGAGGCGGATTAAAAGTGTTGGAACACATCAGGCAGGGGTGAGGGGGGGCATGGATAGCGGCGGAGGGCAACTATCAAGCAGCTGAAACTGCAAGAGTCAACAAGGAGTCATATTTGCTCTTATCTCGGCCTTAGACCGCTTTAGCGCAGGAGGTGTACACAGCAATCCAATTTAACTGCATTATTAATGTCCTTTGATTGCATTGTGAATGTCACACAATCATAATCGGGCAACCTCTTCGCCCTTCCCTTGATTCTATAGTAAAAACCCAAGAATAGAATTGTGTACGTTCCTATTGGCCAACACTTGACACTGTGACACTCACTTTAGAACATGCTTCCTTTTACGCACACACGTGACAAATTGTACAGCGACAGACGAATCTAAAAACGATTACGACCCCCGCATTGCTTTTATTAACGTGCCTCACGTGAGCTACTGCTTCCCCCCCGTCACCTTTGCCCCCTACGTTAATCGGATGTGTGTGCCATTTTGCAATTAACCCAATTAACCCTTTATCATGTCATCTTGCTGATGAGAAGACACAAATGGGCTAATTTGATCACTAATATTAGACAAATCCCCCACAGCAAGAATCTACAAAAAAAAAGGGGTGAGAATAATGAAATGTACTGAACGTTGTTATTTTATGATACTTCACATTAAACATACAAATCTACTGAACTAAGTAAAAGTATATGTGCGTACCGTAAATTTAGGACTATAAGCCGCGACTTTTTTCGCAAATTTTGAATTTTAGCTGGTGCGGCTTATAGTCCAGTGCGCCTTATAGTCCGAAAATTACAGCATATAGATATGTATACATATATATACACATATATACATTACATCAACGACTTTACCAAATCTCCTCGACTTCACCAAACCAAATGTCATATTCAAGCATTTGGTAGGTTATGTTTTTTTCAATGGCGGATGCTATTTTAGCAATAGCAATAATGTGCATCGATGAAGGGAGAAGTCTCTGTATTTGTGTGCGCAGTGTCTTTTGAGCGGGCCATTAATTTTCATTAAGTGCTGTCACTAAGGACCATTAGCCAGGCTGGAGAATAATCACCTCCCCAGAGAGTTGGTGGCACAGGTAAGGGTTAATAGAAACAGGCCACCTTAGTGACACAACACTCATCATGTCCGCACACACATTTACCTGTTAGCATTGGCCAATCACTCATTTTCATATTTCATCATCGACGGCAAACTCGAAAGCCCTCAAGTGAAAGGCCAACCGATATGGTTATTTATCACCGTGTCCGCACGTTAGGACATAATTGATATGACACTTTAGTTTGGGGAAGGCTTTTGCTTACCATACAAATTAAATCAAGAGAGCATCATTTATCAATTCCCCAGAGTGATTTAATTTTGCATTTTTTTTTGTTGCGTTTAAAAAAAAAAGGGGGGTCCAGAGAGACCACACACTTAAAAATGCCAGTTCATAAAATCCCAAATACATTTTTGAGGTTAGATTTCCACCACACAAATATACGGAATAAACGCTTGGGGGAATTTTCAAGAGAGATAGATGGAGTCATTCACGCCATATTTGCTCTCTGGTTGGTATTAGCATCCAACGGTTACATCCAGTCATTATGATCCATCAATGTGTCAAGCACTTTGCAAGAGAGCAGCTGTCCCTCCAAGCCCAGCCAATTGGGTTTGATACCGCTGAAAAAGAAATCGCCTTTGCACACCTCTCGCTCTCTGGCAGCCTCATGACTTTGGCCAAGGGAGACGAGACCCATAACAGACCTTGACTCCGTTTACTCTCTGAGGCTTTCACCACGCTTGTCTGGCTGGCTTTGGCTAGCTTTTCATACGTTGATGACTGACCTCCCATTTTTTCCCGTCCTGGGAAAACACAAATACACTCAGAGGCAGCAGTGCAATCCCGTCCCGAGGTTTTTATGTCCGGGGTCAAGGATCCAATCTTTGGGGATAACCGATTGCTACAATTAATTTTGAAAATGGAACGATAGCAGATCATTTCATGTCTGCGTTTAGAAAGTTTTTTTGTTCCCAGCTCGGTCTTGACTGACTGACGTCGGATACGGGGGCCAGAATTTTTTGCAATTTCGTTTTGTTTTGATGTTTTCGCTCGCACGGCTCGAGCCCCTTCAGGCTACAAAACACAAAGCGGTGTTTTTTGGGTTTCCAAATTAAAATGCATTGTCATCATTTAGATGTTTAACGCTGTGTGAGTTTGATTGAATCACAACGCCATGACCGCATGCTTGTTTTACCCCCCGCGCTTCTGCAAAGCTATAAATTCCCAACTTAAGGTTATCTGCCAACATTAAAACAGACAGACCATAGAATAGAAAGCCCGCTCTGTTGCTTGCATCGCTTTGTGTTTGAGTAAGATAATGCCGTTGTCTCTCGGGTTCAGCGGTGGAAAAAAAAAAAAACAACAGGATGCAATTTTGATTCCTAGTCTTACCGTTTTCTTTGATTCAAGAATTTGTTCGCATTAAACGCCTTTTTTTTTACAACTGTTCGTTCGGTGACATTCGACAACCTTATTTGCTCGGTGATGTTAGAAAAACAAGATTGTGGCTTGATTTGAAAGGAAGCAAGATGTTGGAAGAAAGTGCTTTGTTGAGCTTTTGAACCTCATTTTCTCCTTTCTTGTCATCGGCGCCGAGAGCTTGACGAAGCCTGTCAACATGGGCGCTGTAGCAATTATGCAGCTGCTTGTGTCTTGTACAGTAGATGTACCCGGATTTTGTTAAGTAATGTTAAGTATTGTCGCGTTCCATTCAAGCTGTCAAGCTGTCACGCCGTGTCGGTAATTATTTTGTCCTTTATCTTTCGGAACAGCACAAACGCTGAAAGAAGCGTCAATAAGAATATTTTTAAAATCTATTTTGTTTTATGACTACAAAGGATTCCTTTTCGGCCTGATCTAAAATTAAATTAAAATTATTTCATGTATTTATTACAACCCCCACCTCTAAAAATGACAACTGTAGTTGCTAATAATATCGCTTAGCCCGATAAAATAAAATTAGACTCAAAGATTGGGTTCAGATAAATAAAAGGCTACTTTGCTTTTTAAATCACATTCATTGTTTGAATTATGTTGAATTCTAAATTGATCAAACTTGTGGCTGGTGTCATTGCAAAAAGGTCAGATGTTCCATCCAATGCGGGAGGATTTTTCTCTTCATCTGTAGATGTATTTATGAGAAGAGGTTTTGCAAATGGCTGTTGACAGGGCAGCGTGCATTCATCAAGAAAACAAGCCACATAAGCAGGGACCAGAGTTAGGGGCTGGAATGAATCTCATCGAAACAAATCTAATACAAGCTCTGCCAGAAAGCCCATTTATAATGCTAAGATCACAACATTAATCCAAAGAGAGGAAGCAAAGAGGAAACAAGACAGGGGCCGGAGAGAAGCCGATAAATAAATGATGTATACAGTTTGAAGTGTATGTCTGCTATCCAGTTGCTAAGCAATAAGGAAAAAAGGCTTATGAAAGTTACTTTTCTCTGTGGAGATTTGAAATTCGTGGCGGTTTTAGGCCGTTACTGTGCAAAATAGTGCAGCAATGGAAAAGATCTGTGAAATAAAAAATATTATAAGGCAAACGGAGCAGCTGGCTAGTGGATGTCACTGCTAGCAATGTGCCTTTTAAAATATGACAAACTTTGCCATTTGAAATGGCTTATCAGTGTTGAAACTTGTTAAATAATAATAATGATAATCATAATGATGATAATGATAATAATTATAAGAAGAACTGGCATTTTAATTTTTACAGCAAAAATAATCGTGGGAATGCTAATTGCTAAGCTAACTCACAACAGCTACTGGGAACTGGGAATGTGAGCTACTAATTCCCGCCTGCAAAGTATTTGGGGCTACTTGAAAAAAAATATTACAGGGCCTCTCCACTTCAATGCAGAAACTGAAAATAGTATTTTTAAGTTGCCTTTTTCGGTCTTTTGCCGTTTGTCATCACTTTTCTCGCCCTTCTGAACTCATCCATCCGTATCGATAGTCTTGCAGCGCTTATTAGTCGTCTACCTGAATTTGTTCATCGTGCACAAAAACTTGATATTGCTTTTAAAGAAACACAGTCCGCATTTTTTGTTTGAAAAAACTTGCACGATATCAACAACAGCCTCGGCCAAAAAGGCAATTAAAATAAAATGTAACACCCAATGGACTTCATAGGTACATTTCAAAAGAGAGCTTCTTCATTCTTTGCGCTTCAAGGCAAGTTTGGATGAGGCACTTCTCGCTTCAACTCGACTGATTGAAAAATTGGCGGCCTTGTAATAATCCACTTTTGAGCCTGTACGCTTACTCCTCAGCTTCACATCAGAGCGTACGACTACCTCGGGCGGCTCGGCCGTGAGCGCTTTCGGGCCAAACGTGGAGCCTTCATCGCGGCGCGTCCTGTGTAATCCCAGATCAAAGGTCCCGGAGAAAGGGGAATGGATTCTCCGCTCTAACAAGCACACTTTCTCAGATGGACGAAATTGAACTCATTTTTCTTTATCGGCCTTCTCCAGGCTAGCCCGCTATGTGAACTCCAAAGATAGACCGTGCGATGATAGCAGGGGCCTCGCTCGTAGCGGAGCGGACAAGAAGATGGGCCTTGACACCTTTGAGATTGTTAGATGTCTGTTTTTAGGCTTTTTATTTTCATGCAAGAACACACAAATCTAGATTCCACTAAAAGAAAGCACTATTTATAGTTTGTCTGGCAAAAACTGAGACAAAGACAAGATGTGTAATTGGAGCCTGAAAATCCGGCTTGTTTTTGTTTCTTGTCCAGAACCTTTGAAAATTTCAAATGATGACTCGCAGCCAGATTTGAAGAGACTGGAGGTCGGATATGAGTCAAAAAACAAATGCGAGAGGAAGCGTCAGATGTTAGTCTGACTAATCTGAAAGGCACACAGACTCGATGAGATCAATCGTGGTTTGAAATGATTTGTTGTACACTGAATAAATACGGCAGGTGAATGGAAAGCACACAGTACGAAGATCTCATCAACGACCACGTGCAGTTTTGGAGTTAGAGGAAAAAAATATGGAAGATGCCTTTCCTCGCTCAGCTTTTTGATAAATCAAGGCTGACTCATCTCATCATTTTGTAGGATGCTGCCTTTTGATGAATCAAAGATCTATAAAAGCTCTCCACCTGGTGAGTGGAAAGTGACCCCATCAGAGGCTGGAACAGAGTCCATGTAAAATCCTCAGATTTCAAATTGAAGAGGAGAAATAAACAGCAAACATCTATCAAAGATGGTATTTTAATCTATAAAAAGTGATTGGTTGAATCTTGACATCATTCCAAAACGATTCTTATTTCGACATGGGACAGCCATCTCGGAAATTGTGAACTTGACCTGGAAAGTGCTGACAAGTGACCTTTACGGAGGAGACAGACAAAGGTCAAACGTATTTAGTCTCGTAGCTTGGGTGGAGACTACATTAAGAAAATGCTGAGTCAGGGTAATCTCCATTTCCACTTTGTGCGACCTAACGCAAAAAAGCCAGGGCACCGATCTCGACATAAAATCCCCGGCGACATGACACGAACTTCAATTATCACCTATGCAATTCCATCACTGACAGTCGGTGTCATTTTTTTGGAGGACAAACCTCAACGTCTGTTATATCGAAGCTCTTGTAATAGTTCCGAGGTTAACATTCGAAAATGCAAATGTCACTCCGAGAAGAAGTAAAAGCGTTTTCTGCTGAGTCGGAAGATAAATGGCACAGAGCGCTCGCTTTTTTTACGACAATGTGTGTCGAGGCTTGAGCTGTATGACCTTCCGTGTGTGCTTTGAAGGAGATGCCGACTTTTATTATTCCAAAACCATATCCCCAAAAGTCTTTATTTTCAATTTTTATTAAAATTCCATTTTATCACGTCTGCGCAATTAACATCGACACTAATGCGGGTAGTCCCATGAAATGAAGCTTACTTAGTATTTGCTTATTTATGGTAAACGGGAGATCTACCACGATTAATTATTCATGGCTACCCTGGCGGATTATTTAACGAGTGCTGACAAAAAAAAAAAAGGGAGTAAATATGTAATAAAATGCAATCTGGCGTTGTCTCATGACGTTAATGAAGATATGCTCACGTTTATTTCTTTATTGCAATTGTGGAGTAGTGATTTTACATGTTTTCAATGCCTTTCAAGGCTTTTTAAGGATTCACAAGACGCTTATCAATTAGCCCAACAGCTCGGAGCTCAAGTTACATAACTCTCTTTCTTATAATTGATCCATTGTTGAATTTTATCCTCGCCGTCTGGCAATTTTATTACGCATTGACTGTTAAAATCCTACAATTCAGATAAAAGATTGATTTGAAAGTGAGCCGGGGATGTTTTGCTCCAATAGCCGTTTTGAAATCCAGCCATGCAAAAGCTCAGTTAATTATAAGTGAACAAAGATGAGGGGCAGGAGAAAGAACAGCGAGGTTGACAGACGTTTTTTTGCCTCCCAAGAAACAATGATCTGTCATGGCTGATGGTTCTTTGGTGTCGGGGGATGAAAGGCATGATGACACAAAGTGATAGAATGGGGAGTGATATCAAGCGCTATGTGATCCTTTTGTCGGTAAGAATTTCGCGCAAACTTTATTGCGCCGTTCCACCGATGAAAAACGGTAAGGATGCATTTGGCGTTGCAAATGAGAATTATTCAAATACAGTATCGAAGGTGCAGTCTCAATGAACGGGTCTGTTTTGGGAAATTTCCATATATAAAGGCGCATTAACACGTTCACTACCATTGACGGATAAAGACGTCCAGGTTTTATTTTAACTGGGCTGGCAGTGAAGGAGTTACGGGAATCAAAGCAGGACAGAAAATAAGTCATTAAACTTTAATTGAACATCCTTTGATATTCTTTAAAGATTCAAGAGATTCAAGAGTTTTTTATTCTTTTTTATTATTTTATTATTTTATTTGTTTATTTAAAGGCACACTATAGTAGGAAAAATATGATTTCATATTGAATTCAAGTTTCAAAGACAAGATGTTTTTTTTTTGTTCGTGTGTTTGTTGTCTTATTAACGAGGATCTAAAACATTTCCAATCTAACTCTAAAAACAGAAACTTGAGTTTATATGATGTCATATATTGGCCTGGCTAACAATCCACTTTTAACATATTATATTCCGATCACCAAAGGAACCGATTTCAAACATCGGGCTCAAAGCCAAACGAGATTATAATCTTATCTGTTGCCAGAGAAAAATAGATTATAAAGTCACAAATCTCACTCCACTGTCAGGGATAGGAAGCAGACATAGATAGGATGCACATTAAGTCTCGCAGACTAAAATCTGGAAGTATAAATGAAACATGTAGTGAAGCAAAATGACTAAATTAAAAGACGGAACCACTGTCGAGCTTTTGATCGCACACTCCGGATGATCTAGCCCGCACAGCATGGTGACTATTCACTCAGGCAAAGGGCAAGCTCAAATCCATCCCGCGTCAAATTGTGCATGATAGATGTTTTGAAATCAGATGTCCTGTGTTGATGGACTTCAATGACCTAAAACCTAGACAGTCCTCACTAAGCCAGCGATGGAAGCTTCATATTTTCTTGCTTTTGATTCGGGATTGTTAAATTAAAGTGGCGGGCTATCTGAGATTCATTCAAATCCGACGGCTTTGATATAGACGAGCTGTTCCACGTAAATTACAGCTCACATGCCAAACTTGATTGTCTTATTCTCCGCAAATGGAAAAAAAATTACCCTTTCGGCTCGAAGGGAATACATTTTCCAAATGGCTTTTTTTTTTGCTAAGTCGATGTCTCGCTGTGTAGCTGAACATGAAAAAGGCGCTGTTGTGTTTTGGTTACAAAGCAAAGCGTTTGCTAGCTCATTATTGCTTTTCGCAGACGCCGCCGTCATTGTCTGCCGGATAATAAGGCACGCTGGGCCACCTGAACTCAAAAGGCAACTTTCACCTTTGGTGTCTCGAGGAGGGGACGCTCATTTATCACCATCAGCTCCGCCGCTCATTCCCACATTACCTTAATTACGATTTTATGAGAGGTCATCTCCTGCCTAAAGCAGTGCAGTGTAGATATAAAAAAGAATCAAAACAAATCACATTTATTATGAACCCAAATCCTCAGACGTTTAAATGGCGTCATTCGGAGCCGTACTGTAAAATTGGAGTGTAAATGGACTCCCAATTGCACTTTAAGATTAATTTGTGTGTTACAAGTGATGCCGCTTTTAACCTCCTGTTACAAAATGCACTGCAACTTTGTAAAGTCATGCGAGTACAATTTTCTAAATGTGAAAGAAGACCAGAAATAAAAAAGTTGCTAACCTTCTGACGGTTCATTTTGTTCTCATTAGTTCTATCCGGAATCTGAGACACGAAAAGCTAATCAACTTTTCATTCTTACTAAATGTCAAATCAAAGCACTAAATCTAGGCTCCTCATCCATTTATTAATATTTTATAGCCAGATTTATCTTAAACAAGTGAACCCTCATCATGTCAGAGCCATATCGTCCTCCATTGTTCAGAAAATGAGCCCCGGTTCCCTTAATAAAAAGGGAATGAGTAATCCAACCAGCAGATATTG
This sequence comes from Syngnathus scovelli, assembly GCF_024217435.2. Lineage (NCBI taxonomy): Eukaryota > Metazoa > Chordata > Actinopteri > Syngnathiformes > Syngnathidae > Syngnathus > Syngnathus scovelli. The sequence continues at coordinate 13,262,323 of NC_090859.1, read as the reverse complement.
GATCTGTTTTATTTGGAACACTCTAAATTTTAGAATAGAAGAGGCGAAGTTATTCAGGTGATAATAATACATGATTTTTTCTCAGCTCTCGGCCGAACAATGCGGAACAAACAAGTCCCTCTACAAGCAAAGCATCTTGGTGCACATCATTAATCAGAAGGCAGCAAAATAGAAGTCGCTGCACTTTTGCCGACATTTCCAAGAAATACCAGTGCCGGAGAAACGATGTATGCTGATAAGCTTCCAGCCGAGGCTGGGAATGCACCTTGTGTTTATTTTCACCCGGTGAACTGCATAGCCTTATATTTGCCATCTAATATATATCCCTAATATATATATATATTTATATACATATAAAAAAATACATTTTTAATATTTAATATTTTAATATAATAATAATATATATATTTAAAAAATAAAAATAAAAAATAAATATATATATATATATATATATATATTTTTTTTTTTAAATATTCTGTCCACCGCTATCTGGGTTAAACACGTGACAATCGCTTTTACCGTAAATCAGAGCTTTCCCTGTGATAGGAGTCAGTGTCTGCCAAATCCATATTTATAAGCAACAGCCAAGGCGACATTCTTTGCCCTTAGCCAGCTATGCAGAGCAGTAAATTGAATTTTGCCGTGCGGCTCTCTCTGACAGAATGCTGAATAAGTGAGCGGATTGGTGCTTTAGAGAAATACATGACTGGTGACCCGCATACACATTAAAATAACTACACGATATGTCAGATGGTAAACTCTCGTGGCTTTTGACAGACAGTGCAACGGAACAAAAAACTGGTATTTTAAAACAGACTGTTTTGAGTTGTTGACAGCGGAGATTCAGAGTGGAGCAATTCTTAGCATCAAAGAAATCATGACGAATTTAGATATTAAAACTATAACTCAACCTATTTTATTATCCACTCAAAACCTCTCTGATTGAATTTTCTTCAGGCAAGGAGACTGGTAATTACTCCTCCGGGCCTATTTTCTCTCGCGCCGTTGGCAGTCTCGCTCTCTCTCTTTTTAAGAAAATCCAAATTAAAGTCGGATACTACTGCAAAGTGGAATATTATGCATAATTAATAACAACCACAGTAGACCATTATCAGCCTTATGCTATTTGGTTCCGAAGAAAAGTGAATTAGAATATTAGAACCTAACAAATGTCGGCATGGATTTGCATAAAATATCCTGTTTGCTATGTAGATCAAGACATATTGAGTCCAAAAATATTTTAGTAGCATTGCTTTATGGAGTTCTTGTGCAAACGCAGGAGTGAGTAGCAAAAATAGCATCCACAGTTGAGCGGAAGCCAAAGAAAAGTCACCCGTGCCATCGACACACGAAGATCCACATTGATTTGTTTGCGCCTTAAAAAAAAAAAAAACATCTACTGAAAATAAAGTTTTAAGAGTGAATTTGTGAAGGCTGTCTATGAAACTTTCTGAAGCAAAACGAGGTTTGAGCATCTCAGGCCCTGACGTGTGCATCTAAAGGGAGCGTCAGTGACGAATATCTGATTCCCTTTTCAAGATGATTGCATGATAAGAACATTTGATCTCCTAGCTGGAAACACCTTTTGAGGCTATTTTGGGTACTTCCACTCAGGACCAGAATGTTGCAAGAGCAAGACATGGAGTCAAAAAATGTCAGAGATGAAGCCATGACATAAAACGCTATTTTAAAACTGCTGAGATTCATCATTACTAATAGAATTTAATGATAATAATTTAATAGATTCTGTTGTATATTTTGTCTTTTTTTTTATTTTTTAATATCTTCTCAAGCCCTTGGGTCAGATTTGGCCCACCACATCATTTTATGTGGCCCTTGAAAGCAAATCATGTCTGTCATGACTCTCGCTAAAATCTTTACCAAAATTAGTCATGTGCAATAAATAACTGAGATTTTTTTTTTTTTTTACAATAAGTCAGTCAAACCTGAGCATGATTGTCTCTCGTGTGACTTTACAGGTGTGCCTAATGAAGCGACTTAAGTCCAGATAAATGATTTCACGGCGACACGCAAAAAAAGGAAGACTTTTATATAAACGGGTTGCGCTTTCAGTGATGATAATGTATGTTAAAATAAAAGCACGATTCTAGTTTGCTGCGGTTTACAAGCCGGATGGATATAATGAAGCAATAAGCCAGAAGCATCTGTGCAAATTGAGGGAGGTTACAGTTTACACTGTGCCTGAGTCATAACTGGCTCCAAGGGATGAGAGGCTAAATGAGCTACCTTGCCTGTGACTGTGGTAAATTTGAAACTATTTCTGTTGCGCTCTGAGGCCTTGAACTTTATGAGGTGTGTTTTAATGCAGAAGCACCCAAACGCTTGCACACGGGGATCTGCTTATTTTTATTTATTTAAACAAAAGAAAAGAAACTGCAATGACATATACGTTCATGTCGGATGTTTAAAAGTTAATTTGATTCAAGTGAAGGAGAAAATCTTGCCAGACCATTTAACAGGCTTGTACATGTACAACAAGATTGGTAGGTTTCAGAGCTTTGAAGTTCTTTGGAGTGTTTTTTTTAAATAAATGATGAAACATTGAGTTTATGTAGCACATCACGGCTTGTAAAAACTGTCCTGCTCTCTTTGCTTTAATATGCGCATTTAAGTCTTCAGATGCTTCGTTTAAAAACGATTTTTATAAGTTTCTGATGTTTTTTTTTTTTTTTTCTTTGGTGCCACGTCTTCAGTGGAGTAGTGCAAACTGAATCTTTCTCAGCACTTCCTGACTTTGAACATCCGTAAAAGAATTCTCATGGGCTAAGGTACGGTTTCTACAAGAACATGCTATTTGACATGACCTTTGGGTAAAAGCTTGTTTGGATCCCAAGGGTGTTAAGAAAAGCCAAAGTCAGTGTTGTACATCGTTGTATGAAAACACGTATGAATTTCTAAATTACTTTTACAGTTACCCATAAAACTGTTTTGTGCAATATACATTTTAAAAAAAAAAGTGTGAACCCCTTGGAGTTAGCTGAATTTCTTCATAAATCAGTATATTATAATATATGGTTTTAAATAGCTTTGTTTGGGAGCTTATGTAAACTGAATAATAAAGGACTTAAGATTGAACCTTGAGGCACACCACACGATTTACATGTAAGAACAGGAGTTTATCATAAAAGTTTTGTCTGTGATGTTTGATTTAAAAAAAAAACATTCAACCAGATATTTTAATCGCAGTACCTTTTCATCTGAAAATAAAAATATGACATGATAAATTATAAGACTGACTTTAAAAGCAGCTCTCTTAGTCATAATAAAATACTACAGCACAAATTATAGTAAATTGCAAATGTGTCAAACATCTTTTTCAGCGTATCCTTATAAATTCCATCGCCCAGCCCAGACGGACAATCCATATGATAGTTGCGATGCGAGGAGACGGCAGCAGAGCAGCAAATGAACAGATGGTAGAGGAATTCAAAATGCTTTATTTCAGGAGAGTTCAGTCGTTATGGCTCATATACTGACTTAATTATGAGACAGGGGGAAGATTGAACCCCTTGGAAGAACCATTTGAAATGGTTGGGATATCTTCATTAGGACTACAAAATTTCCAGCACTCTGATAAAATTGAGTGCATGCCAAAAAAAAAAAAAATCTTTCTCAAACAAGAAATGCTTTCCCATACGATATTTAGTTGCAGAATCCCATCCCAGTAATATCCAGCTGATATTTATGATTCACCCCTTCACAATGTATCACTTGTCACATGGTGTTATAATAAAAAGTAATATTCACTATGGGACCCAGCCCTAAAATTACCAGAGCAACCATAATGGTCTGTTAGCGATCGAAGACTGCATGGTGATAAATGTTCTCACATGCTCACTCATTAAAGCAGCTTTCACTGAAAAGTGCCTTTTATACTTTACCACAGTCTGAAGTACTTGCGATACACACGGAATATTAATAGTGGAGAAAACAGTGGACCACTCGCTCTGTACATACTTAAGTGCTTCTCAGGGTGTTGCATTTTTCATATATATACAAAAATCAATTTGCTGCATTTTCATCTTATCTCCTTGAAATAACTAACATAATCTTTGTAATAGGGAACAATGACCTCTTCTACAGTGTTTATGTCTGGAGCTTGCCTAGGAATTTACAACACGGTGCTGAAGATGGCCCGGAATAGAAATTTTTTGTGGGTTAAAGTGGATCTGAAAATGTCGATGCTGGTACAAAGAATGAAACTGTTTTGCTTCTCGCACGCTTGAATTTTGATGAAGGGCAACTAGTTTTATATATAAATATATATTTTTTAATTTATATATATTCTTTTAATTTATCTTTTATTTTTTTATATTTTATACATATTTTTTATTTATTTAAAAAAAAATTATATATAAAAGTTCTTTGACCTTTATTGAACATTGCAGATGGTAAAATAATCACCTAAATCATTTTCAATTTCTCTTCCTCTTGAATTCTGATGAAGGGCAACTAGTTTTATAAATATATTTTTTTATTTCTATATAAATACATATATATTTTAATGTATCTTTGATTTTTTTATATATATATATTTTTAAATATAAAAGAGTTCTTTGACCTTTCGTTATTGAACATAGCAGATGGTAAAATAATCAGCGAAATCATTTTCAATTTCTCTTATCACATTGGCAAATTAGAGAGAACCTTGACTGAACAAGATGACACTGATAGTCCCCATGAATTTTAAGTGTCATTCCCCCTCTTTGAAAGAGATGAGCCGCAGGTCACCTCTTCTAATATTGCAAATTTCTAAGGTCTTCGGTTCAGCTCCGACAAACTATCAGCTACCGAGGGGGATCTGAAAGATTAGTTATACAATGTCAATTACATGAGTCATCAGTTATGCCACGGTGAACATTAGATCACATCTGAGTGATTGCCGGGGTATTCTCCATGACCTTCTGCAGGTGGAATCTTTTTTTTTTCCATCCCTTCTTAGCTTGAATCAAAGAAAAGCCCAGAAGTGGGGTGAAAAAAAAAAAAAAAAAAAAGGTTTCCGTGTTTGGGTGGTACAACGTCAAGCCCTTTCGGATCTTCAGGGACTGAAAGTAGAGTGGACAGCTGCCGATGTCTGAATGCTTCAGCACACAGGAAATGACTAAGAGACACACACACACACAAATGTCTGCCGGCATTAGCATGAGTGACAGTCTCGCCACCTTCGGAGTCGTGCAAACATGCATCTTCATGTCAAGACAGGAAATGATACTTAGCTGCGGGCTCACAGGAGGAAACTGTGGCTTTCAGGTATGGACGTGTCCTCATGGGAGGTAACGCAGAACATCCAAACATTAACCATAAATTATCCCAAAAATGAATATGCTGCTGGTTGTCAGAGTCCCAAGGGTGACGCTCTGTCCTGACACCACCACCTCTGAGGGTAAGGTGTGTCACACTTCACAGATCACCGGCTACATTCACCTCCACAGCCACAGCTAGCATACCCGGAGGAATTTCCAAAACCCGGACAAGCCATCGCTGTCACATGCTTGATCTCACCTACTTTCAATTACGATTGATATGTTCTTTTTTTGGAAAGTGGCTCGTTGGCTTTCTTGCAATTTTGTTTCCCGCTGAGCTCGGGAAATTTCAAGAAAGAAGAAGATGGGGTATTTAACAGCAGATTGATGAGTACATTTTGTACATGAATACATGCTGGTCCCTGGAGTTTTGAAACAAAGATTTTTATGCATATTTATGCAACAGCGCATACAAGCTTGTTTTCTAAAGCTTGAGCTGTACAACCTCCAGCTTGACACTTTTTATGACCTATCTCGTTATTATGCTGTCTTTAAACAACGTACAAGTTGCCTAACAATTTAAAAAATATATTTTTTTAATATTATTTAATTAATTATTATTTTAATTAATATATATTTTGTATTAATATATTATTTAATTATTTTGGGGTTTTTTTTCCTTCATTTTCAGGGGCCTTTGATTTGTGTCAGGGACTTAATTTTTATTTTTAATTTAATTTTGGTAGCACAATACGCAGCTCGGTACCGCCTGACACCGTTTAGAAAAGAACAAAGGAACACAATATCGGAACATAAAACTCGTTATCAATTTGACAAAATATGCAACATGTTTACGAACAAATTAAAATTCACCTTTTCAAAGCCGTTAAAACCAAATGCTGACTTTGTCCGTTGTCTGAAAATTCAATTTCTGTAACATAATTGCACGCCGCGATGGGAATGTCAAGTGTAGCCCGTGGACATGTGCGGCGGTGTTGCTGTGAATTGCTTCATGGTCGTTTTAAATATGCATTTGTGATATTACGTCCATCGAGGAGGCACACTGCACAGAAAAAAAAAATCTGCATTATGAAACCTATTGTGGAACATTAAATTAGTTTTACTGAGTTGTTTATGCTTGTTTGATGACCATCATTATTATAATATTTTTCTCTCAATTGACAATTTAATCATTCTTATCTGCAGTGTTTGCGAATGAGAAGTTTTCTTTTTGATCGTACATATAATACAAATTATAATGTTGATCAAACTAAGGAAGATATACGAGTGGAAGGAATACAACAGCGTCCTCGCTCCTTAATATGCATGCTTTTTTGTAAATAATGTATTGGAATTGTGACAATATGCAGCAGGGCCATTAGCCAAAGGGCTGCACATTAATGGGAGGGGCCAGTGCAGAGCCTTGGCCTCTTGCTTGCATCACAAGCTATAAATTTCATCTTGAAACTACTTTGAGTCTTATGTTCACAAGAAGATGAAGTGGGCGCGAGTGAATAATAAAAAAGGTGAGTTGACAGAGCGTGGGATGGCGTTGATTTTTATGAGTGATGATGATGAGTCACAGAAAGATACCTCTAATTGTTATCAATGCAGAAACGAGCACTTTAGATTTCAGTAACAATGAAGAAGAACCTGGCATTGTGGTTTTTAAAAAAAAAAAAAAAAAAAGCCTCCCCGATGCCCTCATCTCAACTGTCTCACAATACTACCAGCGAAGCTCATTTGCATAAGATGAGGCAGTAAATAACTATGCCCTGAAAAAGCGTAGAAATTCCTGTGTGGGTGAGAAAAATGTACATCAAAATATAAATCTTTAAAATCAGTGGTGGTAAATTATTCAACTGGATAAAAATGCCTGAAACACCTCAGAGGTCCAAAATGTTCAGATTGTCAGTCATTTCTTTTTTTTTTTTTTTAATAAGAACTCAACTAAGATCATAGGCGGCGCTAGGATTTTTTTTTTTTCTTTGGGGGGGCCGGAGGGCGAGTAAATCCTCTATAGGGGGATGGCGGAAAATGTAGAAGATAATTGCCTCATCTGAGCGGCCTTGGCTAATGCCAGTGAAATTGTTTGAAAACTGTTTCAAGAAAGTTCCATGATGACTCATTCTCTCCTCCTCACCTCGCATCCACGAAGAAATACAATTAGTTATCTGATCGTCCTCTTTAAAACTCACTCCCTGACCCCTTCAACATGTTTCCCGTGGTGCCTTCTGCCTGGAGGACAGTTATAAAGATGCTGAGTCAGGTAAGCGCCGTCGGTGACAAGCTTTTCTCCATTGAATCCGTACACATGATTTACAAGCCCAGTTAACCGGCGGAGCTCTGCCAAGAGGGACTGGATGAGAGTGAGTCAGTATGTGTGGGCAGATGAAAGATGCATTGGAGAGTAAACATATATAAATCACTTTGACATTTCCTTGACTCAAATTGACTATACAGGGATTTAAAAAAACATTCAAAAAGATGCATTAAGTAAAAGGAAATAATGGAAAAGATGTATAGAAAATTGAATGGATGTCAAACTGCATGTCAGTATGGTTAATTTGCAGCTAGCTTTTTGAAATTGCATTTTCTGTGCAGTTACAGTATCTGAAAAAAACCTTGAAAAAAATTATACATGAATTAATTTGGTACAATTAGGCAGTAAAAAAACAATAGGTCATGCTGACGCTAGCATTTACCTCCGTGCATCACACAAACGGTGTGACCGACCCGCCCTATAGCGTATAAATATTTTTCAAGGTTGCTATTTTTAAACGCAACTGAATCATCCCTTGTTGGGAATGCCACGTAATGTAGTTTGAAATAGAGTAGTAGGGGCCAATGCCCTTCCCAATGGGTTGACCCTGGAAAAGTAAAAACAAGTCTGTTTTCTGGAAATAAAGCTGGTAAAAAGCTTTTTTTCCTTGAATAATATATGAAGTGGCGCAAAGGGAACAACAAGAGACAGAAACAGAATATCTTATTTGAATCATGCCTTATATTTAATTACTTCATTAATAAACTTACCAGGGACATTTGGAGGCTATTTAACAAAAAGTCATTAGTTAATTTCCAGCTAAAGTGCGCACACGCACGTCAATTCCTGCGAGGCGTTTTTAGATGAAATATTCAGAAACAATGACTCATGGGGGTGCTTTGACTTTTCCAGGCGAGTTACACTATTGCAAACAGAGGTGGCACAAATACTTTGCACTATGAGTAAGTGTGTATACATAAAAATCACCTGAGAATGGCGAAAAAGCGCTGGAGGCATTACAAGATGAGACGACGAGAGAAAATATCAATTATGGATGCATGTTACGAATTAAGGACGAGGTGCAGTCAAGGCCAATGTATCTTCTAGAGGTGGAATTCATAATTATTGACATAAACAAGAATAATAACGCCGATGACTCATCTATCGTCCTTTTAAATTTACAGTTTTGCCTTTGAGGTTTGTTCTTTTCCGGGTTTATACTGTGCCCCGCTTTCACCCCAGTAAAAGGGCAAAGTTGAAATTTTTGTTTCCACGTAAGAAAAAATATGCTTTCGTGCACGATTGCTTCTCCCAGCTCTCTTCCCTCGGGGAAAAATATGACTCAGACTACTTTTGTGATTTTAGTACAATGTGCTCAGGTTGGCCGTCTTCACAGGTGTCGGCGCTCATTTCGGCGGATCGGTTCAGGTGCGGCCCGTTTCCGAGCATTATGTGAGGTCAGTGACCTGCGAGAACAATATTCATCATAGCAGCAGGTGCAGCCATGCCGACAGCGAAGGCTCAGCGTGTGTCTTAGGGAAAAAAAAAAAGCTAATTTCACAGGCACTGGGATTTTTTTCATCATGCAATTAACATCTTCATTATGACCTTTTTCATATAAGGCCGAAATGTCAAGTCGAAAGAAAAACTGCATCCGCCGTCAGAACAACAACTCCAGTCACATAGACAGCCTTATGTTTTACATAATGCAGCGTCTGCAAAAGTGACAGAATGAATAAATGCACATTCATGCAAAATAAATAGGCAACAAGGCGTGACACTAACTGTACATAACATGAGTATGCTTAATGGGGCCAAAATGCAGTTTCACACATGCTTGCAAAGGCCCACGGAGGAGCACAGTGTGTCACTTCCATAAATCACATTCCTCCAGGTCTGGATTTAAGAGTTGAGCAGTTTCTAAAATCCATTTTGATTTCCACAATGTCATGAGGTAATAAATCATTAAGCACACTCCCGTATGCATCCTCTTAAAGAGCGCTGAACATTGCCTCATAAATCTCCTGTGACTTTGCCATCCCCTTTGCTAAAAAGTCTTGTGGCGAAAACAAAAGGCTAGTCTAGTTTTTTTTTTTTTTTTTTCATGTCAAGCTTTTGTTGTGGTGTCATAAACCGATACTGTACATTCGAAATTCCGACTTCATCTTCTGGAGTTTCAATCCCTTCTCAGCGTTATGTTCTTTGCTGCTACTAAATAAAACATGGAAACGATGCGATAAAGAATTTTGGCTTGACGACAAGGTCAATAAAGATCAACGGCAATGCTCTAAATGATGTGTTTTATAATAGGGAGATAATGAAGGACGCAGGAAACAACTTTTTTATGACGCTCCCCCCCCCTCGGGGATGCATTTACGGCGAGATCATAAAATGCTTTTGAAAGAAACGCAACACTGTATCGCGCTTGTCAAAGTGGCGGCCATTGGCGGAGTTGACGGGTCAATCAAACTGTGGGGAATTGTTAATTTTATCTTTGTTCCCTTTCCTCTGATGGCAGTATCATGAGCAGACACCTGCAACTTGGACAAATTTCAAGCACAGTCAGAGAGACGCTCGAGCTTCCGACGGGGATTTGAGTCAAAGATTCCAATCTGCACTGGCATTATCCGGGCTTGCAGGTGTCACCGCGCGGAACCGTTCTGTTTATCTTCGGACTTGGCTTCATGCACCACAAACCGCGTGCTTCTTAGAGACTCGATGACTTGTCGACAAAAAACGACATATTATGTTCCTTAAATGCCTGCTATTTACGTGAAGGGCGTAAAGATACGTGCTTAATTTACATATAAAATAAAAAGCAGCAAAACAGTGCTGCTGTTAGAAAAAAAAGAAAAAAAAAAGAGAGCAATCTCATTTAACTACTCACCTGTGCAATGTTAACGACATCCTCTCTTTTTGCGCCGCTTCCCAAATTGGATTAGCCATCCCTGAAAAGCCAAACACAGTGTTAATAGGCACAGGTCAATGAATGTCAATGTTTATTTAGTTGTATTTTTTTTTTTTTTTTTAAAGTAGTTTTTCAACTCAAGCAAATCTCTTTTTGATTGTTCTACTCAACGGCCAATTAAATGTATGCAAAATGAAATTACGGCGGTATAAAAGTAAACGACTGCAATAACCTTCTCATACCTTTTCAATTTTCTCTTTCATGGAGAAACACTAAAATTAACAAATGAGCTGCTGTGACAAGGAACTTTGCTCAAAGTATAGACATACTCAATATATTTTCGACAGAGTTTAAAGTAATCATATCTTGCGGAGGCTTTCATATTTAATAGGATCATAAAAACGATAGCTTACATTTTCCCCACACACTTATAATAAAAAAATATTATCTAACCACTCCTCTGCCCGATTGTTTCCGTTCTGAAATTTCATTCACGACATAATGAAGCTTCAAATTTGCTTCATGAACCAGTTGTATTTTTTTAAGTCAGTTTAGACGAAAGATAAACTTTTGAAGATGGAAAAAAGTCATTTAAATGCAAATTGAAAAATGTCCGCAGAAAATCTTTTTAGTTTGTATTCAATTTTATTCTAATATGTTCAAATTCAGTAGGAGCAAGGTTGCGCGAGCTTTATGGACGAGCTGGAACGGGCTGATAAGGACGCTAGTTGTCGTGGAGATGTGCTGCATGCTGGCCTCTTTTGGTGTCCTTTCCTTTTTACCTGTCAGATTTATCTGGAGGGAACCAGAGTTATTCTGTGTGGGTCTCAGCCACAATACCCACAAACAGCAGATCAATAAAACTTTTTTTTTCATAAGGTGCAGAGTTGTTTACTCCAAAAATTGCCACAGACATAATCTCAGTTAAACGCAAATAATCAAATCACGAGCACAAATCAAAGTCAAATTAATGTGTTTGCTTCCCTCTCTGACAATATATTTTTTTTTTAATGTGGAAGGGAGGATTAATTTTGCATTCCTGCACAGGTTATACATTTTTTTTTTTTTACTTATCATTGCTCATTAAATCCATCTACCTACCATGTGCCTTACATAATGAAAGTAGTAATTGTATTTGAGTCTATAAAACTATTTCATTTAGCGTCATTAGTTCCACCGCTATAAATAAAACAGCTCACTCTGAAGTGCTGCAAAAACATTCGGCCATTAAAAAGTTTAATTACAGAATATCGCCGACACAGCAGAAATGAGAATAAACAGTGGCAAAACATTGCCTTGCCGTCATGTGTAACTGCTTGTTGTTTTTCATAGCGTCAAAATAAACTTGAAAAATAAAAAGATGAAGTATAGTGGACAACCCATTTAAGATTAAGAAAAGGCCAATTAAACAAAATTTTTACATGCTGGAAATCAGAGATGCCACGAAAACTCTCCCGGAAAATTAGTACAACTCATTAAGGCCCATTAATAGATTTTAGAGATTTACTTTTAATAATACAGAGTTTCTTGTTTACATGTTTTTGTGTTCAAGATATTTTTCTGCCATATTGTCAAGGCCTTGTATTATCGTCACCCTTATGTTTTGTTTTTAACAAAAGTGGCATCATCTGCACCGAGCCTGGAGGAAACACGAAAAAACCTCGTTGAGTACGTAAGTTATGATGATCTTATCGGTGTATTTTAATGAACTCCACGCACACACTAGCGCAGCCACATTCTGGAAGCCATTTCCAGCCTATTAACAGAGAAGCCGTCCAGCGCCGAGGAGCAAACGACCTGCTGCCGTTGGAAAAAGTGAAACAAATAAACAAGCCCATTATTTATCTCCTCGAAACTCCTGATGTAAATGTCGAGGTGCTTTTTGCAGGGAGAGAAACACGCTGGAATGAAGACCGCAAGTAGTTGTACTTCACAATAAATTGCGCAAAATTGCTTCAGCAAGTATTCAGGAGTGATTTTTATCCCCATGCTTGTCACTCAAAGTCTCCCAAAACTTGCTTTTTCGAAACTGACAACTCCATTGTGGGCCTGTTTTTTTATTTTTAGAGATTTGTCCAACTATAAATAAGATTGCACTGTTGATTTTTGAAAAAAATAAAATACACCCTCTTGGGTTTGAATTTTTATTTTTATATCCACCTCGTGAAATAATTTCTGGGAATGTGTGTTTTTTTTTTTGGCAACCTTTACTCCTCATGCTCTTGTCCTTAAAGCTCCATTTGGCAAACCCCGAGCAAGCTGTCATATGTCATTTATTCAGCAGCAGCAGCTTCTATTGAGCCACTGCAACTTGAGGATTTGACAGACGGAAAGGATCGCTCTGTCTCTATCTCCATGCAAAAACATTCCTCAATGGGTTGGATACATTGTGTCTTGGATTCATCGTGTCTTGGATGTCTTGGAATTCGAGCAACTTGGAAGTCCACATCACAAAACGGATTGTTTAATATTGGATATTATTTTGTGACATTTCAAAATAGTTCAATCAGACTAACTGCAGAATGTTAGAAACCTCATTTGCTTTGCATGCATGGCATTGTGACGCGTAGCGAGTGTGGTGGCAAATGTTGCATCTGGTGATCCTTAAAGTTTGCCCTTTCCACAGCTAAGCATCAGTGCATCTGTTGAGCTACGCAACGGCTCTGCATGTGGTCCGAAAATGTGAAACGGAAATTAAAATACTCACTGGAAAGTTGCGAATGACGGCTTGAAACTTGACTAAATTGCAGTTACATCATGACACAGCACCATGACCTGCTAAAGACTGACTAGGAAGGCAGCAGGAACTATATATAGACAAACTGAAGAGGTAACGAGGAACACCTGGACAAGACACAATTAACCGAGGGAGCTGATTGGAAGACGCAAGGGGCGGGGCTAATGATAATTGGTTGAAAAAATGATGAATAATGAGCCATGCATAAAAAAAGGAACACAAGGAAAACATAACACTGGCAAAAGGGACACAAAAAATAAACCAAAATCAAAACCAAACTAAAAAGATTTTTCTTTCTTTGAGATGTGGGTGTGCATCTCTGCAACTTGTTGAGTTTGATCTTCAAAACAACTTTTGCTTTCCCAGAGGCTATTAGCTAGTTGATAGCGGCTCTGGCACTTTTCTATCCGCATGACTTCCACGTACCTGTGACTTGGTAGGCCACGGGGCGTGGGCGAGGAGTGACGAATTTCCATCATTGATGTTTTTCTCTTTCATATATAGTCACAGGTCTAAACACAACCCACACAAGAAATCCTTGAATTGGCAATGTCGTCTCCGATTAATACCCAAGGATCTTACGGCCCGAAAAAAGGAAGTGCGTCTCGATATCCGTCACATGGCATTAAGCGTCTTTCTCTGTAGTTACTCATGTTACATTTCAAAGAGCGCTTATTTGAACAAACCCTTGTTCCTTTCACCTTCCATCCGACTTGTTGATTTTGTTCTCGAGTGTCCTTTTTGCCAGGACAATTATTCTTCAAAGTCCTTTAAAGCAGGCATGAGACGCTTCTGCCAGGATTATTTTCCTTTCCGAGGTGTGATTGAGTGGACGGCGTGTCTCCCGTGTCCTCCATGTTGTGTCAGTCACCGACAGCTTCACTGCCAGTTAATAAGCTATTCCACCACAGGCGGCGGCAGTCGCACATGTACACCCTCGTAAAAAATTGTCACTCATCCGTGCGGCGGCCGCCTCGAGGGCATTTCATCAGTTTTGCATATGCTTTGGAAATGTGCAAGAATCACCCTTAAGGTGAGACTGCCATTAAGGCCCGCCCCCTTTTTTTGGTGCAGTTGAATGTTATGATTTACTAAATAATAAATCAATTTTAATGTGACATTGTCAAGATCCTTTTATCTTGGATCTGGAAAAAAAATCTGGTCGATGAATCTTTTTATTGAGCCGATTCGAATGATTCAGTACAGCTCAAGCAAGTCTTCCATTTAAGGTGTGTTCGATATAATCGTTTTTACCCCCCGCAAAAAAAAGTAGATGAGGCTCTTTCAAGACTTTGTTTCAGAAACAGCTGTAATAATTCATCCACCCAGATAATATTTTAATTACAAACGACATGAAGTCAGATGACTCGCAGATGGCTGATTGCAAATTGATGTTGATTCCGAAGGCACCTGCAACACAATTGCTACCTGGAATGGAACCGTTTGAGTCGTCTTGGTGACGGGAATAACCCGCTCTGAATCAATCAACAAGCACATGGCAGGAGGGACTCGAGAACAGTCATTCTCGGTTGTCTCGGAAATAGGCAATAAGCTGTCACGAACATGAGTGGAAGATTCACCGGCAGGTTAGCCGAGTCAAAACCTGAGTGCGTAAGGATTTATTTTTGTAAATTGAAGCCCAAAATGAATCTATTGTTCTCGTAATACCTCGGGCAGATTGGTATCTAATCTCCTCTGTACTTACCGTTCTATCTGGAATAGGCATTCTATTGATGACGACGATAATAATTCAAGATTCAAGATTCAAGAGTTTATAATAGACGAACATTTGATTTGGAACTTTTCAACTTCTGTCATCAGTAAAGAACACAATGGCAAACCAAAGATGACCTCCCTGCGTTGAGTAGGCTCTTGAGCAGGTGCTCCAACCAAAATATTGATTTAATTCCAGAGCCTTCTCTCCTCCTGAGCTAATGAATCATTATTTTCACATCCAGTCGCTGGAGGAAACATAAGGCGTTCGCTCTCCCTCCCTGGCCCGTTGCATTGGATGATTAGCGCTCTCATTAAGATGAGGCTCGGGGAGTGGAACTCCCACAAGAGCTGCAACATTGAAAAGAGATGTTCAAGCACATTGTAGAAGATTACGTACATGCTTGTAAGGACGGGAAATGCTTTGTTTGTTCTCTTCCTATTGTTTGTTTTGTACTTAATTGGTGTACCGTCAGTAGTTGTTGATACATCAATGAATCTTCTGTTCATCAAAGTAGCGATTAGTCTTTTTTTTTTCTAATTCGAATGAATAAAGTGGATGGCAGCATGGCCAATGGATGTGCAAAATATATGTTGTGCATAAAATATCTTCAAATGTGGATTTTGTGACTCGTAGAGTGTGTATTATTTTCACACCCAACGAACATTTAAACTGCAACGGTTTTCGAAGCGAATCTACTCTGCTGATGACAAGATAAACCAAAGTCCTCTTGTCTAGCGATTGGCCCTGTAGTGGCTCAATATTGGTCCATATATAAGGCGCACCTGATTATAAGTCGGCTTTTGAGAAAATTGGAGGTTTTTAGGTGTGCCTTATAGTGCGGAAAATACGGTATAAAAAATCCAATATAAGAATTTTTCCAAAATAGATCTGGTCGTTAAGCCTGCACATTATCATCTCAAAATTTATGATCAATTATTAAATATGAGATAATGTATAAAAAAGGTATTCAAGATATTTACGTTCAATTTACTTGATCAATTCAATTTGACTCCAACTCCAACATGATGAGTGACAGTGAGAAGGATGAAAAAAATGTTTTTCCTGCAGGTAGAGCAGAGGGCATCGGAACAACGACGAGGAGCTAACCTGACTTACCTACATCAAGTTCTTTGATCTTCTTCTGTGACCTGCTTCAGCGCTGACACGTTGGCCTTTCAGCGAGCACATCTATCGTTCGGTCCACCCTGTCGAGGACGTTTTTTTTTTTAACCCAAGTGGGCGGAGGGGTTCATTGTCATGTTTTCATCCAAGCGACTCCATCCACTGTAGAAAAGAAAATGAATTTATATTTTAATTTCCTTTCATGAATGACTTCAAAGAAACCATTGAACACAAATTAAAATTGAAATTAACCTTTGCCATGCTTGTGTTATTCCACCATTAGTCATTTAAAACCTGTGGTGAGAAGTGACTGAATCTTTTCTTTTTTCTTTCTGCAACTTGGTCTGACTCCAAATAAATCAGAGCGAGCGAGTCTTTAACGAGGTAACTAATGCTCAAGTCTCCCTCGAAACACCATTAACATGTCTGCATAAAAGGACACAGGAAGAGGGACCATTGATTGCGACCTAATCTCTTATTTCAATCTTCCGTCTAGCCACTGGCCTAATTGAACCGATGGCCTTGCTCTGCTTCCTAAATGAACATCTTGTTTACATTGTGAAAGGTCCCTAAACCCAAATAGATATTTATTTTTAGTTGCTGTAAATCCAATAGATTCTGAATTTGTCTCTGTGCATTCGTTTGCTCCGTTCAATTATATCTCTCTGATTTACTCGCCATTTCATTTAGGATCATCATACTTTATATTGCTCAGGGTTGATATGTTGCATTGATTCGACATCAGGCAGTCCATGACTCAGTTACCCCGAGAGGGAGTCTGTGGTCCAAAAGGACTGGAACATTGACTAATGATGGCATGCCAGATGCTCTTTGTCGGGAAGGATATGCTATCGTGGCTCTGGAGCTCGCCCTGTGCAATATCATCATTATCCTTCTAGCGCAAAACGATCGGGAAAGAGCTTGTGAACACGATAAATAGATGATATGGTGTGAAAACGTAATCTTTCAAACTATGGTTGGTACATTCAGGTAGACTTGCCCATGTGATTCACAAAGATTGTGTTCGTTTTATCTTCTGAGAGGCAAGTCAAGGGCTTTCATTCGGTTGCTCCAATTTGTTTTTATTCCTCTGTGAGTTCATTATGGGTTCGAAATACAAAGCTTTTGCATTCCTATGTAGTTTTCAGTTTTTGTTTACTTTTTTAGTTTATAAATACCGCAATGGAAAAAAGTTAGAGCCGGCTCTACGTGGATGAGGGAAATCACTTTTCAAAGCGTGTCAATAACATGTATGATTTAAAGCACGCTTGACCTCCGCGTGGTTTTAACAGGTCTCTCGATGGCAGTCATGTTGTGAAGGACACTGTAATGACTGCTGGGAAGAAGGTGCGGCTGGATCTAGAAGATATAAAAAGTCATCCCCCCCTTCCCCGCATCATCTTCAAACTTCCCGAGAGCCCACTTGACAACGCTTTGGGGCTTGATATGATATATGATCGTGCTGGGAGCTTTTTTTTTTTTTTTTTGGACCATCCCAGACGGCTCCATAAATTGTGTCATTATAGTAAAGAAGAACTGACTGATGCTCAGGTAAGCAATTGTGTCTCCTTTAATAAAATATCTCAAAGGAGCAGAATAGATTGTCCAATTGGGATATGTCACACGGCAAATTTATATAAATCTTGACACTGATTGTAATTAACCTTTCGATAAAAGGGAAGAACACGCACCTACTTGGGATTCTGCAAATCTGCAACTTTTCTAAAGTTCAGTTTTTAGTTCAAAAAAAGCCTTGGAAATGCGCCACTTTCGAATACCAGACGTAATAATTTTCTATTATGTGGGCTGAGGGATTTTTAAGCGAAAAAAAAATCTAAATGTTCCGATTGTTATGCTGTTCTCTTTGAATTTATTCTGCACCTATTAATATTCCAGTGGCAGACTTTGAACGAGAAGTCCATTACACTGCTTGTCAGGTTCCCAAGAGTTAGCCAGGAGCAATATTAATACCCTGAATTATAAATGAGAGAATGGCAGCAGGTACGGTCGAGCCGTTACATATAATACAAGTGGGTGAACACTTTGTGACAGAAGTTAGCTATTGCTCCCCCGGATGCGGCAATTAAACTGTTCATCGGGCTCACAATATATAATGAGGGAATCTTCCCGACAGATCTGCACCAGTCATCGTGATATATCTCCGCCGACGCCGACGAACACTTTTGGTACCCTCGGGCGGATTAACATGACATCTATATTAATGACAATGTTTCACATGCAGGTTCAAGTCTTTTTTAAGATAGAAGAGTGATGTTCTGAAAACGGGGTTGTCTGAAATCTGAAGGCAGTTCTGATTATGTTGCAAGACAAGATTTTTTTTTTTTTGATGGGTTTGAATTTTTTTTTTCTGTGACCGTTGGGTTACTTGAATCCTAAATTCCCGCACCTCCCAAAAAAAATAAATAAATAAATAAAATTAAAAATAAATGAAAATAAATAATAATAATAATAAATAATAATAATAAATAAATAAATAAATCTACTATAGAAAAAGGTCAAATAAATTGCTGGCTCTGTGCTGTAGAACTGAAGCAAGAGTAGCTGATTGGTGTGCTCGCTTTTGGCAAGAAGCTTACTCACGCCACAAGGTCGAGTCTGGACAAATACATAAAGGAATAACCTTCCTTCGGGCCAATCGATACGTTGTATTATTTAAGTGAGACTCTGCTCATTTTTTTTTTCAGTGGACATTGTTGCCGCAAGGAGCACAAGCAACTCACTTGGTCCAATTGTAATATGAGTCACGCTATACTTGGTTTTATACCAGATCACGTTTGTCACCCCAGTTTGAACCGAATATGCTCCAGCAATAAAATACGGCTCTTGTTTAACTGTGTGATCCATGCATGAAGACTTACACTTGATGATGAGCGATGTTCTTTACAAAAAAAAGAAAAGGAGCCATAACGAGAATCCTTCGCTATGATTTTCCTCAAACCAAAATGAGGGCAAGATGTGTTTTTATAGCAATACAGATTTTCTCGCTCTTTCTTCCTTCTCTGAAGATGAAAATATGGCGGTGCCAATTATTGCCACTGCTGGTTGACAGTACAAAAATAAAAGGTGAAACTAGGTGATGGTCGCGCTTGCTGGAATCTGAGTAACCGGGATTTGTTTTGCATCATCACAAATAAATGATAGTTTCTTCGTTTTCCGCATGTTGTCCTTTTGAGCAGCTTTGTATTTCCCTTTATGCGCCTTATAATCAACGATACCCTCCATAATCTGATATAGCACAAATTTGAAGTGATTGGTGAGAAATGCAATATAGATAATTTAGATGAATGCAAAATAGGTATGAGATTAAATTGAGACATACAATTGTATTCACACATTCTGACCTGGCAGGTTCATTGTACAGCCGGCAAATTTAATAATCATAACTACGACTGAAATAGCCTCGGAATGAAAACCTGGAATTATTTAACCTGAAAATGAATTCATTTCAGATTGTGAGTCATTTAAATGTTGCTCTCCCTGCCTGAAGGAATGGCAAGTAAATTGCCAACCGATTCCAAATCACCATAAGAATTTCCTCTCATGAAACTTTCATTTCCTTCAACGTTACAGCTGCTTGGTGCTAACACGAATTCCAATGTCCGCCGTTCAACCTTGATGACAACACCTGCACTTTCGCGTTGAGGACAAACACTGTACTCCGTCGTAATGAAGACAGACTGAGACGAAGCACTCGGTCCGATCGGCTAATTGAGTATTTGGCCCCGAGCGGGAGACCTTTATAAAACGCCCCCGTCCTGGTCCTAGCGGAGGCATCACCTACTTTTCTTCTATCCCTCCGCCCCGACCAGCTGTGTGCTGATGGGACACATGCTTTTGTCACCCCTGTTGCTGTTTACCCCCCACCACCATCTCATCCATCACGGCAGAGCGATGCCCTATCCGACCCACGGAGAAGTGATGAAGACGCTCGCATGCCTGCGAGGGCCACAGCAGGACTCTCCGACTGGAGCTGCCCGCTCAATCAGAAAAGCGCTCAGGGTCAAACCGCCCTTGGGCGTATCAGACTATCCAACCCCCCCCAATCTCTCTCTCGCGAATGTAACCTTTGGTGTCTTCAAGATGGCCACTAATTGCAGTCGCCGCGTCCTATCTGGCCTCGTTTATTAGGTTTGGTGCAGTAGGCGACTACTTAATCTTTGTTGAGAGTGGTAATTACAAAGCCACCAATGTGTAATCAGAGTGAGTATCCCGGCATCCTGAGCGTCTAAACTGTTTTGCACTCTTCTCACTTTGAACAGCTGCGACTCCAGCAGTGCTATTGGCAGGCTTCAGTTCCCCGTTGCCTCATTTACTTGCAGACGTAGGGAAATTTGTTTGAAGCTACACTTTGTACTCCCCAAAACTGGAAAACGTCATTCTTAAAATCAACTTTGGTATTGTAAACCGTAAATAGACATTTTGCATGATTATGTAATTTTTTTTTTAAAAGCATATTTAATCCGTATCACCCCACCCCTTATTTTATGTGGAGAACATTCAGTAATTATATCCCCAAACAGCCTCAAGGTTTTGTGGATTTTTATCATAATGAGACACATTTGCCATCTTCGCATCATGGGCTTGATTCAGAAACCGTTCGTTCCTCGAAGTTGAACCCCTGTGAAATAGTTCAGTGAAATAATTGGTCCGGCTAAAATAGAGCAGATATGCAAAGTTAGATGTTGTAGTTCAAAGCCTGGAAATGGCAAGCATGGGATGTGTCATGGTAGAACGCTGTGATGAAGACTGCAACTGGAGCCTCAGAGGAGACGATGAGAAGTCTGTTTGGTTTGTCATCAGACGTTCGTCTTCGTTAGTTGAATCGCCTGGTTCGGTGCATGGCGTGATTACAACCCTCGTTAGGACAAAATCTCAGGACACTCAAAGAAGTGACAGATTGACAATGTTATTGTATTTTGTGCACAATAGAAAGACAATAAATAGATAAATCTGAAATCATTATTTTTGAACCAATATAGTGAGATTTTAAAATTTCCAACAGCACACCTGATGATATAATGCACTTCTAATTTTGCACTTCTAAAAAAATCCAATCTAATTCAATTCCAAAGATTCAAGATTCGCCTTATTAGAGGACCAAACGCTTGCTGTCCCAGCTCCTGCCACGCTTGAGCTGGTGGGGTTCTTACTTGGTTTCCACAGCGGATTATATTTTTATTTTTTAATATTTTTTTCAACTTTTCAATGTATGTCTTGCGGCTTTCTTGGTCCAACTGGACGAAATAATCACTCACAACACTCACCCACCCAGGCCGCCATCCTCACGAGTCTAGTGCAGTGGTTCCCAAACTCCCCCCCCCCCCCCCCCTTTCTGACTTCTGACTGCCGCCCCCCTACCGCCCCCTTCGTCCTCACCGCGCCCCCAGGGGTACCGCCCACTTTGGGAACCACTAGACTCTAGTGGCAGCGGACGAGGGTTTTTGGCGCCAAATAATAATGGCCCCCCGGACATGGGACGTTAATGCATTTCGGCCTCACGACACCCACCCACCCAAGGCCCCCACCCTCACGAGTCTAGTGGCAGCGGACGAGGCTTTTTGGCGCCAAATAATAATGACCGCCCGGACATGGGACGTTAATGCATTTCGGCCTCACGACACCCACCCACCCAAGGCCCCCACCCTCACGAGTCTAGTGGCAGCGGACGAGGCTTTTTGGCGGCAAATGTGACATTAATGCATTTCGGCTACTGATCTTCCCGCGCTCCCCTGTCCATATAGTATGCATTTGCGCGGCGCGCGTTACACCCCTCAGTCCTGAAATGTCAGCGTTTACCTTGGATTCTAATGATCGCGGGGATCTAATCGATTCTCCGCCCGACTGCCGTCTCTACGGACGGTGGACAGCAAATGCACCTGCAACATAACACGGTGAAGGCTTTATTCTATTTTTATTTATCCGGGGATACGCCGCGCGCCGACGGCGTCGCCCCGTTCAATATTCCTTATCAGTTGACGCACGGAGGCGCAGCTGCCGTCGGCGTACAGGCGATGGCCAACGCTACATTACAGTCATGAAAAAAAAAAAAAAGAAAAAAGAGTAATAGTTGAACAACAACTGTGACTTATATTTAGACCGTCTGTCGACGTGTTACTCCACGCTTTGCTCACGGTGTCAGCCCCTCAGTGGCGGATTCCATGATGTGTCAGCTCGCTGGGGCAATCCTAAAACAAATTCAAACATGCAGACACAAATGAGAACTAGTGTGCTACTCCACACTTTGCTAACGGTGTTAGCAGTTTCCATTATGTAACAATGTTGAAGATTCAAGGGGTTTTATTTGCCATGTCTGAGGCTGCCAAACAAGGAATTCGACTTCGGTAAATCACAGCCTCTGTTCAACATTTAGGTGACTAACAACAAAACTCATGACATGTGAAAAATGGCAAATATTCTCAAACATCCCCTGATCTTAAACTCCCAAGAGGGCAAAGGAAAACTCAAAACTCCAGCTGCCTTGCGCTGCCTTGCGCTGCCTTGCGCTGCCTTGCGCTGCCTTGCGCTGCCCTGCGCTGCCCTGCGCTGCCCTGCGCTGCCCTGCGCTGCCTTGCGCTGCCCTGCGCTGCCCTGCGCTGCCCTGCGCTGCCTTGCGCTGCCCTGCGCTGCCCTGCGCTGCCCTGCGCTGCCTTGCGCTGCCTTGCGCTGCCTTGCGCTGCCTTGCGCTGCCCTGCGCTGCCCTGCGCTGCCCTGCGCTGCCCTGCGCTGCCTTGCACTGCCTTGCGCTGCCTTGCGCTGCCTTGCGCTGCCCTGCGCTGCCCTGCGCTGCCCTGCGCTGCCCTGCGCTGCCTTGCGCTGCCTTGCGCTGCCCTGCGCTGCCCTGCGCTGCCTTGCGCTGCCTTGCGCTGCCTTGTACTCACCTTGTACTCACCTTGTACTCACCTTGTACTCACCTTGTACTCACCTTGTACTCACCTTGTACTTGTATTTGCCTTGTACTTGCCTTGCCTTGCCTTGTACTTGCCTTGTACTTGCCTTGTACTTGCCTTGCCTTGCCTTGCCTTGCCTTGCCTTGCCTTGCCTTGCCTTGCCTTGCCTTGCCTTGCCTTGCCTTGCCTTGCCTTGCCTTGCCTTGCCTTGCCTTGCCTTGCCTTGTACTTGCCTTGTACTTGCCTTGTAGTTGCCTTGCCTTGTACTTGCCTTGCCTTGTACTTGCCTTGTACTTGCCTTGTACTTGCCTTGCCTTGTACTTGCCTTGTACTTGCCTTGCCTTGCCTTGCCTTGCCTTGCCTTGCCTTGCCTTGCCTTGCCTTGCCTTGCCTTGCCTTGCCTTGCCTTGCCTTGTACTTGCCTTGCCTTGTACTTGCCTTGCCTTGCCTTGCCTTGCCTTGCCTTGCCTTGCCTTGTACTTGCCTTGCCATGCCTTGCCTTGCCTTGCCTTGCCTTGCCTTGCCTTGCCTTGTACTTGCCTTGTCCTTGCCTTGCCTTGCCTTGCCTTGCCCTGCGCTGCCTTGCGCTGCCTTGCGCTGCCCTGCGCTGCCCTGCGCTGCCTTGCGCTGCCTTGCGCTGCCTTGCGCTGCCTTGCGCTGCCTTGTACTCACCTTGTACTCACCTTGTACTCACCTTGTACTCACCTTGTACTTGTATTTGCCTTGTACTTGCCTTGCCTTGCCTTGTACTTGCCTTGTACTTGCCTTGCCTTGCCTTGCCTTGCCTTGCCTTGCCTTGCCTTGCCTTGCCTTGCCTTGCCTTGCCTTGCCTTGCCTTGCCTTGTACTTGCCTTGTACTTGCCTTGTAGTTGCCTTGCCTTCTACTTGCCTTGCCTTGTACTTGCCTTGTACTTGCCTTGTAGTTGCCTTGCCTTCTACTTGCCTTGCCTTGTACTTGCCTTGTACTTGCCTTGTACTTGCCTTGCCTTGTACTTGCCTTGTACTTGCCTTGCCTTGCCTTGCCTTGCCTTGCCTTGCCTTGCCTTGCCTTGCCTTGCCTTGCCTTGCCTTGCCTTGCCTTGCCTTGCCTTGCCTTGCCTTGCCTTGTACTTGCCTTGCCTTGCCTTGTACTTGCCTTGCCTTGTACTTGCCTTGCCTTGCCTTGCCTTGCCTTGCCTTGCCTTGCCTTGCCTTGCCTTGCCTTGTACTTGCCTTGCCTTGCCTTGCCTTGCCTTGCCTTGCCTTGCCTTGCCTTGCCTTGCCTTGCCTTGCCTTGCCTTGCCTTGCCTTGCCTTGCCTTGCCTTGCCTTGCCTTGCCTTGCCTTGCCTTGTACTTGCCTTGTACTTGCCTTGCCTTGCCTTGCCTTGCCTTGCCTTGCCTTGCCTTGCCTTGCCTTGCCTTGCCTTGCCTTGTACTTGCCTTGCCTTGCCTTGCCTTGTACTTGCCTTGCCTTGCCTTGCCTTGTACTTGCCTTGCCTTGCCATGCCTTGCCTTGCCTTGCCTTGCCTTGCCTTGCCTTGCCTTGCCTTGCCTTGCCTTGCCTTGCCTTGCCTTGCCTTGCCTTGCCTTGTACTTGCCTTTTACTTGCCTTGCCTTGTACTTGCCTTGTACTTGCCTTGTACTTGCCTTGCCTTGCCTTGCCTTGCCTTGCCTTGCCTTGCCTTGTACTTGCCTTGCCTTGTACTTGCCTTGCCTTGTACTTGCCTTGCCTTGTACTTGCCTTGCCTTGCCTTGCCTTGCCTTGCCTTGCCTTGTACTTGCCTTGTACTTGCCTTGTACTTGCCTTGCCTTGCCTCGCCTCGCCTCGCCTCGCCTCGCCTCGCCTCGCCTCGCCTCGCCTCGCCTCGCCTCGCCTCGCCTCGCCTCGCCTCGCCTCACCTCGCCTTGTACTTGCCTCGCCTCGCCTTGTACTTGCCTTGCCTCGCCTCGCCTCGCCTCGCCTTGTACTTGCCTTGTACTTGCTTTGCCTTGCCTTGCCTTGCCTTGCCTTGCCTTGCCTTGCCTTGCCTTGCCTTGCCTTGCCTTGCCTTGCCTTGCCTTGCCTTGCCTTGCCTTGCCTTGCCTTGCCTTGTACTTGCCTTGTACTTGCCTTGTACTTGCCTTGTACTTGCCTTGTACTTGCCTTGCCTTGTACTAGCCTTGCCTTGTACTAGCCTTGCCTTGTACTAGCCTTGCCTTGTACTTGTACTTGCCTTGTACTTGTACTTGCCTTGCCTTGTACTTGCCTTGCCTTGTACTTGCCTTGCCTTGTACTTGCCTTGCCTTGTACTTGCCTTGCCCAGCCTTGCCTT